>NC_056763.1:27717434-28917434 GCF_018687715.1 Carya illinoinensis
GAATAAAATGTACGTACGTGTCATGCATATATGTACGTACAGCTCTGATCATGAGTCATTCATGACATCTTTTACACTATTTCCCAGTATTTTTTGTAGAACACATGCAATATTGTGGGTGCGTACGTGATGCCGGCCATCATGATCCCGAAACCGATGCTTTTGAATTGTTTTAATCGGCTTTATTATTAATGTTGCATACAATAATTTGGGCTAGCTTGTTCTGGTGAGGGCAGATCATACTCCAGATCTTCAGGTAGTTGGGGTTCGGATGTGGTATATCATTATAATTTGCGGAAGAATTGAGAAAAGCTGCGGCCAGCTTGTGGTTCTCTAAGAAGCTAGTCGATCGAGACGTTGTTGTTGGGATCCTTGAGTAGATTTATGGCATTGTGACGTCTTTAGATCGATGATATTGGTGGAGAGTCTGAGACACTAGAGATGCAAGAATTATGTGTTAAGTGGATTTTTCGGATAATTAATTTGTTATAATTATCTGGTATTTTGTAATAATTAGTATTTATTAATAATAAAATCGGGTTTTTATAATTTTTTTACAAAAAACAAAACAAAGTCGTTACTGTGAGGCAAAATATTTCAAGAGTGGGGTCCTATTATTGCTGAATACTATTAACTGTTGAAAGAGTCGTCTTTATGTTAGTTTAAAATGGATCCAAATTAACGGGGGATCTTGTAGTAAAGGATTATGGCTAGCAACTCTGTCCCCATGATTTGCTGCAAAGAATCAGTGCAGGGATCTTGTATCTTTTCTAAAATTCTTTCAACTTAAAAAAATGGCACAATTAATAAAATGCTTATATATATATATATATGATTTAGAAGAAAATTTTTTAAATTTAAACCATACAAATTAAATGATCTTACTATTTAAGTGATATGAATGATGTATTCTATACATTGACTGATAATAAAATAACTTAAAGAGATTTTGGAAGAGATAAATCGGTAGGAAAAATCTAGTTGTAAGTGATTTTACTTATCAATACATACACTCATCTAATGCGATTAGTCAAAAAGTAAATTTTATTGAAAACAGTGTCAATTTAAATTTTGAATATAAAGCCATCAGTATAATTTGTATACAACTTGATATGCAAGTTTGCTTGTATGTAAGAAAAGTCAAATCAGTATTAGTATTATATACATGGCTTTTAATAGGAGATTATGAAGATATTAACAAAAAAAAAAAGACGGTACTCTAATTTTATTGATAACTCTTACTTATGCTAGAAGAAAATCATGGTAACAAATCAAATACTTTGGGGTTACAAATACTAAAAAAACCTAAAACGCAAGTATTAAAAAAAAAAAAAAACCATAAACAAACTAAACAGTACTAAACAATATTCCAGAAATTAACCAGAAAAAGCCAACCCAAAATCCAAAATCCATTTTATTGTTTTTGTTTTCATGAATAAAATGGTATATATTCCCAGTCTTTGATTGTCAAGGTACGTACGTGTCAGAGAATATGTTATAAACAAAACAAAATGAACTTTTTTTCTTTATTATTTTATTTGAAACTTAGATATAATATATATATAGTACTATATACATGAGCATGTACAAAAGGATATATACTCACATCGACGTACGAAAACCTCTAAGTTCACTAACACGACACTTAACATTGCTCACTTTGTCCATATATATGTAGCTTACCTTCGACATACGACTACAACATTAGTTATAAGGAATCAGAAAATTATAATATCACATTTTAAAGGATTCCGGCCTCTTGCACTATTGTTTACTTTGGTTGGTGAGGGACCTCATAAGAGGCAAAGTTCACCTTCCACCTCCAAATTAGAATATTCGATCTGCAACACAGTAGATAAACTTCACACCAACTCATGATCAATAGTACTCCAGTACTGGTATCGTCATGATGCATCTACGTACGACGTTCTAATGCTTTTCTCTCATGTCTAATATTCATGGGTTTAACACATTTAATTCAATATCAGTACTGAAACAGTCGAAACCGAAGTCGTGAATACCGAAATCCTGACAATCCAATAACCATGCACAATTCTCCTCCAGTGATGGAAAACCCAGATCATGACTGCAAATATTTTCTCCAGTAGGCTGCTGGTTTTCCCACGATGCTGCATCGACTAGTGGAACTTCGTCTAGCCACAAGCTGTTCCCTAAAGATTCATTATCGTTGCAGATATTGTCTAACAAAAGGGACTCATGAACATCTCTCGAACAGTTTTCGGTTGGTGAGCTGGAGTGGTTCTCTGAGTTTATGATGCTGTACTCGTTCTCCGGCACACAGTGGTTTCCGGCCGATTCTTGCGAGTGACTAGCAGTTGTTGACGTTTCCTCGGAAAACGGTTGCTTATCATGAAGTGGTTCATGAGTGACGGGATCAAGTCCCATCTTAAGAAGCTTTTTCTTGATGTGGGTGTTCCAGTGATTCTTAATCTCATTATCTGTTCTTCCCGGTAATCTGGCTGCAATCTTGGACCACCTACAAAGAAATTTTATTAAAAACGATAAGCAGAAGTACAATTATATAGAGCAGAGAATTTGATGTCAACAACTAACATACAATATGGCTTGCTTTGATGCTAAGATATTTAGCTCTTGAATCTTAAGCAAACAACATATAGATGCATTGAAAGCTAGCGCACCAGACAAGGAGATTATAATGCACCGTGAATTGAACAACCAATAGGCTGTTAACCTAGCTAGATGGTATTCTTCCATTTTCAAAACCATGACATGATCCGAAAATCCTTCCTTGCCCTGTTCAAGTTAACGTGCCATCAAAATAAGTTAACGTACTCTTGTCAAATGCGTTCACTATAAGTTGCCTTGTTGAATAAATAATTTTAAAAATTAAAATGAATTTATTCTATATCTTTCTCATCGTTATGATTGAAGACAAGAAAGTTGTATATATATAATTACCTTGTATCTCACACAAAGAGACTATTATTTTAACGTATCATTAAGGTAAAATGAACATGTACGCAAATTATTTCCACACCAAACACCATTAATTAATCAAACCATTTAAGCTCAAAAGTGCTCAAACAGAACATAATGCAGAAGGATGAAACTGTAAATAACAAAGAAATTTGAGTGACCTATTGCCGAGACGCGCATGAAGATCAATAACCAGTTGTTCTTCAGCTTCACTGAGGAGGCCTCTCTTTAGGTCAGGGCGAAGATAGTTGGTCCAACGAAGCCGGCAACTCTTGCCGCAGCGTCGGAGCCCGGCGAGCTTAGGGACAGCACGCCAACAGCAGTGGCCATTGGTGAGAATGAAGTTGATGAGTTTCTTGTCCTCCTCAGCCGTCCATGGGCCTTTCTTTACCCCAAGTTTGTCACAGCAAGGTTGCCTCCCCATATCAGTAGCTAGCCTAGTATTGCAAGTCTAATACAATTAGTACTCTCACATATGTTTATTATTGCAATGAGTATCCAAAAGCCCCACACCCACCTTCATATAAAAACCCTGACCCTTCCCAGGACAAATTGTTGTAATATATATAATATGAACATACTGAAAACACCAATATATTATGCAGAGTGAAAGAGACAGATCAGATAGTCGGGGACCAGTACCACTGGGGTTGTGAAAGGGACATGGGAACTAAAATGGGGTTTCTCTCGTATGTGCTGCTACACAAATGGGTGATGATGAAATATTGGAGACTCAAAAGGCAGAGCTACATGTAAGCATCCAAAAAGATTTGTACTTGTACTTCTCATTTTCCTACACAAACCCACTACTCCAGATTGCACTCTTACTCAACCATTCCATCACCCATTTCGTCATCACCACGTTTACGTCTCCTGCTTCTTGTTGTGGAATCTGGTATTGTTCTGCCGTTCTGCAGATTGCTACGTACTATTCTCCGCATCCACACACAACGCCCGCCTGATTAACCCAGCTTTGTGTTGATCAGAATCACTAATAATTAAAGTCCTAGCTAGCTAGCTTGGATGGGTTTGAATTCAAGTCAGTCA
This sequence comes from Carya illinoinensis, assembly GCF_018687715.1. Lineage (NCBI taxonomy): Eukaryota > Viridiplantae > Streptophyta > Magnoliopsida > Fagales > Juglandaceae > Carya > Carya illinoinensis. The sequence goes on from NC_056763.1 coordinate 27,721,440, forward strand.
AGAGATCGATCTTGCTTGGCGTAGTTATTATTCTAAATTACTATCTTGTTGAATTTTGTTAGGCATGCATGCAGCTAGCTGGCTAGCTAGCACGTGGCAATGTTCAGAACAATTCATGTGGTGCTAATTTAGTTTTATGGTTCTTTCAACTGCCAATCACTGCGAGCCAGCAAATATACTTGTGGTTGTTGCGAGACTGACGCCTCTACAGGTTAACGAATCGCCTTAAACTCGATCCGGCCATGTATCTAAGTTTGAATTAATATATAAATCCCAACGTCGCCATAACAAGAAATTTAGTGGGAATTGACAATCAGTTTCTTTCTTGCTCAACGCGGGGATCGAACGGGATCACATCGATCTCCTAACATGGAACTTGTTGATTCGACAATATTCTTCTTTTCTCATTGGATCAATATGATCCGATCGAATTAGAGAAAATCAAACCAAACTGATCTTCGCTGACGCATTTTTTAAGAACATGATTCTTGCTGCTGCTAGCTAAGGCCGCCCAGTACTCGATCGATCTAAGATACATGCGTGCAAATCTAATTGGTTAAAAAAGATCCCCAAAAGTGGTTTTAGCATCTAATTCGACGCAGGCCACAAATGTATGCATATATATATCTGGTACGTAACATTATTCTTAATAATATTACAGGGACGTCTTCCACGGAAACATTATATATATGAATTCCAGGTTAGAATATGATAATCAAGAGTCCAATCGAGCTTTACCCTGATCGTACAGATAATATTATTGTTATTATATTTGGCCGTATAGATGAGCTGATTTCCCAACATTTAATATATAACATTTGATCAGAAAAAGCTTAATTTATATCAATTTATATATATATATATAGTTGATTAAGACGAGTACAATATACAGTAAAACCTCATAATCATCTGGCTGTAACATGTGTCGTGCCAGGAGAAGCCCACCTCGAAATTCGAATCATCAACAACTTGCTCTTAAGTACTATCATGAGTGAGTAATTTCCTCAATATCGTGATCATCAAGTTGTTAGGTTTTACTATGGCTAGAATATTAATGGGGGGTAGTTGATAATCCAATTTGTTGGTTTTTGACTCTGTGAGGGGATGTAGGTGGGTATAGTTCAATGTGGACCCTTTTCCCTCAATCGATCCCAATAACTGAGTTTCCCACTTAATATGGTTACGTTTAGATCTCTAGCTGACCTTTGTGAGCTCTCACTTCTCCGTCTCTTTATCTCTGGCTGTACATAATCAATCATATATGTTATTATATAAGCTCTTGGTAGTTGGTAATAGGCTGTCCATAACGAATCTGATCCAATTAATTTTCCTTGCCTTTGTGCACTTCTGCAGTGCCATGCATGCAGCTTGTGTAAATCAAATGAAAAAGTATTATATTACTTGCAAGCCACTGCAACAGATAATTTTATATGTGCATTTTTTCTTTTCCTATACATATATATCTTGGGTTTTGCTTAATTTGTATAAGGAAGAGGAATCGTGGGGAAGTCATATATATGCTATTTTACTTTATAAATAATTTACATGCAGTTTACCTATAAAAACCACATGTACACTTGCTGGCTCCCAACCATCCGCGTATATATTGGTCATGCAAACACGACCACGTAGAAGTTCTCAAATCCCGAAATCTCACATTGGTTGACTCATGACCTTAATTTACATGCTCTATTGAATCTATAGATTTTATGATATTGTGAGCACACTACAAGAAAAACGGCCTTTTGCGACCAATTTATAACGGCGAAAAGACTATTAGCAATCATTGGTCGCAAAAGGCCATTTTTCTTGTATTTCCCACGGACATGTCGTGTAGCAGGTGATCAGCAAACGTGGCATTGCATGCTGGATTAACAAGGATGTTGGTGATGCTTATTAAACAATATTTCATATATGTTGACAAAATCGTACATGCATGTTTAACGAACAAATTGCTGGCCACACATGCATATAATTATGCAGGGCATCCTTCTATTCGTAACCCTGAAGTGTCGGATTATAATTACGGTTTTTTTTCGTAAAAAATGAGGGCTATTAATAAAATTAGGATACCGTTCTCTTCTTTAAAAAAAAAATATAGGGCATGCATCCATTTTTTAGTCAAGCTCATCACCGTAGACATTGTGCTGATCATATATAGGTACAGTACTTCCAAAATTTTAGAAAAACCTCTATATTTTAATTATATTGTAAATTAAAAAAAAAAATTATATTTATAATTGTGGAGTGTGCAAATCTAACGTACGCACTTATTTTGAAACATATAATTAATGAATAATCATATATAACCATATATGCATGCACATGTTCTTTTGAGCTTACAATGAGACATGAACTATCTGGCCACTTTAGTCTGATGTGAAAAAATTCATGAACCTAACTCTTATCATAAAATCAGTTTAAAAAGAGAGATTTGTCTTAACTTTATAAATATGACCAAGACCTTGTCTACAGGCAATGTGAAATTTATTCCTGATCAACACCTCTCTCATATCCAGGCCAATATTTTTTTCTAGTCCTTATCATGAAGTAAGTAATGTGAATCCTCATTCGTCTTGTGGTAGGCTCTGATATTATGAAAAAATTCATAAGCTTAACTTTTCTCATAAAACCGGTTCAAAAAGAGATGTTTGCTTCAATCTTATAAACATGCCAAAGACCTTGCCTACAAGTAATGTGAAATTTATTCCTCAATATAATGATCATGAATAGCCATCCAAAATCACATCTTCAATATGGATCCAGTAACATCAAAGCACTGCATCTAAAAGTGACAAACTAGCTACCTAGCTAATTGAAATTTCCAAAACGTTGAGACTTGAGAGATAAACGTGCACCAGAGCATTTGATTTATGTACTTTAATATAGCAAATTAGTGGATAATAATATTTTTTAGAGGAGCTAGTTGCGTAGCTAGAGAGTAATCCAGTCGTCATTAAGGTATAGATCTAATTAAAATAATAAATAAATAAATAAAAAAGAACCAAACAAAGTAGGCGTGCAGCTCGATCAACGCTTGTCGAAGACTTGGAGGTCTTTAAATTAATTAGTCTTCAGACATGGGAATATATATCTTTTCTCATATATGTATATATAAATAGTTAAGCATCTAAGTGAATTTCGTGCACACACTCGAGAACTAATCCGTCCACTGAAACATTGAAACATTCTCAATTAGAAGCGAGACCAATATTTTTCTCAGAAATTGAAAGGTTGGCAAAAATCAATCCTGTAATAAGTGGTACTGGTCTAAGGATATGACATTTGAATGGTGGAATATCTTCATCTCTTGGATGAAACCCAGATTTTGATGTTGGTTTTTCTCCAAGCTACAAGACGCATCAGAGGTCGTATAATTAAAGCCAAATGGAGTTAAAAGTTGGTAGCTAGGGAAAAAGTAAGTTTGTTGTATATACGACGTTGAATTGTGGACCAAAAATATTGCCCATTAATCAAATAAGATCAAGACAATTAAGCAGCTAGTTATACTACAAGAAAACTGCTATTCCTGCAAAAATGACTAATTCCTATTAAAATAAGTATGTTTTCATTGCATATAGTCATTTTTATCATAAATAATTCATCATAAATACTCGTTTTTCTTGTAAATATATATATAGGCCATATCGATATGGACTCAAGAGCTTTTACTAGTACGTACTCTTTGAGTATACTTTAATTATTCGACAATATGAACCTTGAGGGATAGTTCAGTTTGTTAGATTTTAGGTTTGCTTCCTAATGGTCATCAGTTTGAGTTCCTTCAATTTAGAATCTGTGGGATTAGTCGAAGTGTACGCAAGTTAGTCCGGACACCTATGAATATAAAATATAAAATATATATATATATATATATATATATTTCTTCGACAGTACGTACGTACGTAGATGGATTGCCTCCTTTCATCTGATTCGGTTGGTTGGCTGGCTCTAATTTTAAATAAAAATGTTTCTTTGTTTTTATTTTTTCCTTTTTGGTCATGAGATCAAAACATAAAAAACACACACGCACACGTACGCGTACATGATATATATAGCTCACGGCCTTCGGGGTTGATCGGAAACATGACAATCATCAACAAATAAAGCAGCATAGGTTGCGTAAATTTGCTTTCTTTCGATTCAAATTAAAGATGACTAGTTATATATATACATGTACCATTGTTCTTAATTGGTAATTAGTCATACGGCCGGCCAACGACGTCGATCGATCATAGTCAAATAAAAAGTCGATCAGGCCGTATGAAAACGAAGTGGCTTCAAAATCATTAATCATGCATGACCAGATTTGCCATTTAAACTGAATCTTGATTCAGTAGGTGAAGGATCAGGCGGTTTGCTTTGGTACTACGGGCCTCCTAACTAGCCATAAAGTTTTGCGTGTTCACAGCTAGAACTTTACAACAATATGAAATGGACGAATGAACGAAATTTGGATACATGTCGATACCAAGATGAATTGGACTGATCATGTGTTCAAAAGAAAGAAAAAGAAAAAACGTACCAAAAAGAATTATTAATTCTATCAAAAGAAAAGCAGCATTAATTTCCAAAAGATGGGTTGACTGTTGGGTCGTGGGCAAGGCAGTATTTTCTTACCCAACATTATGACGCATCCGTAAGCAAATTTAAATTTATGAAAATGGTGTCAAGCTTGTCGGTTAAAACAGATTAAGATTAAAAGAAAACCCTTCTCAAGCTAGGCTACCCATCATCATTAAGGATCAATATAATTACTTGGCTTAAAATGGTGTCAAACTGTCATCGAGTGGGATTTTACGGGCAAAGCTGACTATATATACCACTCTAGCTAGAACGCTATTATGACGCTGATTATCAAGTGCATCCCAGACCAAAACGACCCCTCGATCGGCGGCTACTACTTACCGACAGTGTACAATACAACCTAGCTTCGACATGAACTAGCTAGGAATTACAATACGTTGTATAGTGACCGGTCACAGAAGAAAAAATATCTTACCGACTAAGAGAACCGTCCACATTTTCATGGGATCGTCACTCTAATTATATATATATATATATAATTATTTTTGCTCTTTGTTTGTGCATGAATGTTATAATATTAACGTACGCTTATCGTTACGGGCGGCATAGGCCATAGAGTCCATTATTGACCAGACACCCCCACGAAGCTTTGATAAAATAAAAAGAGACAGTACTAGAAAGAACACTTGTTTTATCAAAAATAAAATAAAAAGGTAGAGTCTAATAGAAACAGTTATATTGTCAAGCAATGTTGTACGCATTGTGTTTGGCAGCTTTGACTGCTACTTCTCGGCTTCTGCCTTTTTACTTGGTTTCTATGCTTTTTTAGATATTACTCTCATGAAAAATTAATATACTCTTAACCTAACCCCCTCAAATACATTTTTAGAAAAAGAGAGAAATGAAGAGTCGTGTGTGTGCGTGCGTGTGTATATATATGTGTGTGTGTGTGTATGTATGAAGTTCTCACTTCTTCTACTCAGCGGCCCTACTCTTACCTACTGAATTTTTACTTTTTATTTTTTTACCCTCAACAGATATGTGGTATAGAGTTGCCGACTCAGTTGCCGAATTGAATTATATATACACACGATGCTCATCACCTGATTTAAACATAGGCTCCAAGCCCAAGCCCAAGAACGGGCGATCCAATCTATCAATAATTTTCATATAGAAAGACCGACCTGAAGAAAAATGAATCGGAGAGGTACAAGTGTGTCCGACAAACGCGTTACTAGAGTACGAAAAATACATACTGCCTCACCCGCACATATCGGCAAGATAGATTATCAAAATCAGCATTCAATTACAACAAGGTCTAAATTGGTAAGTCCGAAACAGCCACACATCATTCGTACCACCATGGCTTTCGATGTTGGAATGGTTAATAAAACCTCAATGTATCGTGAAAGATCCTGCCTACCTCAGCTCCTGAAGTTAGATCTCCCACAATCACTATTTCGATCTTAAAACAGATTACTGAGGTCCTCCAAATTTGCCCATCATCTTAGCAATCACGGGAGCCACCTTGGGATTAGCTTGATGCTTTGCCAGATTTGCAGGGTTCTTCATTACTGCAAAATCATCACAAAGAACAACAGGAAAGACAGTCAGATACGGCATTGCAACCATTCTGGGGGCGATGGAAGTTCTAGATACTATCAATGATACAGCACAGTAAGTAAAGAAATCTGGTTTATCAAATTTTAGATAGAAATGGTACTTTTGAATATTTGCTTTATTTCTGTTTTTGTAATAGATACTTTGGAATATTAATGTAGCAATAGTTTTTTTCCTTGGAATGCAAGATTTTACAAGAGCTTTGGTTTTGGGATTTATATAACCTCCAAAGCTCTAACACTGCTTGTAAAAGGTATTCCTCGTCATAAGAGAGAGTTATTAATAAAATTGAGAGAACCGTCCCTCTTCTTAAAAAAGAAAAAAGAAAAAAAGGAGTTAAGCAGTTTTCACGTGTGCACCAACCATGACAGATCTATTTAATCCAACCACTTTTTTTCAACTACAATCTGTGCGGTTCAAGGAGAGACAATAAGGTTCTGCTTGGCCTTAAGGAATTTTTATCTCAAACATAAAATTCTCATCTCATCATTACAACTTTCTCAAATCCTCATATAAAATATAATAAATAATTTAACTTTTTCTTAACTTTTTCAAATCCCAATACAATAATAATATTAAAATATAATATTTTAATATTTAATCTTAAAACTCAAAATTCTCATCTGAGAATTCTCAGTGACCAAGCAGAACCGTGAAATAATCATAGCAGAAATCAAAGGATATGGGAATAGAAAACATACCATCTTGAAGAGCAGCCATGACTTCTGGATCACTAAATGCTGCCATCAGCTCAGGGTCCTATCAAATAAAAATAAAAAACAAAAATGCATCAAAGAACCAGTCTAATACACATCCCAGATTTAAATGCTGAATTAATATACAACAAATCTATTCATCATCCTCATTCTCATTATCCTTTCATCATTTCATGATGTGGCATTAGATGATCGGTTCATAAGTGAAAAATAATAAATAATCTCAAATCATCTAATGCCACATCATGGGATGATGAGATGATGAGAATTGGGATGATGAATCATGAGATGCATTACTCATTAATATAACCCTATGGAGGAAGAGATGGAACATATACAGGACAAGCTCATTGCATTTAAGTTTTTTTTTTTCCTCTGTATTAAAGCCAAAAATGAAATTGCAAACATCAGTAATATCTTGTCAAATTTTTTTTTTTTTTGATAAGTAAGAAAGAACTTATTAGTATAATCTAGGCAAAGACCGAGTATACAGGAAGGATACAAAAGAGACACCTAGTTGAGAAGAATATCTTCCATGGTTCTATGTGTTATCTTCCTGTGCATACCTTCCGTATCTTGTCAAATATTCAGACCTACATATACTAATTAACTAGAAATATTGGCAACATTCACAAAAATAAAAAAAATAAAAATAAAATACAAAGTACCATCAAACTCACATTCAATATTTTGCTAAAATCAACATTTCCAGGCACCCCTCCTGGCATGCTACCAGGGAAACCTCCAGGCATCCCTCCTGGGAAACCTCCAGGCATCCCTCCTGGGAAGCCTCCCGGCATCCCCCCTGGAAAGCCTCCAGGCATCCCCCCTGAAAAGCCTGGCATGCCTTCAGGTTTCTTACTGGAAGATGACTGCTCTTGCTTCTTAGCCTTCTCATATGCAGCCTTGAACAGAATGTGCAAGAAAATTCTTAGTCTTATAGCAAATAGATAGTGGATGATTTTGGTAGGAGCCACCCAAAACAGCTTACCTGAGCTTCAGCACGGCGACGACGTCTTTCACGCTCAATCTTTCTTTCCTCTCTTTCCTTGTGCAACCTTTCATACTTCCGACGATGTTCCTCAATCCTGTGCACATTTGGTCCCACCTGGAAAATCCGAGGAGAGAGAGAGAGAGAGAGAGAGAGAGAGAGAGAGAGAGAGAGAGAGAGAGAGAGAGAGAGAGAGAGAGAGAGAGAGAGTAAACAATTCAAGACTTATGCAACAATATGCCAATTTATATGCATTGACAAATAGTGAGGAGCATCTCAAAATATATAATTAAATTATTGCCAATATATAAATTTTTACTCCACGCATATAGTCCTAATTCTTACAACTTACATTGAAACTCTGAGAGTACCTCATTAACACTATATGACACAACTACACAGCACAAGAACCACACACTGGTATCAACATATTGGTAAAACACATTCTAAACCTAAAGCCAGCCAACCATATAAATACTCATTTGACTCTGTGCATGTGTGCATGAGAGAGAGAGAGAGAGAGAGAGAGAGAGAGAGAGAGAGAGAGAGAGAGAGAGAGAGAGAGAGAGAGAGAGAGAGAGAGAGAGGAAACCTTCTTCAAAACAGCATTGATTTCCTCATCATAGTCTAACTTTGATGCCAGATGAAGATCCTTTGCAGCATCTTCCCATTGACCAAGCATTGCTTGCGCCATGCCACGAGTCTTGTAACCTTTAGCAGAATCTGGATTAATCTGCAGAAATGTAAAACTCACCTTCTCAGAATATCACATTCTACATTGCATCTAGCTCTAAAACACACATTTGAATATGTGGCTTCACCAAGCATATGAACTCGAAAGAGTAAAACATACTTCCAAACAAAAACACCATAAAGCCAATGCTTGGCTTCACCAGGCATTTGTTTGCGTCATGTTGTATCAAAATAAGAATACAATATGCATCCTTACAAATATATACAAGCATGCACATGCTTGTGTGTGAACCATACGGAGAAGTAAAATAACATGCTTCATGGCATACAAGGAAATAATACCAACCTCCAAAGCAGCATTAGCATCACGGATAGCTGCATTTGGTTTCTTCATCTTGACATAGACGCTAGCTGTAAAAAAGCACCACAAGGAAACCAAATTAACAGTTTAATAAGCCAAAAATTACCTCAGATATTTAAACAAAAACATATAACGTAGCGAGAATAATATGCCGCTACGCACACCCACCCAACCCAAACCGTACCTCTGGTCGCGTACATGATGGCTGATTTTGGATTGAGCAAAATAGCCTCCGTGAGATTCTCAATCGCTTCCTCCATGTTACCTACATTTCCACAAAACTATACCATTCACAAAATGCCTCGCAACATACTTGTCGGTTATACACATTTAATATTCATAATTTCTATATATACTAATCTATACCTTCAGACATGGCTTCCATGGCTTTGGCTTTAGCAGCCTGCGCGGCATCACGGCTATCCTCGGTGACCTCGACTGATGGATCTCCCATCTGCAAGCATATAGTATCATCCATATATCGCTTGTATACAGAAACACCCCACAAAAAAATAGCATGGTGGAATTAAAATGTAATTTAGATTCAAAGCGGAAAAAAAAAGGACCTTCTGCGGAGGATCATTATCAGGCTCCAGCGTCTCGCCCTCGAGCTCGATATCAGACTCGACTATCTCGTCCTCCTCTCCTTCATCGTCCGCATTCCCTTTCCCGACATCCGTGTCCGCCACGTCCTCGTCGCTCTCCTCCACTACAAAGCTCTTCTGCACTCCCAATCATAAATATTTACATATATATAGTTGCATATAGTTCTAAAAAAATGTGATAAACCCTAAAAATTACAAAGAGCGGTGAGAGAGTACGGATTTGGAGTCGCCGTGCTCATACGCGGAAGGAGGGAGCTGGGCCCCGAGGCTGTTTGGATACAATCAAGCAGAGAAACAGGCAATGAAAAAGCCATCTCTGGTTTGTTTTGCTTTAATAAGCAGAAATGGAAAAATGAGGAATGCATTAATTTATGCGATTACCTTAGGAGATAGTCGCGGAAGAAGGAGAGAGACGGGTCGTTGAGAATGGAGGGATCGGACTTGCACTGCTCGACGAATTGCTTCAATTGGTTCAGCTTCGACTCGTCCATTCTCTCCGGATCACTTCGATTGGATTCGGAAGGCCTTTTTGGTTCTGAGCTTTTTTCTTCTTTCGGTCTTTCGTTTCTAACGTTAGCGGGAAGTGGCAAAGACTTGAGACTGGGAGTCTGGGACTTTTGCCTTACTCGGTCTAGCCTGGCCAGCCTCTTCCGGATCTGGTAGCTTCTATTGGATAAGCACCGCTTGGGACTCTTTTCTATTTTTCTTTTGATATTATCATTTTTAATGACCCCTTTTAATTAATTTTATTAAGTGATATTTTAAATCACTTTAAAATTTATCACACCAACAATAAATCGAATTAAAAATGAGATAAAACGTAATAATTATTTTGATATAATGTAATATAGCGTTTATGTCTTGAAAATGGGCTTGTACAAATATATAGTATATGAATGTTTAAATCAACAAGTTATGTTATGAAAAAATTTAGTTGTAAATATAACTGTATATTAATATGTGCATCAATCTAATGTAATTGGTTAAAAAGTAAATTTTATTAAAAATAGTACTAATTTCAATTTTGAATAAAGGATTCAGTTTTAATATTCGAATTAGCACGCGACTTTACTTATACGTAATAAAACTCGTATCTTATATTACTTATATCTAATTTAGTTACACAATTCAAATGACTTATACCTTCATTTTGAGAAGCCACGAGATTAATTATATTTTTCTCTTTTATTTTAAAAATAATGATATTCTAATTTTATTAAAAACTGTCATTTATAACAAACAAATACCACATCAAATGGAGAATGGGATATCTCAGAAAACCATAACATTTTTCACGTAATCTCATAAATCAAAATGAAAGTATTGGGGAGTTAACATGTGGCCTACTTGAATGGATGAGTTTAATGATAAATTTAAAGATTGTTGGATAATAACACACCGTTGTAATAAAATAACAAATAAGCTAATAATACAATACACGTATAACTCTTTTAAAATTATTTTGCAACTCATTTTATAATTAGCTAATGTAATTATGTTACAACATTAAAATCAGTTTAAATTTTATATAATTATAGATTGCCCTTGATTCAACATAAAATTATAAAAATAATTGTATCATATTTTATACAAAATAAAATGAGAACTTCAATATTTTTGGAAATTTATATAAGGGTATTGCTGGCGGGCTGCCCAACAGTCACTGCTGGCATGCCACCTAGCGTATTTTAATTTTTTTTTTCTTCTATTTTCTTTTTAACATTTTATTAACATCTTTAATCATTACAAAAATATAAAATTGTATTAATAATCATTTTTTTAATTATTAAATAGTAAATAAATAAAATTAAAATAATTAAACAAAAAGTTTAAAGAATTTTACCAGCATTTTTGTTTATATAAAATTATAGATATGGTTAACTTATTGTTAAGCGAGTTGGAAACTTATGATACGGATGAAGAGTAATATTATATATAGTCTTTATTTAAGAACTACAATATAAGTTTAGATAATTTTATTTTTAAAATTTTTTAAAATTAAATAAATATTTTTCTTAAAATAATAATTTTTTTCATTTAATAAAAAATTTGTACATACAACCCCCAAGTGCAAATAAAATTTCTCTAATATTAATTAAAGTGGAAATGATACTTGACGGGGATGGACTTTTGTTTCATTCGGATCTTAATGCCTTTATATATTCCAAATTCGTTTAAGATTCTATAAATTCGGACGGCTCTGATTGCCGCCACGAGAAAATGACCATTTGAAACCAAAATAACACCATCTTCAGCTTCTGCACCATCCAACCAAATTTCGAATAAATTCGGACGGCTCTGATTGCCGCCACGAGAAAACGACCATTTGAAACCAAGATAACACCATCTTCACCTTCTGCACCATCCAACCAAATTTCGAACGGATAACAAAGTTACAATTCCCCATAATAGCTCCAAAAGCAAGGGGTTGAGCACTCCCATCTCTCAGAAGGCCATCAATGGCCGCTCTCAGCATCGGCATAGCCACCACCGCCATAACAGCCCGTACAACTCTCATACCTTCGAAATCTTTCAGGCCCAGAATCTGCTGCAGCGTTGGATGGGTACTTCTCACTCTTTCTCCCACACCATTAAACTATTAATTTCTCATAGCTTATTGAATTTAAGCATAATTTTTGGGCAAATGAAGGACCCAGAAGGCTTATTGGGCCCGCCCCAGACCGGCCACCTAGCGAGGCGTGAGTTCAAGAGGCGGCTCGAGAGAGACGCCGAAGCCCGGGAGGCCTTCGAACAACAAGTCCGCGAAGAAAAGCAGCGTCGCCAAGCTGTTCGGCAGGTAATTTAATGGAGTGGGTCTTGGAGGTTTTCTTTCGTTTTATTCTGTATTCTGATTTTTATATGGTTCTTTCTGTTGTTTGTCGTAGTCTAGGGTCGTTCCCGAAACTCCAGAGGAGCTGATCGAGTACTTTCTGGACACTGAAGCTCAGGAAATTGAGTTTGAGATCGCGAGGTTAAGGCGCCGGTTAGTGCTTTTACATTGTTACATGTTAAATGTCCACATGCATGCCAGTTATTTGTGGTTTTGATTGCTCCAATGTGTGTTTAGGAGCGGAACCTAAGCACATATATATATATATATATTATTTGTATGTATGTTTATACAGTAATGTTACTTGTAACACCAATGCGGCAGACATATATTTGAGGTTAAGGTTTGATTTTTGAAGTCTACCTTTTCTTTTATGTATAATGCAAGTCTGCCATATCAGTGGTGTTACATGTGCAGTACAATGATGCTGTTATAAGTAATCATATACATTCATGCATATACATATATATAATAATGTTAGTATGGGGTTCTTTGTTAAAAACGATAAGAGAAAAGAAGTAAAGCAAAAACAGAATCAAGCACACACGATACAAGACTTACGTAGTTCGGCAACATGTCTATGCCCATGGAGTAGCAAAGGATTTTATTTCAGATGATAGTCGAATATATAGTACGGCAGGACAACGGCCGTACGGAAATAATAAATATATATAACCCTAATTATTGGGTAAACTCTAGTTAGTGGGTTGGGTTTGATCTTTTCTAATTAGCCCCCAGACCCCCATGAGGCTTGTCCATGTTCACTTCGGCTTGGACAGTCCTCCGCACTCCATAGCTCAAGCCTCATTGAAAATCCATAAAAAAAAACCGCAACAAGACATTGTTGGGTCGAATCATCAAACCAGGCCGCACATGAACAGAACCAAGCTCCACACAAACAAGCCCAACAACTTTGATTCCTCCAATCGTATTCATTTTGCATACTTTGTTTTGTACTTCATTCATAAATCATATTAGGACGGTGTTCTAAACTAGCAGCAAAGTTGACGGTTCTAGTGTTCAAAACCACCAAAGTGTGAAACCAAAAAATCCACTTAGTTTGCTCAGCACCATCCTATATGTTGAAATTATAGCTGCTGCAGCACCGTCCTATATGTTGAAGTTCAACTATAGCGGCTGAAGCTTACTAATTAGCCATTAATTATGACTAATATTTAGTAGAGCTTCTCCTATAAGAGGAGAGCTCATATGTGTAAACAATGTGGGCAAAAATCAGAGAGATAAAGGACGTGAGGAGGATTTGTTGAATGTTTGTAAACTTATACAAATTTAGTGAATTTGGCTCTAGTGAACGTAGGCAAGTTGCCGAACCACTTAAATATTGTCTCTTTATCGTCTTGTGTGATTCTTGGACAGGCCAGAGGCGCAACATCTAGACCTCTTGAGCCTTTGGCAGCTTATTTGCTAAATGATTCGAACTCTAACTAAATTGATGAGACTTTTACCTCGACATTGACAAAGGGAAAGATTTGCTTTAATGGGTGATCAGAATGGTTGTAAGTGTTATTAAGTCTAGAATGGTGTCAGACCCTATCAGTACGTGATCTGCATTAGTTGAACATGTCTTGCAAAGAGAATTTTAACAGGATGCGATTTGCTCTTTCTCTTTATGGGCACTTGATTATGATAATGCCTTGTCCTCGTTGGCAAATTTTGTATTATGCTTTTGTAGCCAGATTGGGATAAAATGATACAAATGATCAACACAGACAAATCGATAGCACCTGAGAAAAATATGTCCTCTCATTTAGGAAAAGCTTGCTTTTCAAAAATTTTGATCTTTTCTTCTATGTAAATGCTGTCCCACCATTCCCCCCTTCGTTTTCCTCCTTTTTTGTGCAAGTTGGCATTCTGTATGGTCAAAGAATCTACAAGTGGATTCTTTAATTTCTGATTTTTTTTAGAATTAATTAATGCTAAAAGTACTCCTATGTCTTTGCTGCAAAAATTTCTCCTTTCCTGTCATATTTAAAAAATCATACACATGACCATTACTTGAAGCATCTTTTTAAGGGTGTAAAAGGATGTGGTGACCTTATTCTTCTATATTATAAATGTGGAATTTCTTAAAGCAAAAATAAAAAAATAAAAACTAAAAACATTGGCGGAAAAATCATAGCTCCCTTAGTATGTTCTATTTCTAAAAGTCTCATGTGGTTTTAGTACTTTACTGGGTATTGAAGGGACATGGTGTCAATAGAAAATCTACAAGAGTAATTGTGACACCCCTATATGATAAGAATAAAGGTAGGTGGTGTATGGAATCTCACATTGTTTGAGAAGAAGAAGTTCTTGCTCTTTATAAGGTTCCAATAGGGCTCTAATTGTATCATTGACTAGTCCTTTTGGAGTATAGGCCATGTGGTTTGGGCCTTCCATTGGAGCGTTACAAATGATATCAGAGCCTATCCCAATCAGAAATATGGGACTTGAGCCGTGCCACCTATAACAGACAGACCTGATGAGGACGTTGGGAATTTAAAAGGGGTAGATTGTGACACCCCAATATGATAAAGATAAGGGTAGGTAGTGTATGAGATCTCACATTGCTTGGAAAAGAGAAGTTCTTGTTCTTTATAAGGTTCCAATAATGCTCTAATTGTATCATTGACTAGTCCTTTTGGAGTATAGGCTATATAGTTTGGGTCTTCCATTGGGGCGTTACAGTAATACTATACACCACACCACCATCTCACTTGCATCCTACTATATATGATGTGACACATTTATTACTATTTGATGATAAAGAAGCATGTAATAAATAATCATTTAATGGTGGTAAATGTACCACATCATACTTAGTAGGATGCAAGTGGAATGATAGTATGGTGTATAGAATTTTTCAATCTACAATGATTAGAAAGTTATGAATGGTTATATCAACACTCACTGTATTTCCATTTACTCTTGGAATTTAAATATTTTTCTTCTTGCGCCCAAATCTCTACCTTGCCATCAATAAATGCTTGCTATAACATGTAATTTTGTCAGATTGAGCCAGGAGTTTTTTTCACACCTACAATTTGAGTTGGGTCAGCTTCGGTTTGCTGTTTCAAAATCTCAGGTCCCCATTTTCAAACTATTCATTTCAGTTATATTCTGCACAGATGATTGGCTAGAGTAAAAACGTTCGAATGCCAATTATGATCTAGGATATGGAAGATAGATTGATTGAGCTAGAAGCGCTGCAGAAAGCCCTGCTGGAAGGAACAGGTATGTTACACCCCACAAACTGTGGTGCTGAGGGTATGCATCCTTGCTTTTTACTACAAACCCACAATCCTTTGGTTGTATATTGTGTTACAGAAGCCTATGATAAAATGCAAGCTGAGCTCATAGCAGCAAAAGAAAGTCTAACCAAAATCTTGACATCAAAGGATGTAAAAGCAACTGTATGTGTGACTCTTTTCGCTCATCAAGCCTCTTGGTTTGTTACAATTTTTTTATCATATGTTGCTCAAATGGGTTAACTTTTACTATGCAGTTATTGGAGATGGTTGAGCGGAATGAACTCAATAGATCCTTACTGACCCTTCTTGATGAAAATATAGCAAATGCACACAAGGGTAACCAGGTAATAGCCATTAGGGAACTCCTGGGAGTCTAGTTTAAGAAGAATTTTTTGTTGAGTTGTTTTGAAATGTATAGAATGGGGAGGAGATCCCAGGATCCTTCACAAGTATACACCTTACTTTTCTATGCTAGCTAATAAGCTGCAACAATGTCATGCAATTAAGAAATTTGTAGCAAAGCCTCTTGTGAAGTTACAGTCGCAAGCCAAAAGGGGGGATGATATATGAGACCACTCTCTCTCATTGAACTGTTTGATTGAAATAATGGCCCTCAATTCTTTGTTCTCTTGTTACACTGGCCGTTAATGAACACACAAGGCATCATATCATATGGCCTTGTACGACCAAACTATACACACAAAACATTGCCTGAGATAGGTACCTGTTGTACAGAATTTACAAATAGCAGTTTCCTTTGAACAATAAAACATATGTCCAGTTATGGGAGTAGTCTTCTCACTCCTGATTTATCGTACCTGTTAATTAATTCCAACTCCACTGAGTGCTTTATATATTGTCCCGATTTTCAACACTTGCATTGTTGACTTGATTCACACTTCCTCTAGTGTTCTTGTGTTTTGAACAAGAAATTTGCATGCCATTTTTTTCCCTAAAACTAACCTAAATTGTTCGTTAACTGCATTCATTGTGAACTAACTCAGAGATTATGATCAATGTTGATATCCAACATGCAGAAACAAGCAGCAGAATTCATGGAAAAGCTTCGCGGGGCTGTTCTCAGGTACATGACAGTGTAGGACCCAGGTGGTCATCATCAAGTATCCCTTTAATGATTTAAGTACGCTGCCACATAACTCACGAAATTATGACCAAGGAGTTGTAAAGTTGTAAACTTTAGAGGACTTTGTACAATAGTTGATTTGATATATGATTAAGTACAGGCAATGCCAATGGAGATCTTTTCTCAAAGGGAACTGCTAGGGCGACCTTTCGGTGGCCCACAACAGTTCTCGCGGATAAGGCAAAATCCACTTTTTTTTATTTTATGTATTGTTTCCAAGTATTTATCATTTTAAATATTTAAAAAGAATACAAATTCATTAAAAAATATTTTTCTTAACAGTAAAGTTTAAAAAAAAAAAGATTCGGTAAACACTCTCGAGAGAAATTATCGGTGACTTTCGCTTTATTCTTTCTCAAAACAAAATTGGCAAAAGAGCGAAAATCACTGGGGAAAATAGTAAAACTCCAATATGACATGCCTGCAAGAGGATGACCAACTTAAAGCACTACCAGTAATTGGCTCATTTCAAGTGCCACGTTGAATATTACGAATTTCCATCAGTTCAATAGTCAATGAGTTTGTTCGTGTTTAGATGTGGGAATGCGTTCAATATTACGGATTTCCACCGGTTTAACAGTTAAGGAACAGTGCATTCGGATCCCTTTTTTGAGCAACAGTCAACGTGCGAATTCGCCATTGATATGGAAGGAAGCAGAAAGTCCAACGCAGGATAATATCTTGAACATGTTTTTTTCATTCTTTTCGAGATAAGTTCCATCTTTTGACCATGTATGGAGAGCTGATCCGCGAGAGATGTTGGGTTGACAAGACGTAGGCTTGGAAGAGACTTCCTTTCTTGTTATGATAAGTTGGTAGCAATCCATCATATTTCACAAACACTAGAGATTAGAAGTTACATGCTTTCCCCATCAAAAAAAAAAAAGAAGTTACATGCTTTTGTGCCAAACAAAATCCAAATCCGTGTTAGCAAGGCACATGGGACGCACATCAAAGCTTAAAAATCTATAGGCACAAAGAGTACTCAGTCTCCACTTGGCAAATGAGACGTATGTGAAAAAGAAAAAGAGGAAGCATCTCAAGTAGGCAGCCAAAAAATAAATAAAAGTAGGCAGCCTAAAAGAGTAGCCAAAGGAACGGCACGTGACACCTCTTAGCCAAAGGAAAGGATAGAGATGTAACGTATTAATATTTTACTTAAACATCTCTATCCTTTTATATATAACTTCCCAGACTCCATTCAATTCATTCCTGAGAAAAATAAAAGTCCTGCCCACCTCTATATTCTGCCGAGAAATGGTAAGACTTGGCCTTTCTGTACTGGTTCTCTTCTTCGTTCTTTACGTGGCTGGCACGGCGGAATCCGCGGCCGTTGCCAGACATTCCAGCCCTGCAAATTTCATCAAGGCCTCCTGCAGGGCAACTCGCTATCCTGCACTTTGCGTTCAATGCCTTTCAGGTTATGCAAGTGCAATAAAAAAAAATGAGCGACGACTGGCTCAAACCGCCTTGTCAGTGAGCTTAGCCAGGGTGCGGTCGGCTGCAGCGTTTGTGGCCAAGATGACTAAGGTTAGGGGGATCAAGTCCAGAGAGTATGAGGCTGTGAAAGACTGCATAGAGAACATGGGTGATGGCGTCGACCGGCTTAGCCAGTCGGTTCGGGAGCTTGGCCATATGGATCGAGACGTGGGTCAGGACTTCATGTGGCATATGAGCAACGTCCAGACCTGGGTTAGTGCTGCCCTCACCGACGAGAACACTTGTCTTGATGGGTTTTCCGGCCCTGCCATGGATGGAAATGTCAAGACTGCTATACATAGAAGGGTCACCAATGTAGCGCAGGTTACTAGTAACGCACTCGCACTGGTAAATCGTTTTGCATCAAGACACCAAGCTGCTACAACCGTAGAAAAGCCTTAAATGTTGTCTTAAAAGGCTTATATCTTGTCTTGGGAGTTTTGTTCCGTTAACACGCGTATGTAAACATAATGTGTCTAAAGTAAGGCTTGTGGATGGACTAGATGTTATCTTGGGGGTCTTGGTTTTCTGCTTGATCTGTAAATTTAACACGAAAGGCTTGAGTCAAGCTCACGTTTATCTTGTAAAATATCAAAAGCTTTGTTTGTAATAAAAATTATAATAGGCATGAACTCTAGATGGCACTAAAAGTCCTGAAAAAACATGCAATCTTTCTTTTAGCGAAAAGGAGAAATTAAGAAGAAGGAGATATAGGTCAAGCTTCAGATTTTAAACATATGTGGCACTTGAATTCAGGTCAAGCTTCTTGCAGATATAAGATTGATTGAATCTATGATCAAACTTTAGGTTTTAAACATTAGCTACCACGAGATGACGAGGATAAGTAATTCAACCATGCATACTCGTTACTCTTTTCGCTTGAGCAGATCTCCTTCAATTACTTTTGTTGGAGGCTGGAGGATAAGATTTTGGCTCAATGACAATCACCATCGTAGGTGCACAATAGCTAAAGACTTCTTGCAATTTTTCAAGAGACTTTCTTTGAAAAAGCATTACAATTATCTAGATAACCAGAACCTACTACATATTTTAAATGGTGTGGCATGAGCAGACAGGGTAGGTCCGACAGGAGGACAGCCCCGGCTTAAACTGCGTGCTCTAATCTGCGAAAGCAAAAGCTAAACTCTAAGCCCAGTGTCATTCTCTGTGTGATTGTTGTGTTGTTATTATTATTATCACCTTTTGACGACTTTGGACTTTACCTACCG
This sequence comes from Carya illinoinensis, assembly GCF_018687715.1. Taxonomy (NCBI): domain Eukaryota; kingdom Viridiplantae; phylum Streptophyta; class Magnoliopsida; order Fagales; family Juglandaceae; genus Carya; species Carya illinoinensis. The sequence goes on from NC_056763.1 coordinate 27,740,886, forward strand.
GCAAGACGGCCAAATCCCATGATAGTTGATTTTGCACATAATGGACACAGGAGCAGATTAATATTTTATGTAAAGGCTTATCTTCTAAACCCTTTCATGGTGTTTTAGAAGTCTTATCTTTGAACACTTTACAATTAGACAAAGTGCACCGCATGCTCGCCTTTTTATGCTGTGTTTTGGTAGCTTTGTAAAAAGAATTTTGGACCCTGTATTTCTAGATTCTTATTGCTGGAGTTACAGTAAATTTTATGCTTTCTTTAAAGCTGGGCTTTAGATCTCAATCGTGTCAACCACATAACTGAGGTTAACGGTGAATCTTCAAGGAAAATTGACTTGGTCAAGTAGCATAATAAAATATATGAAACTCCGGGCGGGTGCCATTAGATTTTCTACAGAGATAGAAAAAAAGGGTGCATGTATGACTACGGGATGTGACCAAAATGGGAATCTAGTCAGTAAGCACCATTGTGAAATGGGGGGAGGGAGGGGAGGCAAGCCGGCTCAATTCCCTGTCCCATAAGAGTGCAGAAAAAGACATAATTCCCTGTCCCATAAAGAAATCCGAGGCCAATTGAAGCTCAATTTCGAAGAAAGTTATGGGAAGCAGGTAGGGTAGTGGACCCTTATCTCCATAAGGTTTGAACCTTGGTAGATGTGACGCTTTTAAATTCCTACGCACATATATGAAGAAATTGAGACGTTTGAATGATGGCATCGTCACTATCCTATCAACGAGTCTAAGTGTATGTATAAGTAATAAATATGCACAAAAAAACATACAGTGAATAACGAAAGTCATAATTAAGTATTAAAATTTTTTCTTAACTTAATACAAAGTTGTTCAAATCATACATATAAAATATTACAAAACACAAATATTATTCAAATCCAATAACAAGACATTAACTTCCATTCAAAACTTCAGCGGAGCCGCATCCTCGAGCTCAGCCTCCTCCTCCTCTTTAAACTCTGCACCAAAATCTACGGAACCAAAAATGTTGCCGCAAGTAAGTAAAATCCAAACACCACTAGTTAAAAACATATAAAACTCAAACAATATGCATGAAAGAAAAGCCAATGCACATGTCCCGTAAAACTATATTTTTCCACGCACGCCAAAAATCCCATTTGGCTCCAAAAACATATTATTTTCCAAATCTCGCCAAAAGATTCATTTTGCTCATATCCAACTCATATCCATTAACCAATTAATCTGTATGCACCATGACTTTCCCTAGGGGTCATCCACATACCCTGGCTCCTGTGTCATACTGCGGGTAACGACCACACGTATGACACCTAAACAAGCAATGCCCAGTTCTGCGTCCCGCGCGTTCGTAGCCAAGCATCCTCTAGCCCTCGCCAACAAAGGGCCACGGAGTCGGTGTGTAGAGCGTTACCATCCCGCCCGCTCCCGTTGTCGCCTAGCAACAATTCATGGGACATCACTCAGTATTTTAAACTCCCGAGTGAACAGAGGAGCTCCACCGAGATAATACCTCATTTCGACTTAAGGTCATGATACACACGCACCCGAAAATCCATTTACGCCAATAAAACAGGATTTTTCTCAATTTAAGTAAAATGCACGTGCATGCACCATATAAATGCAATCTCAATGCATAAAACAACCAACCAACCATCAATCAACAAATCAAGCAACTCCGTCATCAATCCATCCGACCCCCGAACTCCTCGGATTCAGTCCGGAATCAACCAACCAACAGATAAATATTTATTGTAAGAGTAAAATATATTTAAATCTAAAAGTAGAGTTTGAAAAATACTTACAGCGCTATATGGTATTTTTTGAAAACTAGCGGCGTTGCAAACGGCGGAGGAAAAGCAACGTAACAGTGTAATTTACACTGTGGTCGTGGGTAATAAATTACCTACTTTTGAACGGGGACAAACTAAGACCCGAAATTGATAGGGAAGGGTCTTGAGATATTTATGAAGCTAAAGGAAGTGAGTTTTGGCAGTGGGTAGTGGTGGAAATGGCGATGGAAAGCCAAAAAGGGGCTGAACAGAGATGAGCTCGTGGGAGCTGCTCCGACAACGGATCGAGGCCGGAATTGGGTGGGTTAGGTCGGCAAGAGGTAGGGGAAGAAGCTGTGAAGATGTGGTGGCCAGAGATGGAGCGACGGCGTCAAAAAAGCTCAAAAATCGTGTGGCTTGGAGGAGCTCGTGGCGGCTAACGGTGGTTCGGATGGAGGTGAAACTTGGTGGGGATGTTCACCGGTGGAAGGGGAAGAAAACTGGGTGGGTGGTGTAGGCCACACCGCCGACAAGCGGCAGTTCTGGGCTGAGAAAGCAACTGGCGACAAAAAGGAAAAACATGACTGGTGCCGTGACTTCTAGCCGTGCTTGGGGATTTGGGGGCATCACAGTAGAGATCTAAGAAACGTCTTACTTTGATCCGAATACATAATAATTCACCGGCCTTTCTTTTGTGGGATATCCAAACATGTGGTAGAACCCAAAACTCAAAAGAGCTACTTATTAGTATGGAAACCAGACAGACAGGGGACTGAAAACAATATTGAAAGAATTCATTGATCAGAATCTACAGCTTTTGTCCAGTATTCTGAGCTGAAAATCCAGAGCCGGATCAAGAATTATCTGACCTTTGAGTCCGGTTAGCCTTGTAAATCTTGATGGCCAAACTAATATTGATTGCGGAGTGAATTAGTTTTGTGTTTTATAGCTGGGATAGTTTGTTTATGGAAGGTGCTGTGCGTTTTGGCCTTTCATCTGCTGAAATCCTCTGGACTCACATCAAGATAGCACCTCAATCACTTTTAACTTCTATTGTCCCCAAAAAGGAGGGCAGAAAGAAGCAAGTCGGACAATTTGCAAGTGGCATTCACGCCGCATTGCGTTTATGTGCACGGTTCATTTGTGCCTTTACTTCTGCAATGGATACGATGTTTGTTCATAGGATGTTTGTCATGTCATGTTACGTCGAAAATTCTTCATTTAGTTGACGTTTCTGCTGTAAAAAATAATATACTTACCTCTATTACAACTAAATTACACCTAAACTGTGTTGCCAGTAATTTTGAGTTGGTGATGTATAATTATCCGTCTACTATTCAATATCATGACTAAGAGAGCCAATACCATTCATAACATTAACATAAGTAACAAAGTTTAAATATTATCAAACAAACAATGAAGTCTGTGACATAGATACTAATGTTTGATGGAAATATGTTTTATAAAAATAAATAATTACTCTAAATAATAATAATCCCAGTAAAGTAAATTGCAACACAGTATGTGTTAACCCTGGCCCATATCTGAGTTGTTAAGAGGCAAGACTTCAAACAACTTAGGAGGCCGATGATGGGCTAGGATGAGATGCCCTCCGTGAGGTTTGTTCGGAATACCCAGAATAAAAAACCCAGTAGCTGGGCTGGGCTTTACAGAGGATATTCAGCCCACAACAGACCAGAATGGTGGGACCTATGGTCTTGTCTGCTGCAAAAGTGTGGGTGTTGCTTCGTCTGTACGTTTTTTGCCTTTCTGGGTTAAACAGACAGCTTGAAGCCTCAGGATTGGAAAATGGATAGGCATTTTTCCTGAGAGCCTACCCCACCTTGTATTCATGAGGGTATGAAATTTTGAGCTATGTGGCATCTTTCGAGCCATTGTTTTTCTTCCTATCTACAAAAACTAAAACCTGGGTCTTCTTTTACACCTCTGACCATAACAACCTTCAAAATTACATAACTCCCTTTTATATGACTTTCAATTTTTCAATGTTGATGACAGGCAAATATGCATGGATGGCATCATGGCATGAATACCAAGGTTTCTATGTCCTCTATATTACGAGAAATTTGGTTATTTATTAATGTGGATTAATGCTGTGATAAAAAATTTCATTATTTGAAAAATACTAAAAGGGATAGATTTTATGAGAATAATTTTATTTAAAAATCTTTATATTGTACACCATCCATGTAATATAATTTAATTTATAAAATTCAAAATTTGAAATCTGAAGCCACATACACTTCATTCATTATAATATTATTCCAGTTGGATTCCCTTTTTTCTTCGATCAAATGTAGAATAACCATTAATTAGTGATGTATCATTTAAGATGTTTATAACTTTGGAAAACCTAAAATCAGTATATTTTATTTTTTAAGTTATTTATCAACGGAGAAAATATATATTTTAATTATCATTATCTCACGTTACATTAAATTATTAAAAAAATATTTATTATTTTTTACATATTTATTAATTATTTACTATTAAATTAAGCGATGGTGAAAGGCATTAAGTAATAATGAAAGGATGATTGAAAAGATCCCTTTGGAAAGTAACGTATCAAATCAAGACTCAAAAAATTCATCTCAATAGAGAAAAATCAAGATCTTTGTCCCTTGTGCAATACAAAGGAATAGAACATGTCTCATCTTTTTTTCAACTGCCCTTTCTCTCATATTCTATAGAGACAGTTTAGATGGTCAATAAATGTTAAAATTTTTGCACAACTTCACATCTATAACTGGTTCCCAATTATCCTTAATCCCTCAAGGAAATTAGGAATAACATAAGAAGATTCCCACCATTTTCAAATTTTTGCAGTATTTGCAATGGATAACATATAGTTTATTAGAAACCAAATCACCCATGGTGCTCAATGTCCTCCCATTTATTGGTTTGTCACAACAATCACAAAAATTTAAAGAGCACCTAGCAACTTGGAATAAGATAGAAACTCAGCAAGAACCTCATTGGCATCTACCACCTACAAGAGTCTTCTCACTCTCTTTCGATGTAGTTGTCAGTCAAAATAAAAGCATCATAGCAACTATATGTATAAATGAAAAGGGCACTCCTCTCTTTGCATAAGTAGATGTCATCCATAATACAAATTTCAATGTCGGAGAAGCATCAGTAGCACTAATGACAATAATAGAAGGGGCAAAAAGAGGCCTCAAAAAAATTATCATTGAAGGAGACTCATCACAAGCAATATTGACCATCAACTATCCTAAAGCTACAATAAATTGGACCATGTAGACAACCATTAGAGACATTCATTACTTGCTGCAAGGCTTTAACCAATGGATTGTAAAAAAAATTCATCAATTTCAAAATCGATGCGTGCATCAATTAGTGTAATTGACAACTTCTAATTAAGTATTTGAAAGCATATCCCTAAATTAGATTCATTCATGTGTTCTGGACTTTTCGAGTGGAAATATTCTCCTTTTATTGTATAATTAAACTGCTACTTTCGTTGTATTAAGTTTATGAAATGAATGCATATATTGCTTGGGAATAAAAAAAAATAAAAAATAAAAAGAAAGAAGGAAATGATGATTGAAAAAATAATATTATTATTTTCCTTTTAATGCATTTGCATGCGGCCATTCCCATATGCTAGATAGGGTAGTTGGTAATTTCACCATCAAATGGAGGGCAAAAAACAGAAATGAAAAGAAAATATTAAATGCAAGGAAAAAAGAAAATGAAAAACAAAAAGTAATCGTCCGGTTCAGAACGACCGAAAATGAAAGGCAAGCCGAAGTTCTCAAACCACCTGTGGCCTCTCGAGCTTGCTCTATCTCCATTCAAACACTGAGCCTAAAATTAAAAAAAGCATAACGCACATCTACTCTCGCTCAAGCAGACGAAAATGGCGACAGAATCAGTGCGAGTGTCTGCTTCTTCAGTGTGTAATTTCAGTGTAAATGGGTCTCAGAGAAGGGCTGCAATCCCTCTCTCCCCGGCTCGCTTTCTTGGTCTGCGTCCTCGACGACCACTCTCTTCTTTCACTTCATCATCTTCTTCTTCCCAGTTCATTAACGCCGTGCGCTTCATATCAACATCTTCGAAGCCCTCCACTTTGCGGAGCAGAAGAGATTTCTCTGTCTTCGCCATGGCCGCTGACGGTCTCTCTCTCTCTCTTAATTTCTATTGCTAGTATAGTGGTTAAAGTTCAATATTTTAACATGATTTTCGTGTGCCCTTTTAACTCAATCATTTAACATGGTTTTCGTGTGCCCTTTTATTCTGCTTGTTAAATTATTTAGGATATTTTTTGAAATTGATGGGAAATTTATTCTTGAATTACTCCCAGTTCAATTTATTTTCTGTTTCATTTGCTTCCGCTTAAAATGAATCCAGTTTATTTTTCATTTCAGAATCAAATAAGTTTCATTTTTGTACTACGCAGTCCTCTCTTTGGTGTGCAAACGTCTTTCTTTCCTTTATGTGATTTGAATTTTCAAGTGAGTTCAGTTCAAGATGGCATGGAGTTGCTTTCAAGTTCACTGAACGTCTACTGTCAATTTCAGTTTTATTTGGAAAAGTGGTGATTGAGTATTTTTGCTTTCTCCTTCAAGGTTCTCAATTGAAGGTGTTAGGATGTTATGTGGAGATGAAATGAATCCATTACTGTGTAGACAGTATTTATAATTTAAACAAAACAAAAATTGAATATATGTCAAATGATGTACTTTCTAAAGTGAGTTAGCCCCTACTTGGTGTTGAATAGTACCATTTGGCTCCTTCAAACTGCAAGATACATAAACAGTAGGCTTTCTCAGAAAGTGCATTTTGCACCCAAACTACCACTTTTTTGGCCATTTTCACTATCAATCGATAAAACCTGACCAAAAATCGGATAAGGGGCAGAATCTTGATACTCAAATCGTGATTGAAGTGCAAATTGTCAAAAAGTGGTACTTGGGGTACAAATCGAAAATTATTTTTGAAAAGTTAAAAAAAAAAAAAGAATCAATTTGTACCCTTGTGGTGCGAATTGAAAAATTTTGAGGGTGCAAAATGTATTTTCCCCAATAGATTTTGTTCCCAGAGCTGCTAAGCATAAGTAGCTTGTGGCAATGTATCTATCTTGATTGTTCTCTGGTGTATGCTTGCCAAAAGCTTCTTTTTGAAGTTCGAATAGAGTGAAAAATTGTCAACAGGAAGCTTGGTTATTACTATTTGGAATGGTTATTACTATCACCAGGAGCCACGTATTTTGAGCATCAAGAAAAAAACATAGAAGTTCTATGTTTTTTACTATGTATTGGCAATAAATTCTAAACGTGCTTGTGAGGTCAAGTAATATTAATTCTTGCCTATGTCATTGATTACTTTATGGACTTCCACGCGAAAGAATATAGTTTGTGCAAGTTTCTGTGTATGAGCTAACATAGCAGATATGGATTTCTTTTGTCTTTTTGGCAGAGTCAAAGCGTGCAGTGCCATTGAATGATTATCGCAATATTGGAATTATGGCTCACATAGATGCAGGAAAAACCACTACAACCGAAAGGATTCTTTACTATACAGGAAGAAACTATAAAATAGGTGAGGTACATGAAGGAACGGCTACAATGGACTGGATGGAGCAAGAACAAGAAAGAGGGATTACTATAACATCTGCTGCAACTACCACATTCTGGAACAAACACCGGATTAACATTATTGATACTCCTGGCCATGTTGATTTTACTCTTGAAGTGGAGCGGGCTCTCAGGGTATTGGATGGTGCTATATGCTTGTTTGATAGTGTTGCTGGCGTAGAACCACAATCTGAAACCGTGTGGAGGCAAGCTGATAAATACGGGGTACCCAGAATTTGCTTTGTCAATAAGATGGACCGTCTTGGGGCAAACTTTTTCCGCACAAGAGACATGATTGTGACAAATTTGGGTGCTAAACCACTGGTGATTCAAATACCAATTGGTTCAGAAGATAATTTTAAGGGAGTCATTGATCTTGTGAAGATGAAAGCTATAATTTGGTCAGGTGAAGAGTTGGGTGCTAAGTTTGTGTATGAGGATATACCAGCAGATCTTCAGGAACTAGCACAAGAGTATCGGTCACAGATGATAGAAACCATAGTTGATTTAGATGATCAAGCTATGGAGGGCTACCTAGAAGGAGTTGAACCCGATGAGAAAACAATTAAGAAATTAATTAGGAAGGGAACCATCTCAAGCAGTTTTGTCCCAGTATTATGCGGCTCAGCTTTTAAAAATAAGGGAGTTCAACCACTGCTTGATGCTGTTGTGGATTATTTGCCTTCTCCAATTGACTTGCCAGCAATGAAAGGGACTGACCCAGAAAACCCGGAAGTAACGCTTGAAAGGGCTGCGAGTGACGATGAACCGTTCTCTGGACTTGCTTTCAAGATCATGAGTGATCCATTTGTGGGATCCCTTACATTTGTGAGAGTGTATGCAGGGAAACTTGCTGCAGGATCCTATGTAATGAATGCTAACAAAGGGAAAAAAGAGAGGATTGGTAGGCTTCTAGAAATGCATGCAAATAGTAGAGAGGATGTTAAGGTAGCTTTGACAGGTGACATTGTTGCTCTTGGAGGTCTAAAAGATACCGTTACTGGAGAAACACTGTGTGATCCTGAGAATCCTATCGTGCTTGAACGCATGGACTTCCCCGATCCTGTGATTAAGGTTGCAATTGAACCCAAGACTAAAGCTGATGTTGACAAGATGGGAGCGGGGTTGGTCAAACTTGCTCAAGAAGACCCTTCTTTCCACTTCTCACGAGATGAAGAGATCAACCAAACAGTAATTGAAGGGATGGGGGAGTTGCACCTTGAGATTATTGTTGATCGGCTCAAGAGGGAGTTTAAGGTTTATATCTGAGAATCCATTTCACGTTTTTGGTTTCCAATTTCATACGTTTCCTTACTCAGGCTCATAATTTGGTGTACACCTCCTAAGATGTCTCTGTGGGACAATACTCAAACCATCATGCACATGCTCAAACACCTATATATTACCAAGCTACTTGATAGAACTAGTAATTTTTTTTCTCAGATTTTATGTTAAAGAGTCATTAATTATTGTTGGTGAATCTATGAAGAACTAAATTCTTGGATTTTTTTTTTTTTTTATAATTTGATTTGCCATAACTTGGTTGCTTGTTGCATATAGGTAGAAGCTAATGTTGGTGCACCCCAGGTAAACTACCGAGAAAGCATTTCTAAAGTCTCAGAAGTGAAGTATGTTCACAAGAAACAGTCTGGTGGACAAGGTCAGTTTGCTGATATCACCGTACGGTTTGAACCCTTGGAACCAGGTAGCGGATATGAATTCAAGAGTGAAATCAAGGGAGGGGCAGTGCCAAGAGAGTACATTCCAGGAGTGATGAAAGGATTGGAGGAGTGTATGAGTAATGGTGTGCTTGCAGGCTTCCCTGTCGTTGATGTACGTGCTGCTCTAGTAGATGGTTCTTACCATGATGTCGATTCAAGTGTACTGGCATTCCAGCTTGCAGCCAGAGGAGCTTTTCGTGAAGGGATGAGGAAGGCTGGACCAAAGATGCTTGAACCGATAATGAAAGTTGAAGTTGTTACACCTGAAGAACATTTAGGAGATGTGATTGGTGATCTAAACTCGAGGAGAGGTCAGATCAACAGCTTTGGTGACAAACCTGGTGGTCTCAAGGTATGCCTGATGACCTCTCACATCTGGTTCAAATCTTTCGACTTACATCTTGGAATATCTCTTACAACTGCATCTATTATATTGCTTATTTTCCTGTATGCTGTAGTTGCATGCTGTCGTTCATATCATAATGATTACCATCTTTAATGAATGTCCCAACTATTGAAAGCCAGAATCCCTTCCACCTCAACCCCCACCCTCTGGAAAGAAAAAAAAATGTAAGAAAGAAAATGAATAGAAAGGATATTTGACGGAAGGGAATTGTTGATGTAAACGGTTGCTCACCATGGGCCTTTCCTGTGGTAGTCTGGACGTTTTTGCCGGAAATGAATATCTCAAAACAAGAAATGGAAAGCTCATCGGCTCTTGATCATAAGCCATCTTCTTTATTTTCTTCTGTTCCCTTCTTTTAGGCTAAGAACGTCCTTTTACCTGTGATTTCTGGGTGATTATTGCAGGTGGTTGATGCGTTGGTCCCTTTGGCAGAGATGTTCCAATATGTTAGTACACTCCGAGGGATGACAAAAGGCCGTGCATCCTACACCATGCAATTAGCCAAGTTTGATGTTGTTCCTCAATACATCCAGGATCAGCTAGCTGCTAAGGAGCAACAGGTTGCTGCTTAAATTGTTCTCCTCTTCAAGAACAGGGGAGCAATATATTTTTGGCATATTAAGTTTTGAATGTTTGCTTCATCATTCTCTTTCCCTTAAACCTATAATGCTTCTGTACCATTTCATAAATCAATGTGACTGAAAGTTACCCAAAGCTGACAAAGAAAACAAAGGCTGTGATGAAAACATCTTCGCAAATTTGATTCCATACCTGGGGACAACAATTGCGCTTCACAATTAAATGGAAAACATGAGGATAAGAGTTGGCAATATGAGAAATAACGATACTAATTTATGTTGCTCTAGCCGCGCTTTGTCGGTGATGTTTCTGTCTTTGCGCAGCTGATGAATTGAAAGTATGTTTCTGTCATGGCGAACAAAGAACAACAGCTAGCCCAAGGGGAAAGGGTAATTCTCAATGAAGAAAATAACTTCGCGTTTTGTTTTTTCTTGTACCACGAAACGTCTTGAATTCTGCCAGGCATTTGGTTCGGAGCAATAATTATGAGCCGCTGAAACATAAGACTCCACGAACAATCCAAGCGTATCATTAAGGAATATATACCTGGTCAAGTTTTTTTTATAAGTAGAAATCTTGTTAATATCAAATAAATAGGCGTGGTCCAAGTTGATCCAAAAATAAACTACCGCCAGCCGTGAATGAATACAGACAAAAGAGAGAGAGAGAGAGAGAGAGAGAGAGAGACTTTAAATAAAGACCTCCACCAAACTTTAAAGCGAAAAACATCTCAAAATTTTTCCGATTCAAGACAATTTTTCATGAAATAATGTACTGAGTTCACACAAATACATGTTGAATGATACGTAAGATATTTCTCCATGTGATATATCATCCGTTTCAGATTCATTTCATCTGGACAATTCCTGCACTAACCAACTTCTGGATCTTGCTCATCACCATCGGGTTCTTTGCGTGTTCCTGAGCAGCCTTAGGATTTTCTTGAAAATCTGTCAACACCTGCATCATTATCACAGGAATTTTTTTAGTCAGTCTATACTGCATCGGTATCAGTTCAAAAATAAAATTTCACTCCAACAGAGAGAACATTCAAAATCAGCATGCCATGCCTGTCTCATAACGGGGTCTTGGAGGATGTTCTGAATCTCGGGATCCTGCATTCCCTTGGCCTACAAAACGGGAACATATTTAAGACCACATCCCAGAATGGTTCCATGGTCCATGAATCAATTTTAACAAAAGTTTCATAAGTCATACCTGTCTCTCTTTCAACTCGTCTGGGGTAAAATCCCCTCGACTAGCCTTGTTAATTTGTTCCATGCATCTGCAAAGACATTTGGAAGTGGCAGTTAATCAAGACACTAAACAATTATGTATGTGTAGACGCAGACACAAACATTGGAATTTAGAACCAAATTATATAGATGTATTTACGTAATATACCTCCTCACACCATCAAGCAATTCCTGGTTGTTAGGATCATGTTTCAGCCCCACTTGATAAGTCTCTAAAGCTTTGTCGTATTCTTTCATGAAGAACTGAACCGCACCTTTTCTAGTATAACCCTTGGAAAAGGTTGGATCAAGCTCAATGCACTTCTCAGCATCCTTCAACCCCTCAGGCAAAGCCCCAAGTTTCGTGTAGCACGCAGCTCTATTACTATATGCCTGCAAGGCAGCAAGTATTTCACCTGGTGATCCATGGCATTCGCTCTGGGACAGAACATTTAAAATAGAATCTGTAGTAACAACTGAAAATGGTTAAAAAGCTTTTTTACCCTTGCATCTTTGGGGTTCCTTCTCAAGGATTCTGTGTAATGCTTAATAGCCTCAGGATACTTCTGCTGCTTGAAGCACTCATTGCCTGCATGGCACATGGAACCCATGTAATAAAGAAAAAGAATATAATTTTATTAAATGGAGTGCTGCCCATTCAGAGCAAGTCCATGGTTGCAACTACAGTCCAATGAGTATACAAGGCACAAAGTATAGAAGTGAAATGAATTCATGAGTCTTCACGAAAGAAATCACAGCATCATCTGATCATGCATTAAGCAAATTAAACATTAGGTAAGGTTAAGTCTTCCAGATGGGAATACCTTTCTCACGTTCCTCGTCAGCTAATTTGGGATCAAAGTACTCTTGTTGCTCGAGTTCTTTCTTCGCTTTTTCAGCTTCATTTAGTTTTTTCAATGTGTCTGGATTGCGATGCTCTGTAAGAGCTTTCTGGAAAGCCTCGATAGCAGGTTCATAGTCCTTTGAGCATTTTGCCATTTTCATCAGGGCAGTTCCCTTCCTAGTTAAAGCTTTTGCTATCATCTTAAAGTCTGATCTAAGCTCTCTTCCCCTTTCAATGGCCTTGTCACAATCTTCAATACATTCCTCATACTGAAACAACAATGCTAGTAGTGATTAGAGTGTGATTATAAAGAAATAATTTCAAATATTGGAACTTTTAAAACCACCCAGCATGACAGGTCATATGTTTGCAGTACATATGTGAAAGGAAAGAAGTCTCAGTACATATATTTTAGAATCACCATGTATGTCAAACAGGAAAATAAAAACAAGTCGTGGTAAACTCTAGGGCCACTTTAGATGCTGAGTTTTAAACTAACGATAGCATGCCCATACACATCAACAGAAAAACAAAGGAATGAACAAACTCCAACTGATGCTGCTTTATGTATGCTGCTCTCTCTCTCTCTCTCTCTCTCTCTCTCTCTGTGCCTTAACACCATGCCTAGAGAGAACCTGTCACAACCTCCAGGAGAATTGCCCGGGACCACACCTCGACACAACTCATGGAGGGTCAGGACAATCACATGGCTAGCCTACTTGCATGCCTTGGCTCAGACCATGACACGCAGCGGGTAACCATAGAGGCTAGTGGCCGCGCGCAGACCATGTGCGCAGGCTTGCGCGTGCCCTTGAGCGTGCACCGGTGCGCATGCATGCGTGCCCTAGCACCACTTAGTGAGGCTAGTGGCGTGCCCTCACAGGCATGCCATCCAGCTCACGACCTCAGCCCGTGACTTGCAGGCAAGGCTAGTGGCATGCCCACCAGGCATGCCATCCAGCGCACGGCTCTAGCCCGTGCCTTGCAGCCCCATAGCCCAAACCGTCAGTTTGGGTCATGCATGCTCATCGCCCAGGCCACCAGCCTGGGCCATGCAGGACCACCACCCAAGCCACTTGAACGGACACTATAGTAGCAGCAGCAGCACGGCAACACCCTATGCCCACCATCAGGCCTAGGCTTGGCACCATGCCATGCCCACCATTAGCAGGCCATGTCATTCCCACCACCAGACCAATGCATAGCACCATGCCATGCAGTGAGCCACGAACCAGACTATGACTAGCCTAGCCGTGGACCGTGCACCACCATAGCCCACCATGGGCCATGCATGCCATGACCATCATGGGCTAAATTATTTATTTTATTATTTTTATTTATTTTATTTAAAAACTTGTTAATTATTATTTCATTTGTTTTATTTATTTATTTTAATTTGCCTAGGGACCTTTTGGGAGTTTCCACTTTGTAAACTCTATAAATAGGACCCTTAGACATTTCATGAGGATCTTTTGGCATTTTGAACATTGAGTGGCCAGCCATTGAGGTTGGAGTTTATCATTTTCGGTGCTTCTTGCACTTGGGCTCTTTTGGGGTGCAATTCGTGAATCCCCAAGGAGAAGAATCACACTTGCAATTCGTGAATAGGTATGATTCGATTTATCCTTTAATATATTTGAGATTTCCTTTCAATTCTTTGTGCAATTCGTGAATCAAAGATTGTTTGGTTCTGGTTCCTTTGTTCTTTTCATTTTCTCTTTGTGTTTTTGTTGGAGTTTTGTTGATTGATTGGAGTGAAGAGGCCGAATCCTTCATTGGGATTCGGTTTGTGTTGTGATTTGCAAGATCTCTTGTGTTCATGTGTTTTCTCACATGTTCATAAGATTTCCTTGCAGTTTTTTGAAGATTCCCATCTCCCAAACACATATTTCGGCCAGCCCTTTCTTTTACCATACACGCCACCTTCAATTGCCCAAAGCCACAAAACCCTAACCTCACATCAAGCCCTACACGCCACTTCTCATATTCCAATAGCCAAACAAACCACAAAAACCCTAGATCTAACCTTGAGCAATTCGGCCATAGCCTCCTTGGCTTGGCCGAAACCCTAAATCCTACATTTTCTCATTTCCATTTTCCTTCCATAATTTGATTGGTCATCATCCCTTGATTGACTCACTCAAATTCCTTTTCCCTCCAAAACAAATCAACCCCTCATCCATCCTATCCATTTTTGGCCAACCCTAATCCATCTAGATCTCAAGATCTCAAATCCTACATTTTAGGAATTACACAATCCTAACTTTTAGGATCTCCACAAGCCACCTTTTCCCTAGCCGTGTACCCCCACTAGCCTTAGCCGAACCCTTCATCAAACCTAGCCTCAATCACTCATCTCTAAACCCTAGCTAAGATTTCTCATCATCCATCCCTACCACACAAGTGACGCCTAGCATCCCAAGGGTCACTTAATCGTGCACCATCATCACCCAACCCGTGATCACCTAGCCCAAACACCATCCATACTTCCCACCATTGAACCCTAACCTCATCTCACCCAAACTCTCTTTGGGCTACACATGATCTACACCAAGCAAATGAGTCCTATCGGTCACTTGAGGAGCAACAAGGAGAGGATCGGACCCTTAGTGTTTGGAGGCTTGACCGAGATCCCCAACAGAACCTCCCGAGCTACCGTCACATCAGCCTCCTTTCTAGGTGAGTCCAATTCCCTCTTTGTTGCGTGACGTGCTGCCTCCCCTGTAAGCCTATCTATTTCTTTTAATTCCTTTACCTTCAACCTTCCCTAATTGCCATGCCAATTTACAATGTCTTCTCAAAACACCCTTTTTCATTAGGCTGAGTTTTGATAGGGCTGGGCTTAGTTTTAAATGAGAATTGTGTTTAAAATTTGTAACGCCCCAATGGAATGCCCAAATCACATGATCTATACTCCAAAAAAAGTAGTCAATGATACAATTAGAGCCACATTGGAATCTTATAAAGAGGAAAAACTTCTCCTTACCAAGCAATGTGGAATCTCATATACCATCTACCTTTATTCTTATCATATGAAGTATCTGTATCACAATCTCCCCCTCTTAAATTCTCGATGTCCTCGTTTGGATTGTCCTTCGTAGGTGGCACAGATCAAGTCCCACATTTCTAGTTGAGATAAGGCTCTAATGCCATTTGTAGCGTCCCAATGGAAAGCCCAAACCACATGGCCTATACTCCAAAAGCACTAGTCAATGATACAATTTGAGCCCCATTGAAACCTTATAAAGAGCAAGAACTTCTCATTTCCA
Source organism: Carya illinoinensis (assembly GCF_018687715.1). NCBI lineage: Eukaryota > Viridiplantae > Streptophyta > Magnoliopsida > Fagales > Juglandaceae > Carya > Carya illinoinensis. The sequence continues at coordinate 27,756,319 of NC_056763.1, forward strand.
AGCAATGTGGGCCTAGTTATATTAGCCCAAAAAACTTATTTTTCCAGAACATACTTAGAAATTTAAATTATGTTTAAGTGTTAATCTTTTATAAACCATGTTACAGCAGTAAGTTATAAGGAAATTAAAGTACATTTAAAGTATACTACTGACCCTATTATTTTAGTTAATATTCCAATTGTCTCTTTAGTTGGTTTTTTAATAAAACTATTATGTTATACTTTAAATAGAAAACCAAGGAATATGTTATGAGCTTTAAATAATATTACTATCTATTAATCTTAGTATAACTGAATATTTACTAAATAATCTCTATGGTATGATTCTAAGTAATTAGAATGCTACGACACGTTTTCCCAGAAACGATAGTGACAATTAGTGCCTCGTATAAGTCATGAGCTACGACGTGAGATTGTGGAAGCAACGTAACAGGTAAGTAGTATGATCATACCTTTGTGTATGCTGTAATTGTTCAGTTTTTGTAAGAAAACTGTGATGTTTACCTATGCTACGCTACAAGCCAATTCAAGGTTAGCCCCTTTTCACAAACCTTTATAAATTATGATGATATGCTTGTAAATGAGCCTATGCATGCTAAGCTGATATGGATTGTTGTTAGATGGATGAGATATTATGAAAATCACATGTATGCTTGTAATGTTTAAATCATGTTATGCCATGCCTATGTTATGTTATGTTATGTTGAGTAAGACTCATGTTGATATGTCATGTTCAATGTTATGCCATGCACAAGAGTATGTCATGCCATGCAATTTCATGAAGTCAAACATGTTCACATACCTTATGAAAGTTAATAAGAAAACACGTGAATGACAAGTAAGCTTTAAGATTGGCTTCAAGTTATATTTATCACAAAAAAAAAAAAAAAAAAAAAAAAAAAAAAAAAAAAAAAAAGAAGAAAAAAAGATTGGCCTCAAGTTATGGATGGATGTGCAAGCTACAGACTCAAGCGTGGTCCACCACATGTAAACTAATATCTTATGAGGTGACACAGACGCAAGCGTGTCTCACCAAAGGTTATGATATGAGATGCCATGGACTCAAGCGTGGTTTACCTTATGTTTTGTGATGACACGGACTCAAACGTGTTTCACCACATGTTATAATATGTTAGATGGTGCCACGGACCCAAACGTGGTTCACCCTAAGCTATGATATGGTATGTACGGTCAACGACAATTGGAACAATGCACATATGTTATGATGGCCACTATGTAAGTGAAAGGCAAGATGAATAAGTTATGTACGAATGATAGGAAATGTATGGAGTCAGTCCTTCCTGCATCCACGTTACATGTACTGCCATGATTATGTTTAATTTCGCTTATGTTACTAATGAATGATCTATATGTTATGTGTATGCGTGTAAATGTATGTAAGTTTTCAAAATTAAGCTTAATGTTAAATTAAGTTACATTTACAATATGATGTGCTATTAATGAGTCTTTGTCTCATTTGTTTGTTTCTCTATTTTTACGTTTTAATATCCCAAATGATGATTTCGTCGATACAAAGCATGAGTGCCAGGAGTAGAATAAATTTCCAGAGACTTAGTGTATGATTTAGACATTTAAGCAGTGTTGGTTTCACATAGAACTAGTTTATGCCTTTTCATTATGTTTTCAGTTTTACGTTATCAAAGACTATTATGTTAAGTTAGTTCGATGATTCAATAAATGAAGTATTTCCATGACTTAGAATCTTTTCACCGGACATTTTGTTATGAATGTTCGAAATATTCCTGACCTCCGAGAAGGGGTGTTACAATTAAGAACTAAGACAAAAGAACAATCCTCCTTTATCACATTGTATTCAATAAATCAAATCAAAATGAATTGACATCAGTATATCAAGTCCAAATTCATTTATGTTGCAATTAATTGATAGATGAAAACCTAACAACGTGTCAGTCAAACAGCATAAGCTAACTGGAAATCACATAATAACTCTCAATGTCTACATCCGCCTGAATCCCAATCAATTCATTATGCAGAACAACCCATACTGTAGCACTAAATATTGCAGATTTCGGCTTCTTTGACCATGGTGGGCCCATCCACTTAGTTCCCACGCAACTCATCTTCAAAAAAACTAGATTACTAAAGCTTCATCACGTGCCCATGAAAAGCTACGGTTTCTCAAACCTTAGCACCTAAGCCTCCAGTGTATTTTGTTTCACTCACAACATCATTGACCAAGTCAAGCACATCAACGACCATATGAACAAGCATAATTACAATTAATCAAAAGCAAAATCAGCGCAAGCAAGAACCTTTATGACCAAGATTTATCATACCTGTCCCATTTCCAAATAAGTAGCAGCCCGGTTCGTGATATAGGAAACGTCCTCGTCATCCAACTCCATCGCCTTAGTATAATGCGCAATTGCCGTATCGAAATCCTTCTTCTTGTAAGCCGCATTGCCCAATTCCTTTTCCGTCTGCGCCTGCGCCTTCCTCTGCTTCGCGTCCTTCTCCTCTTCTGTTAGCTCCATTGGCTCCGGTTCCGGCTCAGCTTCCTTCGCCGGCTCGGCCTCCGCGGGCCTCCTCCTCTCCGGAGGTGGCCGCGGTGGAGAGGACGAAGACTCCGGCATCTCCATGTCCTCCGAAGTAGATGTCCGGAGATTTATGTTCAGCAAAACGCCCAGCGCTTGCATAACCCTCTGATCTTGGAGATAGAGGTTAAGATTGCTAGGATTTTTCTGAAGCTCCTGCATCATCTTCACGAAATCAGGCTGTTGAAGGTAGGCCCTGGTGTTTGGATCGGCAGTGAGCTTGGCCCACATCTCGGACCCAGAGAAGGCGTCGCCGAAGAGGTTGTTCGGCGGTGGAGCGGCTCGGGAACGTGAAGCGGCGGATTGGGCGTCGGCTAAGCCGGATTTGAGGGCGTCGTTATTGGGGTCATACTCGAGGCCCTTCTTGTAAGCAGCGACGGCATCCTTGTGGAGGCCCAAGCCGAGGTGAGCGGCGCCGAGCCGGCTGTATCCCTTGGACCAGTCTGGCTTGAGCTCCACTGTTTTCTTGGCGTCGGACAACGCCTCGGAGTACTGGTGGAGAGAAGCGTAGGCGGCGGATCGGTTCGAATAGAGAACGTGGTTGGTAGGAGCGAGACCGATGGCCTCCGAGAAATGGCGCACGGCGCCAGAGAAGTCGCCGGCGGAGAACGCGGCGTTACCCTTGGCTTTTGCTTCGTCGGCCATGCTATGTATTCCGAGGAATCAGAAGAAATAATAATAATAACAATAACGATACAAAACACAAAGTTAGGGGAAGGGGTTTAAGGAGCCAAATCAATTGGGTGTTGGGGGGTTGGGAATGAAAGGGTGCATACGTAGCACAAACCTTTGGCTTTTGATCTTTATGAAACTGTCAGGGACGGGACGAGAGACTCCTGGGGTTTCTGGAAACTTCGGTTCGGTTCGTGCGCGACTTCGGGGAAGGGACTAGGGAGTTGTTTGGGAATCGGAGGGTTGACGTCTGGATGGATGGATAGTATCTTCGGTGTCGGTGTTTGGTCTCATTAACACTCGAAACGCAGCGTTTTGCTCCGTTGGCCGCAGATTTGTATATATTCTTGATTATTATTGCGAGTGGAGTTTTTTGGCTCTCTGGAACATAAGAAATGCGAGGAAATTTTAATACTAACTATTCATTATCCGTTGAGCGGGCACACGAACTTTGATCTCTCTTTCTCTCAGGTTTGCAGCCTACGAAGAGTATGTAATTCAGCTTGACCTCTCAAAGCTCTTCGGTAACGAAGCTCCTTCCTCTCTCCGTGTTAAGATTCCATCTCAGTACGTTCTTCGAAGATCTAAATATGGATCAGCTTTGATGACATTATCTATTCACTTCGACTGAATTCGATTAACTAGCATGCATTCTTGGATTTGAATTTTAGAATGGGCATTGTGTAGTCCTCTATTAGAATGCTCTCTACCTGTTTGGAAAAACTCCTCTAAGAACTCTGCTTCCCCGTCCCCCCCCCCCCCCCCCCCCCCCCCCCCCCCCCTCCCTCTTTGATGTAATGCTGCTGGTATTTTCACCCTCTGCTTAGTCGTTATGTTGGGAACAATTTTGCATAGCATAAAGGAACCCTTTTGATCGTATGTCCCATTGCACATCACAGTAGTCTCCTCGTGCTTCCCACGGTTTAGCCCCTGTCCAGTTTGCATAATGAGGAACTAATAAATGGTGTCTGAATAAATTTTCCAGGATTCCTTGTTGGTAACCAAGGCACGCAAGGTTTCTCACAGCGGGATTGGTTCCTAACAAAGGTTTGCCTTACCAATAAGAATCCTATTACGATAATGGATTTTTTATTTTCTTGTTACGTCGTTCTGTTAACTTTGTTGTTGATGCAGTTGTATCTGCAGGAGGAACTACAGTGGGGATTTGATGAGTGGTGCTTCTGCAGCTAGTAGCTTAAGGTCAGCATTCTCTTACTGTGTACAGCAGGTGCGAAATTATGATTACCATCACTACCTCTGCCTCCTTGAACTTCCGCCTCACTTCCGAAAGGCTGCTTTTGCACTCCGTGCCTTCAATGTTGAAACTGCAAGAGCCATGGATGTTGCTTCTGATCCCAGGATTGGTCTCATGCGCCTTGTCTGGTGGCAGGAAGCTATAGACAAAATGTATGCTGAAAAGCTAATCGAGCACCCAACTGCACAGGCCCTATCATCAGTGATATGCGAGAATAAAATTAGCAAGGGGTGGCTGAAACGGTCTGTTGAAGCTCGGATCAACGATGCAAGAAGAGAGGTCACCGACATTCCTGAAACTATTGAAGAGTTGGAAAAATATGCCGAAGACACTGTATCAACCATTCTGTACATGACACTTCAAGCTGGTGGTATCAGGTCCACCGCAGCCGACCATGCAGCATCTCACATTGGTAAAGCAAGTGGCCTCCTTTTGCTGCTTAAGTCACTACCTTACCATGCTAGCCGCAACCGTCATTTTTCTTACATACCGGCTAAAGTGGCTGCCAAGCATGGGTTGTTGGTGAAGGAGGGAGGTAGATCAGAGATCCACTTGGATTCTCGTGAGCGCTTGTGTGATGCAGTCTTTGAGATGGCCTCAGTTGCTAATATCCATTTACAGAAAGCTCGTCAACTTGCTGGAACAGTACCGGCCGAGGCTCGCCCGGTGCTGCTGCAGGCAGTTCCTGCCCAAGTTCTCTTGGACTCCCTCAGCCGGGTACAGTTTGATGTATTTGATCCAAGGTTATCACGAGGGGTATTGGGTACTTCTCCTTTGTGGTATCAATTGAAACTGAAGTGGCATTCATGGATGGGGAAATATTGAGATATATGGTCCTGGCCTTTTTCCCAATTGACGAGGAAATCCTTCATCAGATTGGAAGTCAATTTGCGGATTGAAATTTTTGTCATTCTGGTTTATTCACAATAATTGAGCCTTACCCTGTCAAACCCATGTCCAACACACCCAATTTTTTAGTTTACTTGTAAGCACTTTCGGAGCGGCTCCGGTTGGGCATGACTTATGCAGCTTGCAGGTTGGGCTTGTAAGCTTTATGGGTCATTATGGCTCTACTTCTAGTCATTCTCGGAGTGATTATAGTACCTGCATTTGCCTTTACGGCATCCTTTTTAGATTGATGTTTGGTGTCTTGGTCGTTAATCCTTGTAATAAATTTGAAAAAGTCTATTCGCAGGCACAAAGGGGAAGGCCCCGTGCATGCCAGCCACAGTGGCAAAATGCGACGACATCGTTTTTTGAATTAAAAGAAACGATGCGTTTCTGAATATTGGGTTTTCCTGATTTCTTCCTTCTCCCCTCAAGATCAGCGTTCCCCTTCCTCCACGAAACCAAGCCCTAAGCCCTCTCTCTCTCTCTCTCTCTCTCTCTCTCTCTCTCTCTCATAGGGCTGACAACAATAGGGCATACTCAGCCCTTGCCAATCTATATTCAGCTTTGGGAGATCATGGAAGGATGCTGCTGAAATTAGAAAATCAATGAGAGATAGAGGAGTGAAGAAAGAGTAAGGATTCAGCTGGTTTTAGATATAGAACAAAGTCCATGTCTTTGGGAGAGAATATGGGCTTCTCCCACAAAAGAATGCTATATATGATATGGTACCAAATATCTAGAAAAACATAAAAAACATAGGTTTCATTCTGCGAATTAGATGTTAAATAATGCTTAATTTATCTTGATTTCTATGTATGTATGTGGTTTAACCATATGTGTTGAACAATTGTGCTCAAGTTTTCCTGGATATTTCATCGTTCTATTTGACTACTGAAATTATTTTTTTGCTTTTCTATATTTCTAATTCTCTTTTGGAAAGAAGCCCTGTGAGAAAAATGCAGTGAGGTTTCTAACATGATCATCATGTTGGTATTCTGTAGTTTATGATAGATGAAAATGTAAAAGAAATGAAATGAAGAGATGATGGACAAAACTGTAAATGAAATGAAAGCAAGAGAGAAACCAATCCAAAACTCTACTTTTTCGAATTTAAGAGAGACAAAAACAAGAGGGAAAGGAAAAGGTTGTTTTCCCTTTCTTCGTACTCCATTTTGCTTCTTATTATTATTTTTTTAAACAAGTGCTGATTGACATGTTGTATAGGAGTGCGCATGCTGGCACAATTTTGTGCTTGTATGTAACAGAACTGAATAAATTTTGGTCCGAGTTTATGTTTTCGCTGTGATAATTAAATCCAGAGTTTTGTTACATATAAACAAAGTCACGTATTAATCTGTGTACTAATACTAATTCCTTTATACTTAAATTTTAAATTAACATTATTTTTAATAAAATCTATTTTTTGTCCAATCACAATAGATTAGTACACATATTAGTGTACAATTATACTTGCAACTAAATTTTTTCTTAAATCCAATGGCGCTTGAGAGACTTTGCCACCATCACGTGCAATACCATTTGGATTAGTGATTTCAAATTTTTCAGTTCCAACTACCAACTTTTTTAGTAGAGTGGCATGTATCCCAGTAATTTCATATCTCTCAATTCTGACTACCGCCATTTTTCCTTGAGTGGCATGTGAATCATACATGCCACCATAGACAGTGAAGGTTCTATGCCGGCACATCGACGCATTTTCCTGTTGCTATGTTTCTATATTTCTGCTTTTTCTAACTGATGATCAAGAAAAAATGGTCGTAGAAAACTCCTTTAGCCAGTCCAGACGAACAAGTTGTAGCACACTTCGTTTCACTGTGAATTTTAGTCGCAATCTAATAGTCTGTTTATCAGATTCTACTAAAACTGTTTTAAGCGACTTCCTCTTAAAAAATGGGTGAGCTGTGTTAAGCGACTACCCTTAAAAAATGGGTGAGAGCCAATTTTTGGCTCCATATCTCTTTTTTTTAAAATTTTTTATTTATTTATTTCACTGGTGTTGCATTTGTTTGTTTTGGGATGATTGTTGGAGACTCTCACCTTATAGAATCTTGTATCATGTAGCCACATAATTTATCTATAAAATTGCTTGCTTAGAAATTTAAAAAAAAATGGTCATTTGCAATTTCAATTCCTCTTTGGGACGGATATGCTATTATTGCACGTTTAATAGCCCCCAATCAAAACAAGCCACGTATGTAATTCCACACTAGACATAATATAACTGATCTCATCTGATAAAATTAACAAAAGTTCTCATAATTTATGTTTATGCTCGAAAACACTTCAGAGCGCGCAACTCCAATTTCTAGGTGAAGATCTGCGAAAGAACTCTACATCCGAAATAAAGAATAATTGGAAAAGACCAAGAACAATCAAGATGAGCAAGAAAGTGGAGAGCCAGCAGATGACTCACATCTCTTGTAAAAGGTTTTGTAGGAGAAAATGAAATATAGTTTTGCTTGTTTGATATTTCGTAATTCATTGCCTTGCACCAATCCATGAGCCTTCTCTTTCGTTCTAGTCCCAAACCAATGAGACTAATTCCACATTAAGGTGTCATATTTGGTTCTGGGAGAGGAAGAGGGGGTCACACAGGAGAGGAGGATAGGGGGCTTTGGTAGAATAGGGGAAGGGGAAGGGTTACAGGAGTTACTGGGAGTTATTAGTTGTATGCAAGGATATAAGATGTAAAATGGAAAAGCTACTTGGCAAACAATTATTGGAGGACTATTATTTGAGGATTGATCTGACCGGTAGAAAGATTTTCTCTTACGATTTTCAAAGTTAGAAAACTGTGTTAGCCAAAAAAAGGGAAAAAGGAATTCAATATAAGGTACAAAAGCGGCATCGTGTGCAAGTTTGGAAAAAGAAAAACACAACATAACCGCTAGAGGAAGGGCTTGAACCTTCGACCTTGTGGTTAACAGCCACACGCTCTAACCAACTGAGCTACTCCAGCTCTACGCTTGCCGTAGCAATCAAATACAAATATAAACCAAAACATTCGTAGAGTCTTCAAATGGGCCGACTGAGAGAGAATGAAAAAATAAAAGTGTTGACAAAGCACATGAACGGAAAAAGAGGAATATGCGATTTTTGTTAGAAGCTGTGGGCCTTTGACCGTGACAATGAAGCCCTTGAACATGGGAATCCCTTGAACATCCAGATCAAATCTATGTTAAGGAAAAATATAATTGTAAATATAATTGCGTACTAATTTATATATTAATATAATGTAATTGGTTAAAAAGTAGATTTTATTGAAAACAATGTTAATTTAAATTTTAAGTATGAATAAATCAGTATTGATACACAGATCAATGCGCGACTATGCTTGTATGTAATAAAACTCCTATATTAATTCCTTCATCTCATAACAACGCCTTTCTACTTGAATTTATGCCATGGAGGCACATAGGTAGATAAGACTCTTGATCTATCTATAGTTTTGAGGATTTGGACATCTATCTCCGTTTGTTACGGCATGCAGATGATCATAGCTTATAATAAAAGTAGTTATATACACTATAAGAAAAATATTTATTTGTTGTCATATCAATTATTTCTTACAAAAGTAACTATTTCTTATTAAAATAAGTCTATTTCCATTTCTGTTGGATAGACCACTCATACGCATGTGAAAGGGGGCATGATATATTGGGAATAAGAATATAATTTCCAAATATAACAAATAGGGGGCGTTTTTGTAGGAGTTGTATATTCCCTATATCTGGGTTAATCCCAGTAGCTTAGACTGTGTTTGGTTTATCAATCTATCTTAATTCATCTCAATACATCTTATCTAATTATTACAACTTTTTTAACTTTTAACAAAAAATATAATAACAATTTAATTTTTTTAAATTATAAAATAATAATAATATTAAAAAAATAATATTTTATTCAACTTTTAACTTTTATCTCAATTTAACTCAGTGTCCAAACCGGCCCTAAACTTGGGAAACCTAAACAATAATGGATCTACAATTAGCTATATTATATTATATTATATATATGCATCAGCAATGATAGAGAAGGTAGTACCCCACCAGTTGTTGCATGTGCGATCAGCTGATCACCATGCTGCTAACTAATGCTTTGTTTTATATATTTTCATTGATCATGTCGAACAAGACGAAAAGAGAAGAAGACAAGACACTAGGGCAACATTCGGAGACAAATAAACATACTCTTCCTTGCGTTGTCAACGGCTACTTTCGCAATATTTTTTTTATCTGCACCACTGATATGCTGTGCGTGGTCACTAGCAGCTTGTGGCCAGCCTTGTCCTCTCAGGTTGAGGTGGTCATTGTTAATAATTTGTTGCTTGCACTCAGGTACGTACGTACTTAATTAATGTTCACGGTGTATTCTCATGATCAGCTGCTTCATGTTGATCTGCATGCATGTGCCCCGCATGTCTATATATATATATATAACCTGCATGCATTATACTATTTTCTTGTATTTTTACCAAGATAAACAAGACATATAAATCATTTAATCCATGGGATTTAATTCAGGACAATCACATTAATACATCGGATTAATGATAAAAAAATGCATATTTCAGTCAAGGAGTTCTAATTCTTTTACAGTCACGTACAACTATCGCTTTTGCATCTCATGATCTCATACTTAATTGGGTCGTTTGATAGACATGATCGATCTATACATCCAAGCACATATATATATATATATAGAGAGAGAGAGAGAGAGAGAGAGAGAGAGAGAGAGAGAGAGAGAGAGAGAGAGAGGGCTATTGTCTTGAGGTATATATGTTGCAATATTGGTAGTACTGCACACGTCATGCGCACACGAGTGATCTACAGCTATTACATTTTTATTTGGTTTGAAAAAGTAGGTTAAATTTTTGTTGCATTGATCATTGGAAATAACAAAAAACAAAAAACACAAACATAATCATAGATGTGCAACTTATTGGATACATCTTCAAAGTTGTCAATATCTTTCTTAGATTTGGGTCGTGAATTAATCACGACAATTAAAGACAAAAAAAATCCCATTTTTGTTATTATAGCGCGCGTTGGTCCATACACTTAAATAACAAACTTGGAAACCATATTACTCCATTATTAGCTAGATATTTATTTTAACTTGAGGTTGACTTATTTATTTTTCTCGTGAACGTGAGGTTGACGACATATGTTAATCCAATATGCGATCATGGTGGGGACAAGATGACACTTGTATCACGTGTTAGACTTTTGCTTCACTTCTTTACTTTGTTCCATAAAAAATAAAAACACCAACTATATATAAATATATTTATATATATATTAGCTTTTGACATATATTTACTCTTTGAATGCCTTAACCCTAGGCGACGAACCGGCCCGATACGACGGAAACTTAACTTGCCGGCACACACACGCACCAAACACATCTCTACACGTGGCAATCCAGCAAGGCATGAGCTTCTCTGGCAAAAAAGCTGCGGGAAGATGGGCCCGGAACGGGGTGGAGCCCACTCAAAAGAACCAGCCTGCACCCAAATCGTGAGCCTAATGATCGCGGGCTAGCCCACGCCGGACCATTAGCCTCCACGTACTGAGTCCCGAACATCATTCCGTTCGGTGGGGCCCGGTCTCCACCACCAGAGGCATAGAAACACACTCTACAGACACAGTTGGCTAGACAGCAGCTCGGCAAATTTTTTTTAAATTTTCTTATTTTAGTTATAATAAAATTAAAAATTAAAAAAAATGACCGAGACTTGATAAAAAAAGAAAATTATTATTTTTATACAATATACTCTGATCCTCGATATAAAGAAGTATTTGGAGAGGTGTCCCGATCGTATTGTCTAAGGTCGGTTCTTTGGGGTCCAGCTCGATCGTGAAAGCTGCCTTTGAGGACAGATCGAATAAAAAATAAGCGAACTATTTATATAATAAGTTATTAATATAAAATTGGAAACCAACCAACCAGAGATCGCGAGCGAGGACTGCTTGTGCACGTCTTTAATAAATGATAATATATTAATACCTGGTAAATACTCAAAAAAGGCGAGTTCAAGAATGCTAATTAATCAAGTTCACTTTTTGTGGGGCTCGAAGGTGGCCGGGCAGTTTTTTGGCCAACTTAGGGAAATATCTTTCTACAAAGATATTCAGTGATCAAATTGTCGTGAAATAACTATAACAAATAAGTGAAAATAAATACAAGTAATTCAATTATATAAATACAAAATTAACGTGATTTGATAATATGTTTATATTTATAGATTTGTAGAGAATTTTATTATGTTAATAAATCACAAAAGATATTTTAAGAGCGAAATTTCACTGTTAAAAATATTTAGAACTTACTAAACTATTCATTAAATACATATTTATAATGTCATATAACGAAAATATTAATTTTTATTTTTCTACATTATTCACTCGATTAGAGTGTCGAGCGAGCATACGTTAAGCGAACTTTCTACCAAATGCTTTTTCTAACCGCAAACATTGTCAAAAAAATAAAAAAAAATCGGCTCAAGCCTCCTTGAAATTTGCCAAATAAATCATAGCACATTCTTGTCAAGTCATTAAATCAGGCCGATACACTAATAAAATTAGAATCCACAAACCCAACACAAGTCTATGTTTTTAAAGAAATTCTTGATTTGTGTATTAACAGATAAGTTCAATATAAATCAAGAGTATTTAGAAGATGAGAGTGGTAACTTATCATTCTTTTATTCTTGTGCAAAACGCATTACCTATATCACTTGATAAAATTTGATTTGTGAAATTAAAAATTAATTTTAAAAAAAAATCAAATTATGCAATGTAAGCATTTTATTAAGTTTATTATATCCATACTAACTTGTAAATATAATTTTTCATAATTAGTTAGTTAGTGATAACACCTAATTATATGATTATAGACAATTATATTTTGATAATAAATTTAATGGTGTGGGAATAGAAATTTTATTATTTTGAATAAATCATTTATATAATTATAAAATATGCAAATCTCGAATGTTTCGTTTGAAAATAGTAAGAAAAATCTGAAACCCAAGTTGGAAAATTAATTTTTTTATGGTAGACTATTTTTTTCAAAGGAAATATATCTAGAATGATATCTAGCTAGCGCATTACTCTATTATTCCTCTACATTCTCTCTGTTTAAAAGAAAAACCAAACCAAAACTTAATAAGGAAAAATAAAAGGATATATAATAATTAAGCTGGGCCGGCTCATCTAGAAGGGATCTAACCTCATAATTATTGATCTAATCGTGTAAAACACGCGGTTTACATTGAAGGAGGAGTAAGTAGTAACTTGTGATGGGGATGAGGATGGATGTAGAGGTTGCTCAAGGTCACCACCAAAATATCACCTGTTGATGATTACATGTCATCATCACCATAATACATTAATGTCGATTAATTCTATAAGTCGCTTTTTGGTCGTGTCAAGTCCATTTTAAGTAGCCCAACTTATCCTCACCGTCCGATCTTCTAGCATTCATCATCCTCTCTCTCTCGGCAGCCTCAAAGAACAGAACATTCCTTTCTGGTCTTTTTCAGTTGCTGGTGGGAGGTGCTGCAGGTTACCTCTCTCTCTCTCTCTCTCTCTCTCTCTCTCTCTCTCTCTAATTAAATCTGTCTCTTTCTGTCTACATTTCTCTCGTTATCTTTCTTCCTTTCTTGAGCCACTTTAGCGCCTCCATTTTTTCGCGCAAAGCTTTTGCAGCAATCAAGCTCCCCTTGAAAGGTGAGGAGGGAGAAACTTTGAGAAGAATGGATCATTAGGGCATGTGTTTGTTTTGTTTATGTTTGCTTCCTATTTAACCCTACCTCTTCTCTATACCTCCATTCCACATACGTCTCCTCTTTTCCCTCACTTTCTAACTTCGGTTTCTTTTCATATCCTCGGGATCTGATCTCTCTCTCTCTCTCTCTCTCTCTCTCTCTCTCTCTCTCTCTCTCCGTGGATAGTTTTCTCGTGGGTACAACAGTTGCGGGTCAGTTCAACTCCCGAGGATCACTTTAATCCTGTGCATCTTTCTTGTTTGCTATTTTCTTGTCCCCTTTCTGTCTGTGTTTCTTTGTCTGGTTCAGTTGGTTTGTAAAAGTTAAAAAAGGGTGACGAAATCAATCTTAAAGTCTTTTTGGCTTTAAGCTGATTGTTCGATACGAGGTTGAACATAACCAGATCGGAGGAGTTGTTACATTGGACGAAAGTGCTGTAAAAGATTTTCAAGGTCGTGCATGTGCGGCTTCTTCTTCTTCTTATTGCTTTTGGGTTTTCTTAATTTTGTTATTCATTCTGATCATTTATGAATCCCAACTTAACCGAAGGAGCATAATATTAAATGCTATAATTCCAGAATTAATTGTATCTTTTTTACCATTCAACTTTCTGTGGAATTCAGTTTTGAGATTACGTCTTGATCATATATAAACGATGCTAGTTGACACAAAAGCGTGCACGTCGGTCTTTCTATTTCTAGGTCTGAGTTGTTTTGCTTTTAGATCTCAAGTTATGTATTCATGATTTTCGAACTCTAGAATTCTCTGATAGAGGTGACAGCAATGTGGATTTACATGATTCAAATTGTCCAGAACGTAGCTGGAAGAAATATATATACTTTGGAGTCATGATACTGTTCGGTTTTCTGCATTATTAATATATAATTCAGTCTCGGCACTTTGAAATCCAATATAGTGTCCAATATCTCTCTTGAATCAACTGGATCAAAGAGGGATACCAAACGTTGTTGCATCAAACATCAATCCAAGGTGCTACAAAGTTAATTTCATCTCATGATCTACTATGATACGTCCCTTGTGTCATAGGGTAAAGCTAAAGAAATTCTTACTGAAAATTCCTACGCCTGCATCAAACGTCTAACCGTTTATTTATGAGTGGAATAAAGCTAAGGCCTGATCTATTCAATTAGCTATAGATCCACATGATGGGTAATTAGCAGTGGGGATGCATTAATTTTTTTCGGTGCTTGATGCATGCACTTCCTCAAATTTTCTGTATCCCTTTGACAGCTTTTCCTCTCAGTGCAATTTTAGCTTCTCCTCTCCGGTTAAGTACATTAAACGGCATTTAGTATTATTAATTATGTTTCTACGTACTAAGGCTTCTAACTTAGAGCATCTCTTCCTCCTTTTATATTCTTTTACAGTAGAGGTCGCGCGTTTGCTAATAGCATTTGGCATAGAATTATTGCAGGTCTCAAGTTCTTGGGAGAGATATGAATGCGTTTTCACATGTTCCTCCAGGCTTTAGATTCCACCCGACAGATGAAGAACTTGTTGATTATTATCTGAGGAAAAAGATTGCTTCTAAAAGGATTGATCTAGACGTCATCAGAGATGTTGATCTTTACAAAATTGAACCATGGGATCTTCAAGGTATCATGTACTGCAATTATAATTTAATATTTATTGACGGAATACTACTTAAGATTTTGGAAAAAAAGATAGATATGTTGTGTTCTCATATAAGCCATATATGCATTCATATATATTGACCCTTTTTGCTAATTAATTTGGTACAGAACTATGCAAACTTGGAACTGACGATCAGAATGAATGGTATTTCTTTAGCCATAAAGATAAGAAGTATCCAACTGGGACTCGCACAAATAGAGCTACAAAAGCAGGATTCTGGAAAGCTACTGGAAGAGACAAGGCTATTTACTCTAGGCTTAGCTTGATTGGCATGAGAAAAACTTTAGTATTTTATAAAGGACGAGCCCCTAATGGCCAAAAGTCGGATTGGATCATGCATGAGTATCGACTTGAAACAAACGAAAATGGGACCTCTCAGGCAAGTCTTTCTATTTTTTTTTTCACCTCAAACTGAAACTGGTCTAATTATTTACAACATGATCCCACAATATGCATCTTGATCTCATGAGTCTGAATTATTTACAAAATGTACGGTTTATGGGACCCTGAGTATTAGCATCTGGAGTCCTCAATATCATAAAAAAGAGAGAGAAAATGGAAATCAAGTTGAAACATACTTTTATAACAACAAATTCATGTTTTTTCATATATAAGATAGAGAAATATTTTAGTTACAACGATATTATATAAAAGTAATTTACAAAGTGACATAATTTAATGTGATTTGTCATACCATAAAGTTATCAATACAAGAATGATATGAAATTATATACGTAGTTGTGTGCATTATATAGATGTATGCATGTATGAGGTTGAAAGATAAATATTATTAGTTCTTGATCTCTTCCCTTAATAAGGGAATATATATATATATATATATATAATTTCTTACTAGATCAATGGTATTTTTCTTTTCCAAACAATATCCTTTACATTATATGATCATATAATCTCAATGCAGTCATATATCTAAGAAAAAAAACTAGTCAACCCACTATAAAAGTATCCTTTCAGTTGCCTATCTAGTAAAGGAAAAAGGTGCATATATACATCAATGTGTGGGTTAATTCAGCACCTGTACATGAGTTAAAAAACAATGGAATAAGCTAGGTTGCAACGGAAATATGAGCCTTGGAAATGATTGCAGAAATATGCCATATATATCTGCATGATCGATCGTTACGGCATATATATGTTGCTTTGCTTCCACCATAATATTAATAAAACAACATGCATGTCATATCCATATATATATATATATATATATATATCTATCTTCTAGTTAAGATGAATAAGCCATGCTCAAGGCTCAAAACATAGAATGATAATGCCTATATATATATAAGGATTAGGTATAAATATAAATGCCTAATTATACCTAACCATGGAGAAACTTTGATCAGTTCTGAAAAGTTAGAATATCAGCAGTTGAATATGATCAGGTGAGTCCTGCACTCTACTTAATTGCAATATATTCATTCAATACAATATCCACATTATCAGAAAATGAACTGCAGGTGATCAAATAACACTAACTTTCTCTCTAGCTTTAGTACTGCTTTCATAAACTTAAAAACCGGCTCATTTCACACGCATTTGTTTGCCAAACACTAACGCTCATTAATTTCTCCGAACCTGATTGTTTGTCTTCTAAATTGATGTAATTATGGTGATTGCACTAGGAAGAAGGATGGGTTGTATGCAGAGTGTTCAAGAAGCGAATGACAGCTATGAGGAAAGCGGGCGAGTATGAATCCCTTTATAATTGGTACGAAGAACAGGTCTCATTTGTGCCCGAACTTGATTCCCCAAGGCGAGTTTCTCACCCCTTGAATGCATCCTACGCCCATCACCACCACTATCATCACTGCAAGCAAGAGCCTGATCATGATCATTTGCAATATAATATGCCTAATCATCATCATGATCATGCTTTCCTCCAGCTCCCTCACCTAGAAAGCCCTAAACTTCCACAGTACTCAGCCAGCAGCGTAAGTTGCAACTCAAATTTAGTTCCCTATGCTGTCTTTGATAGGAACAATACTGGAAGCGCTTTGCAGTCCTCGAACCTCACTCAAGATCAAGAACAACAACACATGATGCAGATCAAAGCTGGCCATCAGCAGAACATGATAAACTCATTTTACTGTAACAACGAGCAAGCGATGGAACAGGTGAGTACTGCAGATTGGCGTGTCCTTGACAAATTTGTTGCATCTCAGCTCAGCCATGACCATCAGGATTCTTCCAAGGACACGAATTATTCTAGTGCAGCTCATGTCTTTCACGTGGCTGAACATATGAACATGTTATCAGACTCCAAAAGACCAGAAACTACCGAGGAGTTTGGCTCCACATCTGCCTCCAGTTGCCAAATTGACCTGTGGAAGTGAAAACGTACGTACTATAAGATCACGAGCGTAGATGATATTGATGCATGCATACTAATCTCAATAGGGAGTACAATTTGTTAAACGATCCTGCAGATATGTACATAATAAAACAAGATGGGTATTGCTTTAGCTATTTGGACTTTGGATCGGTGCCCTAGCTTTCATGTGCTGAATATTGATACAGCTAGGGCAACTAGGTAGACCAGAGTACATATACCTACGACAAATAAAATATTAGTGCTTAATCTACGTGAACTTATGCTCGAGATCAGCTGTTGGAATTAACTATCTCCATCGGAGAATATAATTATTGAATATTAATGTAATTTCCCTTAATACTACATGATCCTTAATTTGCATCTGGCCGGAAGTTTTATTAATTTATATATATGTTAATCTTACCTTCTTATGTAACCGGGCAAGCATCTTTATGCAAGAAGGCCTAGCTAAAATTAATCAGAAATCACAGAAAATTGTGAAAGCTATGCATGATATAATTATTTGGGGGAACTGATGAATTCAATTTTCCAGTCATATATATATATATATATATATATTCAAGAATTAGTACTCCTCGATCTCAAGTACTGTCTTTTTTTGTAGATCATCATGTCTATATAAAAAATCATCTTTCATTATTATATATTGCATCATTAGACTTTACATTATTGCAAATTGTACCCGCGTCAATTCTATATTGACTCACTACAAGAAATTAATATATTAAGGCATTTAATTTCCGACGATTTTATTTTTACCGTAACAAAAATCACCGCTCATGATAACTATGAATTGCGACGATTACAACTATGTAACCGTTATTTTACATCGCAAAATAAGCAAATGTGACTTATATCAATATGTCATGCTATTTTAAAAGCTAGCTAGCAGTGCAATTCAAAACAACTTGAGAATTTAATGGTGCAAGCTAGAAGTGACATGTTATAATTTAATGTACGTGGGAATTTCAACTTTCATTGACACCTTTCCAAATCTATCTCTTTTAATATCTAAAAACAATCAAACCAGCTCTCATAAAATTTTTTATCTAAACAAATTTTCAACTTTTTTTACTCATTCTACCAACCCGCTTTCATAAAAAGGGTACCGGCCAATACAATAACATTTTCAAGAAATCTAATGTACGTATCTCCCGACAAAGCATTAATATAGGATCATTTTTCTCGACCACTGTACTATAGGATCGATCGATGATCATTCACGCCCAGAAGAAAGACTTTGTTGTTGCAAAGTACATCATTTACATCTATGTTACAGATCGAATGGATCGATGAATACATGCATGTAATTACAGCATTAATGCCCCTGCTGGGAATGCTGCATGCACTCGTAAAATTAATTATAAGGATCAGTTGCCTATGAAGAGTAGCGAACACGTACAGAAAAAATTAAGGAGATTCAGACACACGTACTAGAACAAAAAATAGTATATATAGTCGTTGCGTACTATGGTTTCACAGTTGCAATCAACTAATTAATTTCGTCACATTAACTAATTACCCCCTAGAGATCAACATTGAAATTTTGAAATAAATCATACAGTACTACATCATCATGAGTAATTAACGATGAAAATTCCCGAAACACTAGTTTCTATCTTTTGCCCGACCCAATGCATACCTGTGGTAAAGGTTCGCTGTAAAATTAAGCCAAAAGCCATTGGCTCGAAAATAGTACTGTTTCTCCCATAGGTTTGATACTTGAACTAAATCAAAGCTAGCTGAATATATATAGATCTCAAACTTCAACCATGCATCCAGGATTTTACAGTTCAGGAAAGTATTTTGGCGTAAATAGCATAACGAGAACAAAAAATGATCATGATGTACGTACTCACCTGATCAGCTTTCAGGGATGAGCTACAGTTCGATGGTGGAAGATATTGCCCGCATTTCACCGCGTCTTAAATATCTAGATAGATAATGCATATATACATATGTATATGTGAATAGATAGTACATATATAATATATATATATATATATATATGTTTGTGTCAGAACTTACCTGGGTTTAAATACCTATAGGAGGGCGATGAAAGTTCAAACCTGTTATAAATGTCGGAACTAATTATGAATAAGAAAAGGATATGGTTGTATGAATGTTGAATACGGAGGATCTTCTTACTTGGGCTGAAGTCAAGCATGAAAGTTTCTTTTGCGCAATGAGAACTTCGCATGAGACATAAAAATTGGACGCGCATGCTCTCCAGGACTCATTAATGCATCGGCTGATCTTGCTTGCAGAGAGGGAGGGGAAGAGAGAGAGAGAGAGAGAGGGGGGGGGGGGGGGGGGGGGGGGGGGGGGTGGGAGACGAGAGCATGCTCGATAGGACTCCTCATGGAAAAAGTTGTAGAAGGTCATGAATGCATGCTAGGTTCTTTCTCACCAAGTTTGACCCAATTATACTCTTTTCTCATTAGGGTTTTGTAAACTTTGTTCACAATTTTTCTTAGCTTTATCCTCGCGCCACTTGCGACATAAGGAATAATGTCAAATGGTTTCCATTTTCTGCCAGGAAAATGAGAGGAGAGAGAGTACGGGTGGGTTCACACTGCCATGGCCAAGCCCAAAACAAGCACGAACTTCACCATGCGCATTGTTACAGTATGTATTATGAATAATTAAGGGGTTCATTAGAGTATGTTTACAGACTAAGATGTGCACTCCCATCTTTTGTTGTGAAGATCGAGTCGTAACCACTATAGTACTATTAATTAGATAGAGGACACATTGAGCAGTGTTTGAAACTTTTAGCTGCATGTTGCGCCTTTCGGCCTGTCTAAAAATTACACAAGATGATATTTAAGTGGTTCAGCAAATTGCCTCCGTCCACTGGAGCTTTTTTTATAGAATTTGTACGAGATTTACAAAAACTCTACAAATTTCTATCTTTCTCTCACGACTTACTTCTTCTGTAATTTCCCCCACTGCCTTTTTACAACTGAGCTCTCTCCTATTTATAGGAGAGAGCAACCTACAATTTATTTCAGTGCAACAATTTGCTGTAGAAATTACGTGGGTTTTGGTGGCTGCAATTGGTGCCTAACAAAACAAAGCACCGAACGGTACATGTGCAGCACCTATACATCATTTGCATTCACACTTGGGTTGATTTAACAATCACTCCCTCCACCCAAGTATGTCATACCAGACTGCTTGCAAACTAATTCATTCTTCAAATGAATACACCTCTTTATACATTAGGAGAGAATGGAGGCCATCTTTTACGGTGATTTTGCTGATCTTTATGCATGACCTAGCTAGCTAGCTCCCAATATTGGAATTATTTTTGAGAATTTGCGAACAGATAGAACAAGAAGAACCTTAACGCAAACATTAATAAGCACATGAAGATGAGACGTACGATATATATATGGTGTGCTTGAAGACCTAGGGGCCTAGAAAATCCTTTTGCTTAGTTATTTTGCACTTCAATATATATCTTGGAACTTAAACCCCCCCCCCCCCCCCCCCCCCCCCTCTTTCTTGCGGCAAAAAAAGAAAAGAAATTACTAGCTGGTCAGCATGCATGCATGTGAGGCAGCATCATTAATCATGATGTGCTTCCTTAGCTCCGCATATCCCAAACGAACGTCCACAGTTTCCGGAGTCTAGCTAAACTTCATGATGATCATTTTCTGATTCTATTGTCTTCTTTGAAATTAATTTCTCAATTGGGCTTATGATGACGCCCAAGTAGATGTTATCAACATATACCATCTACCCTATAATAATGGCTTAATTTGAAACACAATCATTTTATTTTATTGTTTCCCTTGATTGAACTAGATGGAAGTTCAATTTGTCCTGAAATGGTTTAACAAAATAAGGCAGGCCTGATTGACTAGGAGGAAAGAAATTAGTTGACGGACTAAGAGGCCGTACATATTCGATCCCCTATATATTGAGAATTGTTGGGGCCGGCAACCATGCGTAAAGGAGACAACAGAGATTATAATTTGCTTGTTGATCATTGCTGTCTTGCTGTCTCAGTACTCTTAGTGTTTTGCGTGGTTGTGCTCCCTGTTCCAACTTTGAAAAAGGAGAAAAAAGTAAAGGATAAGCAACTTCTGATTGTTTTGTTTCTGCAATAGGTCGATCATGGTTTCAAACTTCACTTGGGAATGGGGATCGATAGGCTCCACAACTTGTTTGTGCGCTTTTATGAAATTCGTGATCAACTTAATTGCAAAAGCTGCTGCTCTTAATTTTCGCAGATCTATTTATATCTCAGACCTTTTTGCCTGTTAATTGATCTTAATTAATTAATTTATTAATTCACTACAACAAATAGAGCTTTTTACGACAAGTCAAAGCCGCCGCAAAACAACTATGATTTCGCGGCAATAGCTTTTTCCGCTGTTTTTGATCTATTGCCGCACCTCTTGGAGTCACAAAAAACAAAATTTCCTTGCATGAGATTCTCTCTCGATGCGCGATGATGATCATAGAGAGCAGGTTTTATATCCTATATGATTAACAATGCCAAATTAATTAATGTAATCTATTCACAGGTACAGCTTGCCCTAAATTATCAGAACCAGATAATGCCTACAATCTGGGGTGGGTCAATGTCTATACTGCACAACTTCAAAATTTGAAGATGGCTATATCTTTGGCCAGATTCTCAAGCGCTCCAACTTGCATGGCCAGCCCTCCAAATTCGGCCAAGACAAAGCAGGACCCATTTGAGAATGGCGTGCAGGTATAATGATGAGATATTCAGTACATACTGCACTTGCATGCCTTATCTGCCCTATTATTAGCTTTCATTACTGTAGTGGTAGGTACCAAAAAGTCTTTATTCTATGCCAGAAAAACTGGCCGCTTTATGTGCATATTCCCACTATTCCGCACAAAACAGGGTTCCCATTTAATTTGTGTAGTGTAATAAAGAAATCAAAACATTTCGGAGGCTGGGAATTTGATCTTGAAAGTTGCTATTCGTAGAGTCTGGAAAGAGGGCATCCAATACAAAGGAAATAGGTTGGTATATGCAATGGTGCCTGAAGGAGAAGAATTTAAGGGTCATTTTTCCTAAAGAATTATGGGGAGTCAATTTAGTCATACGTACAATCTAAAGGAGTTCAGATATTTGTGTTTCTCTACTTGGTATGGCCGATCCATCACTGCACTTTTCCACTTGACACCTTTAGGGACTGCACATGCTCAACCAGAATGAAGCAAATGAAATAATGTTTAAAACCTGCCAGCAATGTCCAACTGCACACCGTTTCTCATCACTTCTCACTTCTCAAAACAGAGATGGTATTGGCAAATACAATCTACGGCAATCATAGAGCAGTTAAACAAAACTGTTCTGATTGTTTATACAAACTAAATACATTCATCCTCCTGTTCCATATGACTTCTGTAGGTGTTGCATCCAGAGGTTACATTTAGCACTGAATTTTCAATATCCCACATGGATCTGTGTGCAACTAAGCTATTTAATTCCCTATAATGATCGAGTCTTGATATTATTTTGCATCACAAAGACCGCTGTCTTCATCACAGAAACCATCCCGGTCGAGCAGTTTCTGTGGTGGAGCACTTAACAGCGGAGATGATGGGGTACCATAAGCATTGCGTCGACTGTTCCCACAACCTAAGCTTACTCTGGTGCTAACCCCTGTAATAGGATTTGTGCCATTTGCATATTTGCAAAGAGCCTACACCATAAAATCCAAATATTTCTAAGTTAATTATGAAATACTAACCAAAAGGGTAAGATAGTTTGGATGCTAAAAGATTTCAACAAATATTTTGCAAGAAAACCAACAAATATACATTAACAAAAGAAAAATTCTACTTATCATTCCCTCCACCACACATCAACATGTAATTTATCATTTTTACCCTTATATTTAAGCACACACATATTGATATGTAAATATGTGTGTATAAATAGAAAGACAAAAATGAAAAATTATATATTGGTGTGTACTGTGGGGATGATGAGTAACATTTCTCGACTGGCTGTTTTACCTTTGTAAAAATTATTCAAAACAGCATGATGATATGCCAGGTATTTGATATTATGAGTTCACACTTTTCTTGGCCTTCTTGCTTAGATGATCTAGAGCAATCAGTATCAAGGTTCTCATATTACCAGCTCCAAGAACTAATAATTACACACATTATTTTGGAACTTGCAATATGTTTGAACTGTTTGATGCCGACGGCTTATTAATTAAAAGACTCTACACATCCTCTGAAATATGTACTGAGAGATACTTTATTATATGCACTCTTTCAGTCTTCATCTTACTTTAAAAGCCCAATCAATTTCAAGCTCATGTACAGATTCTTTCCATGCCACTCCGGCTACTTAATTAGAGGACTGAATAGGTTCATATACAGCATTCTCTTTGGGTAGAGATGTATAATTCAACAAGGTTAATCCACAACCATTCCTACCATCTTGACATGATCAAGGGAACCGCATTATTTGATGGTGTTTTAATCTTCCCATCTACTTAATAGCAAGAAGAAAAATCCTAAACTGTATACTGACATAGAACAGCATATGTTTGCGGGAAGAAAGCTAGAAATAGAACAAGATACTGCCTAATGCATAAGATATGTATCAGAAACCTGCTTCTGTGGAAGGTCCAAAACAGCATCGCTGAAATCAGCACCTTCAACAAGGGCTCCCCCTAGGTCACTGCGGGTAAGCACCGTTCTAACCAGCACGGCATTTGTGAGATTCGCTTCGTTCAGCACCTAAAGATGGAATCAAAATCCACAGATTTACATGATTCATCAGCATTTTCTGAATCAATCTACAAGAATATCAGAAACTAGTTTATCATGCTTTATTACCATGCGGTCCATCAACGTGTCACTCAAATCCGCACCTGTGAGTCGTGACCAATACAGGGGAAAAAAAGAAAAAAAGAAAAAAAAAAGGACAAATGATCAGTAAAGCAAAAACAGAAAAAAAAAAAACAAAAAAACAAAAAAAAACAAAACAAAAACAAAACAAAAAACAATAGTCCATAATATGGGCCTGGTCGGGCCCATGGACAGCCCAAGATCAAATAAAATCTTCTTCTACAAGTAATTTTTCCTGTATGCTTGAAGCTCTAAATTTGCATTTGCATGGTTCTGTTACTTCATGGCTCTATTCATCAATTCAAGAGTTTCTGTTTCTGTATGTTTCGTACCATTACTTGTTAAGTGACAATGAGCTAGATTACCTGTAAAATTGGCTTTGTATGCCACGGCTTTCTCAAGATATGCACCATTGAATGTTGAACCACTAAAATCAGATTCCCTCATATCGGCAGATGTGAAATTGGCTCTTCTGTATAAGTCGATGAGAATCATTATAAACACGTGTTTACACTAAGAAAAGTATTACTCTTAAAATTACTCAGTTGGCCACCGAACAGACCACTTGGCACAAATTTAGGATGCCCTCTTTGTTAAGGAAACTATGCCTTGATTCAAGGCTTCATATCTTCTAGCTTAATTATAGGAATTACATTGTACAAATTGATTCTAGTTTCCTATTTTGTAATTAACCGTTATGCACATATTGAATATATATAGAAGTATACTCACCACGATTGAGGTGTGGTGGTTTTTGATCAAACCTTCATATGGTATCACGAGCCCCTCGGATTCACATCCTTTGAATTTTTTCCCATGGCTGCCGAACCCAACCCCACCCTTCTTCCTTTCAACACCATGATTCACACGGTTACTATCAAGCTTTCCTCCTCTAATTACCTCCTGTGGAAGAGCCAATTACTCCCTCTCCTTGAAAGTCAAGAGTTATTAGGCCATGTGGATGACACTCTCGACCCTCCTCCACAGTTTGATCCCCCAACTTCTCAGACACCCAATATCAAACACCTGGGGTGGAAGCAAACTGACCAACGCCTATTGAGCCTCCTGCTCTCCTCCCTCACCGAAGAAGCTATGGCTGAGGTTGTGAGACTTTCTACCTCACGTGCAGCTTGGCTTGCACTTGAAAATTCCTTCAGCCATCGCTCCAAAGCAAGAGAAATTCGTCTCAAAGACGATTTGCAGTTGATGAAACGCGGCACCCGTACGGTTTCTGAGTATGCCCGGACCGTCAAATCCCTTTGTGATCAACTGCACGCCATCGGACGACCTGTCGATGGCACTGATAAATCCCACTGGTTTCTCCGGGGTCTTGGGTCCGATTTCACTAGTTTTACCACCGCTCAAATGGCTTAAACTCCCTTGCCCTGTTTTGCCGATCTTGTCTCCAAGGCCGAGAGTTTTGAACTCTTCCAAAAGTCCCTTGAACAATCGGCTCCTCCTTCCTCTGCTGCCTTCACCACCACCACCCATGGTGGCCACTATTGGCCCAACAACAGAAATTCTTCATCTCGTCCGCAACAGAGCACTCGGAATGGCTCTGAAAATTTTTCCTCCCATCGTGGTAACGGGCAGCCGAATCAACACCATTGCTCCGGTCAGCCACGCTGTCCACCACGGTGTCAAATCTGCCGGCAGGAGGGCCATTATGCTGACCGGTGCCATCAACGCTATGCACAGAATGACACTGCACGGGGTGAGATTGCAGCTCACCTTGCTGAGGCCTTCAATGCCTCTTGTGGGCTTAATGGGCCCGAGCCTAGTGACTAGTACTTGGATACTGGGGCTTCGGCCCACATGACCTCAGACTCATCCACTTTGGCCCACTTAAGTAACTACACGGGTAAGGATTGTGTAATTGTAGGGAATGGTGCTTTCCTTCCCATTACCCATACCGGTACCATCTCTCCTCTTCTCAACCTTCATTTATTGGATGTTTTAGTTGTTCCTCGTCTCACTAAAATCTCCTCTCAATTAGTAAATTAACATCTGATTTTCCTCTCTCTGTTATATTACTAATAATTCTTTTTCTGTCCAGAATCGTCAAACGGGAAGGGTGGTGGCAACCAGTAAACGTGATGATGGCCTATATGTGCTGGAGCGCGGCAACTCCGCTTTTCTTTCTGTTCTTAAAAATAAAGCCCTTCATGCATCTTATGATTTATGGCATGCTCGTTTTGGTCATTTAAACCATTCCGTTATTTCTATTTTGAATAAAAAATGTCATCTTCATCTTACATCTTTATTGCCTTCTCCAAAATTGTGTGATACATGCCAACTTGCCAAAAATCACCGCATACCATATACTCGGAATGAACATAGGTCCTCTCATATCTTGGATCTTATTCATTGCGACATTTGGGGCCCTTCCCCCGCCAAATCAAATTTGGGTTTTATTTATTATGTTATATTCATTGATGATCATTCTCGTTTCACTTGGCTTTATCCCTTGAAATTAAAATCTGATTTTTATGAAATTTTTCTTCAATTCCAAAAATTTGTTGAAAATCAACAATCCACCCGCATCAAAATTTTTCAAAGTGATGGTGGTGTCGAATTTACCAGCAATCGTTTCATCGCGCATCTTCGCACCTTTGGTATTCACCATCAACTCTCATGCCCCTATACACCCGCTCAAAATGGTCGTGCTGAACGGAAACATCGTCATGTAACTGAGACTGGTCTAGCCCTCCTTTTTCACTCTCATCTTTCTCCTCGCTTCTGGGTTGACGCCTTCAGCACTGCCGCCTACATTATCAACCGCTTGCCCACCTCGCTTCTTGGCGGTAAGTCCCCTTTTGAGCTTCTCTATGGTTCTCCACCTAATTATGAAAATTTTCATCCTTTTGGTTGTCGTGTTTACCCTTGTCTACGTGATTATATGCCTAACAAATTTTATCCTCGTAGCATTCCCTGTATTTTTTTGGGTTATAGCTCTTCACATAAGGGCTTTCGCTGTCTTGACACCTCTACATCTAGGCTCTATATCACACGACATGCTCAGTTTGATGAAACTTATTTTCCCTCTCACTCTAGCTCTCACGCTTAGCCCAAATCATCCCTTAATTTTTCTAATTTTCTTGAACCCAATTCTCTTCATACAAACCCTTCGCCCTCCTCCCCTATGCATCATTCCTCACACATTACTCCATCCGGATCTAACCCATGTGTTATTTGTACTGACCCAGTGGCTGAGTCCTTGCAGGTTCCTCCTTCTCTTGCAGGTTCCTCTTCACCCGTTCCGGATCCTAGTCTGCCTCCTGTTGCGACTACCATTGATTATTCTATTCCGGCACCTCCGTTGGGCTCTCACCCGATGCTCACCCGAGCCAAGGCTGGTATTTTCAAGACTCTTCATCCTGCAGATCTCAGTGTTCTGGGCTCCTTTGGCCTTCTTCATGCCCTCCTTGCCTCTACTGAGCCTAAAGGATTTAAATCTGCTGCCAAAAATCCTGCTTGGCTTGCTGCCATGGATGACAAAGTTCGTGCCCTGCAGAACAACCGTACATGGATCTTGGTCCCTCGACCTTCTAACACCAACATTGTAGGTTCCAAATGGGTGTTCCGGACTAAGTATCTACCTGATGGATCCATTGAGTGCCTCAAGACCCGTCTTGTTGCCAAAGGCTACACTCAGGTACCTAGACTTGACTACACTGACACTTTTAGTCCTGTTATCAAGGCTACTACTGTTCGTGTTGTGCTTTCTCTTGCTGTTACCAACCGATGGCCTCTTCGTCAACTGGACGTCAAGAATGCTTTTCTCAATGGTAATCTCACTAAAACGGTTTATATGGAGCAACCTCCCGGGTATGTTGATCCCCGCTACCATGATCATGTCTGTCAGTTGCAAAAAGCTCTCTATGGCCTCAAGCAAGCTCCTCGTGCATGGTTTCAGCGCTTCAGTACCTTTCTCATTACACTTGGTTTTTCTTGCAGCCGTGCTGGTACTTCTCTTTTTGTGTTTCATCAGCGTTCAGATATTATTTATCTACTACTTTATGTTGATGACATTATTATTACTGACAACAACTCCTCTCTTCTTGACAGCTTCACTCGCAAGCTCAATTCCGAGTTTGCCACCAAAGATCTGGGTTCCCTCAGCTATTTTCTTGGTTTGGAAACCACCTCCACTAATGATGGTCTTTTTATTAGTCAACTGAAGTATGCACGGGATATCCTTACTCTGGCTCAGTTGCTTGATAGCAAGCCCGTTCCCACTCCCATGGTGGTCTCCCACCACTTGACTAGCACTGGTTCCCATTTCTCGGACCCTACTCTCTACAGATCTCTTGTTGGTGCCCTCCAGTACTTGACCATCACCCGGCCTGACATCGCTCATGCTGTCAACTCTGTCAGTCAGTTTCTGCATGCTCCTACTACAGATCATTTCCTTGCTGTCAAGCGCATTCTTCGCTATGTCAAGGGCACTCTTCACTTTGGTCTTACTTTTCGCCCTTCTGATGCTCCTGGTGCCTTGGTTGCTTACTTTGATGCTGACTGGGCTGGCTGTCCTTACACTCGTTGCTCTACCTCTAGTTATTCTATTTATCTTGGCGATAATTTGGTTTCTTGGAGTGCCAAGAAGCAACCTACTATCTCCCGTTCTAGCTGTGAATCTGAATATTGTGCTCTCGTGACTACTGCAGCTGAACTTCTCTGGCTCATGCATCTTCTTCAAGATTTTCGGGTTTCTCTATCACACAAGCCCCTTCTGTTATTTGACAACAAAAGTGCTCTCTTCTTAAGCTCTAATCCTGTCTCTCACAAACGAGTTAAGCATGTTGAACTTGATTATCATTTCCTTGGAGAATTTGTTGTTGCCGGCAAACTTCGGACTTAATATGTGCCCTCTCATCTACAGGTTGCTGATCTATTCACCAAAAGTGTTCATCGCCCTCTCTTTGAATTCTTTCGCTCCAAGCTTCATGTCTGCTCCAATCCAACGCTCAGCTTGCAGGGGGGTGTTAAGGAAACTATGCCTTGATTCAAGGCTTCATATCTTCTAGCTTAATTATAGGAATTACATTGTACAAATTGATTCTAGTTTCCTATTTTGTAATTAACCATTATGCACATATTGAATATATATAGAAGTATACTCACCACGATTGAGGTGTGGTGGTTTTTGATCAAACCTTCATACTCTTCTTGTGTGAGACTGTTTATTTTCTTTATAACAATAGCGTTAATACTAGAGAAATATTTTAGCAACAAATAGATTGTACAAAAATATATCCAAAAAGTACGTATCTTAATGTGTATTACGTCAAATTGTAAAATTATTTTTATCGGATCTAACGAATCATATAAATCCACGTTTGCTTGTGAGTTTATTTTTCTAAAATTCGTTTGTGTTTGTAGCACTTCTCTGCATACAATGGAAAAGATGGAATATGGGTATGGATTTGGTACAACTTGAAGTTACTTTTATTTCCTACATTTCTTTTCAAATTATATGTGGGAATAAAAAGATTACAACTTTAATTACTCGACGCCTAAACCGTGACACTTTCTTCTGTTTTGAAAATGGGATATTGTTTCATAAAGAACCAAGAGTACGAAGAATTAAATAGATATAATTCCAGTTCATTTCGCAACAACTGGTTCTAGATTCTGCGCTACATATTGCATTAGTAACGAAACAGAGATGGAAATTACCTGAAATTCTCATTCACATGTACTGCTTTCCTGCATGACAGCAAACAGAGAGTCTTAACTACAATCAGAACCCAAAAGTTATGGAAAATATATGTTCATCATCAATGAAATGTACCTGAGATCTGCAGAACCAAACTGGGCCGCTGATCCTATCCCGAATTCGCCACGAGTCTCTGCTTCAAACTTATTGAGATCAGCAAGAGCAGACATGTTGGAGCTGAAGGTAACAATCGCAGCAGCCAGTGCGGTTGAAACCAGTTTGCTCCATTTCTTTGACTCTGATTTCGCCACCGAGTGCCTTGTTTCAGAATAATCTTCCTTTTCAAGAAGAATTCAGTAAGCTATGAATTACATGTTCATAATAGTAACTCAATATCCTAGAGCCGATCGAGAATAAATATATTATATATTAATTGTACTCACCGTGAAAAGATTTTCTCTTCGAGTCTATCTGACTGACAATGACAAAAGGCTTTGCGAGAGATTGCAGAGTGGAAGGAACCTTTGAATTCGATGAAGAGATATTGCCGAGGGATTTTATGGACAGTGGGGAGATAGGGGAGAGTGCCATTTTCTTATGCTCTGCGGGAGACGCAAGAAACACAGATGAAGGAATACCGTGACAAAACGGAGGGGATTACTGTCACGCGAGATGTTCCTTTCCCCTTATCCACTTATTTTGCAAGCATCGGTCGAGACGAGCACACGTACGTCTTTCTTTCGGCTTCGGTCTTTTAGGCCAGTTTGGCGATTTTGAATTGGGTTGATTGTTATGAATTTTATTAAAATGAGTTTAATTTTTTTAAATAGAGTTTAATTTTTTAGGTTAAAGTATATAAAATAAATTGAGATGAATTTAATTTTTTTATGAGAAGTTAAAAAAATAATGAATCGCATTAATAATTAGTTTGAGATGAATTGAGTTAATTTAACAACTAAATACAATCTTAAAAAATTATTAAATAATTTTAAAAGTTGTTTAATGAAAAAATTAAGTTGTTTAACTTATTTGAATATTATATTAATCAATTTTTTATTTCACCACCCAAACTAGCCCGTAATCTCATGAACATTAAAATAGAGTAAAAATCCAAAAATACATTAAAGACCCCATTATAAAATTAAAATCACGATCACATATATGAAAATTTTGAAATAAAAGAAATAAACCAAAAAAAAATTAATTAATACATATAAACTAAAAGCTTCAAAATATTTAAACACCTATTTTAGTTTAATTCTAGGCGTACAAAGTTTTTAATTGTTAATATATATTTTTTTTAGCTTTTTCTGAGCTTTAGTTTATGATTATAGTGCTAGACAGTCGCTTAGCAATGACCGCTGAACGTGCTGCTTAGCACAAATTTACTTTTTTTATTGTTTTTTATTATATTTTTTTAATATATTAAAATATTTTTAAAAAATAAAAAAATATACTAATATATTAAAAATTACTTCCTTAATTATTCAGTAAAAAAATTTAAAAAAATTAATTTGAGCAGCGGTACACTTGGGATGGCATAGTAGATTTATTCTTGACTAGATTATATCACTACAAGAAAAATCATTTTTTGGGACGAAATTGCTTTGGGACAAATTGAAAATCGTCCCAAAAAGTGAGATTTTGGAACGAAATTTGAATTTCGTTCCAAAATAACGGCAGAATGCCAGACCGTTCAAACGCGTTCGAACGCTATTCTTAGGGATGAAATTTTTTGTCCCAAATAAGTTAACCGTTCGACCGTTAATGATTAACCATTCAAACGTTTAATTGTTACCGTTTGAACGTAATATTGACGCGATAGACAAAATTATTTTGGAGGGAAATTGACAAACCGTTCGAACGGTGAATTATAAACGTTCGAATGATGCATATTTATCGTTCAAACGTTATTTGAAGTGTTCGAACATAGTACCGTTCGAACGGTAAGTTAATACCGTTCGAACGTATTAACTGAAAATTAATGCCCTTCCCTAATTAATCCAAATTTCATGATAATAAATGTTATTTAAATGCAATATTCAGTATTAATTATATTAAATATAATAATTAATTCAATTATAATATATTTTAACTGTTAAATATATTAAATGTAATATATTTAATGCGCTTATATATTATTAAACACTATATATTGTATTTATAATTTTTTATATATATAGTATATATTATATTATATTTAATTAAAATATATTATACTATTGAATATTATATAGTATATAGTATAAGTTATATTATATAGTATAATTAATATAATATAGACTACTATATACATGAAAGTATGTTAATGTATTTATATAACATATATATTATATGTGATATTAACTAATATATATATATTTAATAGTATATGTATTACGTGACTTGTTTAGTATATTTTTTATATTATATTGTAGTTATAGGCTAATTAGATGACACTCTCTATTCTAGCACTATAAATGACACTATATATACTCAATTTTAGTTTTTGTATCATTATAATACACTCTAATTGCTAGTAGTATAGATGACACTATATATAATAGTAAATATCCTATTATTAAATAATATTATAATAATAATATAATATAATAAATACTATATATATATGCATGTGATACATATAACCTTATACTATGATACCATATATATGTTATATATAATAGGTTAATATATGTACTTGACTATAATACTAGATGTAATATGATATTTAATACTATATATGTTACTAAACTATATAGTGTTTAGTAACATATATACTATAGTTTAGAGACATAGTAATATATTATATAGTTATATTACTATGTCTCTAAACTGATATATTATTATGTTTCTAAATTATAGTATATTTACAAGTTATTATATTTAAACGTATAGTGTAAAAAAAATACAATAAGTAACATTTTAATTTGACGTTTGAACGGTTAAAAATAACCGTTCAAACGTATAAGAAAACGTTCGAACGGTCATTTTCACGTTCGAACGTTTAATTAGAGGGGGAAAATTTTCCCGCTAATTTATTTGACGTTCGAACGTTCATTAAATAACCGTTCGAACGTCAATGTTCTACATTTACACGACAGAACCTCAAAATCTCGCACTCGTTCCAGTCGACTTCCAATCGCTCCCACGCTCATTTTCTTCCAACCAACGCCATTATTCTTCAATCCAACCCTCAAATATTACTAACTTTTATCAATCTCTTATATTTTCGGATTAAAAGGTTGTTTTTACCGTTTGGTAAAGAGTATTTAAGTTTTGGGCATTGGGTACGAGTGGATTTTCCGGTTTATCTCTCTAAATAAGGTATTCTCCTTAAATATATTCTCATTTTAGATTTTATATAAGTGTTTTCGTTTGCTATAATGAGTTCTTCATACAGTTTGCTGTCTTTTGATGTAATTTGGATTGTAAATGTTGAGGTTTTCGGAGGTTGAAGACGACTGTAATCTGGAATTAATCCGTTCGAACGGTATTCGTGTGCCGTTTGAACGTATGTCCTTAGATCGAACGGTGACTAGCACCGTTTGAACGTTATGTTGATCAGTGTTAAAATAATTAATACTTTAAATGCAGGAATTGAATTAAAAATTAATTATTTATAATCTACATTTAATAATACTTAAATACTTAAAAGATTAAAGTAATCAAATGAGAATGAATTAAATTACAAATCATCTAAGATTTAATAATACTTAAATATTTAATAGTTGAATTATTCAACTATAGGTTAATACAAATAGTTTTGTTTTAATAACACAAAAATACTTAATCTTTGAATTAATAAAATGAATTTTAAATAAAATACAAATAATCTAGATTTAATAATACTTAAATACTTATTAAAAGTAATCAAATGAATTTGAATTAAAATATAAATTTTGAATTATAATTAATAAAATGAATGTTAATTACAATACAAATAGTTATAATTATTAACTAGAATGTTAATTACAATACATATAGTTATAATTATTAACTAAAATGTTAATTAAAATAAAAATAGTTATAATTAATAAAATATTTTGAAAGATATAAAACAACTATCTAATTATTTAATAATATAAATACTTAATTAACATATCTTGCATTGTTTGTTTGATACATGTCATATTGAAGAATTGGTTGCAAAACAACAAGAGTTAGAGGCTCAATTGGCGAGACAAGGAGACATGGAAATGCACCTCAAACAACATGAAGAAAAACAAGCAGAGTTCAGGAGAGATATGCAACTCCAAATGCAACAGCTTATGCAACAGTACAGGCCTCCAACCAACTAATGGTTTTTTACGTCTAGCTTATGACATTATCTAATTATGTATGAACAATGCTAGTATCATGGTTATTTATTTCTTCGCACTTATTATAAAACTTTTGTGAGTAATTAAACAGTTCCTAATTTATGTTTTTCAAATATTATGGATGTCTATTTAGTTTTTTTTTTTTTTTTATAATTATTGGTTTTAATAAAAATAATATCCGTTCGAACGACCGTGTCACGTTCGAACATTAATGGGTAGGCCGTTCAAACGATAATGTATCGTTCAAATACTAATGACCAAACCGTTCGAACGATACCAGATGCTCAAAAAAAGGTTCAAACGCAGGTCATTACCATAGCGTTCGAACATTGATCAGCACCGTTCGATCTCTTCTACCGTTCGATCTGTTCTTTTAACGTTCGAACGTAATTTTATTGATCGTTTGAACGTATCTTGATAACCGTTCAAAAGATACATTAACGTTCGAACGGTAACTGAGAAGCATTCGAACTCCATTTTAGAACGAATTTTAACCGTGACAAAAAAGGTCATCGTTCGAACGGTATCGAACGGTCAATTTCAAAATCGTTCCAAAAGATATATTTTGGGACGAAATTATGATTTTCGTCCCAATATATCTTCTGGGACAGTGATGTTGGGACAACCTTGGAATGAAATTTTTTCGTCCCAAAAAATCTTTCGGAACGAAATCTATATATTTTGGGACGAAAATTTTCATCTCAAAAAATATTTTTTGTTGTAGTGACGGTTCGTGCATGGGATCAATTCTTCCTGCGGAGGCTCAATATACATATATATTAATTATTAGGACAATATATATTATTAATAACTCAAAATCTTAATTAAGGTCGTAGGTTTATAGGATCCCAACGATGTTATATATATATAGAGCAATATTGCTACATACAGTCGTGAAATTGTAAATGCCGCACAATTACTTTGAAAAAGAGTGAGGTCCACGATTGAAAAGTTAGTTTTTTTTTTCATGTGGGTCCCATATTAATTCATTTTTTTTCAAAGCGACTGCACGCCTCTTGTACAATTACGACTACAAATATTATTTCTCATATATATATATATATATGAACGATCTTGTCGATTTTCCGGAACATGGGACAAACCTTGACGATGGCTTGCTGGTAATTGATTGAATTATCATATTCAATCTTATATTATAAGCAGCAATATTGTACGTACGTAAGCTCGCATCGAAATTCTGGACATCAAATTTCATATAAGTTATACGTGTAATATTATATGTAGAAGTTTAATCCACTCGACAATCATGTTTTAATTAATCATTCAGTACGTTTTAGATTTTGGTCTAGTGGACGGACTTAAAATATCAACATGAAACCTGCATGCACATGATTAGAAAATTATAAATAACATGCACACAAGATAGTCGTTTTGATGATTCATACGTACGATTCAATTAAAGATATATTAATTTATGATCATCAACAACTTTGACTTCAACATGGAATTGATTTTCAAATAAGGCGCATGCATGCATGCAGTATTAATCATGATCTTACGCCAAAACATTAATTAATTACATGGCAATGCATGCATGCAGTAGTACTATTTCTAACTCACGAATCAATCAACAATCGAAATAAACAGTACATGGTAAGATACACCACGAGAGATTAAGAGTTTAAAATATCAATAATTAGGCAAACTATAGTTGATCATTAACAGCCAAAACGACAATATTCGTGAGAGATGTCATAACTAGAAGACTTAGATCTTCCACCATTAGGTTTTCCAAGAGATCGAGTAGAAACTGACGAAGATCTAAATTAAGTAGTACTACTTATCTAGCTAGAGAAGTGCCAACATTAACAGCTTTTATAAGTACTTGCAGATCATAGGCCAGTTATGAAGTAATCATGTATTAGCGAATATATATATATAGATCAATTTGACACAGTACTACTACATCTGAACTTCAAGATGTTCGATCTCCCACAACCAGTGCTCATGATGAACGTTCGCGTGCAGAAGCTTTATTTCTTTAATAAGGAGAAACACCCACATTAGCTGAAGCGAAGAACCCATGGTCTTTAATAAGTACGTCCTGATTTGCTTCCTACTCGAAACCAAAACACAGATCTCAACGAGAGAGAGAGAGATATACATATATATATATATATATATATATATTTAAGATTATTGTAACCAGTTACAAATTCTAAATAGATAAATTTCGTGTAGGCTCTTTATAAAAAAATGGATTATATTAAAAAAGAATAGTTTATATAAAAATGGATTATATTAAAAAAGAATAGTTTATATATATATATATATTTATTTTATAGTGGATTTACATTTTTAGTAAAATTTGTGTATTTAAAAATTGTATAAATCATTACTGCACATGCAATGGTATCAGATGAAGGTGTACTAGGCTAATTACGTACCTGCTGGCGCACGTTTGTCTTCTTCATAGCCTGCTCAGGCATGAGACCAAAGTGAATGTGTGGAAAGTGGGCCCACTGATACAGAGATTTCAAAACTGGTTTATGAAAGGATCTCACAAGGTTGATAACGTACAATGAAAAAAATAATTGAGACCATAGCAAATATGGTAAACTAGAAAATAAAGAAATGTTGCTGGGTGATATATTACATTCTTGGCAGCGGCACTGAAGGCTTCTCTATGGGATATTCCGGGATTTACTGACTTGATGCGTTGGATCTCGTCCCTGCAGATTCACCGATGAACCATTGATCACACATTTCTTCCAATTTAGTAAGTTTCAAACGGAATAAATATGTGCATAAAAATGGCGAGAGAGACAGAAATAGGCTTTGCGAAAGCTTGACATCATTACTTACTTGATGAAGCGGTTGTAGGCGGAGGGAACTCTCTGTCTCTTCTCTGGAGCTGGACACATCAGAGACAAACCCAGATACGTATACGTTGAGATGATCGCTTGAGAGACAACTTTGAATGAATTCCTTTTATTCTTTCTCTCTCTAGACTCTCTCTATATATATATATATAGACACGCATATGTGATCCATATATGGTTCCACACATAGGAAAGTTCTAGCTAGCTAATTTTCTATGACTAGGGGGGAGAAAGCGGTCTATTTTATATTACCATGCATCTATATTTCCAGGAGCGAACACCCTCAATCTTATTCAACAAACAAAGACTTGGAAAAACCATCCTGGTCATGTTTTATTCTTGTCAGCTAGAATAGCCAAGCTTGAATATAATCCCGGACGCAAGGGAGAATAAAAAGTTCATCACTTTTCCTACAATAATGTTTGAGTTTCTCGACAGATTTATCAAATATTGCAGCATTTATGGTTTATATTAGAGAACTAGCCACCAACAAATTAACAGAAGTTTATTTACGAAAAAAAGCATCCAATATGGTGGCTTAAAGCTGGACTGGCAGGCACAAGGGGGTTTTGGTACGTTCGATAAGAGTTCCCACCGATCCAGCTAAATACCAGTCCAGAAGGCCATTGAGACTGTAAAAGTGGGCAGAAAAGGCAAATGGACTCCATAGATAATCAATCCTAACAAATCAATATCCTAGTACCCTTTTCATTCTGCATAAAAAATCAAATGTTGATGTTGCCAAAGATTAAAAAAAGGAGAGATATATATATTTATATATATGGACCAAGGGAGGGAAAAAAAAAATTTGGCCCAAAAATTTCTTCAAACTGAAAAGTGGGTCTCGAAGAAGGACTAGAAAAGGAAATATGTAATGAAACTTACGTTTATTTATGGTTGGGGGCCGTGGAAGCTCGTCAACTACTCCTCCCCTAGCGGGCATAGTGAAGTCACTCGCATTGCTTTGGTTGATCAAGAAGTTTGGGGTTGGATTTGGTATCTGATCTTCCTGCAAAAATCATCAATCAAAGTCACCAATGCAACTATAGCAAGCAAGTTTTTTCCCCGGTAAAAACCATGGCATCGTCATATACCAGAACACTAGGGGGATGAGAGAAAAGAGATGATGGGCCCAGATGAAATTGATTAGCCGAAGGCAGAAGCAACCCTCGCATATTCACTGGCAGGAGGTTAGTGCAGTGACCGCATCTTACCGTTACAGTCTTGAACAAACTGGTGCAAGGAACACTGACCTAAACCAAACCAAATTAAGATCCACACAATATATGCATTAAAACTCTATCCTGAGAGAAAAGAAAACAAACCCTATAATGGATGTTTGGTAAACACAAATCTAATTGAGAAAAAAGAACAAAGGGTCAAATTAAACGTGTATATATATATATGAGATACCACGAGGACAGTGTCGCAAATATTGCAATGGACATAACAGAGCTGCTCCGAGGGAGGAAAGTGGTCCAGGGCCAGGGTAGAAGAGGAGGACATTTTTTTTATATCTTATTTTCCTTCGAAGTTTGAATGATGATTGGTCAGATTGACTGATTGATGGATTGACAGCTTAACCACCAGCGCGCACAACCCTGATCTGCTTTTTCTTGATTATGAGTTGCGAAAGAAAGGTGCAAGCTCAGGAGAGACGTGCCCTGTTTTGTCTAGACTTCTAGTAAATAAAAGAAGGCAAAGAAGCGGAGAGCACGATCTCTCACCACTGTTCATTTGTGCTGTTTATAGATCATTAAAATGTATGATCATGGTGGAGCTCGTCATACATTTATGGATGCATATATGCATGTTCATATGCACCATCATAGTCTGAAGACTCCTAACATGCGCGCTGGTGCTAAATATATAAGATAATAACGTTTGGTTGGAGTTCCAATGTGTGTGTGAGAGAGAGAAGATAAGCAAGGCGAAGCGGCAGATATGGGGGAGAGGAGCCAGAAAGGGACGTGTGCATGGGAGTGACATAGCTTTTACAAACTCATCTGTTGTTTTCAGAATTTAAGAGGGCGTTGTTTTCTGGTGTGCTCCAAAAGCATTTCTAATCTAGATAACTCAATTTTTATTTTTATTTTAAAAAAAGAGGATAGTAATGAAACTTTATTGACAAACGCTCGCTTATAACAAAGAAATAACCTGATTACTAGGGGTGTATAGAAATCGATGCTACTGGCCGCCTCCGACAGGAACCGACCGGCCGTGTCAGGAACCGGTCGGCAGATGGTAAATATTATTCAAAACCGACCAATGTCGGTTCGGCAGGGATTTGACCCTGATTCAAACCGCTGAATTGACCGACTTAATAAGGTATATAATTTTTGATTTATAACTTACTTAAACGACGGCGCCGTTTAATATCTGAAGTTTAAAAAAAAAAAAAAAACTTAATGAAACGGTACCGTTTGGCTTAAGCCAAACAATGCCGTTTCATTCTAGGGTTTAAATTCCTTCTTCTTCCTTGATTTTCTTCTCTCTTTTGTTTATTAGACGCCTCTCTCTCTCTCTCTCTCTCTCTCTCTCTCACTCTCACTCTCACTCTCACGGCGCACTCAGTCATGGCAGGGTGGAGGGCCTCTCTCTCTCTCTCTCTCTCTCTCTCTCTCTCTCTCTCTCTCTCAAATCGCAGTGTCGCAACTCACACCTCTCAGCTCTCGACGTCATCTCTCACTCAGTCAGTAGTGCAGCGTCATCGCTTAAAAATAGGCTCCGTCGCCACCGAAGATGCCAAAGAACCGACTAGAGTGACGCCGAGACCAATGTAAATAGTTTTCTCCCTTTTAAACAGCCGGTTTCAGTCGAGATTTCTTCTCTTTTAATGATATTAGTTCGGTTTCGGACCAAAACCGAAATCAAATAATCGGTTTTCATCCCTACTGATTACAACGTAATACTTGGACTTACAAGTTACAAATAAGGAAAAAAAAATCCAAACCTATGTAAAAATCACTATAAATAAAACCAAATACTAGCTACCCCAATTTCCGAACCCAATATCTCACGACTCTTCCAAGTAACTCCCGGACAATAAGCCCCTCCCTAGGGCTCTTCACCTTCAAGGCTACCTTCAACTGCATGTTCGTGAAACCCCCAATGACATGATAGCATAATCATACCCATATAATTCCGTACTTATTCATTTTTGTTTATATTTTATATTACTTGTGCTTTTTCTGATTTGACCTCTCTATGCCATTCGTCTTACACACAGACAGCTACGTAGAATAGTCAGTAAAAACCTACTATATATGTCCTTTCCCGTATAATTACTATTTCTTTTTGGCCTATGTGAGCTAATTTGGTTAGAATCTTTTGATCTATCCCGTGCCTACATATCCACAAAACATCTAGGGTTTCGTTACAAGTTTCACAAACATCCTGACCCGTGAATAAAAAGATGGTTTCCATTATTTCTTATGGAGCAATGTTAAGTATAATTATAAATATTATGTAATCTTTTTAAAAAAAGAGAGAAATATATTATTAAAAAATTAATATTTTTATATAAATTTTATATTTATTTATTTTTTAAAAAAGATTGTGGAGTACCTACTGACTTTATACAACTGTAAGTATAATTTTTGTTTAGTTTATTGCTGACTTTAAATGTTCCAGAAATCAAAACAACCGCAATCCATGCTCATCTATGGATGGACTCTTCCCAAAAAGTGCCCAAAAGGTACTGTTCACTTATTCACTCTAAAAAATGAAAGGATCGTCATGTGTAACTCCTATGTAAAAACTAAATGTGTGAAATTGAGGAAAGAAGAAACTTATAGAAGTTGCATATTTATCTCAGCCAGGGAACTACAAAGACATCTATCCCTTTAGTTCTTCAATAATATTATGTCGTACGTACCCTGCTCTAATCATATATATCCTTCACATCCATACAACACCATACCTTCCTTATTTTAATCTCAAGCTAACCAGCCACCCCTCCAAATATTCACCGCTCCTTAACTATTTCTGTCTAAACATAGAAGGTAGAGCACCCTTGCTTAGCTATGTAAATGAGATTTGACCATCCGTTTTTCAAAGTGGACGGATGAGTATACGTACGTACAACTGAAATGGAAGAAAAACTTTGTCCAGCGTAAATATTGAGTTCTATTTTTGAGTACTTAATTATTCATGAGTACTGATGATTCCTCCAAAATTACTTTCATTCATGGTGTGGGCAATGTGGATGTATCATGCATTTATGCAATGCATATGCCATATACATGGAGTACTGATCATGTTTGAATGTGCGAATGAGGAAAAGTAATCACTGCAAAAA
The DNA here is from genome assembly GCF_018687715.1 of Carya illinoinensis. Taxonomy (NCBI): domain Eukaryota; kingdom Viridiplantae; phylum Streptophyta; class Magnoliopsida; order Fagales; family Juglandaceae; genus Carya; species Carya illinoinensis. Next base: position 27,797,477 of record NC_056763.1, read on the forward strand.
GCCTGCTAGGAGTTATTTTCTGCTGTTTGTGGGGGATATGAGGATCTTTCATGCTCTCTCTCTCTCTCTCTCTCTCTCTCTCTCTCTCTCTCTCTCTCTCTCTCTCTCTCTCTCTCTCTCTCTCTCTCTCTCTCTCTCTCTCTCTCTCTCTCTCTCATAGTGGTGTGGTGCTTAGAAACCGATAAAGTTGATATTGAACATTGTTGCTCTCTTGTCTGATATTTCCTTGGCCTCTCGACCTGACCGCGGTGGCTTGACTTTGCCTCTAGATCTGCCTCTGTGAGAAAAATATCGTATCAGCTTTGAGGAAAGCCGGTGGTGGTCTTCATGACCTTTAGGTTAGCCTTAACTTGCTACAGACGCAATCTAGCATGCCTCATGTTGCATTGACATATGGGATTCAATTCTTGTTCTTTTCGAAACACAAAAGAACTTTGTACATGCCCCACAGGATTACAGGGAACAGATCAGGGTTGCTCTACTTTTTTGAATCAGTTTCCCGACCCTATTACTTTGCTTCGACTGGGATAGAACAGAGGACACGACTTGAATGGACCTGTAGACGGACTGTTTCTTCTTTCTTTTTTCAGACTCTTTCATGCATGCCTCACTTATACTATTTACCTTTGGCCTTGTAGGAAACAATGTATACAATTATTAGAGAGACAACATGTCGAATCAATTATAAGTGTTTTGCTAGCTTTACATATTGTGACAAATGGATAGGGTTTTTGCCTGCAGGTTAAGGCGGTCTAGACATTGGACATTAGATTTTGGTTGTGTTGAGTCATAAACGACATAAAAAGATGTAGGAATTTAAAATGAATTAACCGACTCCAGGTTTTGGTTGGAATCTTGCACGAGTTCTTCAGCTTCACACGAGCAAGCTAGGAATTGAAAAACTTGATCAATGAAAGAAAATACAAAGAAAGAAAGAGCTAAAAAGGGCCAAATTGCATGTAACGATTAAAAGTGACAGAGAAAGTGGGCATACAGGGTACGTCTAGGCCCCACTTCGGCGTCTCCCCGAGGGTTGAGCCTCACGGATGGGTCCCACATTGTAATAGAAAGTTTTGAAAATCTTACTGTACAGCGACAAGTGTACCACCACATTTGCCACGCTTGCATGTTTCGTCTGCCCCAGTCAAAGCCATACCCGTCAATGCTTTAAGTTGAGGTTGGGATAGGGAGGGAAGTGAAATAAAATTTAAAAATTAAATAAATTATTATTATTATTTTAAAATTTAAAAAAGTTGAATTTTTTATTATATTTTGTATATAGATTTAAAAAAATTATAAGAATTAAATAAGATAAGATAAGATGAAACACTTATCGTATAAAATAACGCGATAAACGCGTAACAATTTATCTTAAAATAAATTAAGAAAATTAAAATTTTAAACTTAAAAATATATATATATATATTTTTTCACCGAAGAGCCGGTAGTCACCCACATAACGGCTCTGTTCCAATTTTATTAATAAGCCATCACTTATGACGGAGGAATACCGTGGTAACATCATAAAACTTGGGGGCTTACAAGATTAAAAATATATATATTTATATATGTATATATATTAAAAAAAAAATGACAAAGGTCCAAGCAGCATCCATGAAAGCCAGAAATGAGAAACAAGCCAAATTGATGATTACAATCTTATCCTTTCAATTTTTTTTGTCAATCTTCTTCCAACATTTTCCCTTGGGATTTAAAATGTTTTGCCAAAGGCACCGGCCACTTCTTCCCACCACAAATCATTACTTGTCTTTGCATGATCCTATCTGAATGATGCAGAATCTAATTTCACATAAATGTGTGATCCGTGAGTTCAAAATCCTATCTTTATTTTACTTCCTTTCATTTATATATGTGATTTTAAGAAAGAAGGTGGCGTTAAAGCTTTCCTGAAGATGACTGAGAACAGGACTTTCAATGATATAAAAATCTATATATGTTCATCACATATATATATATATGAGTAATGCTATACACCACACTCTAATCTTATTTTCATCTTATTAAGTAAAATGTAGCTTATTTATCACCATTATATGAAAAAGAAATATGTAATAAATGATTTTTCAATAGTGATAAATATATCACATCATACTTGGTGGAATGAAAGTAGGATATTAAGTATGGTGTATAGAATTTTCCATTTACTTTTTTAGGGAGAAAAAAGAAGTTGGTTTGCATGATGAATGTGCATTGGATATATACTGGAGATCTATTAGAACGTAGGTGGGATTTTAAAAATGTACGGATCGCTTATCCATCCTGCTATCCAAAGAGAGTGATCAGATTCACCTCCAACTCGTGCATTTAATCATAGGCAATCCCAAAAAAAATACAGAAGACACGTTTTTACACCTCGTCTTCAGCGGTACAAATTCTGCAATTTCTCAAAACTATGACGTAAGACAGACCAAAACTACATGGGAAGTTAAAAGTGTATTGCAACTTGATGAATTGTCATGAACACAATAAATGGTAGATATCAAAAGAATGACAGGTCTCTCAACAAGCTAAACAAGGAAACTGGGCAACATGATCTAGCACATGGCAAAAAGAGAAAAATGAAAGTAAAAATCACCCAAGTATCATATCAACAACACTAAATTTACAGAACTAAGCACTCGACCACAAACCTCAACTAAGAGAAACCATCGTAGAGGGGATGACTCAAAACGAAAATACTTAGTGGAAAATGGGAATTACAGCACAGACGATCATCAGCAGGGTTAAGAACAGCTTTGATCTATTCGCCATGATTGAAATTGCTGAGGAGATATCTTCTGGCCTGCAAAAGAAAAGAAACTAATAGTCACATTTTTTTCTCAGATGAAAATGGAGAATTTAGCACAAATGAGTCCAAGATATACTTCTGCAATTTGCTAAGGGCGCCACAATATAGGGCATTGTCTGGTAAGGGTAACTCGGTTTTGTTAGTAGCCTCTGGATTGACAACCCTGACATACGTTTCTTGGCCAAGATACCACGAGTCAAGGTTTTCTGTTCTAATGTTCCAGACTCCAACATTGTCGAGGGATATCAAGATTGCCGTCCAAGCTCCAGGATAAACCTAGACAACGAGAGAGGTCAAGATCCAAAGCCTATCAGTAACTATAATAGGATCATTTTGAGCATGCACAAAGTAATACATATTTTAGAAGTTTTTAAAAGGAGATTTTTTCAACTGTTTACTCGAATATAATGACTTGTGTTCATCTAGTGGTACCAAATTCATATTTTCCTATCAAATGTCGAATCAATCAATATGGAGGGCTTTTGGAGTTGAGAGAGTATAATCCACCCCTTCAAAGCCATAAACTCCAAAACAATAATCCACCAGAATTTGAAAAACTCTGCCAAAACACAGGACATTAGAAACCTACACTGATCCCACCATGGCCATGTACGGATTGACCCACGGCCATTGGCCAATATTAAACCCTGAAGGATGATTTTGATAGAAAGGCACGAGAAAACACAAATATTAAATCAAATATGTTTTCCAATAACCTGACAATTTATAGTTGTTGAAGATTAGAAGTCGAAAGGAAAACAGTAACTGAAATATCAACTCATAAAGGTTTTAATTTTAAGATAAACCAAATAAGAATAAGAGCATGATAGTGCGAAGAATATACCTGTGTTGTGGAGCGGGCAATTCCATCCCACTTGTTATATGTGCCCCTGCTATTCTCCGTCCACTCACCATAATCCATCCTGCAATATATAAATTAAACTGAAGGTTCAAAAGCATGTTGAAAGATAAAATACCCATCTATAGTGTTAACATAATGAATCAGAACAAAAGATGCAGATCCATACCCCACAACAAAAAATGCATATCCATTCATGTGATAGCTCTGCACCTTGGTATCATTGTTCTGTAATATGACTTCCATAAATCCTCTATACGTTCCATTAATAACTGATGTTTCCATCCGTGATGCTCCTGTAAGTGGCCTAGAGGGAAAATCTAGCTTGTATGCTCCCTTTACTTTGAACCAGTCAGCAAGCCTGATTGGGGTGGAGGGATTAACAAATGAGACTCCACTTAGTGTTGTCCGTCTTTTCCCATTAATTGTCACCGGTGGCTTGTTTTTCAACACATAAATTTCAGTCACATTGATTGAGCCATATCTAAAAGAACCCTGTGGGTTAGGGCGAGCACCACTAGCAGATACATTCCACCTGGAGAATTTTAGAACAGAATCCTTAAAAATCAGTTTTGAATGAGAGTTTTTCCTGATCTCTCATCACTGTACTCAATTTTTCACAGATTCCCAAAATATTTTCATAAATATCAGTAATTTCCTCAATTATCTTGTATTTTTTTTCTCTTCAAAAGTACTTTAGAGTGACTGTTGAACTTTTTTTTTTTTTTTTTTTACAGTTTTTCTTTTTGAACATAAACCTCAATAATTCATGTCAATAAAGAATCTGTGATTAAGACATAGGTGACAAGCAAAATGTGCTTAGGTATTGAATCATGATGTTAACAAACCTGATGGATCTTGCTTGGTTCATTGAGAAAGTCTTGTCAAATTCATCACTTGGTGGGTCTGGGAGGGGACCCTTTGCCTTTCCTTTGGAATTTGTGTAATGCAAGATGGCGACACCAGTAACTCTTTTCCAGAGTGATTCGTTCACAAACCTAGCACTTGCTGCAATGTAGTAATCAGTACTTGCATTCTGATCCATGGTCACCAAAAACGAATAAGATTGTCCGACATGAATATCTAAGCTAGTATAGTTTTGTTGCACTGTATATGATCCCTCCGTCTCAGCTAGAAGCAGATTATGGTTCTGGATCCTGAAGTTAAGACTAGTTGAAACCCCAACATTGTGTACACGAATGCGATAAGTTCTCCCTGTCCAAAATAATGAAGCTGTCATTTTAGTAGTTCAGAAAATTTGACCTCACTGTACCACAAATTTTTTTTTTTTTTTGGGGGGGGGGGGGGGGGGGGAGGTAATAACCAAAAAACACTTTCAAGTTTTGAGTTAATCTCAGATTAAGAAGGACCACCCACTACACTAATATATTTAAGCATCAATATGCATCTTCAAGCACAATTCTGTTGCAAGTTCTTGTTGACGCCAAAGGACAACATTTGGAATAACATAAATAGAGAAGATCCATAAATGCTAAAGAACAACTCTATATATTTGATAGTGATCTTCAATTAAGCCAAAAACCAGTTATTACATTGCATATAATTAACATGATCCAAGCACCTCCCTGGTAAGGCATAATCCTAAATTCCTAATTAAAAGGCTGAAAAACAAGTCCAATGTTGTGGATCAGTCATTTGGGCAACAATCAAATCCCACGTTCTATTTTCAACCGATGTATTAAAACTTTTTCATTGAGTACAAAAGTAGCAAAACTAAAAACATCTTTTTTTGCTAATCACCTGGGTGGACCTCAATTGTTTCATAATCAATGCCATCTGGTACAAGCGTATCATTATATCTGTAAGGACCTTTCCCGTTAATAAGAACCCCATCTGGCATTCCAAGATCTTTCCCTGCATCAAGAGCCTTCCTCAAAGCCTACATTCCAAAAAAAAAAGTACCAGCTTGAAAACACAATTTTATTTCAAGCGGCACCAATAAGGAAACACGGATTATCCAATAAACACTAACCGTATGGTTCCGGGTGTACCAATCACCGATAAAAATAACTATATCCCCATCTGGGGTTGCAAAAGGAATTGGAATTATGGCCCGGTTATTGATAATAATTCCGCCATACCCTCCGGACGCTCTCTGGAAATTGAGAGATGGAAAATAGAAGAAGCTTCCAATCTGATCCTTAACCTGAAATTGGTAAGTCCAATTCCACTTTGGAGGAATAGGACAAGTCGTGCCCAGAACTCCATCTTGCCACGAACTACGCCGCTGTTGAATACCGGACCTGTAAACCCACATTCCAAACGCTCGGTCACTAAAATCTGCAATTTTTCGTATCGAACTCTATTAGAAGTCACAGTAACAAATCCTACCAAGTAATGAGGAGATTCTCGTCCAATTTGTTCCGGACATTGACAGCGACATTGTTGTTAGTAGTCACATTGACAGTAGGACCAGGAAACTTGCCATTAATAGCAATAACCTACAAGATAATTCGAATATATGAACACAAAGCTCAAAGCTTACAAGCTGAAAGCAGTAAACAGCATAACATTAAGCTCGGAAAATGAATATACAAGCACATTTCGTAGATCTGGAGCTGAAAAGTTGAACTTTGCAAAATCTAAAGCCAACCCATTTGTCACCAACGAATTTTAAGCAGACCCACATGAAAAAGATTTAACTGATAGCAGTGAGAGAATGTAGATAATCGAGAGTGGAAGAGATTTGAAGAACAGACCTGCTGGGGCACACCAAGAGGAGAGGCAGTGATGTAAGAGACTTCAAACTCAAAGTTCGCAAATGGATCCGCAGCAAAACACGAGCTCGCAAATAAAGTAATGTAGATGAGGAACACTGAGAAAAAGCTACACAAAGCCATTGTTGGCACTTTAGAATTCGGGCTTAGAGATTAGAGGCAATATTCGTCTAGCTTTTCTGTGATGTTTACATTATCAGAAAGAAAATGAACCGGAGCCTCTAGAGGAAGGATGCGTGTGCGTATGAGGAGTACTCTGAGAGAGAGAGAGAGAGAGAGAGAGAAACGGCTCTATTTGACTCTTGTCCTGTATGCGGATTGCCTCCCCTTTACTAGTTGAAAACGTATTCTGTCAGTAATTAGGAGAAGAAAAGCACTTTAGTTTGGTTTTTTAAGATTGATTCCGAGCTTTTGTCGGTCCCCCGGTTGTAATTACTAATTCATACGGTGCGAGACCACAAGAGAGATACAGACACCAATTTTTAGAGAGAGGAGAGAGAGAGAGAGAGTGACAACCAGTATCCAGTTCACAATTAGAGTACATGCACTCGCTCACCAGCACACATGCCTTTCGCCAACGTATGTACGCTTTAATTCGACCGTTGTCTGTCTAAAGATTTTTCAAAAAGAATGATATCTTCTGATGATGAAAAAAAACAGACACAGCGAAAAAGACCAAAAAATAATCAAAATACAACGTTCAGATCTCTGTGAAAGCGCCAACAGAGCCGCGAGCCCCATTGTCCACGCGTGGACCCCTACCCTTTTAAATGGATGCGGGGCTGATTAAAATTACAGAGCCAGCACCAAACCCCAACCAGATTCTGACTTTTTGGTGGTGTAATAATGGATTTGTTCAAAAATAATGGTATCTTGTTCAAGTAATTAACCTCGAGATGCCGAAATAGAAATAATAATAGCAGTAGCTTGTAGAGGGAGAGGAACTTTGGTGGGAGGTGGGGTGGGGGATTGCTCAATGCCATATAATTTTTCCACTTTTACAGACTTTTTGGGCGTGGCAGAAAAGCAGCACCCTACGGATAATGTAATGAGGTGGAAGATACCTTTGATTACCCACCTGGATTGCCACCTCGGATTCTGTTTATACAACTTTCTCCTTAATGGAGTGTATGATAAAAGAACATGATAACACAGCCGTGTGGGATAATGGTATACTTTTTTTTTTTTTTTTTTTTTTAATATATATGTCGGGAACCTCTCAAGACATGGTCTTTAAGACCTATTTCTGCATAATAAACTTCTATATTGTATACGGCATTGTTGAAAGTTTTATTACATGGAACTGATTAAATTATTAACTTTTCACTAAGAGTATAGACTCAAAAGATTATTTGTATTTATGAAGTATTGAACCTTAAACTATGATGTGAGTGATACTCCAAGACCAAAACTTTCATCACTTGAGATTAGGATAATGGTATAGAAATTACAACATTTGGAAGCATCTCATTTTTCTCAATGCATTAATGAAAGAGACAAGAGAGAGGAAGAGAAAACGTGAGAAGGAAGTTCGAGGAAAATCATGCTTCATCAAACATGAAAAATGATCAAGAATGAGAAGAAGGCCCTAAAAATCCTGGATTCCGGTCAGCATCAAGCTGACTTATCCAAGAAATGGTTTCTTTCTTGGTATACAAGAGAAGCAAACTGATAAGTTAGCCAATTGAATAATAATAATAATATATTATGACCTCAAGCAAATTTAGCAAAAGATATGAGCAGCTCATATTAAAACTACCGAAATTCAATAAACTATTACCATAAATCTATCGTTGAAGTTGCATATCACCCAACTCCTAGAATTGATTTTTCCTTCGAAATAAAGTGGGTCCACCACTAAGAAAAATAACTTTTATATATAAATTTTAAATTTATCTTTTTTTAAAGAATAACTTAGAGTTGTATATAGCCGCAAACACCATTTATCTTCTATATATAATTATATACACAATTCAATTGATAACTGAAACACAATTAAATTATAGAATGATTAAATTGTCGTTGAAATTATATATTATAGTTGCAAAATAAAAAAGAGAACAGAAAAGCAACAAAAGTAAGGACATGTTTTCTTATCTTTTTCATCTTACTAATACTAATCCTAATCCTTTTCTTCGCCCCCACCTCTTGTGAGTTAGTAGCTTGTGGCCTTCTCCTCTCTCCTTGAAGTAACAATACCTTTCTCTACGCTTCCGATATCCAACCATTTGGTTACCAAAGGAGACGAAGGCGCACAGAATTGGGAGTCCATCAGTAGATGTTGATTCATGGGATTCTTGGGTAACGTAAGGCATTTTAATTTTAATTTTAATAATATTTTTGTTAGAATATTTTTATTTTAAAATTTAAAATCGTCAAATTGATTAAAATTTTTTATTTAAAATTTTAAAAAAATTGTAATGATTAGTTTAAAAGTATTTATATTTAAATAATATTTAGAAAGACAATGAAATACGATGAGATGAGATGAAAAATATTTTCAAACATCATTGAAAATTAATGATTAATTTCGTCAATTTAATTATCTAAACATAACATTTCATTTATATTTGTAAAAAAATATTATCGAAAATCTTAAGACATAATGGTTTAAAAGATGTCGATAATTTCTTGCTTTTGTGAGAGTAGATAGATTAGGTTTGAATGCCATCAGTGTGTATGTTGGGATGTAAATTCGATGATAAATTATATGAGATCAACCTTAAATTCTATGGTAGAAGTAAGCGGCAATTATGCAGTGCAATTAATTCCACCTCTGTATAAAGCGGATGACATAATTTGCCTTTATTTATGGTACCATATAATTTGTAAAATTAATTTTATTAATTTATTATATAAAATTATATCAATTTGTAAAATTTATATTAGGTAAGATTTTTTATTAAAAAAAAAAAATTTATATGTGCCTCATCTTCCCTTATGCAAATCGATGCCCTTATGTTTTCTCGACCTTTTAAAATATGAACTTTTTACAATTATTTATATAATTATAATTTAAATAAAAAATATCTTTTTATAAGATAATTTTTTTATGTAATAAAATTTTTCTTATATAATTAAATAAAAAATATAATTATACATATATCATTGATTAATTACTCTTTATTTAGTAACAATAAAATCTAACCGCGTCCAATTGATTGGGACCATTGCGTCGCCCTTTTTCCTTGCATGATGATTGGATTGCAACGTGCAATGTGTTGTGTAAACAGAAAGAAAAATAATTGGGTTCCAAGAGAAAAAGATAAATAAAGATTCGATTGCTAATAAAATAGTTAAATTAATGCTATATATAGTTATAGAGTATGTAAATTTCGTATAATCGTTTTTTAAAAAAATTAATAATTAAAAAATTAATTTTTTTTAATGTAAGTTTCGTAATTCCTCATTTTTTTAAAGAGATTGCGCGACGTTTGCTCACTCCACGACTATAAATATCATTTCTCAAAATATTAAAGAAAAATTATTCGTATAAACTCCAAATAGACAAGCATTTGTAAAAAAGTGAACTCCACCTAAAAAAATTATAAAAAAATTATTATTTATTAGTGAGACCTACTTTTTTACAAATAACTTTATACCTTGTGTTACTCTTTCTATCAAAATAATTATTTCCTGCTTACACAATGTAATCAATTGCAGGATTTGGCAACGGCAACTACAAGGAACGCTGGCAGAAGTCAAGCACATGATAAATGGGGTTTCTTCATTTCATTGTTCATGTAAGAAATTGACTCTTTTCACTCGTATGGGTAAAAATATATGGTTAGGCCTTGAAGGAGAATACATTGAGATAAGAATGAAAGCCATGCCCCTATGAAAACTCACAACTAATCCTACAAAACAGGGCATCAAACTCGAATCTTCATTGCAATTGCAGATGCTCGTTGTGATTAATCTTGTGCCATGCCGCAACAGGTTCCTACATCTATAATTGGAGTTGGTACTTTTGATGCATTATGCAGATTGCCAAAGAAGCACTTATTGTTTTTATCACCATCTTCTGTTTCTTGAATCAATTTAAGCATCTTGGCCAGGCTGGAAGGGGCGTATGAATGCAGAATTCATCTGCCATATCTTGAGTGAGGAAGTCACAGTGGCCTCAGTAGCATTGTTGAATAGAAATAGCCGAGCAGCCCCATAGATTGCCTTTGTTGGATAAACACGCGATGTGATGCATGTTCTCCCACCTTGAGCAAAGATTTCTACTATTGAATGATCCACCTGGATTAGCATAATTTCCATGCAGTATTAAGTTGATGGATACAGATAATTCGGGCAAGGTATTCTTCATTCATGTGTAACTAAAACCAAGGTTCAACTTACCAGTAACCTCACAGACAATTTTTCATCTTTTAGTACTGGAACAGAGCTCCCGTAAATTTGTTTATTAACATCAGTTGCCTCGGAAGACCTGAAAGGAAACAATTAACGTATGTGGTTCGAAGATGGCCTATCAGAGCAGCCAAAATAATGGTTTTTGCGATTCGAACACAAGCAAGTCATGTTTCATAAAAACTAACAAATATTTCACTTATTCAGTAAACAATAGAACGGAACTAGAATACCTTGTTTGATCCGCACAGAAGAAAGTTTTGAGATTGCCATCTATTCCTTTGGCAATAAAAAAATACACAGGAGTTTGCTCGGAAAGGCTATCATCTGCAAGCACAAGAAGTCCAAAGGGTCCCAGTGCACCCCGTTCAGCAGCTCCACCACTGGTGCTGCAGCTGAACTCCACATTGGTTTGGGCTGTCATCTCCAAAGCCTCCTTATCTAACTCAAACTCGGCGAAAATATCAAGCTGTGTGGCTGCATCAATATCTAGTGGAACAACAGATCCTGCCTTGACCTCCACCCTTTCAAACTCTCTGCTGGTCAACCTCAAATTGTCTACCTCCTCCACCGGCCATTGAAGCAAATTAGTACCAGTTTTTGTATCAAGCAACACCGTCCTTGGAATACTCTGGATGATCAATACAAAAACATAAAAATCTTTTGAAGGAAATTGAATTTTGCGAGATATGCACAAGCTGATGATTTTTCTTTTGGCTCTGTTAACTATTAAAGAAAGGACATAATAATCTATGACTCATGAGGCTAGAAGTAGGAAGAAATCAACATACCTGAACCGATGCCCAGCCCTTCTTCACATCCGCTATTTCACTATCAGACTCGTGAATCCAACCCCACAAAACCCTCCTTCCCTTATGTAGATCATAAAATGACTTGGAAGCGTAAAATATCCCATAGTCATACCTCAATTCAATACCAATCTTTGGGTTATCCGGAACCCATCTGCCAGACTTCTCATCATAAGTCCCAATTGCATAATAATCGTTCTTATCATTGTCAAGACTTGTCTTGAATACATGCTTCACTTCAGGCCCATTAGCCGACGTGTCCAAACCTTTTCCAGATGTCTTCGATACAGGATAGAAGTCCACACATTCCCACATTCCAGTGCCAGGGACAGCATGCAGCAACCCATCTAAAAGCTCGTAGCTCTTGAAGTCCTCAGTGTGGTAGATCAAAGTAATGCCTGTTTTGTTAACCTTGGACCCTATGGCAATGTTCCATTTCCCATCTGATGTATACCAAGCCGTTGTCGGGTCACGGAAGTCCTTCGAATCGATGCCCGGTGGAGGGCGAAGAACGGGGTTGCCGGAGTACTTGTCCCAGTTTACAAGGAGGGGATCAGATAGGTTGGCGGGATATGCAAGATTTTGAACCTGCACGGATTCATTGGTGGATCCAGTGTAAAGCATGATAATTCGGCCATCAGGAAGGAGTGTAGCAGAACCAGTCCAAACACCGTTCAAATCATACCACTGATCGGGAACCATTGCTAAAGGGAGATGAAGCCAATGGATCAGGTCCTTGGACGCAGCATGGCCCCAGACTATGTCACCCCACACTGGTCCATGAGGATTGTACTGGTAAAAAAAGTGGTACCATCCCTTGTAGAACATAGGGCCTGAACAGGCGTTTAGTATTGGTCAACAATCCGGCAAAGAGAAGAAATAAAAAGAAGACATCTGGCGGCCTATTATCCGACGACCTTGGTAAAGGCAAATAATTATTAAGTAGTCATAGACATGTGATACTTTAATGTCATGCTATTAAAAATTAAAATTTTAATGTCATGACATGTTGTTTGTGATAGATTAAAAGTATCACGCAATCCTTATTACTACTTAATAATTTTTCAAAAAAAGAAAAGAAAAGGGTCTTACCGTTAGGATCTGCAGCAGATTAAACCAGATTCCCCCATCAAAGCATCATAATTGAAGCGCGCAACCAGGAGAAAAAAAGGGAACAAGATAAGCATTTTATAAGAATAATAATCAACCAGAATAATTCAACCGATACGGTGAGATATACTTGCTTAAAATACATATTTGGCATTCTAATTGCCATATATAGGTGGTTGCAACAACACCGTCGGAAAACGTGGAAAAGCATGTAACTCTGCAAACCAATTGCGCACACTTTTCCCCAGTATGAATGCCTTCATCACTATTCTATATGAATTTTGTATGTTAATGCCTATCCTCTTTTACATGCCTGAAGACAATTTTAATTCATTCTGTATATTTTCAGTTGAATCATTATTCCTTTGTTCTGGCCCGGTAATGCAGATATCTTTGAAGTTTCCATTTTGCGACTAACAGAATTCAAATAGAATTTATGTGGAGATTATGTTCAGAACTTGGAAAAAAGGTTTCATCTTTTTTGACGACAAATAGAAAAAAGTAAAACTAACAAGCAAGCAAGGATAGAACGAGAACAATTGTAAAGAATAAAAAAAACGTACCATTCATCCAATTCTTCTCCGGCTGGAAATGGTAAGCAGTCCTCTGCCATGACAACATGGTATTGTTCCACGGAAACGAAGCGACTTCGACGCCGGAAAATACGTGGTTCGCTTTCTCCGAGACGCCAGCGGATACCCCACGGGACACCGGCCGCAACGGCTCCGACGCCATCGATGATGTCGATGTAGCCAATAACGCGTTCCCATTTGCGTGGACATCTGAGTTCCTACCACCGATGATAATGGCGAAGACTAAAGCGAGAATCAAAACCCCAGAAAAGACCTTGAATATAGCCCTCTTGGGTGGCATGCGCCTCGCCGAAGCTAATTCCCGGGTGTGGGGTCCATCGGGAAGAGGAATGTACGAGCATGGGACGGCGATGGAGGGGTCCTCATGCTTTGAGAAGTCACGGGATGGGTCGGACTCCAACATGGTACTTGATGTGTGTTTACTAACAGAAGAGATCAGAAAGTGTAGCCAGAAAATGATCTTAAAGAGAAGAAGGAGATGGAGGAAAGCCCGCAAGTTGTCAGGGGATAGAAACGCTTTTGCGCATATGGCGGAGTTGTGGATGAGCTCTATGTTATTGAGCAGCGAGCGAGCGAGAGAGACGGAGAGAGGGATTTGCAAGAAATAAAGCAGAAACTGCGTCTTTGATCACTCTTTTACGTTTTGAATAATTTAAAAGAAATGAAAAAATATCGAATAATAATAAAATATTAAATTGTATTAAAATACAACTTAGAATTGATGCAACATTCCATATATAAGTGTACAGCGTAGTTTCGTTCATGTGTGACTATTTTTTGTGGCATGGATTTGGGGTTTTGGTGCTTTTATTGGCAATGGAATTTAAAGCTTTGGGTTTGGCATAAATGGCTGAACTCTCAACATCCGTTTGCTCGAAAAGTTTTGGGTCCAATTCCTGCTATGACTTCAAATCAAAACACTGGATTAAAACTTATAATAATCCTTGTCACATGTTAAGCATGCATGTTACGTAGCCGTTCTTCCCATCTCGTCATTTTAATTGGAGCAGAGCTGCTGGGTTATCTCATATCTGCCATACAAACATCAGTTACTGACAACTTTGACCCGGATCTTTCTCGTGTTATGCTGGTTAGATTGCTGTTCTTTCTCGTCTTGCCTCAATTTGAACTTGGAATTTGCTATAAAACATCAATTGACCACAATTTTGACTCGTAACAATATATTTCGAATTTTGCTATTTATAAGTCCGGTGCTAACAATATATTTCAAATTTTGCTAACAATACATCAACTTGTTATAAAATCATATCAATCCTGATAAGATTCAAGATATGAATACTATTTTAAGCTAACTAATATAGCAAATAAATACAAATAGATTATATAAAAATAAATCTATAAATTGATATAAATTTTAAACTTGATATAATACGTTAGATTGTGAAATTAATTTTATTATAAAATAAATTAAACAGATTTTATAAATTTATATTTATTTATAAATTTATTTTTATAAAATCTATTTTTATGCCTAGTAATTCTCCTAACAAATCTGATAGTAATGAATGAACAAGCTCGTGGATAAAAGCTTTTAATTATTTTTGGGGAAACCAATGCCGGGGGACACGAGCCAAAAAGACAACATGAAAAACGGCATGTGAATAAAAATGATTTAAAATGAAATCATGTTGCATGCTGGCGGTTTTTTTCAGAGACAACAGTAAATTTCATTGATGGAGATTGGAGACCTCACGATTGGAGAATTATAGCATGAAAATTACAGACATGGTTATGACCATGCAACGAGAACTCCACCTCCTGAGACAGTACAACATTTACACGAAACATTAATGTTCTACCACAATGCTCCATTATTTGATTATTTAATTAGCTCCACAAACTTTTCAACGAAGATAATTATATGTATAAATTTGAAGGAGTCCACTCCCAAGGGATGGTTCCAATAACATTTAAGACTATTAATAATATATATATTTTTTATATATCCGTATTTGACTGGACCAACTTGTGTACATATCGACTAATTTTACAGAATTTTAAAATTAACGATCAGGTAAAACTCCAATAACTCTGGAAAGACTCGAACTGATAACTAATCTAAGGCATATTTCAACTGAGCTATCTCTCAAGATTAATAATAAAAAAAATTATACTCAATAACCCTACATCACATACTTATTAAAGAAAAAAATAAAAATTTATATAAACAGATATGTGGTATAAGAATGTTGAACAGAAGAATTTGAATAATATACAAATCCTTGTCATATATCTTGAAAGTTATATCTTAATAAATTTCTCTCTTGTTTCTCATTATTAACCAAAGACAAAACTAATAAAAACAAACCACCTAAACCAGACCAAAACGTAATCTTTCTTTTGTATTAGTCTCCATTTGCTTGCTCATACCTGCCTCTCCATAGTCTGGCATCATGTTCCACGTGCATTTCCTCCAGGGAACTAGAGGGATGGGAATCATGATATCAAATTACATCTACATCTATTCCAATTAGATTATTATTATTATTTTTAAAATATTCGACATCACATTTTGTAGAATATTATTTATACAAACACGCAATGTAACCGTGATTTTGAGATATAAACTATACTATTTATCATTTTTTTAAATGTGTCATCAAATTATAGTAGTTAAACAAAAAATGAAAGGGGAATAATATTACTCTTTAAAGAATGTTATATCGAGGTGTGATATTTGGTTGTCATATTTGTCCTATCAAATCCACATAAAATTGTTGCAATTGTGGCTTGATTTATGTTGAGAAAATGCCATTCTAGATTATTAGCTTGATAGCCAATTCGAGCAAACTTCAGACATATTGTTCACTCGACATTCTGCTCAAATAAATATTCAGAATACTTAATTCTCACGTCGTTGGATGTATAAACATATCTTTTATAAAATGAGACATGTTGAGAGGTGTGGCCAATACATAGTAAAGTCAAAAGTGAGAGAACTCATTTTGTAAAAATTTTTGATAGTTCATTAAGTGTATTGAGATTTTAAGATTGAAAATTTTTATGATTGATCTCTTGTACTCTACTTTTATTTGATAGTGAATTTATTGAAACTGACCGCATACTAATAGACATAGGCTTATTTAAGTCGAACTACTTAAATTTTGATATTCTATGTGTATGATTGTCGATTTTATTACTTATTTTTGCTGATTATTTCAAAATTATCTCTATATCCAGTTGACATAAATACATCATATGCTGTAGTACAAAAATATTCGATGAACACATTCGGTAATTGCTTTACATGTTTTTTTCTTACATAAAAAAAAAAAAAAAAAAAAAAAAAAAAAAAAAAAAGAAAAGAAAAAGATTGCTTTACATGTTTTATTTTTACGCGAAAGTCTTTTCAAGTATAAGATTTTCTTTTTGGCGTTATGTCAAAACATGTGAACAAGTCGTACATGAAGATGCACATAATTTGCCTAGTGACGTGGCTTTGTTGTGGAATGATTAATGTGTCCAGAAGGCTTCAAATCAGGGACCCACCATTCACATTTTAAAGTGAATAATACCAACAGATCTTGCTTTAAACTTCTCCTTCCCTTCACCTCCAATTTTGAATAATTAGCTTTATTATATTCCCAAGCATGACATGGCTGAAGACAGACAGGCCACGGAAGAAAAGTACAAGTCCAGCCAATCAAACAATTTTTACTTCTGAGGCAAAGTTGCTGCAAGAATTATAAAAAAAAACTGATTAGAATTGGGATAATTCTAACCATCTACCTCTTGCACATTAGGTGTTGAGTCAGAGTAGCCACAATGCGTTTCTTCTACAGACTATTAGGTCATAGACTATTTATAAACCTGAATTCTAATATCATAAAGAGATAGAACACTACTTTTGATTTGAATTTTGAACACACAAATATTGCTATTCATAATATGTTTAAATACAAGTATCGGATGAGTTATATATGGAAATATACGGTTGTATAGCATTTAGAATCAAAACTATTCCCAGCCCATCAGATGTTCTCCATAACATTTGGGTTTGAGTCCATAACTGATATGCATTTGGTGACTGTTGTGGCCCGCCAACGACTCAGCAACTACCTTACTTTTTATATAAAAGTCAAAGAATTGTATTGTTCTCCTTGCCTTTGGCAAAATTTTACCAACCGTTAAAGACCTTGAATTAAGAGAAGATTTCCATCTTTTTGGGGGAAAAAAAAAAAAAAAAGATTTGTCTCCCTTGGACTTTTTGTGAGAGGAACAAAAATTTCTAGGATAATTAATTTTTAGATAATACCTAAATAAAGTAATTTAGGATTAGAGTAATACTACATCCAATCGTAGATAGCGCTCCATAATCTTTTTGAAAAAAGTTAATAAATATAAAATCCAGGTGAAAAATAACTAATTTTTTAATAATGAATTTCACTTTTTTTCAAAACGATTGCGTGATATTTACGACTATATATAGAATTACTCTTTAAGATAAACCTTATACAGCTTAGCTCAATAATGTAAGCATTTAGAGCTTATCCAATAAGCATTATTATTTTGAAGAGTACAATAATTTTTTCTAGGCTACACAAAGAATCTCGAAATCATAAAAATGTAATAAATTCTACAATGAATTCCATGGGTATCCAACATGAAATAATCACTCAATTAAACAATTTTAGCCTAGGGTTGGTTTAAGTAGTAAAAGTTTTGAATTTGGAGGTTGCTCCTTCCAGGTTTATGATTCAAATTCTCTTGAGTGAAACAATCCCTAGAGGCTATTAGATTGGAGAATTTTTCCTTTAAATTACCCAAACTACATATCGATGGTCTATGCAAGATTAGCCTGGATACTGTTTAAAAAAATAAATCGACTCAATTAAAGGGCACAACTGTGAACAGGAGTAGACCACTTTTGGCCAACAAGGACTTACAAAATAAATACAAAAATGTCAATTCAGATCTGAACTAATTCAGCTGGCTCGAATAGCCTTGGTTTATTACGAAGTAAAACAATTAGAAATACCAACATTGCTATAAATAGATCACTCTATGCTCCTCCGACGAATAGCGGACTTGGTTTGGTCGTGCTTCCATGTCACCAGGGAGTTGAGGAATTTCAAGACCTGCATATATATATTTTTTTAACAGGTTTCTTCTATGTCAAACAGGCGCTGAAAACATAAGTAAATAACATGCAGAAATCCAAGAGTTACATCAAATGAATTACAAAGATATGCGGATCAAAGTTGTAAACCTCATCAGGGTTCTTGAGAGAGTAGAATGCATTGGTTTCTTTCGGGACAGCAGATACCAGTATCCCATAGCCTCGATTACCCTCCCGCAATACCTTGTGAAATATTAGAAAAAAATTAATTTTATAGAATCCATTATAGTTAAGAGTAATGATATACACCATAATTACAGGCTTTTCATAATTACAAAACCCTATAAAATGCAGTCACCGCTAGCGGTGCTACCTTGAATGCATCTTCATCGGTCCTATCATCTCCAATATAGATTGGAAGCACATCATTCCTATTAGTTAGTCCTGCAGCATCCATCGAGTCATTGACAAACAAATGTTTGAAAAAACTGTATCCTAAATCTTTGTCATCGGAAAAAATGAGACAGAAGAAGCAAATACCAAGAGATTCAAGCAGAAATTCAACTGCTTTTCCTTTGTTCCAGTCAATCACAGGACGGATTTCTAAAACCTGACAACATGTAAACCTTAAATCTTTACAGATCTAACTAGATAAATGGTGATGAACTTTCACATACATAGATGTGTATAGGGAAAATATACACACATCGGTGTTCATGAAAGATTGAACAAAACTACCTTCCGCCCATGGGTTAATCGCAATCGGGGATAGTCCTTTAGAATATCATGAACACATTGTGCAATCGTAGGCCAGTTCTGAAGTCAGAAAACGATGAAGAACTGAATTAAAATCGTGAATTATGAACGTATACGAAAAATTGGTAAAATTAAGCACCGAAAATATTCATCACCATCTCATCTACGTTACGGTAATGTACAGAGGCACAAAACTTGTGATTCTCAACTTTTGCGCCTTGGATCCCTTTAGTCTTCTCAACGAGGGTTCTAAAAACCTGCATAAATAAAGATAAAGAATTCAGTAAAATTTGAAGATACGTCAAGCCTAAATTGATATAAGAAATGAAAAGGGATGGTGCACCTCGTCAATCAAAGGTAAAAACTCTCTAGCGGGCTGGAAGAGATTTACGTCCTTGCCCTACCAAATAAAAATAATAACAGATAAGTTTAGAGCAGCGGAAAAACTTCAACAGGAAAATCGATCCAGTTCTAGAAAATATTTTGTGGACTAGGACCAGAGCGCATTGTCATGACAGGATGTGTCAGCTCTTTACCTGTTTTTCATTAGATTTAATACAATTTGAATGGTCATTAGAAATATGACTGTGACTGAGAGTGCCCATAATATCCATCCCATGACTACCAGCATAACAGAGTTCTTTGAGTCCAATCAACTCATAAACCTGAAAGATGCAATGGATCAGAGTACTCTAATGGCATCCAGAAGATACACGAGTTTCAGGTTCTTCAATAAGAAGATCTTTAGCTACCTTATCACGGCTTCTTCCGCTGATGATTGCTGTTGGAAAGTACTTCGAAACATTTCTCACAGCAGAACGCATCTGACAACAGTTCGTTTGATATCATAAAAGTCAGAACGGAAAGGGAAAATAGGGGAAAGGCTACATTTATTCAAACCAAATATAAGCATGAAAAGATTACATCATTAGACATAAGGGCACGATCAGGGTCATCTACTATTGGAGAAAGAGTACCATCATAGTCTAAAAAGATTGCTATTTTCTTGTTCTTGGCACGATTTGTAATTTGCTCAAAAGAATTGAGTGCTGATGGATACTTCAGCTGCAGAATCAGAAAGCGGCAGGGGAAAACATATCAAGTATTAGAACCAATATATAGCAGAATAAGCGTGTCAGGCAACTTAATTTACGACACCAAAAGCAGGCATACCATCCAGGAGCAATAAGCAATATCAGCATCGTCTAAAGCAACCTCGACATTGAAATCTTTTATTAGCTTTTTCCGAGGGGGTGAAGAGGATTTCATGGCATCCAGCCAACCATTAGATCG
This sequence comes from Carya illinoinensis, assembly GCF_018687715.1. Classification (NCBI taxonomy): domain Eukaryota; kingdom Viridiplantae; phylum Streptophyta; class Magnoliopsida; order Fagales; family Juglandaceae; genus Carya; species Carya illinoinensis. Next base: position 27,817,880 of record NC_056763.1, read on the forward strand.
AACATCATTAATCATTCCGGTCTTTTTCCTTGGAATAGTTACATACTTGCTCGAGGAGAACAAAGCTCCTGGCTGTGAGTGAGGCAACAATGCCAACAAACCAGAAGGGATGCGTAGTCTTGACTTGTTTATGGGTGCAGGATCGGTTAAAACAGGAGAAGCGTGATTCGACTTCAGGTCCATTGGATCCAGATTAATTAGCACTCAGGGGCGATCAAAAAGGGTTAATCTAAGCGTACAGTGTCAATTGCCAGTGAATCAAAATGCAGAATCAAGTGCACCTTATTCCAGATTTCTCTACCCAACTCTTTTGTCTATGAAAAACCACCTCTTCAACGTCTTCTTGTCACAGCTGCTGGGTTTGCAGTCCATCAAGCATAAGCTTCCCGGAAACTGTTGATGACATGAAAAGCATTATACTAAAAACAAAAATAGTTGCCAGAGAGGAAGAAACCTACTGATCAAATACAAAACATGTTCAAACTATGTGTACCTTCTCATTTTCAATGCTGCACTGCATTTATAGGAGACTGAACATCATTTACACCCTTAATCTTTTGAGATAGAACTGATATCTACCTGCAGATGATAAATGACGCCATTAATTAAAAGTAAGCAGAATTATTAACTATTAAGTAACCAGACAAAAAATAAATTCATTCGATATCCTTTATTAACAATTACAAGTGCATCCATACTTAAATAAGCCACTTTCTAATGACTGAAACTGGAAGGTATTAAGAAACCAATGCTCTTGGAAACATGAAAAGTTTTGACATTTTGTCAGGTGTGACTCGAAAGAATCCAAGAGAAAAATAACAACAATAATAATAATGATAATGCAGGAGTAACAGCTAGACTGAGGATTTTGAAGTTAAAACCATTGCAGAAAAAGCAAAACATTAATCGAAGATAGAAGCAACTCCTTTAAATAAATGTTCCAGTCCAGATATAGCATAACCTTGAAAGTTTTGTACACACATGAATAGCTGGCTTCAGCTCATGATAAACAGATTCTAACTACCAATATAACTATATAAGCTATGGACATAACATGTGTATTCAATAAATTGGGACAACGCGTACCTATATATGTTTTGGGGATTGGAAAAGGTTGGACAGGGAAAATGGTACACGCGGGAGTCCGGACGAAAGCAATGTCAAGTGAATGTATTAAGAGACCTCAATTTACGACTTCTGGCAAAAAAAAAAAAAAAAAAGTTACTACGTACTCTTTCGTGTTTGAAAGACTCAAATGCCATTCGAGCAAAATTTTTTGAGGAAAACTACCATTGCCTTTACAACATTTTTCCACGGAAAATAACTTCTACCAAAAGGACGATAATAAACGTCTGCAGATCAAAAGAGTTCTATTCCCGACCGGAGGAGGAGGCTAACAGTTAAAACATGATGATGTATCGTCCAATTTCATGGAAGAAATTTAAAATATATATATATAGACACACAGAGAAAGAGAGAGAGAGAGAGAGAGAGAGAGAGAGGCACCAAAAAATTGATGAATAATCAGCTTGTCTTCTCCAATCTTCTTAACAAAATATATGCTTTGGTCAGTTTTTGTGAGGCAAAATATCACGCTATTTAGAGCTCCCCAAGACATCAGCATTGAAACATGGCCACTTTTGTTTTTATAGATGAAATGAGTTGAGATAAAAGTTGAAAATTGAATAAAATATTTTTAAATATTTTTTTAAAATTTAAAAAAATTAAATTATTTATTTTATTTTATATAAAAATTTTAAAAAATTATAATAATTAAATGAAATAAGAACGATTGTGAAAATAAACAAGACCTAATCAGATCTAATACTCTTTATCCGTATAAACAAGTTAAAAGTAAAACACATTTCATGGCCATATATCTATTCAAAACAACTTTTCAAGAACCAACTATAATAAATATCTCCAAACATCAGATAAAACAGATCTGCAGTCAGTGCCAAATTTAATTTATAATGTTCCATTTCGCGGATGCATCTTTACCTGGAACAGATTTAAATGATAATCGCTGGACTCACATATTTGTCTAGTAGCAAGATTTCCACGGGTCCACGTGGGCTTACTTTTGAGCATACAAGAACAATTATCTCGTAGATCTATAACAGTCTACACTGCTGATCTCAGATAGAAAGACATCTCCTTGCATAAACACGTCATTAAATATTTGATCGTATTTTAAAAAATTTACAAGGAAATAATAAATTCTGCATAGCCAAATTAACGTCGGAATCTTGATCCATCAGATTTAATTAATAAAAGGAAAAAATAAATTATTTCCCCAACATGGATAAGACACCACATTCATCGGGACGAACGAAACCTTAAACCACAACAATTAAGGTGGAAAATATTATATAGCAGAGAAGGGAGAAGAAGAGAGATTTAAAAAAAAAAAAAAAATCTGGACACAAAGTTATGGCATGTTAATGTTATTCTTCCTCGAATCCTCGGTCAATGCTAATGGCAACTTCTTGGCACGGTCACAAAAAAACAGCATTAAAAACTGCCAATAGAACAACAAAAGTCATATACTCAAACAAAGGGTTGCTAGCTATGAACTTCTCTCTTCCATATTGCCCGATCTTCCTGCGAGTTATATACAAAAGGAAAGTGACGACTGACGAGGACACGTTGCCATTTAAAAGATTCAAGATGTTTTTCCCTAGTTTTCAGCTACCGACGGAACACGAATCCATAATAAAATAAAACAAATGGGCTGTCACATCACTTTCTTTAATTTATACAGCTCCGCGCCTACGTTTTATAAAGGAACGTTAAAAAATAATAATAATAATAATAATTACTGCACTAAAAATTATAGGCATTGATGGGTAATTAAGAAAAATTATCGAACAGAACAAAGTATGTAAAATCTTGACCAAACTGAATTGCCTAACATAAATGCTCTGTATGCAGTAAATTAATGGCAATGAAACTTAAGCGGCCAATTGCCTAACACCTTTCATGCACCTTCAAGAAAGTTAAAAATCATTTTTTTTTCCTCGTTCTGTTGCAAAAGCAAGACAGGCCTCGCTTTTAAATCTATAGAAAGCTCATCGATCGACCTCGCATTTTTTAAATGACCAAGCCAAAGATCCAACAAAAACATATGAAAACGTCAAAAAGCATCGAATATTATGGCATAAATCCCAACAGCATTTCAAATACGTCGCAATCACATTAGAAAACTGAATTCTTTTGCCCGAATACGAAACGAAAATGGCGGAAGAAGTAGTACCTGATTCAAGAGCTATACAAAAAACGTAGCGGAATCTTTTCAACTCCTACTGACCAAGCAAGAGGAGATCGAAAACCTGAAAGGTAAAAAGATTCAGAATCTGGAACCAACAAAAACTAGGAATCTCTCTCTCACACACACATGTATATATACCCCAAAACTATGGAAAAATAATTCCAACAGATTCACTCGTGCATAAAAGCGCTGAGAGAATTACCTCAAAGATATGAAAAGCTCTTGAAAGCCCTAGAATATTTCAGACAGAGAGAAGGGAAACGAAAACTATGATATGAAAACGGCAAAAGGGAAGGAAGAAAATGGAAGGCGAGAAGTATACGTATTTATAGAGTTTGATGGCCAATAGAAGACGTGCTTAATAAGGTAACTTGGTTGTTTTTTTTTTTTTTTTTTTTTTTTTTCAAATAACTTGGTTGTTTATATATATATATATATAAGAAAAATACTTGGTTGATTGGGAAACACGACCGCTAGCTACTTACCATATTATGATATTATGAAAGGAAATCCCTAATTTCCATAATTTACTCAAATCAATTAGTTGTATAACATGGAAGAAAAATGGTAGGTACGTATAATTCACAATTATAAAACTTACAAAAGTGACAAGATTTAGGCTTAATATAAATACTTTTTTATTAAAAAAAATATTTTATAATTATATGATATATTTTAACAAGTTACGTGTGAATTTACTTTTAAAAAATTATATTTCTAAGCTGTTGTCTAAAGCACACATTTCTTGTTATTGACGTAATAAAACTTGATTTATGAGAGAAATTTAAAATACAAATCTCTTGTAAATTAAATATTATAATGTGAATTAAAGTCTTTTTCCTTAATTTAAACTTTTAAGTAGTAATTTTATTAGAAAAATGATATTATGATATCTGCGTACTCTTTTTAAAAAAATTAGATAAATGTAAAATTTATATAAAAAAAACATTTTTAATTAATGATCTATACTTCTTTTAAAATAAAATAAACATTACATTTTAAGACTATATAGCATTACTTATTTTATACTATATGTATACAGAATTACAGATCCCATGGTCCCAATCAAAGAGGTGCCTTGGACGACACCTACATTAGGGTGAGTACTTCAATGGTGACATCTGGGATCGTATCAGTGTAATGTAGCCACGTGTCGGATGGGCCATCCAAGGACGGACGGATGGATCTCGCGCTCGCGTCATTTTCGTTCGCATCTGGAGTGGAAGTCGTTGGTCAAGCAACAAGTACGTGTATGTCTGCGGATATTTCCCCCTTCCTCTTTTCGTTTTCTTTTCTACTAGTTCTTTTTCTTTCTGCCAAACATAACTCAAGGAAGACAGGTGCTCACCGTGGCGGCGGATGGTGCCGTCCGAGAAGGTCGTCACGTGCGTAAAAGCGGTTGTGCTTTTTAACGGCTGGAGACGCGCGAATCTTGTGATGAGATAGGTCACGGAGCCCACGATCGGATCTGATAAAACGGTTTTTTTTTTTAAGTCTCTCTTTAATCCTTATAATTTATTATTTTTTATGTATGTTATTAATGTAATTAACTGTTTTATTTTTTAATATAAAATAATTATTTTGATCAATACATTAATAGAATACATAAAATTAATTGTACGCGACATAAATTTTTTTTTATGTGTATAGTTTATTTGAGCTGAAAAAAACTTGATTAAAAAGAGAAGAAGCCTTGATTTGATTATTTCTCCGAGGAGGTTGGTTTCCCATTTGAAAGGGAAAGTGATGGCGACCACCTAAAATTGGTTGGTTGGTTAGTTGATTATTTCTTGGGTGGGACTTTCAGAAAAATTCGATAAAATTTAGAAAAATAATATTTATAATTTTAGGATGTGTAAATTCTACGCGTTATGTTTAAAAAAATAATAAATTTAAATTTCGCATGAAAACCCATTTCTGAGTAGTGAATTTTTTTTTTAAATATACAAAATTTATACATACCATGATTGTATATACTATTACCCAAATTAATATAAATCATGTGTTTGTAGCGTGCTCAAGGACTTCATGTGTTGCTGTGTTGCTTTCTAATATTTTTCTGGTGCATGTTTTGCAGAAAAGGAAAAAGAAAATACGAAAAAGTCATGTCAAAGTTTCTAGATTTCCAATGTCCCCAGCCTCGATCCACTCGTGTATCTTTTTCTATACGTAGAAATCTCTCGGGATCTAGAAGTTTTTGAATAATCAAAATTAAATTAACAGTAATTACGAGCCAGGATGTTTCCTGATAGAATTGATAGTAATATTGAATAAGAATTTTTATTATTTTCATAAATATATATATATATTTCCAATTTGTGAAATATTGCATGTGTTGAGAAGGCAATATATATAGCCGTGAGAAATGAATGAATTAAGGGTTGTCCATTGATTGAGATAACTAAATTATATAAGCTGTAGCATATTAGGCAATTAAGTGTATGTACATACTTTCTAGGTTCGGATATTACGTGGTGTTATTGTGCCGCCCAGCTTTTATTATTGATGTGCCGCCCAGCTTTTATTATTGAGTATGCCTATTGGTATAAAATTTACTTTTTATTTTTTCTTCTTTTCCTTTTTATATTTTTTTAACATATTTAAATATTTTTAAAAGATAAAAAAAATATACTAAAAATTACTTTCTTAACTATTAAATAGAGAAAAAAATTAAATATATGAACGGTCAAAATAAGAAAGTAAATTCATAGAGCACGTTAACATTTTTCATTACATAAATAAAGAAACCCTTCAATCACTTTCACGCATGGGTATTACCATCTTTCTTTGCATATAAATACCTACAAACACTACAACGATATGGGATGTGAGTAAAGGTGTAAATTGATCTGATTATGGAATTTTCCGTCCATTATTTTTTTGGATTGGACCGGTAGCTATCACTCTGGTCTGATTCAGTCGATCAGGCCCAATGATTTTTTTAATTTTTTTTGTATTTTGCCAACTGACCAGTTTCAACTTCGGTCCAGACCAAATTTAGTTAGGACCAAACTCCTTACACCCCTAGATGTGAGACTAAGGCGTTTCCTACATTGCAATAGTGTAGACCACTTTAGGCATATCTATGTGGAACAAAATGCATGGTGAACATGACGATCATATCTTTTTTTTTTAGTAAATGCATTTGAATTACTACGAAGGAATTAATGGGCATGCTCCAAATTCATGTTCAAAAAGATTACTGTCAATATCATTGCGGTTAAATTTGTAATATTATGACATTTTAATTATTGATTATAGAAATGATAGTTACAACTTACAGTACATAAAAGTACTCACGTGGTCATTTTTAAAAAATAAATAAATATTATATTCACACCAAAACTTAATTTTTTTTTAATTATGGACCTTACCATTTTTTAAAAGTAGTATACGCTTGCATGTATTAATATGAGTGTATCCAGCGCTATTCATGATGACGAATGGCAAAAGCAACAAGTGATTGCAAAACATATTATGCATATAATGCCATATATTTTTACGACTACTGGATTAATATTAGAATGATCGTGATACGAGGAATACGTACGGGACAAAACAAAATCGTTATTGGAGATTTCTTTCGTTGGTTCTGATTCCTTTAGTTGATACCATAAAATTTGACTTTGAAGATCACAAGCTAGCTAGGGAGATGCATTTGCCCTTAATTTCCTTGTCGTTTTACCGTTTAAATAGTACTTAACATTATTTTGGACATCGTGTATATGTATATAAAGTCAAAAGTATTTTGATCATTTCAAAAGTTTGCCTAATTCTTACCCCCCGAGTATTCTTTACTTGTACGTATGTGTATAATATATATCTGTGTGTGTGGAAATACTAGAATATATAAATCTCTTCATGCTAATGAAATCTACAGTTTTTTTTTTTTTTTTTAATTTCTTCCGAAAGTATTAGACAAAAGCTAAATATGACCCTGTGATTTCAAGAAATGGCCGTTCAACGTACATTTATTCATGTTGGAAATGGCATTTTTTTGGAGACATTTTCACTGCCTAAGGCAAGGATATATGCCAACTGATCTACATGCAGATATATATAACAGAATATATATATATATATAAACTCTATATATATATACGTTCCATCATGTCACATTAATTAGCATATGAAGAGACATTTTTTTCCATGTAAAAAAGGATGACTGACATGATTCCATATATTTCTCTTTCAATGCCTTAGTAACAAATCCGAGCTATATATAGAGAATTTTGCTTCTACTCCATCCCATAAATGTCGAAGTTCTGAATGAATTGGAGTTCTTAATTTTTAGAGGAAGGTGTTAGTTTCGAAAAATAGTTATCGATTCGTCAATACTTAATAATAAAAAAGAAAACAAATGTTTTCTTGATATCAAAGATTAAAACATGAGATTGTGGGTCCATAAAAAAAAAAAAAAAAAAAAAAAAAAAAAAAAAAAAAAAAAAAAAAAGCTACAAAATCTATATCTAAGATTGAAAGCAATTAAAAATAATGTTAGTGGGTAATGATTGTCAGCGATTAAGCTCGGGAAGGATCAACCAAACATCCAGGGGGATACCATTAATGCAATGCTAGCTACCTTTTTTTAATGAAAACATGCTGATGCTACTACCCCATGTACTGCAATGTCTACGTAATTAATATATAATATAAATAACAATGTACTTGAATACTTAAATTTCAAAATAAAGCTAAAATAATACTCATAATCAGCCTTTCTTTCTTTTGGCGGCAACTATAGCTAGATAGTCAAAGTTAGGTTTTCTGTTTAGCTGCTCTCTTCCCTTGAAAAACCAATATTATCCACTCTTATACAATGGCAGGTCTAGCTAAGCCTCGAGGAGTGGCACGGTAATCTTTAGGCCAGGAGTCATCATATAAATCCGGCATCTTGAATTTGAAATTCAGCATTCATACTTTTGAAGCTTTCGAGAGAGGGGTTTTTAAAAAAAAAAAATGATTATGCTGAAGACTCACACTCGCAAAACAAACAAACAAATGTATTTAAAGGGACGTGAATTGTCATCACATGAGTAGTTGATATAACGTGAAACTGAAACCATTATTAAGTTTGAAGAAAAAGGTCAAAAGCGACTTTGCCCAACCTCAGTACAGACTGTGTAGCCACCTCGGATAGGCAAAGCCTTGTTGCTTGTAAATACGATCAATGACGTTTGACCCCATCACCTTGCCCAGTACAAGTCAAATCGTTTCATGTTACACGCTGACGTGGCCACATACTTTGGGAAAAAAACCAACAACAACGTAACAAATCGGACCTTTGGTGCATACTCCGAGCAAAAGTCGCTAGATGATGTGGCCCTGACATACGCAATATGATAAAGTCACTTTATTCACATTAAATAGTCGGAGCTGACGAGGACCTGCCTAATTAAAATTTGAAGGGTGGGGCTACTCACCCTTACCGCTGGTTACCGCCCAGTACAAAAAAAATGTAAAATTTTATTTTATTTTTTTAATTTTTTAATTATTTTCTTAATTATTAAATAAAAAAAATATATTAATATACTTAAAATTCATTTTTTAATTATTAAATAAAATTTTTTTCTGAGCGGTACATTAAAACAGTACCACTGGGACCACCCGGACGACAAAGTGATTTTTTTCAAAGAGTTTTGCTACGTACAAGCATAGTTACGCATTAATCTGTATACTAATACTGATTTATTCATACTTAAAATTTAAATTAATTCTGTTTTCAATAAAATCTATTTTTTAACCAATCACATTATATTAATACACAGATTAATATATAATTATACTTATAATTATATTTTTCTTTTTTCAAATTAGAAAAGGTGATGTGCTGGCTGTTTCAGGAAAGTCCACCAAAGAGAGAGCGTTCTTGTTTTTCGTTTTAAATGTTGTTATATTAATTTTATAATTTTAAATTACTTTTAATTGAATTAATAAATGTGATAAAATGAAAAAATAACATTAGTAAAAGTAAAAATAAATTACTCATACAGCTCTTTATTTGGTAAGTCCATTGAATTACCCGTTGGTCTAATGCCGGTACGTACGTGCCAACTAATTAGCACGCAGCACCGAGTGCAAATCTAGATCGAGCTGTCACGATCGAGGTGGACCTAATCCTAGATTCGTCGGTGCCCAACATTTTAGTGGGTGGAATCTTCGTACCAATGTCCGATTATCCGATATTCATCGTTCAAATCATAAGACACGACGGTTAGAAAAAAAAACGAAGGTCTGAACTGAAATTGAAAACTTCTTTTCGTGGGTTCCATGCATCATCACTGGGTCATTTAAGACAAGCTAGAAAGGGGTCCCCTTCATGATGTGGTAATGGTAACGTAAAACTTTTTCAGAGAAACATGTAGCTTTATTTTTTTTTTTTGGGTGCAATCTTATTGTCTGTGTATTTTAATTTAATAATGACTTTAATCCTCAGTGCACCATTAAAATAATTAACTTCTCTGTTTAAGGTGACAAAGGTGATCTATTTTATATATATATATATATTTGAGAGATGGGTTTCAAACTCGACACCTCTATTTTGAAACGTTGAAGATTATGTCAGTCAGTTCACATCAAATATTAGAACAATTCATACTAAACTCAAGGGATCATTACACCACGCTCCTCAAATCCAGAGGGAATAGGCTAGGGATAAAAAAAAAACAAAAAAAACGATAAACTCCGTGATAGCCTAATGATAGGCAACGAATGGATAGGAAAATAGTTGAGTCACATGATAAAGATACATATCAGTATATGTAGTCTCCATAGATACACAACAGAGGTCTCACCGTCAGGTGTGGCTCATACTTCTCCAAACAACTTATTCCGATGACCTGTCACCTGACACAAAAAAAGATAATCCCGAGTGGCGAGTGGTGCCCAAAGGAGTTTCCTGTCTCCTTACTGACAAAAAGAGCCACCCTGTCTGCTTTCTTTTTTGGGTTGCTATTATCCTCTTTCTTTCTTTTCTATTTCATATTTTTCTATCGCAACTTCTTAACTAACAGTGTAACAATATTAGTTGTTTATCTAGCTCTGAACGTACGTAGCAAGTCATGTCCCATTGCCATAAAGATAGTAGTTAGTAGTGAGTACTGCTCAAGGGGTCCTACCATACTATCAGGTTTAATGTCGTTGGACGTCGAAATTCACCAGACTTTAGACGCTCTTGCCCCTGGTAAAGAGTTGAATAACTTGCCCTTGCCTCAGCCGTAAATGTGCTTCCAAAATATTGTACGAAATTGAATTTAGTGGCGATTACTACATAGAAAAAAAATATGGGAATGGACAGGTTGTTCCTGGCTCACCATCGACAAATTTCTGTGTCGGTCATTCCTATTTTGTCATGAAAAATTGTAGGTGCAGTACTGGAAGGATCGCACATGAAAGCAAAACCCGACTTTTCAGCTTGTTTGTTACTGTTCAAAAAAGTTAAGAGGTCCATTTTTTCCTCCGTTCCCGTGCATGTAGCTAGCTGTATAACTCGAAGCCCTCCTCGACTAATTTTATCTCATCATTACATATTTTTTAAAATTTTATATATTTTTAAATTTTTATATAAAATATAATAAAAAATTTAACCTATCGTTACACTTTTTTTAAATCTCTATATACTTTTTCAAATTTCTATATAAAATATAATAAAAAATTTAACTTATCATTATACATTTTTCAAATCCCCATACACTTTTTCAAATTTCTATATAAAATATAATAAAAAATTTAACTTTTTAAAATCCCAACATACTCATAATATTTAAAACTAATATTTTAATAATATTTTATTCAACTCAACTCAATTCAACCCAATATCCAAACCCAACCAGCTGGCAAACACTTGCTGCTTTCAAGGTATCCTCGATCGAAGAATGATTAACCTAAGTTCTCGTCTATTATGTGCAATTTGGTTAGAGGATAACATATTCAAAAGAAGGACAAACAAAGTTGAACTTTCTTGATAATTAAAAGCAGTGCTGGTCTCTCTGAATACAAGTGATCAGAGCTGACAGAGAGATGGAGCCAAGAGTGACAAGAAGATTATAAATTTTGGTTGATATAAAAAAGAGAGAGAAAAAAGACAACTTCTGAACTCTGATCATCTTGATGGCCAGAACAATTAAAGTTGTTTCAATTAAGAATCAGATAGTTGCTCATATTGCATTGTCCATGTTCCTGCAGCAATTTTTACGCTTTGCTAGCTAGCTTGTGTCTCATTTCAAAACAGAATTAAAAGACGTGGAAACACTATCATCTGGTGGAGGTCGTCGAGGCCAACCTCATGACGTGCAGCTGCTCCGTGCATGCCTTGGGATCCATGACTTGCAGCATGTATTTTAATCCTTTTTTTTTTTTTTTTGTATACCATTTTTTGTCTAGATAACCGGTGGTGGATTCGAGCCATCGATATTATTCGGGCCCAAAGTTGAGTGGTATTTTGTATAGTCCTGTTTTTCTTCGAAAAATTTGTCATTTTAATCACGTATATTACATGGCACTAACATGACATCCAACTATTTTTAACTGTGTCTTTAAATCATGTCTATCTACACTTGATTAAGCATCTATTTTTAACTGTTGATATACATGGCACTGACATGACATCCAACTAGGTCACACCAGACCCTGCTGTGTGCAGTGTGCACAATGCCACATCTGTTCCCACATTAGCTGTTGCCGTACAGTTGGAAAATTTTACATAGAAATCTAACACCTCATACTTAAATTCATTAATATGAAATTTATTATTTTTATCTTTTAATTTAAACATATACATTTAAGAGTTTTACTACATATAAACCGGTATGTTAACACACCACTTATATTGGGACCCATTTTAATTTTAAAAAGTTTTCCACATTAATCATTAACGGTTAACATAACCGGGCTTCCACATCATAGGTACGTTGTGTCTATTAAAAAAAGACATGTTAAATATATTTTCTTTATATTTAAACATTAATATAGAAAAACAAAAATAAAAAATCACATGTACGTTGATTAAGTAGAAATTTGTGATGTAAAAACATCTATGTAAAAATTTTCCGCACATTTATCTGATCAAATCTTACGTAACTGTACATTTAAAAAAAAATAATCGCGGGCTGTCTTTTGCCAAACAATTTCCTTGCATTTTGTTTCAATAGCCTTATTAAATTGGTGTCCCCCTTGGGACTTAATTAAGTTTCCTTTTTTCTAAGTGGCCGGACTGAAAGCACAGGTTAGTTTGCATGCATGCAGGCCTGAAAACCCTATTTTCGTGTCTCCCAACTTTTATTAAAAAAATAACACCTAAAATAGGGAAAACTGACCAACAAATGTAATCACATTTCAAGCAGAGAGTATAATACCAGAAAAATACATAGTTTTTTTCCTCTTTAGTTACTAAATCTACGCACGTGTAGACTCAGATTTAAGTACGTGCGTACCGATAATTGCTGGACTGCAAGTATTCCTTTTGTGGCTATTAATTTGTCTTTTCTTTCTGCGTGGGGAACACGAAGATCAAGAGATGATCAAGTTGTACATCTTTGAAAGGATAAGGGAATCTGTAAACGTTCATCATATGATCTTAAAGTTAATTATCTCAACTTGCACTGAAATTTATACAAAGTGATTCATGTTAAGGATAAAGAGAACTTATTAATTATATTCACGAGGGTGATGATCAAGTTGGATTAATTTATTGACTTTTCCAATTACAATACGTTGTTCGTGTCTATGTGAGCTATAAAGTAGATCAACCTAATAAGAGTTTTGTTACGTACAAGCAAATTTATGTACCGATATGTATATTAATATTGCTGTCTTCATATTCAAAATTCAAATTGATAAAATTTTTATAATAGTCGTAAACTTTTTGACCAAGCATATTAGATAAATGCGCGTATTAATATGCAGAATTGCTTACAACCAGGTTTTTCCAACTGGGTAATTACAAGTGAATAATGATCCAATTAGGGCAAGTGGCATAATGATATGAGTTTTTGTTGCATGCATGGGAGAATCCTTTCTCCAACCCAAATTGGAGCAAAACCCTATCCTTTGTAGTGCTGGGAATTTACGATTGAAAAAAATTCAGCCTCTAGTGAAATAGAGATCCATAAATAAAGTAGACTTTATGCTATATATTTATTGTAAGATTCACTCGGCCGGCTGTATCTTTGTAATATCAAATTGGAGTAAGAACTTTCAAGGGGTATGATGCAAGTCCGATCCACAAAACCTTGGCGGTACAGTGTGTGGCCCAAAATGGAGGAGAAGGCTAATTCGGAGAAGGGGCTCAGGAAATTACATTCTATTTGGACAACATCCTAGACTTTATGGGATATCCAATGCCCAAGGAAAAATTTAAGGCCGAAATAGGACTCGGAAAGTAACAATAAGAGGTCCGTCCATATTATTGGGCACCAGACCTACAAAATTATAAGCTGGGGCCTCTTGCCGGTTTGGATAGTTTTTTTTTTTTTTGATATATTTGGAAATGGATGGTTTCCAATCCAAGATCTCTATTTTAGAGATTTACGAGTTATGCTAATTAGGCTACAAGTTTTTTGTTGGATAATTAGTTTAGATAAGATAGATCGAGATAATTCATAAATAATAATAAGATATTTGAATTAAGATGAGATAATTAGAAATTATTTACGTTAAAATATTTTATGGAATTTTGGAAAATAAAAAAAAAAGTTAAATAAAAACATTATAAAGTTAAAATATTATTAGAATATAATTTTTAATATAATATTTATTTTAGAAATTTAAAAAAGTTGAATTATTTTTTATTTTTTGTTTAAAAGTTTAAAAAAGTTGTAATAATTAAATAATGATTTGTTAAAAAAATTAAAAATTAAAAATTGAAAAATGTTTGTATTTTAGATATTGAAATAAAATGAAAATAGCTCTCTATCCAAATCAAGCTTAAGATATATCCAAGTTTGGTATTAAATATTCTTCGGATCTATTCGGGAATACAACTATTTTTAAATATTTTCAAACTACTTCAATACTATTTATAAATTATTCATTATTATTTTACTATTATTTTTATTATTATTCACATATCGTTTGAGATACTCTAGGTAAGCAAACGCAAACAGAAGTTTAGCCAAACACATGCTACTTATCAATGAGTTTTGTTACGTACAAGTAAAGTCGCATACTAATTTATGTATTAATATTGATTCATTCATATTCAAAATTTAAATTAGTATTATTTTTAATAAAATTTACTTTTTGATCAATCAAATTAGATTGATATATATTAATGTGTAGTTATACTTACAACTAGATTTTTCCTTTATCAACACCCGTAATGCCTATGAGCACGAAGAAAATAAAAGAGAAATAGAAAAAAAAAAAGAAAAAATTTAATTGTAAGCATAATTATTTACTAATATGTATATTAATATAATATGATTGGTTAAAAAATAAATTTTATAAAAAATAATATTAATTTAAATTTTAAATATAAATAAATTAATATTAATATATAGATTAGTGCGTAAGTTTAATTGTACTCAGCAAAACTCAAAGAAAAATGAAAAAATATAGGAAAACCGATAGTATAAAGGCAGGAAACGCCTGCCGCATTGTGTGGAGTGGTTGCTTTCCTAAGAGCATCCCCATCCGGTTCCCCAAAGCTCCATATTCCCCATAATTTGGAGTTTATTTTGGGGTTTTGGTCAAAATACCCCCCACATCCGGATCCCTATTTTAGGGAAAATGTTTAGGGAATAAACAGTAAGTCCCCATATTTGGGGACTCACTATTCATTCCCTAAATCATTTTTATTAATATTTTATTCTAATATATAAAATAAATAATTTTTCAATCATCTACACTTTCTCTCATACTCATATTTATTATAGTTTTAAATAATAATGTTAAAAATAATTTAATTAATTACGAAAATATAAAAAAATTAATTTTAAAAATATTATTATATTCATAAAAAAATAATTTAAATTTTTGTTTAAAATATTCACTAGAGTAATAGTTCAAAAAATAAGAAAAAATATTAAGTAGTTAAATTTGTAAATAGAAGTGAAAGAAAAAAGTAATAAAAAAAGAATAGAAAAATATTATTTAATAGAATAGAGATAGGGATGGGGAATGAGATGTAGAAGGTTTTTGAAAGATGAATAAAATTTAGGGAAAAATTTGAGGAAAGGTGATTTTGAGTTAAATTATAGGGATGGGGATGAGGAATGGGATGAGGATGCTCTAAGTCCCACCGACAATGGCGCTTCCAAGTTCCAACCCTTAACCTTAACTCCACCACTTTATGCTCTCCTCTCTCTCTCTCTCTCTCTCTCTCTCTCTCTCTAAATTTTGACCTTCCAACCCTCTTATTCCATGCATCCCTCTCTCAACATAGCAGAAATAAAAGAAAATAAAAGTAGGAAGAAAAAACACTCGAAACATCGTAGTAAAATATAGGAGTGAGAATCTGAGATTAGGGGGAAAAGACAAACACAGAACAAAACACACATACACAGCACATCATGGTTCGTCGCCATAGACAAAAACAAAATCCAACCTTTGTTTGCATTGTCCTTCACCGTTCCTTTCTCCTGCCAGTTTTTTTCTCCGATCTCTTCCGACTCAGTTCCTCTCTCAGCCCCCATGGTTTCCATACCCAGTATAGTTCTTCCTACAATCTTCCTCTTACTCCTCCAATCTACCAATTCCCACCAAAATTTAATCCTTTCCAACTCAGACCCAGATCCCACCGTTGCCAACTGCACCCACCGTTGGATCCACATAAGACGCCTCCCCTCTCGGTTCAACCTCGATCTCTTATCTAACTGCTCCCAATACCCTCTCTTTGATAACTTCTGCCCGTACCTTCCCAACAATGGCCTCGGCCAAAAGACACATAACCGTTCCCACAGCTGGTTCCGCACCGACTCTTTGATGCTCGAGTTCATCTTCCACCGTCGGATGCTCGAGTACCCTTGTCTTACCCCCAATCCCGACCTCGCCGACGCCGTCTACCTCCCTTACTTCGCCGGCATCGACGCCCTACGTTACCTTTACGGCCCCAACGTCAATGCTAGCGCCGATCACGGCCTTGACTTGTTCGATTTCTTAAAGGATGATAACCCCCGCATATGGGCTCGCCACGCGGGCCATGACCATTTCTTGGTCATGGCTCGGCCCGCCTGGGACTTCTCGCAACCTCTGGGCCATGACCCTCCCACGTGGGGCACTTCCTTTCTCGAACTCCCCGAGTTCTTCAACGTGACAGCTTTGACCTTGGAGGCCAGAGCTTGGCCGTGGCAGGAGCAAGCGATACCTTACCCAACGTCGTTTCACCCGCCAAGCCTCGCGTTCTTGGAGTCGTGGATACGACGTGCAAGGCGGTCGAGAAGGTCTGCCTTAATGCTCTTCGCCGGAGGTGGAGGGTTCTCGGCCACCCCCAATATCAGGCGGAGTATTAGGACCGAGTGTGAGAATTATAACGCGACTCAAACTCTTGATGGGTACGCGAAATTGTGCGAGGTCGTGGATTGCTCTAATGGGGTGTGCGAGCACGACCCAGTTAGGTACATGAGGCCAATGTTGCAAGCAAGCTTTTGTTTGCAGCCACCGGGAGATACACCTACGCGGAGGTCCACTTTTGATAGCTTTCTTGCCGGGTGCGTCCCGGTTTTCTTCGAGGACATGTCGGCGAAGTCGCAATATAAGTGGCATCTGCCGGAAGAGATGTACGGGAAGTTCTCGGTGTTCATACCCAAAGAAGAGGTGGTGTTTAAGGGACTGAGGATTTTGGACGTGTTAATGGGTATACCGAGAGCTAGAGTTAAGATGATGAGAGAGAAAGTGTTGGAGTTAATGCCGAGAGTTATTTACAGGAGGCATGAGAGTTCGTTGGGTTTGAAAACAAAGAAGGATGCGTTTGATATTGCAGTTGAGGGTACTTTGCAGAGGATCAAGTCTAGGCATAAAGAAGTAGCAGTGGAGTAACTTCGATGCATCCTGTTTCTATTTTGTCTTTGTACTTACTATTTATACCTGATTATTTTCCTTCTTTTATTTTAGTTTTTCATTTTTAATTCACAATGGTTCGTTCAATGCAAAAGTGCAGGGTGGATTATATTATTTGTAACCAATTTGGTAATAAATCTCTTGCATCATTTTAGGTCACTAATGGTGCCTTTCTTATTGTACCGTGGAGTTTTTGGGTCAGAGAGGTTCTAGATTACAGTATATAGCTGTTTTACTAACAGATTGATACGTTGATACTCATCTTCCTTGTTTAAATGGAGATCGTTTTGCTAATGCCCATACTGATACTGTAGGCAGAAAAAGGTTTTTATATATATATATATAGGTTCTGTGAACAGATAGTTGAAAACAATTACATTATTGGACTGAAGAAAATGAATTAAATTTTTTGGGTTCCAAAGCTAAAATTGTAATTAAAGCAACCAAACAAAAGGAGGCCTGATGGAGAGAATATGCTGTTTTTTCCCCCCGGTTGGGATAACTAGATGGAGAATCTCCAGGACATGCGGAATCGGAGAACTCCATTTCATCTCAAAATTTTCTCACTTATGTATGAGTGGTTGGCTGGAAAATTGAGGTTTTATCCCCATCTGAGAATTGCAGAACCCCAAGTAAGACCTGCTCCAAAGCCTGCAGCTGCTATAGTATGGCCGGCCTTCACCTTCCCACTCCGAACAGCTTCGTCCAATGCTAATGGAATGGAAGCAGCACTAGTGTTACCATAATTTGCCAAATTCGAAATGACACGTTCTGGTGGGATTTCTAAGCGTGTAGCAACTGCGTCAATGATCCTCTGGTTTGCCTGCATTATCAATCTCTGTCATTTTCATGTGTATAAGATCTGGCGCTTACATATGAAAAACCTTATTTCAAAGTCCAAGTACTTCTTACTTCATAACCATTAATAGGGGTACGAGGTCCAGTGGTTGCACAAAAGCTGGAGTTTTTCTCTATCTCTGTTTTCTAGTTAATATTACTTTGTAAGCAATTTGGAAATAGAGCCTATGAATGGCTTATAAGTCTTGTGAAACTGGATCAGAAGTACTGGCTCAACGATTTTTTGTCCCATCAAGAAAATATTATGTGCCAAAAGCTTCTACCGCAACGGTTTTTAAGACTAAGGATTGTGAAACAAATATGTGATATCGGGATAGAAATAACACTGAAAACAACTGCTGCTCTGACTGCTCTCTTAGCAATCAAAGAAGCAGCAAATAGAAAGCTTGACAGGGTGGTCATAGAAAGATGCCATAGTAATTACTGCAATCCAACACCCTCCTAGCCAAGACATAACGACCCTCCTCAAGTCCTTCAAAGGTTGGCATGCAAATCGGTTTCATAACCAGCTTGAGCATTCAGTGGCACAATGGGCAGCCATCAAATGTCAATTTGGTGGCATACCCCTCAGTAAATGCCCGCTCGGTCTTTTAAACTTCCATAGTGGAAAAGATCCACCTCCAATTTCTTTGCAATTGACCTTTCTATATATTTTCAGTTTATAATATTATACGCAACACGAGTTAAAAAAACACCGAAAGCAAACCTAATATATTGTTTAATGAGCTACTTATAAAAACAAAATATATTACTATAATGTTTAATGAGCTAAGCTCCTGATAGCTTCCTAGGTAGACTACGGGCAGACATGTATCTTAGATTTTAAACAATGGTTTTGAATTTAGTTTGTAGTTAGTTTATCTCATACCTGATGAAGCAACAACCAATCAATGCTCGACCTGGGGAGACCAGCCTTTTCAAGGGCAGACTCAATTGATTGGGGCACACATCGTACCGCAAAGCGAAAGACCTCTTTGCCATTCATTTGAATGCAAGAATATGAAGAGCGCCTTGGAGGGAAGCCTAACACAGAACCATTAGATCCCCCCGCATTGTCCATTTCATTTTCTTTCATGGTGGCAGTTAGATGTCTGCATAAAGGGAGGTAAGTGTTTGGTCACATTCTTCATAGAAGGAAGTGAAAAAATTTTTAGTCAAGAACACTATAATCACGTGCCTTTGGCCATCACCATCACTGTGCAGGTCAAAACTAAATAAACCATCTTCTTCACTGTCACAGGCCTGCATGAGTTTTTACATCAAATAAACGCCCAAATGTGTTTCCCATAGCTATGAACTGTTATAAAAGTAGGCTTGATGTAATTATCATCTTTAAGCAACAGTGGAATCAGAATTCCCAAAGGAAGTATGAGAGATCAAACATGGTGTCATAAGTTGGAGACCAAATACGTTGTAAAAGATATAGTAGGTTCGAGACAAATAACAAATGTCTAAGTGGTCGGAATTCATATTAGTAATCATCTTTTTAACCTCTTGGCTTCTAAGAGTTCAAATTTGTGTTACAGAGACAGAGATATGTGTGCCACGTGGGCCAGAGGATCTTGATGTTTGATCCCTCTGATCAACCAACTCTTTTTGAATATGGAGACACAGCACCATCAAATAACTCTCATATAGAACATAGACTTCACACTAGGAACAGATGAGAAGAAACAATATTAAAGACTTTGGGCATTCAGTTCAAAATCAAAAGTAAATAAACTAGATATAAAACTATGAAGAAACAAGGATTAGGAGTTTCCAATAATCAACTAAGAATTGAATTTGCTGCCAATCTGGCAAACCATTTCTATAGGTTCATAATTTTGCAAACTTTTTGAGAAGGCATCAGACAGACAAACTCAACATAATTGGATTGATATCTACAGTATCACATCAGCTCGCTAGTCCCATTCCTTCAAATGAAGCCAACTCTTCAAAGTTGTTAGTTGAAGGGACACATGCAGACCAAAAGCATCCAAAAAGCTTAAGTAGAAACTATACTCCAAAAGATCATAATTGAGACATAAATATTCAATAAGATAGTATAAGAGTATTTTTGTACTTCAGTTTTACACCAAAGTGGAACTGTTTCAGAAACTGTTAAAAGTGTAAATACCAATATAAAAACCAGTACCTGCACTAGTACAGCACCAGCAGCATCTCCAAAGAGAATACAGGTACCTCTATCCGTCCAATCAACATATCGAGAGAGAGCATCAGCTCCAATCACTAGAACATTTTGAAATCCACCTCCTGTAATTAACAGAAGTAGAGTTTGATACTTTAATTACAGGAGTAAGTGAGACCCCATTTCAGAAAAGTAGACAAATCCATTACCCCTAACGTGACAAGCAGCTGATACCAGACCCAACACAAATCCACTACATGCAGCTGTAATATCATAAGCCAAAGGATTTCTTTTGCATCCAAGTGCTTTTTGGATCTGAAAATTACAACACCACCAAAAGGAGGAGCATAGAAGAGTCTTAGCTTATAAAACCAGCTAAACATGAAGCTTCTCGAACAGTTTACTCTCTTGACTAGTTAGTCCCATAGAAATATGTTCAGCCATATAAAGATGCAATGGATTGAAGCAAAGCCTGGACTAACAAAGATGGGGAAAGTTGAGCTTCAGTTAAGTCCAAATCCCTATAAAGCCAAACCAGCCTTTTATGGCATATTACTTAGCTAGGAAAATATATTAGGACTCATCTCTGTCAAATACATATCAATCTTGACACCCAATATATTTTCTTGTTACACTCTTTAAAGTTTTCAAGATATTATCAATTCAAAACAACAAGCCACATCCATGAGACAGCCTTTTGGTGTCAAGATAGCGATATCAAAAAATATGTGAGGCAGTATTTCTTGATTTCTTATTCTCAGAAAGCAAGAAATACATGCGTGGCAAAATGATTTAAAACGGGAAGTAAATTTATGCACCCCATAAGACATATGGAATAAACATTATCTGAATTGGTCAAAGTTCCTTACGAATATACACAGAAAAAAAAAATCAGTTTTTCAGCCTACCATGTGCAGGCAATATTCCTCAGAATGACAACTAAGCACCCCTAGATGATACTAAACATACATGCTGCTCAAATTTAACAAAGAAAATTAACATGATTGCTATTTCATAGTCCAATTTTCAGAATTTATCATCTCATATTTCTATACCTGAGGAGCGCTACCAAAAAGATCCTCTGGTGTTGATGTGCACATCAAGACTAGGTCCACATCATCAGGATCAACCTGTGCCATATCAAGAGCTTTGCTTGCTGCCTCTACCGCTAAAGTGGTTAAGTTATCCTTGTCTATAGGAGCAACGGTGAACCACAAGTCATTCACAGTTTACAAAATTAGAATGTCATTTCATAATGAAACTAAGATATATATTTCATACGAATCATAACATACATAACAAGACAAAAGAGGTTTAGACATTAAGTTATCCAGTGCAAACATTCACATTTTCACCCAGGTCAAATCTACCATCTCCATTATTTTATTCTTTGGCTAGGACAGGTAATTCAGCACAGACCATTTACAGCTATCCAATATATGGCACCATCATGTATATCAGAACTGACCTGAAAGAACCCGTCGATTACGAATCCCAGTTCGAACAGATATCCATTCATCAGAAGTGTGAACTATTTTTGCAAGATCGTCATTTGAAACCATCAGAGTGGGTGCTGC
Organism: Carya illinoinensis; assembly: GCF_018687715.1. NCBI lineage: Eukaryota > Viridiplantae > Streptophyta > Magnoliopsida > Fagales > Juglandaceae > Carya > Carya illinoinensis. The sequence continues at coordinate 27,839,712 of NC_056763.1, forward strand.
TGATCCGCATCCAACTAATTTGCAGCCTTTACTGACCAACCTGCTCATATTTATTTCCAAAGTACAAGATCAGGATAACATTTTTTCAGTAATTCTGATTGTCATTTTCAAATTCTAAAGTCTCTCTTTGTTAAGCCAAATGATATATAAAACTGAGGATGCCTCTAAGATGGAAATACAAGATCAGGACAACAATTTCTTTCAGTAATTCTGATTGTCCTTTTCAAACTCTAAAGTCTCTCTCCGTTCAACCAAATAATATATAAAACTGAGGATAGACATAAATGTAAACAACAAGAAGAATAAGAAGTTAATGATACTAAAACTCTTTAACGACAGAATGCTCTATGCATTCACAGCTAACAGCATGAGACCCTTTGCTGCAAATGATTATGACATTGAACCAATAATGAACCAATAAGACATATCCTATTCCACTTTGCCAGACTTCAAACCATACATACGGACCATCTGAATGCATGAAGCAAACTCACAATGGAATAGTTGTGTTGGGTTGTTGAACCAAATTCAACTCATTTCAAATCAATCATTGATGGGACCTACTACTTTTTCAACTTCTCATAAAAAAGTTAAACTCATCTCAACCTACTTCATACATTTTAACCAAAAAAGTTAAACTCGTCTCAACTTAAAAAAATTGAACTCATCTTAATGGGACCCATAAAATACTACTATTCACAACTCAACTCAACTCATCTCAACATCCAAATGTCATGCTAGTAATAATGCAGCAATCACAAATGTTTGTGCAAGGTAGAATAATTCAAGAAGACCCACTTTAAAGGATATATAACACATATAACCAATCTTCAACAAGAAGAATCTCTTTTACTCCATATGGATCCCCAATAATGCAACAAAGTTCAGTTCTCCCAACAAACCTACCACTTTAAACATCGCCCTACAGGATTTAATATAAAAAAGACAAAAAATAAATATTGATTATATTCCCTTTAGATAGATTCTACCTTGATAATTGCTTCCACAAATCTCATGGAGAGGATTAGGCAATGGTCCACAAATCTCAACAGTGTGAAAAATGGTTCCTTCATGTCTCATATGGTGTATTGGAAAGGGACTATAGAAGTTTTGAGGATCGGGAACGGGATACAGGAGCTCAAGACTTTCTTTTTCAACATATTCCTCATCTCTACAGCATCTAGGACTTTAATGGGCTTACTCTTCATGATTAATTTGTCTCTCTTCCTATTTCTTGGTTGTCGACGTCGTGGAATGCCCCTTTGAGCGGTTTGTAATGAAATGGGTATCCCTTATCAAAAAAAGATTCTACCTTTAGAAAGATTTTATCTTTTGCGTTCTCTCCTTCATGACTTTATACAGTGAGTGCCCATGCAAGAGCAAATCATCCACAAGCTCTTCCACGACAATCACATAACTAAAAAGAAAAAAGGAATAGCAAGACCCAAAAGACAGAATAAAAATCTCGAATCCATTTGTCTCCAAAACAAGATTATAAACAATAACCCAATTACACCTCTTCAAACAATTTCCAAGAAACTCAGCGACTATATACTAACCCAATTGAATTCAAGACTCACATTATTTAAAAACTAAAACAAGAATTGACCAATCACAAAAATACAAGAGAAGTCAGATGTGAGAGTCACCTGGGTACCCGAGATTCAGCAGGGAAAGCGCCAGTAGAAGGCTTCTCTGCACCTTTAATGGTGCTGGAGCAAAGGACCCTGTTGGAGAATCCCTCAAGGGAGCGAAGCCCAGATCGGTATATCCCTATCGGAGGTTGAATCCTACTTCTTAGGCTGGGAACTGAAGAAGCAAAGAACCCAGATGAATTGGCCATTTTACACCCACCACCGTAACCCGACGAACAAAACAACAGATAAATACACCGGAAAAGACTGAACGAGATGGTCTTTTAGCTTAGTTTACAAGTGAGAGAAGAAGAAGAATGCGACAGTATTTGGAGCCCAACGAGAGAATAGAAAGATCAATCAATAGGTGTGGCACTTTACACACAGAAAACACTGTATATTGTGAGGCTTTTTTTCTTTGTTTCTCTTAACGATCTTCGGAGGGTCCGAAGTAGGTGGACGAACAGGCGATTTTGCCAAAACCCAACTTCGTCGAAGTTAGGAAACGCCTATGCTCGTAGCTGTGTTATTTAAAAGGTCCCTTACAATCCAGTGCTTTCCCATTCCAAATTACTTCGATTCTGTTTTCATAATTAAGTTGGGAAAAAGTAATAGGAATTTGCCACCTAGTGAGATGCTCCAAATGAAACTACTTTCATACCCCTGTTTAATACTTGGATAGATGCCAATGGACGTTTATCGTACGGCTCGAATGGGTCGGATTGTGGTGAATACGGACTCAAATCCTCCTCTTTCCAGTCGCATTTGCATGAGAATTATCGGTTTCTCTCCAAAAGACCAACTTAAATCTTTACACCAACATTAGAAGTTGGAATTTTGTTTGGCTACTAATTTACAAAATATGTTTTCTCTTTGACTTTTTTTTTCCCACTTTTTAAGTTATATTTTGTTGATATAATTCGAATATTTTATTTTATCTCATTTTATCTAATCATTATAATTTTTTTAAATTTTTATATAAAATATAATAAATAATTTAATTTTTAAAATTTTAAAATAATAATATTAATATTAAAAATAAATATTTTAATAATATTTTAATTAACTTTTAAGTTAAAACCATTTCATTTATGTATCTAAATAAACCCTTAAACTCGTCCAAACAAAGCCTTCTATTGCAATTAATTACAGAATTTCACGAACCTAAAAGGATATGATTAGCTAAGTAGGTACTTGGTGGTCTAGAAAGTAGGGCAGGCCGCAGGATAAGATAATAAAAAAATCATCTTGAATTATTATTCGAATTTGAGAGATAAATTTTATAATATTTATTAATATTTATATAAATATTTCAAATATATTAAATAAATAATAAATAATATAAACTCACTTTATATCTCAATATTCATTTTACTTAAATCGGATAAGAATTTAAAATTACACTAGGCTTGAATTTGAGAATGCGTTGTGCAATCCAATCCGTCGAAACGGTTGGAATCAATAAACCTAAACAGCAACAAGAAAGTCGGTTATTTATATTTAATGATGCTGGGTTGTCAAAAACTATATAACTGAAATAGATTTTTTAAATTTAATTAATATTTTTATTTAAAAATATTGAGAATGTTATTGCTACATAAAAATTTTTAAAAATAAATTTATAAATTGATATAATTTCATGATAACGTGTCAATTTTTAAATTTATTTTATAATTTTTTTATGATTAAAATAAAAATTTTATTGTACGAATTCAAACCATTAGTATGGTTCATGTGCCGGTACCGCCATTAATATTTGCATCGTAATCATCGGAATGGGCACAACCACCTCGTAACAGTCGATGACTTTCATTACATTAAACAAAACTGTTTGAACTTGTACGGATTCTTCTTTTAAAAATTAAAAAAAAAAAAAATTCAGTCTACAGTATGAACACCATTTTAAATTATCAAACTGAATTCTCATCAATTTTAATAGTTTCATTTTGTATTATTTTCCAGACTCATCCAAACACAACCTGAGATTTCACTTTTTTATATTTCTGCACAAGATTGATTCGGATTGTGGGTATGTAATGTGAATTAACACGTGTTAACTTTTAATGTCTTCTTTAAAGTCTTGCCTTATTAAATTGAATATGGGTAGTTACAATATTTTTTATTATTTCAAAACAAAATTTTTATCAGTTTAATTTTTTTAACAAGTGATAATTTCATAAATAATATAAAAAAATATTGCTTATATAAATTTCTAAATATAATTTTTCATGAAAGGTAATGATACACTTATAGTACTGATAATATTTTTTTTAGAATAATGTTATATATAATTATAAAATGTACAAGTGTCGTGCAGTCGTTTTAAAAAAAAATAAGTCTATTATTAAAAATTAATTTTTTATATATATTTTATTTTTATTTTTATTTTTAAAAAATAAATATACAGTACTTACAAATTCACAATGTATAACTACTATTCCTGTTTTTCTTTTATAAGTATAGAGAGTTCTATAAAATTATGCGCGTGCTTTGGGCATGGGGTGGTGGGGCTTTTAATTCGGTCGTTTCGGTGGGGTAGTCCACCAGGGATGGCTATGCCAGCGTGTGGGATGTTTTGCTGACTGAGGGTGCAGATTTGGGCTTCACAATGATAGTTATTTTGTATGTAGGTTATATTTATTTTATAATAAAAAAATTTTATTATATTAAAATACATTAATTTATAAATTTATTTTTTTATAAGATTTTTTTATAATTAAAATATATATATATATTTTTTTATACAAATTTGAAATAGGTCTTTTCCTTCCTAACTTCCTATCTTAATCATCAATTCTTGAGATTTCAGTAAGTTGATCTTGTATAGAGAAGGGGAAAAACTTAGTATTTTCACTAAGAGAAATGTTTGGTTCACAAAAAGTTTACAAAATAAGATTTATAAATTGATGTGACTCATTGTGTTATATTATATTATAAAAATTATTTTTATTATAAAATAAATTTAATATATCACGTCTAATCACATCAATTTATAAAATTATTTTTATGAGATCTCTTTATGAACCAACTACGGCTCAATGTTGGAATGGCGAGAGAAAAATAACTTAAAAAGAAATGATCTATTTGATACCAAAAATCTCACAATAGATAAGAACGGGAGAAAGAGTCATTCTCGATTTACAGTAGTGACCCAGATCTCATTTTGTGTCTTTTAAAGCCTACAATGGCGGTCTAGAGCAATGATATGGTGCTTATACATACATCTATAATAGTGAATAGAAAATAAATATTAAAAATATAAATAAATATACATACAATTAAATGGTTCGGTACATGGCTTACGTCTACGAATTGTTTCAGAAGCAAATCCATTATAATATAAGTATTCTATAATCTCTCATTTCTCTTTATACGATGGAGGTCGGATACTTTTTTTATAGAGAAGATCATATCCTGGAGCTCTCATTATAAAGTTGAAGATGATGTTCAATGTTCTCGTCCTCCCTCAATCTCATCTCTCAAATCATTATTTATTCTAGCCCTTAGGAGTGGTGATGAAGGGCACTTTACCTCTTCTCTTGCTTATTTTATCTAATTTTCTCATCATTTTTTATTTTTCTTTCTTTTATCTTGACACTATGCATTCCCCTCTTATCTTGTCCCCCTTCCTTATCTATCATTTATCTTCATTTCTGCTCTTATTTCTCTTTTTTCTTTCTCTCTCTTCTCCATTTTTTATCTTTGACACTTACTTTTTCTTGTCCCGCCATATGGGCCACGGGGATTTTACCTCCTAAGAGTATCCATTAACGATCGTGGAAATGAAAAATGCCTCATGCAAACTCACCTTCAAACCATATCTCAGTTTCTTTTCATATGAACTCATGGATTTTAGTCCATTGGTTGAAGAAAACCCAAACAAGGGCAGACTTCTATATATAGTTATTATGAATAGGTTGTTTGCAAGAAAAAACTTAGATCGTGTGCACACTATTGGGTTTCTGGCTTCGCTCAAGAAGTACTCTTCACCTTCTGGGGAGAAAATGAAAATGACTTGGTCTCCTCTTGGGCCAGGTTGGGCTTCTCGTTATACCTTTTCATAGAACTTGTATTTGATTGGACCCAACGAAGTTTTGTAGAATACTAGAGACTTTCTTCAAATAAAATTATGCCATTAATAATATTTTAGAAAAAACGAGTTGTTGTTTATGAATATACTCTCTCTAATCCGTACAATGTACAATAATAAAGAAAGAAAAATTATATTCATCATCATTACACATCACATATTTTTATTTTTATTTTTAGTTTTATTTTTTCACTAAATATATTGTGTATAGATGATGAGTAGAAAATTCAATTAGTTTAAAAAAATAAAACTAAAAATAATTAAAAATAAATGTGGTGTATAAGGATAATAAGTATCAAAGTTAAGAAAGAAATGATTTATACAAGTTCTAAATAGACAACTCTCATACAAGCTCTTGTAAAAAAGTGAACCCCACCTTAAAAAAAAGTGTAAAAAAATTATTATTTATTAGCGTAATCCACTTTTTTATAAAAAATTTGAACGATACTTATTAATTTCGTACTTGATTACTCACAATAATATTAATTAGAATAATACTATTATGCCCTCTTAATTTGACCACTCGTAAATTTATTTATTTAGTTTTTTAATTTTTGCTTACTAATTAAAGAAGTACATGTTAGTGAATTGATATTTTTTTTTTTATTTTTTAAAAATATTTAAATATATTTAAAAAATATTTTTAAAAAAATGTAATTTATACTAGACGCAGACCAAGTGAATAGATTGAGGTCATACCAATGTTTTGAATACCGTACCGGATGGCGTACCGGTCAAGGCACTAGAACGAAATATTTCGGTATCGGTACCGTTTCGGAATAGTCGATATATAAATAAATTATATATATAAATATATATATATAAATTATATTTCAAAATAATAATCTATATATGAATAAATTATACATGAATACATATGTATATATAAATTATAAATAGTCTAATATGAATTGGGGTAAAAAAATAAGATTATAACTTAAAAAAATGGAAAAAAAAAAAAACATGAAGACCGAAATACTGAAATACCAGCCGGTACGAAACAGGTACCTTACCTGTACCGGCCTGGTGACCGGTACGGAATATACCAGCCGGTACGGTACGGTACCAAAAACTGTGGGTCATACTAGTACTACCCATAATGGGCTTTGCTACATACAGTTGCCACATGCAGTCGGCGTGCAGTCGGCTGTACATAATGAATAAAAAAATATATTCAAGGGGACCTACATGAATTATAAAAAATTATAAAAATAATTTTTTTTTTCATGTAGGTCCCGTATTAATTTTTTTTTTACAGCCGACTGCACGCCGACTGCATCTGCCGACTGCAAAAAGTATTTCTCACCCATAATATTATTTTGAATACTTTCTTCGTAGGGGTGACTCAAGAATTGGCCCTAAACACTGCCCGGATTGGGAAAGTACAATGTCTTATACTGTCTCCGTGCGTCGAGGGGGATCAAAATTATTTTTTAAATTTAATAAAAAGTATATGTTTTTCATAAATTCATAATTTTTCTATCCATAACCTTACATTGGATTGGTTATTATATTCATCAAAATAATAATATAATATTATTTTTAATAATAATTGTTGCCCATATGACTAACACAAGAGGGGGTGAATTGAGTTGTATTAAAAAAATAACAATTATAAATCAAATATACAATATAAAATATAAATAAAATACAAAATAACAATAAATATAAAGAGTAAAGGTAAGAGAGAAGCAAACTCAGTATGTTGACGATGTTCGGCCCCACTGTCTACGTCCTCGCCTCAAGTTATTCCTTAAGAATTTCTAAATTCACTATTCAACCTCATTCAGATGGAGATAGAAATCTATTACACATTTGAACAACACCGCTACAAAGAATCCGTGTAGAACACCCTCTACACTTACAATCACCTTACATGTGGTGATTCAGCTATTCCCTATATAGAACACTTTCTACACGCACAAGGGTTATACACACTCTTTTACTGATACAAGAGCTGATAGTTGGTAGGTTATCAGAAAACACTTATCAATGAGTGGAATAAGAACAATATAATGCAAACTATATCTTTCAAAATGAATAAAAATTAAGGTTCAATACTTAGAGAAGAGAGAATGAAAGTTTTGAATAAATGTTGTATGCTCTTGATATTGTAAATGTGAAGCTCTCAAATAATCTATTTATAGGCATATGAGATTTCATATTCAAATTTAAAAAGATTCACATGTCAAAGACAACATTATTCACTTTTTCAAAAAATTTAAATAAAAGGTTCTTATTTTTTAATTGTCAAAGACAACATCATTCATTTTTCAAAAACTTCAAACCTAATCTTTTACTTTTGGCATATGACAAAATAAACACACTTTACTTTTCAAATATTTCAAACATAATCTTTTACTTTTTGCATATGACAAAATGAGCACACTTTACTTTTCAAATTTTTCAAACATAATCTTTTTACTTTTTACATATGACAAAAGGAGCACACTTTACTTTTCAAATATTTTAAGCAAAAACATCTACATTTTGCATAAGTTAAAAAAAGTATCAATCACTTTTGAAAATATTCAAATAAAACATGCACATGTGAAATATGACAATCAATCATTTTTAATATTTTCAAAGTTCAAACATTTAATCAAGGCATGCATATGTAAAAGATGACAATTAATCATCTTTCAAAACTTTCAAATTTAATTTTCAAAATATTCATACACATGTAGAAAATATATTTTAATGCTTTATGATAAAATATTAATTTTGAGCCTTAATTCTAATTTCAAATTTTTATGAGATTTACAACATTATTCTATGACTTTAATGTGAACTTGTTCCCTTCTTACTCATGTTTGTTTCCTTGATGTGCTTGACTCCATTGTGTAGACAACTTGAACTTGAGACTTCTTTATTCTTTGAATTTATTTGTTATCATCAAAATTAATGTGTAGATATATAATTACACAAAACTTAAAATCTTGGGTTCAACAATAATATTTTAAAAAATATAATTTTTTTTCATATTTACAATTATACTAACCATATGTATATTAATAATTTAATTTGAGACCTAAACTATTGTTTCCTAGCTATTTTTTTTCCTCAACCTAATTATCCAACAAACTCATTTTGTCTACACTTCTTCTACCCAACAATTATAGATACCATTTATGAAACAAGCATATACATCTACAATTTGGAAAAATCACACTTAAGTGCAATATCAGCGGCCACCAATTCATATAGTCAAAGATATTGAAAACCCAATCTTACAGTCCAATTTACTATTTCAGAAAAGTTGCCAAAGCCCTAAAGCTATAACCAGAGAGAAAGTATTTGCCTAAGCATGGAAAGCAATTCAAATAACCAAACCACATAATATTGATCCAAACTAAGAATGAAAACAGGGAAAACATCCCTAGTGAATTGCATTGTGGAGTTCCAAGTTTAGACACCAATCTATCTTGGCCAAGAAAAGGTAAAAACACAATCCAGCTAAAGATAGAGGCAACCTCCATAGACAATATATATTCTCTCTATACCATCGCCCATGCTTAATATTCCAAAGACCAACTTGAATGAAGGGGTTGCAGCAGTGATAGAAAAATTGCCATATGATTGTTTGCCTACTTGATGTACTGAGAGAGAGCATCAAACTCTGTTTTTGACTCTGGAAATCTCTCTTTGTCATAAGCATCAACTAAATACACCATGGCAGAATCACTGGAAGTCTAAAGGAGAGTGTTAAGTCTAAATAAAATTGTGAGACCCATGTAAGAGCACAACAAGTCTTTCCTTCCTACTCGTTTCATTGTATCAAAAAACTAATGCAAGTATCAACATAATAAAGAAACCTATTCACATGCCAAAATTGATTATAGGAGAATTGCAGAAAAAAACTAAATGAAGAAAAACAACAGTTGATGCTGCTTTAAAACATTCCGATCATCACCTATAACCGGACCATCAATATATATTTCTTAATATAGCCAACATTCAGATTAAATATTGCAGGTAAAAATTGACCATTTTGAAACCCAAACTAGCAGTCTGCTGCATATCTCCATAATCTTAGATTCAATGCAGAAATATAATGAGCTAATAAATAACCTTTCCAACATTCAGATTATGTACAAACATAAAGACAAATGTTACCGAAGTAGTTACAGCAGGATATCTTATTGATAAACACTCAGCCCATAAGATCCCAAACAGGGACATTTACAACGGGGCAAGAATATCTAAGTATTTATCTGTGACAAGATATGCTGAAGAATGACATCAAGGAGAGAGTCCATTCTCTGAGAAAAAAAATCAAACAGGCAGCATGCTTGGATCTAAGGGTAGTTTATATTATGCTATTCATTAATACAAGAATACCGAGATAATGTGAAACGAAAAAAGAAATTAACTTCAGATGTGTTGATGTTGGGAACTCAACAGAGTAAAATCTTCACTTAACTGAGCCTCATACCAATATATGCACTAGTTATTGTGGCAATTTAGTCCTGTTAAAGCCAATTTTTTAAAAACAGGGCTCTAAATCACATTTCATTTCTTTTCACTTCTTCCATATTCTTGGCAACCAAACGAATAAGATGTAGGTGCAGTGAGACTACAAGGATTACAATCCAATGCTAGATATCTATTGAAAAGTATCCAGTAATGCACATGACACTCGAGTAAAATTGAAAAGAAGAAAAAAACAACCTATCGAAATGCTCATTAAAAACAATCGAATGCTAGATATCTATTGAAAATACTCGTTCAAAACAGATTCAAGATGCCAAAAAGCCTGAAATCTTTGGCATGAGACGAACTTGAAATTTGAGTTGAGGTCCCGCGAACCTGAGAGGAGACCAACCTAGCGAAAAGCCTCACTCTAATTCTGCGTGAAAAATCGTAGGGAGGAAGAAGCGGTGTAGAACTTGAAAACCAGAGAATGAGAGAAAGGGGGAGAGAAAACACGCGGGATGCCTTCGGAGAAGAAGCTCGCTCGGAATTTTGATGAAGAGAAACCGATTTTCTGCAACCAATTTGATTTCCGTGTAAAGAATCGAAGAGAGGCCAGGAGGTTAGGGTGCACTGCGAAGAACTAGAAAGGAAGAAAAGGGGAGAGAACACGCGGGGAGGGAAATGAGAGAGGGAAAATAAAAGTAGAGCGGTTGATGAATTAAAATATAGTAAAATATTCGGATGATGAGTGTATAGTAGCCCTTCATATTTAAAGGAAACCGTAGAAACACTATAGGTCAAAACTTCCCATTATTTCGTTTGACTAATCCAATGCAGCTCTTATTTACACATATTCACCATTTTATGCATTTAACTTGGCTTTTGATAAAGCCAATACCAATGCTCTAAGGAACCCAAGGTTCATAATGTTGTCTGTTTATAACATTGTTTTTATCCATAGGGACATGGACAACCTTTGTCCATGTGGGGACTTTTATAACGTTAGAGCATTGGTATTGGCTTTATCAAAAGCCAGGTCAAATGCATAATCTGAATGGTGAATATTGGCTTTATCATGAACCCAAGGTTGTCATGTGGGGAATAGAATGGGGAACTATTCATCAATAGTTCATATTCATCAATAGTTCATGATAAACGAAGAAGAATGGGGAATAAGCAACCGGCCAACTACGTTAGTTTTGATCGGTAATCTCGTGTTCCCTTATCCATGAATTTTTAATAAAAGTTAGAAACTTTTACTGGCAGTTTTGATCACTTGCAGGGAAATTAAGCAACATTTCTGCTACGTACAGTCGAGACGTGCAGTCGTGGGGTAAGTGTGACGCCCCCAAATTCTGTTTGGAATCGAACGGATATTTGAAGTGTCGAGACATGCAACACAATATTACCTGCCCCCGTTCATGACATATAAGATGCAATATTCTTAATATGCATATAACATTATGCAATATTCGCAGCGGATAATTTTTTTTTTAGCAATACTATGCACCAAACTGAAAATATCTCAAATACTTAAAACATACTTCATATATAAAGATCCATTGAATAACTAAGATCACAGCACTAGTTTAAAATAGTTATGATCCAAAAGTACTGGAGATGCAACTCCATCGTACAAGTAGTAATTTAACTACTATATTAACATTAACGACGCACCGTCGTTCAGTCGACTGTGTCTAGTTGCTCAGCTTCTGATCCTCCTTCAGATCCTGTAACAAGATCTACCATTCGGGGGGAATGGTAATTGGGACTACCACAGTGAGATTTGATTACAAATCTCAGTAAGTTAACAAAAAAATTTTCACACAGACTAATGATGCATGGATGACAGTAAAAGCATAAATGCATAATCAAATTCATAAGTAATTAAAGCATAACTTAGTGTACAACATAGCATAATTGACATAACTTAAATTGAAACATGAACTGAACTTGACTTGACATGAACTTGATCTGAAACTTAACTTAACATGAACTTGTTCTGAAACTTGAATTAACATGAAAAATACATACTCCACAGTTGTTGTGGCCCCATGTATTCTACGTGTAAATACATACTCCACAGTTGTTGTGGCCCCATGTATTCTACCCAAACTTAACTTAACATGAAAAATACATACTCCACAGTTGTTGTGGCTCCATGTATTCTACACATCACAATGCAGTTAAATACATACTCCACAGTTGTTGTGGCCCCATGTATTCTACACAAACTGAATGTATTCAAGATGAAACGTGACTGGAATACGAAAGGACTGGAGTCCTGACGTAACATAACGTGATTTGAACATAACTTGAAATACATGACCAACTTGAGATAGAAACATTTCGTAACATGGCATAACATATAATATACAACATATTTAACATGACATACTTGTAATGTACAGTAATACATGACAAAATATATTATGTAACAGATAAAAATTGATGACAGAATAAATTCTATATAATAGACAATTACGTGATAACTTGGCATGGCATGACATACATACACAGTATACTGCTAGTAAGTTAAAAGTTAACTTACCTCGATCTCCGCGTTTCTTATAAAACTTCAAGTGCGATCACGAGGAACTGTAATTAGTGATTCTAAAAGTTAGAACTAAACCACTAATAATTTGAAATATGAAAAATACTAACTTAAAGAGTAAAATTTTTATTTTACTCTCTACATGTGGGAAAATGATCGTTTTACCCATAACTTAAGGATTTTGCATACTAATTTCAAAAGTTTCCAAAATTTACATTCCTCATGTAAATTTTGTCCTAAACTTAAATATCAACTCAGAAAAATTTAAAACAAAACACAACTATGAAAAACACACTATGGCCGAAACATCCATAGGCCATTTCCCTTATTTTTGTTGCAATTCCTTCCAACTTCAAAATTCATGTTTAAACCAAAATTTTGCAACAAACATCTTCCAATCCTAAGTTCAAAACCATACTTAAAACATCCATTTAGAAAAATCTAATAATTAACACCAAACTTTTTTGTAAAAAGATCCAAGCACTTGAATCACAAGTTTTAACCTTAAATCAAAACATCTCCAAGAATTTAAAAAATCAAATCTTACTTCTAACATATTCATAATATCATCCTAACATCAACCATACTTTAAATCATCAAACTAAAGTCACCAAAATCACAAAATAACATTTGAAGTTTTTGGTTTTACACTTAGTCCAAAAACATAAACTTTTTCCTCAATTAGTTTTGATAAATCTCTTGATCTATGACTTATAAATATATGATCTTCAAACCAAACCATCACATGGTTTAAAAAGATGTCCTAAAACATATATAAACTTCTAATTCAAGATCACATGGTTAGAAATCAACAAAAATATAAATTTAGCGAAGAATATCCACACTTTGGCTTATCTGAATATCTTTTTGCATAAAATTTCATATATTTGAAACTAATATCAAATATCTTCAAAATAATAATATAACATGTATATAAGATGCTTAGAATCCTCCAATAAAATTATTAAAGTCATTAGAATAGGTTTAGACCACCAAAGAGTTAAACTTTTTCAAAACAGAAACTGTTTTTCTTCTTCTAGTTTCTAAGTTTCTAAATCTAAGAAAATCTTTCATCAAAACCTTTAATCATGCAAAAATCCTCAACCATTAGTCACATATACATGTTAACAATACTCCATAAAAATTTCAGATCAATATCTATCCATTAGCTTGGTCAAAAATTTCAAACTATAACATATTCTCCAGTTTATCTCCCAGAATGACCTTTTTATAGTTTATATAATATTTGACTGACTAAATGATCTTTAAATGGGGCAAATAATATATCCATGTAAACTAGACTAAAAAAGAAATAACTTATATGAAGGAGACTTTATGATAAAATACTTACAAAAGCTTCGAAATGGGCATGCAAAAGAACTCCTAAAGCTATCCGAGAGAAAGTATTTGATATTCTTTTAAAGGAACGTGTAAATGAAGATAAGTTTGTAGGTGATGGCTGGAGCTACTTATGGACGAGATAAGGAAGATGATAAGGCTGGAGTTGAGAGTTGAGTGTAGTTTTCTCCTACCCAAAATATCTATAAAAAATTATCTCATAATATTCTATCCAATAATATCTACAAAAAATCAACTTAAGATATTTTTATCTAATAATATCTATAAAAATCAACTCAAAATATTTTTACCCAATAATATTCACGAAAATTACCTCAAGATATTTTTTTTTATTTTTATTTTTATCCAATGATATCCACAAAATCAGCTTACGCTATTTTCCAAAAGTGGAGAGTATACTTGGAAGAGTAAGGTGGCTAAAATCTTTCCATGTGTCTTATTAAAACTTTCTAACTATCTCCAATAATCAAAAACATACTTCTGATACCATATTGAGTAATAACATCAACTATACGATTAATAGATTAGTGAAAACTTATCGGGTCTTCACGAGATTCCTAAAGCCAATAGAAATTTTACCGTTAAATTTCTAGCGGGCTGTTACAGTAAGCGTGCAGGCCACGTCAGTTGAATTGAAGAAAAGAAAAAGAAAAAAATGACAAAATTAAAAAGTAAACAGAAATAGAAGAACTGAAAAGGAAGTTCGTGTGCTTCGTCTGAAAACTAGTGGAAAAAAGTCTGAGAGGATGGTGATAAGGGGAGAAGGGTGGGACTGGAACCAGTGGAAAAGCGGGTTGTAAAGCATGCCCGAGGCGCCGATGATGGGTAAGTTGCCGGCGTTACCGATGTCCCTGACATTCTCGACGCCTGGGGGTAGTTTCGAGTGGGAAGGGAATGGAAGAATTAAGGTATAAATGGAGGGGTGGGCAAAGAGGAGAGGGGCGAGGGTAGGGAGGTTCTTAGGGGTGGCCAAAATAGTGATGGAAAGTCCACGGAGGGAGAGTTTGTGGGTGAGATCAAAGAGTGGGAGCATGTGGTTTTTTTTTTTTTTCCAGAATATAAAGATATTGTGCACTACAGTCATGCTGCTACGTAAATCGCACCACAAGATCCAAAAATATCATCCTCAAACAACTTCATTTCTCTATACGTCATCCAAGCTAGATTCATAAACGTAAAAATGAAGAAAATCTTAAAACATCCATCAATTATTTATATCATGGATGAAGAATCCATACAGAGGCTTACGGTTGTTATTTGCCTAACAACCTCGATTCAACATGTTGTAGAACTCTTGAATCGATCTCCGTCTATCAAGATTCAACCTTTCACGAAAATCCCTAATGAAAATTTCTGATTTTGCATTCAATCCATATAGTGGAAGTTTTTTGGAATCAAGTGTCTCAAACAGAGCATGTTCCGTTTTGTCTTCATCATCAGCCAATGGATCATCGTATGATTCTTTCTCATGATCTTGCCAATAATCACCACCATCGTCTGCTATCTTCATGTTAAGCGGCTGCGGCTGGCCATCAAGTGGCAGTACTGCAATTTTTTCCTTCACTTCCTTGTTCGGCAAGTGGCTTCTGGAGGAGCAGGGGAGAAGGAGAGTGGAGGCGAAGTGGAGAAGGTGAAGGAAGAACAAGAAGGGAAAAGAAAAGGCTTCGTGGGAGAAGAGAATGATAACAAGCGAAGTGGAAGAGGAAATGAAACGCACCATTTTACTCTGACAGTTTCATTAATCCACGTAAGACACGACTGCGCCCCGTTTACTCATGCCGATTGAATTCAGCATTTTTCATTAAGCAAAAACCATCGAATAATATCATTCAAGTATTACACGGCGCCCTTATTCAATGGCTAGCTCAACCACCGGAACGACAAGAAATGGGTAGGTCTTTGCCTATGAATTAATCGTATTAAATTCATCACCATCTTTCTGCACATGTCAAATTAGTCCAAAAGATACTTCCCACAGCAACAAAATGACAATGAAAATATAGATCTTAGAAAACAAAACAAAGTTGTTGCTAACCAGCTAGCAGTAAACTTTTACTGCTTTGAGCTTTCACGGAGAGCTTGGGTAAGGTCGGTCACCGGGAGTCCAATGATACTTGGAGATCAGTAAGGTCCAGTCCAAGCCATGTTTCTGTACTGAGTTTAGAGGCGTTCAGCCTTTTTAGTTAAAGTTGTACAAGGGTTTGGTCTAATTAAAGTTTGAGTCTGATGTTTCATAACTTACGGGTACACAACACTTAAAGAAAAACTAGTAGAGAGCATTGTCACCTCTGCTTTAAATGAGAGCCAACCTCCCCCACTCGTTTCGGCTGCTCTTACCTAACAGTGTATAACAGTAACTCACTCAACTCTATTGCAGTAGAATGCCAGCTCTTTACCCACTCTTGCACTCCTCTCATGCTGCACTATCTCACATGCAGTCATCTCCTTCCCCATTTTATGTTTTCCCTCTTCTCTGTCTCTTTATCTGAAGAATGACCGCTTTGTTGTCCATTTTTTATATTCCCCACCATATTTTCCCGACCCTCTCTCTTTCATTCTTTTTGTTTCGTGAAAGAAATGGTAAACTAGATTATCTTTAGATTTGAAACTTCTGGTCCCCTCTTTGGGAAAAGTAAAGAACATAATGATTCACTTTTCTCGGTACTTTGTCAGGCTGGTGTAAGTTCTATTCCTCACTGGCTTGAATTTCTCCTACGAGAGAAGTTCTTTTACCCGTGTGTAATTCACGAGTTTGCAAAGAAGAACGAGAAGAACATATTTTGCTTGGACTGTTGCACCAGCATATGCCCACACTGCATGCTCTCTCACAGCCCTCACCGTCTCTTACAGGTCGATGCCAAAATCTAAACATCATACGTATATAGATTCATCATTTATACGTAAAATTAGTACAAATTTACACCACCTCTTGCTTCCATATCATCATCTTCATCATTTTTTTGTTGATCTTAGATACGGAGGTATGTTTATAACAGTGTTATAAGGTTGAGTGATGCTCAACAATTGATGAACTGTTCACTTGTCCAAGTAAGTATGAACTCCAAATATAACAAATGGTACGAATTTTCACTCGCTGTTTTTCTTTTTCCTTTCTCGCTGAGACATGTTAGTTCTGGGTTTCTCGAATTGCACAGTCATACACAACAAACAGTGCAAAAGTCGTATTTTTAAACCCAAGGCCAATATTATCCCACCCCATCAGAGGCTCAGGCAAGTTTTGCATCACATGCGATCGTAGGCTCCAAGACCCATACAGCTTCTGCTCTGTTTCCTGCAAGGTCCATTTCCTTACTCAAAAACTCAATTTTTATTATCTGGGTCGCCTTTATATGTATTTTCCCCGACGCTTTTGATCCGTATCATGTTAAAGGTTCATCATCAACAAGTGGTCACCAACGGTGAAAACTGTCATGAATTCGCGCTAATAGCATTGCCAGAGTACAGAGCGAGAAGTGAGTGCGTTTCAGAGATTGAAGAACACGGCCAAATGACCCATGATTCGGCCCTTGAAGAAGAAGCGCGGTCCACGAGTGCAAGTTCAAGTAGTAGCAGTGGTGGTGTCAGTGCAGCGAGTTGCAAAACAGTAGCTTGTAGGGAGCTCGTGAAGAAGAAACGCTGCAACTTGAAGTCCGTGCACCAGGATTCCGACAGACCTAGATGCTCGCCTTCGAAGGAGATTTCCGTGGCTTTGAACCGGCGAAAGGGTGTGCCTCGCCGTTCACCGTTGAATTGAATGTTATGGAAGAATAGGGACAGGGAAATTGACCTTCCAAATCTTTAGGCAAAGCGATAATTGTCCTTTTCAGTTGCCGGGTCAATTAATTCAATTTTACTAATGTATTCATCATCTCAAGTATTTTGAAGTACGTAATTTCTGTTTCAAGGGTAATAATACATTACCCCTGTATTACTATTGTTTTATTATTAAGTTTTTTTTTTTTAATCTCTTTGCTATTTGAATCTAAATTAAAAATTTCAAAACATAAACTTCTTGTATAATCTAAAAGAAAATAAATTAATCATGTAATTTAATTAAAAATAAATTCAATTTTATGAAAATTGACATTATTATGCAAGAATGTCATTTTTTCCATATTTTCAATCCAGATTCAAATAGTAAAAGGGAAAAAAAACTAGGCGTTAAAACAATAATAAAGAAAATGTAAAGATATCATTATCGATACCAAATAAGAAAGAAAAAAAAGTACGTAATAACAATCTCGGATTATGCAAATACAAATCAAATAGAGTGTTTGGCTAATAGAATCTCAAAATGTATTATATTGAATTACGCAAATGTAAAAGGAAATGTATTATATTGTATTATATTGCTACAGTAAGTTAGTATTATGGGTCAAATTTGATAATTACTGTAGCATAGCCAAAATGAATAAAAAAATATTTTCTTTCTTACTTCCTACCATGATTTGGTTACAACAGTTTTTTTAGGACTATAATATTATTAGTAATTAACATATAATTAGTAAAATAGTAAAATATAATAAAATTATATAATTTTTTTAAAAAATAAATTAATATTATTTTATTATTATATAAAAAAATATATAAATAAGTCAACGTGGGAATTGGATGCCAATAAAATAGACAAAGACAAATTCATGTTATAATTACTAAAACTTGAGTTTGGGTTTAGTAATTCCAATGAGATTGCTTTAAGGACCATTCTACACCTACCAAGATTCCTTCTAATCCTTTTTTTAAAATACTTTTTTAATCTCTTTAAATACTTTTTAAAATAACTCACAATATTATTAAAAAAATATTTTTTTAATTATGATATTAAAAAATTGTTAAAAAATAATTTCTTAATCATTAAATTTTTTTAAAAAAAGAAAAAAACAATCGAGACCTATTCTAAGCATTGTTTTTGGTACCGTACCGTACAGATCACTAGATCGGTACAGGTATGGTATCTATTTCGTACCGGCTGAAATACCAACCGGTACCAGCTATACCGACCTACATACCGATCGGTATTTCAGTCTTTTATTTTCTTTTTTTTTTCATTTTTTCAAACTGTAATCTCATTTTTTGACTCACAATTCATACAAAATTATTTATAATTTATATATATATTCATGTATAATTTATTTATAAATAAACTATTATTTTGAAATATAATTTATATATATATATAATTTATTTATATATCTATTATCTTGAAACGGTATACGAAACGGTATCGATATCAAAATATTTCATTTTAATGCCTTTACTGATACGATATCTGATACGGTATTCAAAATATTGATTGTAAGTAACTTTTTCCATGTACTTAATTGCTCTTGCAAAGGACAACTCCTAGAAGGGTTTTGCTATACAACCTCCCAACACCCCAACACCCCACCTTTTTTTTAATTTTTATTATTTTATTTTTTATCAAATATTTAATATATAAATAATGAATAAAATAATTAAATTAATTTAAAAAGAATAAATTCAAAAAAAAATATTAAAAAAATATTAAAAAATTAAAAAAAGGTGGGATGTTAGGGTGTTGGGAGATTGTGTAGATTTTTTCGTCCTAGAAATACTACTGAAGGAACAGCGTTTGTTTTTCCTTTCTTGTTCTATCGTATACTTCTTGTTCCTTATTTTCTACCCAAAAAATCCATTTTACCTTTAATTCTCCAATTATTTGCAATTGGATGACGAAAAGTTATAATTCACCAATAATTTAGCGAAAAATAATAGGAACTCCTTGGAAACATGACTATGTTGAATACTTAAATACTAAAATGGACCATCTATTTAAAGGGCTGACAATGAATCGTATTTAATGCAATAACTAGAGGAGTAAATATTTCAGCCTGTTGTTTTTGGTATTGGTAACGCTCCTTAGATATTATAATAAAGAAAGGGAGAACTTAAGGAAACTTTCTATTTTTAAATAGTTCAACGGTTTTGAATCTAATAGCAGAAAATGCACCAATGGTCTTTATGATACACTACATATAATTCAATTAAGATATTGTGTGGTTGAATGGTAACCTGCCAGGGTACAGACCCGGGCGCAATTCCCGGCTGGTGCAATACCTCGTAATTAAGCCACCTCAACGCGAAGGAATGGAAGAATGCACTCTTCATGTATATTATTGATCACAATCACTCTCATTCAGAAGAATGATTAAGCAAAGATAAGTACAAGAAAATAACACAACATTGGTTTTTCCTGGAAAATGATACAGGGGTTGAGTGAGTCTTGAAACCTGATTACTCTCAGACACATTTGTCACTAACGACATTGGAGGTGTACTTGATGAAGTCCTCGTGAGCTTGCAAAACCAAGTGATGATCTTCCCATTCGTCGCGGAAAGTCTCGGGTCGAGCACGTCTGTTCCTGCCATTAGCGAGATACATCTGCACCCTCCATTCTTCATTTCCAGGACATCCACACTGCGCCGCAAGCCAATTACTGTACTGGAACTGCAAATGACATCCAAAAGGTTTTCTAACCATAACCAGACTAATGTAAAGAAATCAAAACTAGAGGCACTAAATATGATTGCCATCATTCCACAAAAACTCACCCACCAATATGATTTTTTGCTTTTTTTTGGGAGTGGGGAAGGAGGAGGGTGTAAGTTCACCATCAAGATCAAAGGGGATAAGATGATGTCTTGCACCATAAGAGCTTGGGATATCATTTTGCAACACTTTTATTGGAAATGTGCCACCATAAAAGTAAAATCAAAATCAATCCATGATGTGTGCTCCAGACTAGGCTGAATTTACCTGACTAATACCCATACAATGAGTGTATTGCTTAGGCGTACCAGCAGCTTCAAGTGACGAGTATAAAGCTTTAACATCTTCCATCATCTCCTCTTGTGATGGAAGCATCGATTGATTTGACAAAACACCAGCTATCCACTTGCTTTGTAATTCAAACATGGTGAAAGTAATAACCTGTCACCAACCCAATGCAAACTATTTACTTCCACCGTTAACTAAGACCAAATTAAAGATCCAACGAAATAATAAGGATGAACCTTCGTTGGTAATCCAACAAAGGAAAGCCACGGGGCCAGGGCTGGTGGGAAAACGTGCTTGTACAGTGGCCCCACACGGTTGTCATCCACAGTCACAATGCCATTTGTTTCAAGAAAAGGAAAATCATACTTGTACCTTAAAAAGACAAACATCCTCTACTGATCAGTCAAGGTAACATTTTTGGTTTACTCACAGATTTTACGAAATGAAAGTTTGTGTAAAGAGGATTTTAGTACTAAATCAAAGCTAATGCCAAGTTGATGGAGCATGCAGTATACCCTGTGCAGTGTAGAATGACATCAGCAAGGACTAAACTGCCATCTTGGAAATATACAGTACCATCTCCACTGACACTTCCTATCTGCGTCATAGTTTATTAAGGTTAGCACTTTAATCAGCATTCCCTGTAATCACACTCGGATTACTTGCTCGACTTCTCATAATAATCAGCCAATTCCCAACATGGATCAAGATGTTTACCATAGGATGAAGCCACATGTTATCATAGCCAGGCTGTTTTCCCAATGTTTCATCCCCAACTGTTCTAGCTGCAATGTGGACTTCTTTGGCAACACCGGCTATGTCCCGTGAAATATCAACAGCACTTGCTGAACTCCCAATCAAAACTACAACCTGTCAATAGCAAGAAAAGGATAAGCTAAACCGATCATTGGTGGAAGGGATAACTTCCAGTTGTTCACTGATCTAATTGCTGAGTGTTGTGAAACATCCGGCAATTATGATTATTAGTACAGAAAATGAAAGAAAGAGAAATGAAAAAGTAACACATAGATTTAACGTGATTTGGCAGTATGCCTACATCCACAGGAACGAGTAGGGAGAGAGATCCGGCCGGTCTGACCGAATGAGTTCGGTCCGGTCCACGGTCCAAGGATTTTTCACCCTAAACCCTGGACCGGACCGAACCAAACTGAATGAAAATTAAAAATATTTTTTTTATTTATATAAATAATTGTATATAATTAATTATTAATATATTGTTGAATCCAAGGTTTCAAGTTTTGTGTAATTATATATTTACACATAGATTTTGATGATAAGAAATGAATTCAAAGAATAAAGAAGTCTCAAACTCAAGTGAGTCAAGCACATCAAGGAAACAAGAATGAGCAAGAAAGGAATAAGTTCACATTAAAGTCATAGAGTAATGTTGTAAATCTCTTAAAAATTTAAAATTAGGATTAAGACTCAAAATTAATATTTTATCATAAAGCATTAAAATACATTTTCCACATGTGCATGCATATTTTGAAAATTAAATTTGAAAATTTTAAAAGATGATTGATTGCCATCTTTCACATGTACATACCTTGATTAAAGGGTTGAATTTTAAAAATATTAAAAATGATTGATTGTCCTCTTTCACATGTGCATGTTTTATTTGAATATTTTTAAAAGTGATTGATACTTTTTTTTACTTATGCAAAAAGTAGATGATTTTGTTTGAAAATTTTGAAAAGTAAAGTGTGCTCCTTTTGTCATATGCAAAAAGTAAAAAGATTAGGTTTGAAATATTTGTAAAGTAAAGTGTGCTCTTTTTGTCATATGCCAAAAGTAAAATATTAGGTTTGAAATTTTTGAAAAATAAATGATGTCTTTGACAATTAAAAAAGAAGAACCTTTTATTTGAATTTTTTGAAAAAAGTGAATAATGTTATATTTGACATGTGAGTCTTTTTAAATTTGAATATAAAGTCTCATATGCCTATAAATAGATCATTTGAGAGTTTCACATTTACAACATCTAGAGCATACAACATTCATTCAAAGCTTTCATTCTCTCTTCTCTAAGCATTGAGCCTTAATCCTTATTCATTTTGAGAGATATAGTTTGCGCTGTATTGTTCTTATTTCACTCATTGAGGAGTGTTTTCTGATAACTTATCAACTATCAGTTCTTGTATCAGTAAAAGGGTGTGTATAACCTTGTACATGTAGAAAGTATTTTACACAGGAAATCGTTGAATCACCACGTGTAAGGTGATTGCAAGTGTAGATGGTGTTCTACACGGATCCTTTGTAGCGGTGTTGTTCAAATGTGTAATAGGTTTCTATCTCCACCTGAAGGAGATTGAATAATGAATTTGAAAATTCTCAAGGGGTAGGTTGAGGTGAGGACGTAGGCAGTGAGGCCGAACCTGGTTAACATATTGAGTTTGCTTCTCTCTTACCCTTACTCTTTATATTTATTGTTATTTCGTATTTTGTTTATATTTTATATTGTATATTTGATTTATAATTGTTATTTTTTTTAATATAACTCAATTCACCCTCTTCTTGTGTTACTCATCTGGACAACATATATCACAATATTCCATAAGTATTATATTTTTTAATGTATAACTATAATATATAGTACTAGTATAGATTAATATATTAACATATTATAAAAGTTATAGTATATGTATAAATTTATAATAGTATTAATATAGTTAACTTAATATGTTAGTATTAAATCATTATAACTACATAGAGTATTATTTAATATAGTATTACCAATTTATCACTAACATATAGTATATTAGTAATACTAGTGGTATAGTTATTAGTTATAGTATTGGTACTATGTCTATAACTATATATATTTAGATCGATGTATTATTACATTCTTTAATATATAATTATAACATATAATACTAGTATATAATAATAATTATACAATTTATTATTAAATTTTCATTTAATAAGTCACTTAATTTTAATTTCATATTTTAAATAAGTTTTTTTTTATCATTTGATTAAAAAAATAGAAAAAAAGAAGAAAAATGTTGGACCAAATGGACCAGACCGTCTCAAATGAGATTGAACCGGCCCGGTCCTTAGGCTATTCAGTCTGGTCCCAAGGTGGACCGAGTTGGTCTGGTCCGGTCCACAAAATCTCCCAGGACCAGACCGAACCGAACTCTCCCTTAGGAGCGAGCGGCAGCTAAATGTCACTATACCAAAATAGAGTTACATCATATATATTTAACGTGTTCCACTCGATATGAGCCACATAGTACAACACTAAGTATTCTTTTTTTTTTAATAGGTACAACACTACGCATTCTTTATAACATGATGTCGGTGCTCTACTCATTCCAAAAGAAAGGAAAGGAAAAACAATCTCCGATAATAATCAATATTTGGCTTGTTACAACTGTCCACACAGTATTTATTCCAGACATATTTACCTACCGAGACATATTCAATGCAATTTTACACCATTGATACAAAGAAACAACCTTAGCTAGCTGCATTTGTATAGCCAAACATAAGCATGCCATCAAACTCCACAAATAAGAACTATATACGTGGTGATCATAACATAATCTGGTGTTATGGGAGATGGCATTGATCAGTAATCCTCAATTCAAGCAAGCTATTGTGAGTGCCTTATTTTGAGATGCCATCCAACACAGGTGACATTATACAGAACTTGGGATACTCAGTTTTTTTTCCCTGTGCTGGTGATTTTTAGTTTGTTGGTGAGAAGAAACCACCCTCCACCCCTAAAAAAACATGACAATGAGCTTTACTTACATAAGAAATGACTTGTACAAGCTCCAAATGAACAAGCACAAGCCATTTGTAAAAAAAGTGGACCTAACTATGAAAAAGTGTAAAAAAAAAAAAAAACCATTATTTTTTAGTATGACCCACTTTTTTACAAAGGCCATTGTGAGATTTGTCTATTTGAAGCTTGTAGGCTTGTAGCTAGCATTACTCTACTTAGATATTCATCTCATGTACTCTAAATTATCTATACATGTCCACAGCAAATTCAGCAATGGCAAAACCGAGGAACATAGGCTTAAAATGAGAAAGTATAGTGGTGCTGGCAATCAACCAAAGAATTCTCAACGGTCAATTATATGAAATTCATCCGAACACGTCTGAATATTCTCTATGCATCAAGCAATGCCTTTTACAAACCACCATGCATGACACATTTAAATGGAGACAAGAGGTCTCAGAACCAGAAATGCAAATAGCATTACCACAACACGCATCACGCACACACTCACACTCACACAAAAGCCCAAGCGCAAAGGATAAAGAAGATAGAAACGTGGCACATACTTGATCTCGAAAAGGCTCAGGAACTCGATAATTGTGGCTATGCATTTGCTTCCCCGGCCATTCATTCATACCTGCAAGTACAATAATAAACATCAACAAGGACCAAGAGTAAGCTTCATAAGGCTTTGGTTATTTAGAGTTTATGCCCAAACTTGTATGCAAAGACTTACCTGGAATCAAGGCGATCCGAGGTTCGGTCAAGTGCCCATTACATACAACAACGGCGTCAAAAATCTCATCAAAACCAGCTTCATCTTCGTCTCTCTTTCTAGATTTTACATTCCATTTCGAGCCCTCCATTAATCTCACGCGCACGACCTCTGTCTCGAACCGCACCAATTCACCGAGCCGAAACTCGTGCGCGAAGTCTTTGAGATACATGAGAACCTCTCGGTGACCCGGGAACCGTCTTGGGTCTCGGTCCGGGTCGTCTCTGGAGAAGAACGGGTAGTCGCTGAAGCCCATGGACTCGCGGGGGAGGTTGGTGCGGAGGGAGCAGTATAGGCTGCTGTGGACCTTAGTCCGAGTCGGGTCTAGTCCGAGATGGTCGGACTCGAGCATCGCAGTATACACCCAGGTGCCGCCGACCTGGTCACCGCGCTCGAAGACGACGACGCTGTGTCCCTTGCGCTGGAGCTCTCGAGCGGTCACGAGCCCGGCGGCTCCGGCTCCAATCACGGCCACGTGGTGGGATATGACGACGCTGTGTCGCTTGCGCCGGAGCTCTCGAGCGGTCACGAGCCCGGCGGCTCCAGCTCCAATCACGGCTACGTGGCGGGATATGACCGAATTGGACACGGGTGGCATGGACAGGCGTTGGATTGTTACTGCTGTAGTTTCTGCAGGGATTAGCATTATGTTACGAGAGAAGACTAGGTCGTATATATGAGTTTGCTCGCACTTCACTTGCCCAGGGCGGGGAACAGGAACACGGCGATTGTGATGTCTGATGAGTACGATGCGATGGTTATGAACTTATGAGCACCACATCTTTCATATGTGCATGGGGCCGAGAGGGCAAAGTCGCACACGACAAGATGTTTGTACTACTACTACCGATTATTCCCGCTAAGCACTTTTTTTCTTTTAATATATATAAATATTTTTAAAAAATAAAAAATACAACAATACATTTAAAATTATTTTTTTAATTATTAAATATAAAAACAAATTTACGGAGTGGTCAACTAAAATGATAAGATTTGGGCAACAAACTAACTTTTTTTTCTCATACTAAAGAGTATATTTTTTTTTCCGAAAAGAAAGTATTTATTTATTGCTCTGCTATAATGTTTGGCACAGTATATTATTTAATTACAAAGTAATTTTTTTTATTTCTCTTTTTTTAGGATTAATATTTAGAATAATTTTACTTATCATTTTTATAAATTATATATTATATTTGTTTTTTTATAAAATGTATGTAGTGTATGATTGATATATAAAAAACTTAATGAGTTTAATAAAATAAAATTAATTTAAAATTAAAAAATAATAAATAATAAAAAATAATTTTAAAATATATAAAATGTATAGTATAAAATAATGAGTAACATTCCTCTAATATTTATCTTCTTATAACATAATTAAATCTTGCCAATCAACATTAATATAACAACAAACATTAAATGTAATCATTTTATAATTTGTAAGAGCATCAGCAATGGATTATTCATCTTCATATACAAATTTTCATGTTTTAAAGATTGATTTTGAATATGAACAAAATTTTCTACATTGGATTATGCATTTTTTGACCAAATAATAATAAAATATTAATTTTTTTTCCCTAAAATTCCTAATCTCCGGGTGGTATGTTCAGGAATTCACAGAAATCCCATGTTTCCATTTTTTTTTTGTGTTATTTATGCCTATATGTGAGTTTGAACTTCCACAAGCTTTTGTCCCCAACATTTGTGTAGATGACCTTGCCTGTTTAATGCATATGCACCTCCAATAAATTCAATAAAAATTCCAAACAGCAAGTCCAATAAATTCCACAGCTGTTTATATATACAGCAACACAAAAAAATCCACACATACTCTATGTGTGGTCTAATTTCATACAAATTCACAACTTAGACAATTCTATTCCATACAAATTCAATGTTCCCAAAATATACGTCATACAAATTCTACATCAAAGTCCAATAAATTCAATCTACCATATATATTCCACACATACTCTATGTGACTTCTAATTTCATATAAATTCACGACTTGGACAATTCAATTCATAAATTCAGTGTTTGTAAAATATATACCATACAAATTCAACTTCCAACCAAAAGAACCTCTATACAAATTCTACTAAATCCCATGTATCAAAATCAACTTAGTAGAAAATCTACAAAGTTGATTTTAATACAACTTGGCAGCTCCGCAGCAGCTCCACGGCAGCATAATTCAGCTCCACAACAGCTCTACAACAGCACAATTCAGCTCCACAGTAGCTCCACGGTAGCACAATTCAGCTCCACAGCAACAACCACCAGCTCCATAGCAGCTCTCAACAGTTTCCAAAGCAAATTGATAGCAACCAGTAGTACAAAAAAATGTTTGAATTTGGTGCAACCAGCAGTACAAACAGACCCAAAATAATGTCACCACAGTATCTACAATTTCAAAATACCCAAAATAAGTAACCATAGTCAAAACTATGTACGAGATATGGCCCTATTCCTTTGTTCCTCAATGATCTCCATTTGAAGATTATGGAAATACTCTTGTTGCACACCATTCAGCGAATCAATATCTTTGGACATAATTTCAATATCAACCTTTCTTTTTTTAAGAGTTACTAAGTTAGATCTATCTTCTTCAGCCTTAATTTCCAAATCAAGTTTTCTCTTTTTAAGAAGTAGTAACTCAGATATTTCATTCTCATACTTCAATTGTGATTCTCTTCTCTCCATCATACAAGTCCTCCTATCATCTGTCATTTGGCTTAAGGCCTCCTTAATTACTAGATTTTGACTGTCGTTACATTTTCTTTCTTTCTCTCTTACTTTTTCAGCTTCCTTTCTAGGAGGTCTCTCACAATCGATGGGCACATTTTTCATGTCTTCTCCTAAAGGTATTGAGTTTGGAGTAATACCTGAACTTGATCCATTTTTCTTTTTTATGAGGTCCATGTGTGCTTGCCATTTCAATAGATTCCAACAATGATCCATGGTAAAGTTATGTTTGAGGTTCTCTCGGTACAAGATTTTTGCCTTATCAATCTACAAAATAGTTTCCACAATTAATACTAATGTCATTGCAAATACTTAATAATTACAACCACAAAACAGCAGTAAAAGGCATTAAACCTTATACTGCTCAGTTGCACCGCTTGGATGCATTCCTTCAACTTGGGCTAAGCTACCACAAAATTTATTGACGCATTTTTGAATGATTGACCACCGATTGGTCAAAGAAACTATAGATCGTTCTTGACAATTAGGTTTTTTATATGTGGAGTAGTACTCATAAATTCTACTCTACATTTGTGTAAATGATTGGTCAGTTCCTCGTATGGGATCCATACTAATGTTAAGCCAAGCTGAAATGAGGATGGTATCTTCCTCTGCAGTAAATGACACACCCCGCTGGGATTTTTGTTTCCTTTTTTCCCGTTGGGGTTGTGTCGCTTGGACCTCAACACTTGCACTACCCATAGGGGGTTCTTTATATCAATTTCACCACTTTCCAACAGTGTGGTGAAGCGTGGATCATCATCAATTAAACAGTTCATCCTTCAACAAAATATTAAAGGATAAAGTGTTACTAAAACAGCACATGGGAAAAAGAATGTATGCAATGCATATGAGAGATTATAAGGTAAAATATATGGCTACTGCATGCTGAATGCAAGTGATGTGCATCTAGTCTAAAGGCATGCATTTCCATGTTGTGCATCTTTGCTCAAATGACATACAAAAACATGGCATAGCTGGTGATACTTTTTTTATTAAATGTCCAGAAAACAATGCAATACAGAAACAAAACAAAAAAGCCCCAAAAACAAATAAGTCCGAAAAAACAAAACAAAACAACATTGAATGTCAGCACACCATAAGAATATGTTTAGTTTGGCAAGTGTGTTGGCTTTGTTGATTCCCTTCCCCAGTTGGCACAAGCCTTCGAAAGAGGCAGTTGATTTTAATAACTCAGCTCAACTATCATATTATCTTGTTTCAAAGGGTAACTTTTTGGGTCAACTGGTTTTTATACAAATTCAACATCATTGGTGTGACGCCCTCAAAATCCGTTTGGGATTGGACGGACATTTGAAGCGTCGAGACATGCAACACAAGGTTACCTGCCCCCGTTCATGACATATAAGATGCAATATTCCTAACATGCATCTAACAATATGCAATATTCGCAGCGGATAAATTTTTTTTTTTTTTTTTTAGCAATACTATGCACCAAATTGAAAATATCCCAAATGCTTAAAACATACTTCATACATAAAAATCCATTGAACAACTAAGATCACAACACTAGTCCAAAATGGTTATGATCCAAAAAGTAGTAGAGATGCAACTCAATCGTACAAGTAGTAATTTACGTTAATTACTATATCAACATTTATGTCGCACCGTCACTTAGTCAACTGTGTCTAGTTGATCAGCTCCTGATTCTCCTTCAGGTCCTGTAACAAGATCTACCATTTGGGGGGAATGGTAGTTGGGACTACCAAAGTGAGATTTGATTACAAATCTCAGTAAGTTAACAAAAAACTTCCACACAAGCTAATGATGCATGGATGTCAGTAAAAGCATAAATGTATAATCAAATTCATAAGAAATTAAAGCATAACTTGGAGTACAACATAGCATAATTGACATAACTTAAATTGAAACATGAACTGAACTTGACTTGCAACTTGACTTAGCATGAACTTGCTCTGAAACTTGAATTAACATGAAAATACATACTCCACAGTTGTTGTGGCCCCATGTATTCTACACAAACTTGACTTAACATGAAAAATACATACTCCACAGTTGTTGTGGCCCCATGTATTCTATACAAACTTGACTTAACATGAAAAATACATACTCCACAGTTGTTGTGGCCCCATGTATTCTATGTGTAAATACATACTCCACAGTTGTTGTGGCCCCATGCATTCTACACATCACAATGCAGTTAAATACATACTCCACAGTTGTTGTGGCCCCATGTATTCTACATAAACTTGACTTAACATTAAAAATACATACTCCACAGTTGTTGTGGCCCCATGTATTCTATGTGTAAATACATACTCCACAGTTGTTGTGGCCCCATGTATTCTACACAAACTTGACTTAACATGAAAAATACATATTCCACAGTTGTTGTGGCCCCATGTATTTTACGCATCACATTTGTAGTTAAATACATACTCCACAGTTGTTGCGGCCCCATGTATTCTACACATCATAATGTACTCAAGATGAAATGTGACTGGAATACGAAAGGACTGAAGTCCTGACGTAACATAACGTGACTTGAACATAACTTAGAATACATGACCAACTTGAAATAGAAACATTTCGTAACATGGCATAACATATAATAGACAACATATTTAACATGACATACTTGCAACAGTGAATATTACATGACTTGACTTACATGTAATAGATGACATACTTAGCATGACGTACTTGTAATGTACAGTAATACATAACAGAATATATTATGTAACAGATAAAAATTGATGACAGAATAAATTCTGTATAATAGACAATTACATGATAACTTGACATGGCATGACACATATGATAACATACATACATACACTGTAGTTCTTTTACTTAGCATACATACACAGTAGACTGCTAGTAAGTTAAAAGCTAACTTACCTCGATCTCCGCGTTTCTTATAAAACCTCAAGCGCGATCACGAGGAACTGTAATTAGTGATTCTAAAAGTTAGTACTAAATCACTAATAATTTGAAATATGGAAAAATACTAACTTAAAGAGTAAAATTTCCATTTTACTTTCTATAGGTAGGAAAATGACCGTTTTACCCATAACTTAAGGATTTTGCATACTAACTCCAAAAGTCACCAAAATTTACATGCCTCATGTAAATTTTATCCTCAACTCAAATATCAATTTAGAAAAATTTAAAACTAATCACAACTATTAAAACTCCATAGGGCCGAAATTCTCATATGTTATTTCTATTGATTTTTGTTTCCAACTTGTTTTGATCAACCTTTTGATCTATGACTTATAAATATGTGATCTTCAAACCAAACCATCACATGGTTTAAAAAGATGTACTAAAACATATATAAGCTTCTAATTCAAGATCACATGGTTAAAAATTAACCAAAACATAAATTTAGCCAAGAACATCCACACTTTGGCTTATCTGAATATCTCTTTACATAAAATTTCATATCTTTGAAACTAACATCAAATATCTTCAAAATAATAATATAACATGTATATAAGATGCTTAGGATCCTCCAATAAAATTATCAAAGTCATTAGAATAGGTTTAGACCACCAAAGAGTTAAACTTTCTCAAAATAGAAACTGTTTTTCTTCTTCCAGTTTCTAAGTTTCTAAATCTAAGCAAATATTTCATCAAAACCTTCAATCATGCAAAAATCCTCAACCAATAGTCATATATACATGTTAACAATACTCCATAAAAATTTCGGACCAATATCTATCCATTAGCTTGGTCAAAAACTCCAAACTATAACATATTCTCCAGTTTATCTCCCAGAATGACCTTTCTATAGTTTACACAATATTTGACTGACCAAATGATCTTCAAATGGGGCAAATAAGATATCCATGTAAACTAGACTCAAAAAGGAACAACTTATATGAAGGAGACTTTATGATAAAACACTTACAACAGCTTCGAAATGGGCATGCAAAAGAACTCCTAAAAGCTGTCCGAGAGAGAATGTTTGATATTCTTTTAAAGAAACGTGTAAATGAAGATAAGTTCGTGGGTGATGGCTGGAGATGCTTATGGAAGAGATAAGGGAGATGATAAGGCTGGAGTTGAGAGTTGAGTGTGGTTTTCTCCTACCCAAAATATCTATAAAATATTATCTCAAAATATTCTATCCAATAATATCTATAAAAATCAGCTCAATATATTTTCCAAATGTGGAGTAGACTTGGAAGAGTAAGGTGGCTAAAATCTTTCTATGTGTATTTTAAATCTCTATTCTTAAGATATTTTCCAAATGTGTATTTTGCTTAGGTGTCATGATCTCACACCTTGATTTCCTTCACAATTCCATCTAATGGTTTCTCTTTGTGCCAAGTATCTAATACTATTCATTATGTGTGGTTAAGATCTTGCCAAGTGTCCAAATAAAATATCGCTATCCTAATTTGGACATTTCACACTATGATTTTGAAAACACTACGCTCAGTACATTTACCGAGGTTACTATTCACTCCAAAAATAAACGTAATAAACTTAGTACTGAAAAATTCTAAATATTCAATTAAGCCTAGTGGTGTAGACTATAATGTATTCTGACACTTTTAACTATCTCAAATAATTAAAATCGCATTTCTGGCACCATAGTGAGTGATAACACTAACTATGTTGACAGGCTAAAATTTATGCGATTAGTCGATTCGTGTAAACTTACAGAGTTTTCACGAGGTTCCTAAAGTCAATAGAAATTCCTTAATTGAATTTCTAGCGGGATGTTACAATCTCCCCTCCTAAAAAAAAAGATTTCGTCCTCGAAATCGAATTAAATAAGAAATAGAAATTTAATAAGGAGGTGTTGCTTACCAACCTACTGTCTATCCCGTATATATTTACCTTTGAGATTATGTCATTCCTTAACTCTCTTACTTTAATCAACAATTAGATTATACTTCTTTGCACAAGGTTGGCC
The DNA here is from genome assembly GCF_018687715.1 of Carya illinoinensis. NCBI lineage: Eukaryota > Viridiplantae > Streptophyta > Magnoliopsida > Fagales > Juglandaceae > Carya > Carya illinoinensis. The sequence continues at coordinate 27,872,752 of NC_056763.1, forward strand.
AAGTTGTAACGACATACTCTCCAAACCTAAAACTTTAAGTAAATAATCTTCCGAAACTCTTCTTTAGAAAAGCATAGGTGATATACTTTAAATGTTCTTGTAAATACCATAGTTAGTAAAGAATTCATCAAAATTAAACCGTTAACCTCTCTCTTTTTAACAAAATCGGTGGCACTCTGTTTTAGACCAGACAACTCTGATCCGCGTGATTTTTATAGGTCTTCTGTAGTGGTCAGGCGCCGCATAGCTACGACACTACTTTGTTCTTCTGTAATTGTCAGGCACCGCAGCTATGATACTACATTGCTCTTGTCTCTTGTAGAGAAATGATTCACGAGAGGTGATTCATCATAATTTTCTCTATAAAAGAATTATTCAATTCATCTTCTTTCTCATCTCATCTTCTTCACTTTTCTGAAATTAATCTGCATTCTTACTCTGCAATCTCTTTCTGCTTACTCACTTTGCAATGGCTCAGCAATCTTCTCATTGCCAAAACATGAGGTATTCTGCACCTCGTTCCCCAGTTGTTTCTGCTTCTTCCATAGGTGCTATTATGCAATCAAATAATGATCTGACTAATAAGTCAGAAAATGAACTTATCTACGAGCTTGTGAGTCTCGGTACTCGATACTCATCAGCCATTGTCGCATATTCTCAGAGACTGCAATCCAGGACTGGTGGGGTTGACAAACTCCACGAGAGTATTTCTCTGCTTCAGAGGCTTCTTATGGAATCCAACATGAAGATAGAAGCAGTAAAGCGAGAGAACAGAGATTTAAAATCTTTGCTTAACTCTTCTTTTCGAGTGGCTACTCCTTTAGATAGGAGAGGCATGCAGATTTTTGAAGAGCAAGAACGTTTAAAGATTGAGGCAAAGAGCCTCAAATTTCTGTAATTTTGCTTTATGATAATAAAATAATACTTCACAAATATTCATATTTGTGTTTTTATCTTCTGGTATATGTTTTATGTACTCCATTTTATTTCTTTCAGGGATTTTCATATATATGACATGATCCAATGACTCATATAAATATGCATTTAATCATGCATATCCAAACTCTCAGTAATCTTCAAGTTAATAAAAACCTCAAGGAGTTCTACTGGTCTAGGACTAACTTACTTCTTTATAATCGCAACAATCAGTCATCTTCCTAGGTGGTACTTTGATAACTGACCAGTTAATAACTTAAACTTGAAACTTTCTCTCTTATGATTGTCATAACTCTTCTATCCATCATAAGTTATCAATTATTCTAACTTTAAATGATTTGTTCCTAATGTTCACATAAATCCTCAAGACCAATATTTTACTCTCCATATAATAGTCTTCAAAAGAAGATCGATCTATGTATCCATAAAGATAGTGCTTTGCCAGAAATCATTTACTGGTGGCGTGGTAATACTATTATCATAAATGAATCCTACTAAGGCTAAAGCTTCTCCTAATCAAATTACTCTTCCAAACACAATTTCTATCGTATTTTTAGAATCAAAACAATTCTCCAAATATGTAGAATACCATTCATCAATCCTACATATCCTTTCTCATATTACTAAAATGTATTCTATATCTACATTGGTATGAACAATAATACTTCTAATGAAAATTGTTACTCTCACCACTAGGGTAACAATTTAACTTCCAAGCTGAATTCTCAAGCACCACAATTAATAGAAACAATGACTCGTTTGAATCAAACAATGTACAATTTACCAACTCCAATGACTTGACCTACTCCAAAATAACAATAATGCAATACTACCATCAATTGCAATCAGATCAACGTTAACTATGTTTACCTCAACTAATTCTTCATCCATCGGGAAATTCTGATCTTCTTGATTGTTATCTCCCTTAGGATTCCGAGGTATTCTATCACGAGTCATGTGTCCCTTCTTGAAACACACGAGCATATATATTAAAACCACATACTACCCTTCATACCTTAAGAAATTCAAGCCTAATGTTTGGTGCATTTCCTAAGGACATGTGGATTTACTGCCCAGAGACGTATTGCTCTGATACCACCCTGTGACGCCCTCAAAATCCGTTTGGGATTGGACGGACATTTGAAGCGTCGAGACATGCAACACAAGGTTACCTGCCCCCGTTCATGACATATAAGATGCAATATTCCTAACATGCATCTAACAATATGCAATATTCGCAGCGGATAAATTTTTTTTTTTTTTTTTTTAGCAATACTATGCACCAAATTGAAAATATCCCAAATGCTTAAAACATACTTCATACATAAAAATCCATTGAACAACTAAGATCACAACACTAGTCCAAAATGGTTATGATCCAAAAAGTAGTAGAGATGCAACTCAATCGTACAAGTAGTAATTTACGTTAATTACTATATCAACATTTATGTCGCACCGTCACTTAGTCAACTGTGTCTAGTTGATCAGCTCCTGATTCTCCTTCAGGTCCTGTAACAAGATCTACCATTTGGGGGGAATGGTAGTTGGGACTACCAAAGTGAGATTTGATTACAAATCTCAGTAAGTTAACAAAAAACTTCCACACAAGCTAATGATGCATGGATGTCAGTAAAAGCATAAATGTATAATCAAATTCATAAGAAATTAAAGCATAACTTGGAGTACAACATAGCATAATTGACATAACTTAAATTGAAACATGAACTGAACTTGACTTGCAACTTGACTTAGCATGAACTTGCTCTGAAACTTGAATTAACATGAAAATACATACTCCACAGTTGTTGTGGCCCCATGTATTCTACACAAACTTGACTTAACATGAAAAATACATACTCCACAGTTGTTGTGGCCCCATGTATTCTATACAAACTTGACTTAACATGAAAAATACATACTCCACAGTTGTTGTGGCCCCATGTATTCTATGTGTAAATACATACTCCACAGTTGTTGTGGCCCCATGCATTCTACACATCACAATGCAGTTAAATACATACTCCACAGTTGTTGTGGCCCCATGTATTCTACATAAACTTGACTTAACATTAAAAATACATACTCCACAGTTGTTGTGGCCCCATGTATTCTATGTGTAAATACATACTCCACAGTTGTTGTGGCCCCATGTATTCTACACAAACTTGACTTAACATGAAAAATACATATTCCACAGTTGTTGTGGCCCCATGTATTTTACGCATCACATTTGTAGTTAAATACATACTCCACAGTTGTTGCGGCCCCATGTATTCTACACATCATAATGTACTCAAGATGAAATGTGACTGGAATACGAAAGGACTGAAGTCCTGACGTAACATAACGTGACTTGAACATAACTTAGAATACATGACCAACTTGAAATAGAAACATTTCGTAACATGGCATAACATATAATAGACAACATATTTAACATGACATACTTGCAACAGTGAATATTACATGACTTGACTTACATGTAATAGATGACATACTTAGCATGAAGTACTTGTAATGTACAGTAATACATAACAGAATATATTATGTAACAGATAAAAATTGATGACAGAATAAATTCTGTATAATAGACAATTACATGATAACTTGACATGGCATGACACATATGATAACATACATACATACACTGTAGTTCTTTTACTTAGCATACATACACAGTAGACTGCTAGTAAGTTAAAAGCTAACTTACCTCGATCTCCGCGTTTCTTATAAAACCTCAAGCGCGATCACGAGGAACTGTAATTAGTGATTCTAAAAGTTAGTACTAAATCACTAATAATTTGAAATATGGAAAAATACTAACTTAAAGAGTAAAATTTCCATTTTACTTTCTATATGTAGGAAAATGACCGTTTTACCCATAACTTAAGGATTTTGCATACTAACTCCAAAAGTCACCAAAATTTACATGCCTCATGTAAATTTTATCCTCAACTCAAATATCAATTTAGAAAAATTTAAAACTAATCACAACTATTAAAACTCCATAGGGCCGAAATTCTCATATGTTATTTCTATTGATTTTTGTTTCCAACTTGTTTTGATCAACCTTTTGATCTATGACTTATAAATATGTGATCTTCAAACCAAACCATCACATGGTTTAAAAAGATGTACTAAAACATATATAAGCTTCTAATTCAAGATCACATGGTTAAAAATTAACCAAAACATAAATTTAGCCAAGAACATCCACACTTTGGCTTATCTGAATATCTCTTTACATAAAATTTCATATCTTTGAAACTAACATCAAATATCTTCAAAATAATAATATAACATGTATATAAGATGCTTAGGATCCTCCAATAAAATTATCAAAGTCATTAGAATAGGTTTAGACCACCAAAGAGTTAAACTTTCTCAAAATAGAAACTGTTTTTCTTCTTCCAGTTTCTAAGTTTCTAAATCTAAGCAAATATTTCATCAAAACCTTCAATCATGCAAAAATCCTCAACCAATAGTCATATATACATGTTAACAATACTCCATAAAAATTTCGGACCAATATCTATCCATTAGCTTGGTCAAAAACTCCAAACTATAACATATTCTCCAGTTTATCTCCCAGAATGACCTTTCTATAGTTTACACAATATTTGACTGACCAAATGATCTTCAAATGGGGCAAATAAGATATCCATGTAAACTAGACTCAAAAAGGAACAACTTATATGAAGGAGACTTTATGATAAAACACTTACAACAGCTTCGAAATGGGCATGCAAAAGAACTCCTAAAAGCTGTCCGAGAGAGAATGTTTGATATTCTTTTAAAGAAACGTGTAAATGAAGATAAGTTCGTGGGTGATGGCTGGAGATGCTTATGGAAGAGATAAGGGAGATGATAAGGCTGGAGTTGAGAGTTGAGTGTGGTTTTCTCCTACCCAAAATATCTATAAAATATTATCTCAAAATATTCTATCCAATAATATCTATAAAAATCAGCTCAATATATTTTCCAAATGTGGAGTAGACTTGGAAGAGTAAGGTGGCTAAAATCTTTCTATGTGTATTTTAAATCTCTATTCTTAAGATATTTTCCAAATGTGTATTTTGCTTAGGTGTCATGATCTCACACCTTGATTTCCTTCACAATTCCATCTAATGGTTTCTCTTTGTGCCAAGTATCTAATACTATTCATTATGTGTGGTTAAGATCTTGCCAAGTGTCCAAATAAAATATCGCTATCCTAATTTGGACATTTCACACTATGATTTTGAAAACACTACGCTCAGTACATTTACCGAGGTTACTATTCACTCCAAAAATAAACGTAATAAACTTAGTACTGAAAAATTCTAAATATTCAATTAAGCCTAGTGGTGTAGACTATAATGTATTCTGACACTTTTAACTATCTCAAATAATTAAAATCGCATTTCTGGCACCATAGTGAGTGATAACACTAACTATGTTGACAGGCTAAAATTTATGCGATTAGTCGATTCGTGTAAACTTACAGAGTTTTCACGAGGTTCCTAAAGTCAATAGAAATTCCTTAATTGAATTTCTAGCGGGATGTTACAATTGGCGTAATTAAGATGATTAGCTCCGAATACTAATGTTAAGCAATCTCTTTCTAAAGTACTAAAGAATGCAAATAAGCCCCAAAAAAATTTACAAAGCTGAAATGCCATTGCAGTTGTGACGCCCCCAAATTCCGTTTAGGATCGAACAGAAATTTGAAGCGTCGAGACATGCAACACAAGGTTATCTGCCCCCGTTCATGACATATAAGATGCAATATTCCTAACATGTATCTAACAATATGCAATATTCGCAGCGGATAATTTTTTTTTTCTTTAGCAATACTATGCACCAAATTGAAAATATCTCAAATGCTTAAAACATACTCCATACATAAAAACCTATTGAACAACTAAAATCACAACACTAGTCCAAAATAGTTATGATCCAAAAGTACTGGAGATGCAACTCCATCGTACAAGTAGTAATTTAACTACTATATTAACATTAACGACGCACCGTCGTTCAATCGACTGTGTCTAGTTGGTCAGATTCTGATCCTCCTTCAGGTCCTATAAGATCTACCATTCGGGGGGAATGGTAGTTGGGACTACCACAGTGAGATTTGATTTCAAATCTCAGCAAGTTAACAAAAAATTTCCACACATGCTAATGATGCATGGATGACAGTAAAAACATAAATGCATAATCAAATTCATAAATAATTAAAACATAACTTAGCGTACAACATAGCATAATTGACATAACTTAAATTGAAACATGAACTGAACTTGATTTGACATGAACTTGATCTGAAACTTGACTTAGTATGAATTTACTCTGAAACTTGAATTAACATGAAAAATACATACTCCACAGTTGTTGTGGCCCCATGTACTCTACGTGTAAATACATACTCCACAGTTGTTGTGGCCCCATTTATTCTACGCAAACTTGACTTAACATGAAAAATACATACTCCACAGTTGTTGTGGCCCCATGTATTCTACACATCACAATACAGTTAAATACATACTCCACAGTTGTTATGGCCCCATGTATTCTATACAAACTGAATGTACTCAAGATGAAACGTGACTGGAAAACGAAAGGACTGGAGCCCTAACGTAACATAACGTGATTTGAACATAACTTGAAATACATGACCAACTTGAGATAGAAACATTTCTTAACATGACATAACATATAATAGACAACATATTTAACATGACATACTTGTAATGTACAGTAATACGTGACAGAATATATTATGTAACAGATAAAAATTGATGACAGAATAAATTCTGTATAATAGATAATTACGTGATAACTTGGCATTGCATGACATATATGATAACATACATACATACACTGTAGTTCCTTTACTTATCACACATACACAGTAGACTTCTAGTAAGTTAAAAGCTAACTTACCTCGATCTCCGCGTTTCTTATAAAACTTCAAGTGCGATCACGAGAAACTGTAATTAGTGATTCTAAAAGTTAGAATTAAATCACTAATAATTTAAAATATGAAAAATACTAACTTAAAGAGTAAAATTTTCATTTTACTCTCTACATGTGGGAAAATGACCGTTTTACCCATAACTTAAGGATTTTGCATACTAACTCCAAAAGTTTCCAAAATTTACATTCCTCATGTAAATTTTGTCCTAAACTTAAATATCAACTCAGAAAAATTTAAAACAAAACACAACTATGAAAAACACATTATGGCCGAAACATTCATAGGCCATTTCCCTTGATTTTTTTTGTTGCAATTCTTTTCAACTTCAAAACTCATGCTTAAACCAAAATTTTGCAACAAACATCTTCCAATCCTAAGTTCAAAACCATACTTAAAACATCCATTTAGAAAAAGCTAATAATCAACACCAAACTTTTTTGTAAAAAGATCCAAGCACTTGAATCACAAGTTTTGACCTTAAATCAAAACATCTCCAAGAGTTTCAAAAATCAAATCTTACTTCTAACATATTCATAATATCATCCTAACATCAACCATGCTTTAAATCATCAAACCAAAGTCACCAAAATCACAAAATAACATTTAGAGCTTTTGGTTTTACACTTAGTCCAAAAACAGAAACTTTTTCCTCAACTAGTTTTGATAAATCTCTTGATCTATGACTTATAAATATATGATCTTCAAACCAAACCATCACATGGTTTAAAAAGATGTCCTAAAACATATATAAGCTTCTAATTTAAGATCACATGGTTAGAAATTAACCAAAACATAAATTTAGCCAAGAATATCCACACTTTGGCTTATTTGAATATCTCTTTGCACAAAATTTCATATCTTTGAAACTAACATCAAATATCTTCAAAATAATAATATAACATGTATATAAGATACTTAGGATCCTCCAATAAAATTATTAAAGTAATTAGAATAGGTTTAGACCACCAAAGAGTTAAACTTTCTCAAAACAGAAACTGTTTTTCTTCTTCCAGTTTCTAAGTTTCTAAATCTAAGAAAATATTTCATCAAAACTTTTAATCATGCAAAAATCCTCAACCAATAGTCACATATACATGTTAACAATACTCCATAAAAATTTCGGACCAATATCTATCCATTAGCTTGGTCAAAAACTCCAAACTATAACATATTTTCCAGTTTATCTCCCAGAATGACCTTTTTATAGTTTACACAATATTTGACTGACCAAATGATCTTCAAATGGGACAAATAAGATATCCATGTAAACTAGACTAAAAAAGAAACAACTTATATGAAAGAGACTTTATGATAGAACACTTACAATAGCTTCGAAATGGGCGTGCAAAAGAACTCCTAAAAGCTGTCTGAGAGAGAGTGTTTGATAATCTTTTATTGGAAGGTTTAATTGAAGATAAGTTCATGGGTGCTGGCTGGACATATTTATGGACGAGATAAGGGAGGTGATAAGGCTGGAGTTGAGAGTTGAGTGTGGTTTTCGCCTACCCAAAATATCTATAAAAGATTATCTCATAATATTCTATCCAATAATATCTACAAAAATCAACTTAAGATATTTTTATCTAATAATATCTATAAAAATCAACTCAAAATATTTTTACCCAATAATATTCACGAAAATTACCTCAAGATATTTCTTTTTATCCAATAATATCTACAGTTTTGAACAGACGTTTTGTCTGAAAATATGAAAAAATGTTATTGCACCATAAGACTTTAAATAACCCTCCGAGTCTAATGGCACAAATCATAATACATTTTGACACTTCTAACTATCTCCAATAATCAAAAACACACTTCTGATACCATAGTAAATAATAACACTAACTATGTAGTTAGACAAAAACCTATACAATTAATGGATTCGTGAAAACCCCATAAGTTTTCACGAGGTTCCTAAAGTTAATAGAAATTTTACAATTGAATTTCTAGCGGGCTGTTACAGCAGTCCCACTGAAATGCCATGTACAAGATCAGGGGAATCAAATGCATGTACAAATCAGGGGAAATCAAAACAAACCTCATAACCAACTCAACCGAAATGCCATGTACATGATGACAGGAATCAAATGCATGTACAAATCAAGGGAAATCAAAACAAACATCAGAACCAACTCAACCGAAATGCCATGTACAAGGTTCGGGGAATCAAATTAAAATACAAATCAGGGGAAATCACCACAAACCTCAGAACCAACTCAGTTTTTTCTATCTATCTCTATCCTCAATTCAATATTCAGAGCAATCACATCAAAAAAAAAAACCCTAAAAATTTCTAATCAGGCCAAATAACACAGAAAAATATTCTCCAACCAAAATCCACAAATGGGTTCGGGGAAATCACCTTTTGGACGAGAGAAGAGGCCGCCGTTGATGAAGAAAGCACAGAAAATTTTGGGCGTCCAAGAGAGAAAACAGAGCAACGAGAGAGAGGGGTGAAATGGGTGTCGAAGAGAAGAAGAGAGAGTTGTTCGGTAGAGAGAGAAGAAGAGAATAAGATAGAGCCGTTCGGGGATGGAGGCCGTTCGGCGATGGAGAGAAGAGAGAAAAGAGAGAAGTATATGCGTTCGGGGATGGAGACGTTCGGGGATGGAGAAAGAAGAGAAGAGAAAAGAGAGAGAGAAGAGGAGAGAGAGAGAGAGAGAGAGAGAGAGAGAGAGAGAGAGAGAGAGAGAGAGAGAGAGAGAGAGAGAGAGAGAGAGAGAGAGAGAGAGAGAGAGAAAAAAGAAAGAAAAAGAGAGAAAGAGAGAGCCAGTCGGGAGTTTGGAGAGAGAAAGAATAATAAAAATAATATTTGAAGATGAAAAGTGGTTATTCATCTTTGAATAAACACTGTAACAATTTATTCAAAATTATAGATATGCATATACCAATGCAAGACATTTTAAGGACATTATCTTCAAATTCAAGGATGAAGATGAAGATGAATACTCCATTACTGATGCTCTAAACAATATAAAAAAATTGGCATGTCAAACTAGAGTTATTCTATACAACTTCCTACTGTGCTGCAACTTCCGCACTCCAGCTGACCTGGAATTGTTTATTATTATTATTTTTTTTAATGAAACACTGGTTTTGGAGTTTAGGAGAACCAATTGAAATTAAAGATTCAAAATACAATTCTCCCCCTCCTCGCATTACCTCCCTCCGTCCCCCTCCCCCCCCCTCCCCCAACCCACTTGCCCAAGTTGGTCTCTCTGATTGAAACGCTCAGTTTCGTCGCCTTGCTCGTCCTCCGAAAGTTGCCATTTGGTGCTATCGACAAGGGTAAGAACTGACCTAAAGAAATGATAAGCAAAGGTTCAAAGAACTTACATGTACTGGGTCTCAAAAGCGCCCCTTGAAAAGTAGAGAACTCGAAAGAATCTAAGAGATTTTCTAATTGGGATGAGCAGCTTAGATGGTATAAGCATACTTTTTATGCATTTGTAGGTCAACGCCTGGTGTTCTAGATCCATCCATTGAGATGAAGTGAATGGCCCTCAGATTCCAACTAAAAAACCAAACGACCTTCAGCTAAAAAACCATTCAGCATTCTAAAATAATCCAAGCTCCCATGGCTATAGCCTAAAAACAGAAAACTAGAAACTGGAGACCCACACGAAAAGTAGTTCTCAGATGAGGAAGAAGAAATCATCATGGGGAGAGAGAGAGAGAGAGAGAGAGAGAGAGAGAGAGAGAGAGAGAGAGAGAGAGAGAGAGAGAGAGAGATATTTTTAGGGATTCATGAGGGGAGAGAGGATGGAGATTTAGCCACTGAACCGGAATGTAAGTAAACCTGGTTTGCCATGTCAGCTTTCATGCAGCGTGCATTTGAAAAACCGGTGGTTGGATAGATTTATTCGTCAAACTACTGGAAACGTGACGCGACTTTTTTACTTTTTTTCACAATGGGCTTCATTGGGTAGAGATGGTAATACGCTATGGTGGCCCAAGGTTGGTTTGTTTATGTAGGAAGCCATGTCAAGCGCCAATCGTCAATGCTGCCTCTGTCATACGTACACTAAAAAATATATATAATAATAAATTTATAAATTAACGTAATTTTATATAATTTATTAAATTTATAATAAAAATAATTTTATAATTTAACATATTCTATAAATTATATTAATTTATAATTTAATATTTATATAATTTCTTTATTACTATGATATTGAGAAATATCATAAAATTAAATTTATAAGCTTTACCATTCATTATTCCACACATTTTATATCACATTTCTTTATTATTATTATTTTTTATTCCTTTTAAACTAATTGAGTTATTATGTTTATTATCTATGCATCACCATATATTTGGTGAGAACAAAAATTAAAAAATATATATATATATCATAGGTGATGTGTGGTGTGAAAATGATGAGTAGAATTTTTCTAAAATTATAAATTAGCTTTGGATTATATTTTTTTTAATAAAATAAATCTCACCCATCATATATAATCATATTAATTTTATGAATTGTTTTTAAACGGCTTTATGAATCTAATATTCCTCTTATAAATGATAACACGAATGACATATAAAATTATAAAAATCATTGGAGAAAGTAATTATGGTACTAATTTTGAAATGTAAAATTTATATCATCTATATTTTAAAATTTTAAAATTCATGCATCCCATTTTATCATCGTTTTGCTTCATAAATTATCAACATTGGCAATTTATGATTTGCAGTGTTCGTTGAGAAAGGACTTTTAAGATCATGCACATGCTTAATTTTCATAGGTGGTTTGCAATGTAAATAAAATGAGTATAAAAAAAAAATGATATTTGCAGTTTTAAGTTTGGTAAGTATTTTTGCATAATTCTTTTTAAAAAAAATGATAAATATGAGACTTATATGAATAAATTAAATTTTTAATAATAAATTATATATTTTTTTGTTTTGTTTAATAATACACTATGTTTGTACACTACCAGTCAAGTTAAAGGAAAGGAAAATTTTATGTGCAGTCATTTTTGCAGACTCTTTTGTGCACTCCAGTGATATGATTGGTTGTGTATTAAAAAAAAATTAATCCAGCCAATTATATCAGTGGAGTGCGTAAAAAATATGTAAAAATGACTGTATATAACATTACTCAAAGAAAAATGATACCCAAAAATAAAATCCTGAAGTCTTGATATTTTGCAAGATGACGGTAGGGCAGCTGAGGTACTGAAACTACTATTAGATGTCAACACCAGACTTCACAGTTTTGGTACTATTTGAACGTCGGGCGGCGGACAAAAAAGGACAAACAATTTGTGGCCAGAGTTCTGCCATACTCAGGGTCCAACTACCTTCCCACTTGCTGATGTAATGTGTATAGTAATGTGTATAGTAACACGTGCTATGTCAGAAGAAAAAAATAAAAAAACAAAACCAAAAAAAGGAGGAAATTTATGTGCGCCTTCTCGACTTCCATTTCTTGCTTAAGCCTCCCCTGTCACTTTCTTTCCCTCCAAATGTCCCTAAAGACCTCCATTGATGCTCTGCTCTATCCAAGCTATTCAGAGCAATTTTTTTGACGCAAATAATAGTCCAGCACTCCAAAGAAGACACCCATTGCTCCTGTCACCATCACCATTCTTCATTATTCGCCATTGACATTTTCTAAGTACTGGCATCGGGTAGGCTTGTGCATAAAAGGTCATAGGCCGATCCGTCTGCAAGACCCGCTATTGGCCCACCCGAAAAAAGTCAGGTTCATCGGGTCAAGTGGAATAACGAGTGGACTACGTATTATATCGGTCGACACCGACGAAACCGATCACAAATTTTAGCTTTGAATCGACTTCTCTCCTCAAACCCTAGCCAACTTGCCATTCGCGGTCGCCGTTCACAGTCGCCATTTGGCTCTGTTGCTTCTCCACGAGGTCCAGATATGCCAACTCTCAACTCTCATGCACTTCGCTGTTCGCGGTTCCAGCCGTTCGCCTCTGTTGCCTAGTAGAAATGCCTCTGCCGCCCATTGTTTTACTTGTTTAGTTTGCAAAAAAAAGTAAAAGGGGCAGGAAACTTGGGATCATTCCCGGCGGCGAGATCTGTATGAGATTTGTTCCATGGGATAGATGAGATTTGGCATTTGTGGAATAAAATTGGATTTCAATGATTTTCCTCGCTGGAGTATTGGGTGGTGATGGGGGGTGTTGTGTCGTGTCGTGTCATTTATTTTCTAGCAAAAATGCCTCTGGCACCTATTGTTTTACTTGTTGTTTGGTTTCCAAGAAAATGTAAAACGGGTAGGAATCCTGGGATCGTTGGCAGCGGCGAGATCTGTATGAGATTTGTTCCATGGAATGGATGAGATTTGGCATTTGTGGAATAAAATTGGATTTCAATGATTTTCCTTGCGGGAGTATTGGGTGGTGATGGGGGGTGCTGTGTCGTGTCGTTTATTTTCTAGCAAAAATGCATCTGTCGCCAATTATTTTACTTGTTATTTGGTTTCCAACAAAATGTATAAGGGTTAGGAAGAGATCAATAATTTTCTGTGCTGTTCATAGTATTTTTCTCTTTTTTCTTTTAATCTCAGCATTCCTATAGAGATTTGTATGATCAGTAAACTGTAGAGGTCAGCCGATGAAGAAGAAAGAGGGCATTTTTCTTTTTTTGGTCGGATCATGCAGGTTCGACCCTATTTCGTTGTTGACAGGTCGGATTGTGTAGGGTTGGCGCCTTAAATTCAGAGGTTCAGGTTGGGTTGGGCATATATCCGGTATTTTTTGGACGGGTTGTAGGCCTAGCGTCGGGCTTAGCTTATCCACTAATAGGTACCATTTATTCCAACTTTTTTTAACTAATCATATTTATGTTTTTTGCCTTATTTTTGTTCATGTCCTAGAGATTTAATTTGTTGATAGCATTCATGGATTTAATAATGCTTGTTCATACCGAAATGGGATATCTTTAATAACACTGTTTATACCCTATGTTCTTTAAAAGTTTTCAAGCAATATAAATAAGATCAAATTCATAAGATTGTTCGAATGATGATAGAAAACTCAAGCCCAATTGCTTTTTTCTTAGGTTATATCCAGGAATTGTTAAGGATACTAGCTTAGTTCTTTGAGAAACTGATTTTTTTTCTAATATTCTTTTTTTTTTCTTAATTTGTTAGTTGGTATAGACATACATGTAGTTTTTTCAAAATACTCAAAAGTTAATAGCACTTTTTTTTGTATGCTTACCCAAAATACTATCATTTGCAGTTATTATTTGGATTATGGATGCATCAACATTTGAGTATGAAAGTTGGGATACTTATCAAGTTACACAGATAACTTCTAACAACTCTTTAGCCCTCCAAGTTGACCCATTGGGTGAGTTATTAGGTTTATTCTCTCTGTTTTTTTTTTTTTGAAATATTTTGAATCCATAGTTTTTGAGTAACTTTTTTTATTTGACTAATGAGGTTCAAATTGCATACGATTCAGAGTTTTATGATAAAGAGGAGGATGCTTCTATAATGTACAAAATTGTAGACGACAAAAATGTTAAGGAGCCAAAGACTGGCATGGTTTTTGGGTCTAGTGCCAAAGACAGGCATGGTTGTTGGGTCTAGTGATGAAATTTTTTTTTATACTACAGACAGTATGCCAATCAAAGGGGATTTGGTATTGTTCAAAAAGGTTGTAAGAAAGAAGCAGATGAGATTGTCAAATACGTCACATTCGCTTGCGTTTATCGAGGTAAAAAAAAAGACCACTTCAAGTAACGTTATCAAGCTAATGCTAACAACAAACACAGATTGCAAGGCGAAGATCAACGCCCAATTAAGCATTGATGGGAAGTGGTTTTTGACCACCATTGTGCTTGAGCATAATCACGATTTGAGTCCAGGAAAAGTAAGGTTTTTTAAATGCAACAAGGAGATGGACCCGGTCATGAAAAGAAGGCTTGAGTGGAATGATAGAGCTAGAATCACAATGAGTAAGAATTTTAACTCATTGGTTGTTGAGACCGGGGGTATGAGAACTTACCATTTGTAGAAAAGGATTGTAGAAATTTTATTCAAAAAGCAAGACATCTTTGTCTTGGAAAAGGTGGCACAGAAGCTCTTTGCGAGTATTTTAGTAGGATGCAAAAAATTAATGATGGTTTCTTCTATAGCATAGATATGGATCATGATTGCTGACTAAAAAACGTGTTTTGGGCTGATGCCAGAAGTAGGCCATCATACGAGTATTTTAGTGATGTCATTATGTTTGATACCATGTACATGACTAATAGATACAGAATGCAATTTGCTCCATTTGTGGGGGTAAATCATCATGGTCAATCTATGCTTTTGGGGGCGGGGTTGATATCCAGTGAGGATATAGAGACTTTTGTTTGGTTGTTTGAGAAGTGGTTGAAATGCATGAATAACTGTGCACCCAAAGCAATAATAACCGATCAAGACAGGACTATGAAATCAGCCATAGCAAAAGTATTTCCATGTGCACGACATAGATTTTGTTTGTGGGACATAATGAAAAATTTTTTCAAGAAGCTTCGGTCACTAGGGCAATACCATACTATTAAGAGTGACATTCAGACAGCAGTGTATGATTCTCAAACGTGTATAGAGTTTGAACAAAATTGGCAAAATGTACTTAACGCTTACAATCTTCAAGAGAATGCCTGGTTGAGTTCGTTATATAACGAATGGATGCATTGGGTCCCTGTATATGCCAAAGACACATTTTGGGCTAGTATGACAACTACACAGTGTAGTGAAAGTATGAATGCTTTCTTTGATGACTATGTACACTCGAGCACAACATTGAAAGAATTTGTCAACCAACTCGACAATGCTCTGGGGAGGAAGGTTGAGAATGAGGTCCAAGCAGATTTCAGTTCTTTTAATAGTGTAATACCGTGCATCACCCATTACCCTATTGAGAAGAAATTTCAAGATGTTTATACCACTGTAAAAGTTAAAGAGGTACAGGAAGAATTTAGAAGGAAGCTATACTGTCATTACATGTTATTTCAAACTGAATGTGCCATTTCTACCTACACAGTGACCAATGAGGTGAAAATTGATGATAATTTTATCAAGGAAGTCACTTTTTTTGTTTACTTCAATGAAAATAAGTGTGAGGTGAAGTGTACTTATGGTTTGTTTGAGTTTAGGGGAATTTTGTGTAGACATTCAATCACTGTTTTGACTATAAGAAAAGTGACTTCACTACCACCTATATACATACTCGATAGATGGAGGAAAGATATCAAGCGTAGATATTCTCTTATTAAGAGTAGTTATGATGACTTGAGTAACAATCCTACTGGACAAAGATATGAGAACATGTTCAAAAAATGGACGTGATGAAACACATTGATATGTTAAAGGAGAAGTATCATGCGTTGAAGTGTACATCTTCTCAACTTTCACAACACATACCGAATGTCTCATCCAAATGTAATGAGGTTTTACATAGAAGTGATGGCTTGGTAGGGCAAAGTAGTAAAGTGATAAAGCCCTCTCATAGTTTGAGGTAAAGGGAGACCGCCATCAAAGCGAAAGATGTCTACAATAGATAAAGCAGTTAAGAAACCACAAGCAAAAAGCAAATCTGGAAGTGACAAGAATGACAAGCAAAATAGAAAAATAGTTCAACATGATCAAGTAAATTTTTACATTTAATACTTATATATAAAATCTTAGTTTACGTTTGATTATATTCATTTTTTAGATTTTTTGCCTCGTAGACAAGGGAAGATTCCATGTAATCCTTTTTTTTTTTTAAATACTTTTTAAATCTCTTTAAATACTTTTAAAAAAATTCACAATATTATTAAAAAATATTTTTTTAAATATGAGATTAAAAAATTGTAAAAAAATACTTTCTTAATCATTAAATTAGAAAAAAAAAAACAATCGAGACCTATTCTGAGTAGCTTTTTCCATGTACTTAATTGCTCTTGCAAAGGACGAGTCCTAGAAATACTTCTGAAGGAACAGCATACTTCTTGTTCCTTATTTTCTACCCAAAAAAATCCATTTTACCTTTAATTCTCCAATTATTTGCAATTGGATGACGAAAAGTTATAATTCACCAATAATTTAGCAAAAAATAATAGGAACTCCTTGGAAACATGACTATGTTGAATACTTAAATACTAAAATGGACCATCTATTTAAAGGGCGGACAATGAATCGTGTATTTAATGTAATAACTAGAGGAGTAAATATTTCAGTCTGTTGTTTTTGGTATTGGTAACACTCCTTAGATACTATAATAAAGAAAGGGAGATTTTAAGGAAACTTTCTATGTTTAAATAATTCAACGGTTTTGTATCTAATAGCAGAAAATGCACCAATGGTCTTTATGATACATTACATATAATTCAATTAAGATATTGTGTGGTTGAATGGTACCCTGCCAGGGTACAGACCCGGGCCCAATTCCTAGCTGGTGCAATACTCGTAATTATTCAACCTCAATGCGAAGGAATGGAAGAATGCACTCTTCATGTATATTATTGATCACAATCACTCTCATTCAGAAGAATGATCAAGCAAAGATAAGTACAAGAAAATAACACAACATTGGTTTTCCCTAGAAAATGATACGGGGGTTGAGGGAGTCTTGAAACCTGATTACTCTGAGACACATTTGTCACTAACGATATTGGAGGTGTACTTGATGAAGTCCTCGTGAGCTTGCAAAACCAAGTGACGATCTTCCCATTCATCGCGGTAAGCCTCGGGTCGAGCACGTTTGTTCCTGCCATTAGCAAGATACATCTGCACCCTCCATTCTTCATTTCCAGGACATCCACACTGCGCCGCAAGCCAATTATTGTACTGGAACTGCAAATGACATCCAAAAGGTTTTCTAACCATAACCAGACTAATGTAAAGAAATCAAAAACTAGAGGCACTAAATTTGATTGCCATCATTCCACAAAAAATCACCCACCAATATGATTATTGGCTTTTCTTTTTTCTTTTGGGGAGTGGGGAGGGAGGAGGGAGTAAGTTCACCATCGAGATCAAAGGGGATAAGATGATGTCTTGCACCATAAGAGCTTGGGATATCATTTTACAACACTTTTATTGGAAATGTGCCACCATAAAAATAAAATCAAAATCAATCCATGATGTGTGCTCCAGACTAGGATGAATTTACCTGACTAATACCCATACAATGAGTGTATCGCTTGAGCGTACCAGCAGCTTCAAGTGACGAGTATAAAGCTTCAACATCTTCCATCATCTCCTCTTGTGATGGAAGCATCAATTGATTTGACAAAACACCAGCTATCCACTTGCTTTGTAATTCAAACATGGTGAAAGGAATAACCTGTCACCAATCCAATGCAAACTATTTACTTCCACCATTAACTAAGACCAAATTAAAGATCCAACCAAATAATAAGGATGAACCTGCCATGGTAATCCAACAAAGGAAAGCCACGGGGCCAGGGCTGGTGGGAAAACGTGCTTGTACAGTGGCCCCACACGGTTGTCATCCACAGTCACAATGCCATTTGTTTCAAGAAAAGGAAAATCATACTTGTACCTTAAAAAGACAAACATCCTCTACTGATCATTCAAGGTAACATTTTTGGTTTACTCACAGATTTTACGAAATGAAAGTTTGTGTAAAGAGGATTTTGGTACTAAATCAAAGCTAATGCCAAGTTGATGGAGCATGCAGTATACCCCGTGCAGTGTAGAATGACATCAGCAAGGACTAAACTGCCATCTTGGAAATATACAGTACCATCTCCACCGACACTTCCTATCTGTGTCAAAGTTTATCAAGGTTAGCACTTTAATCAGCATTCCCCGTAATCACACTCGGATTACTTGCTCGACTTCTCATAATAATCAGCCAATTCCCAACATGGATCAAGATATTTACCATAGGATGAAGCCACATGTTATCATAGCCAGGCTGTTTTCCAAATGTTTCATCCCCAACTGTTCTAGCTGCAATGTGGACTTCTTTGGCAACACCGGCTATGTCCCGTGAAATATCAACAGCACTTGCTGAACTCCCAATCAAAACTACAACCTGTCAATAGCAAGAAAAGGATAAGCTAAGCCAATCACTGGTTGAAGGGATTGCAACTGAAAGGAAGTTATGGGCAGTAAGTTGTTCACTCTAATTGCTAAGTGTTGTGAAACATGCAGCAATTATGATGAATAGTATGGAAAATCAAAGAGAGAGAAAGCAAGAGTAACACACAGATTTGACGTGGTTCGGCAGTATGCCTACATCCACAGGAGCAAGTACGGGAGAGATTCGGTCAGTCCGGACCGGAGAAACCGACCGGACTGGCCATTTTTGGACTGAATGAATTCAGTCCGGTTCGCGGTCCAAGGGTTTTTCACCCCGGACCGGATCGAACCGAATGAAAATTAAAAATATATATCTTATTATTTCTATAAATAATTAATAATATATCACAATATTACATAAGTATTATATTCTTTAACATATAACTATAATATATATTACTAGTAGATTTTTTTTTATAAATAAATATATATAGTACTAGTATATATTAATATATTAACATATTATAAGAGTTATAATATAAATTATAGTATACATATAAATTTATAATAGCATTAATATAGTTAACTTAATATGTTATTATTAAATCATTATAATTGCATAGAGTATTATTTAATATAGTATTACCAAATTATCATTAACATATAGTATATTAGTAATACTACTAGTATAGTTATTAGTTATAGTATTGATACTAAGTGTATAACTATATATATTTAGATCGATGTATTATTATATTCTTTAATGTATAACTATAATATATAATACTAATATATATTAATAATTGTATAATTTATTATGAAATTTTCATTTAATAAGTCACTTAATTTTAATTTAATATTTTAAATATATATTTTTTTTAATCAATCGATTAAAAAAAGAAGAAGAAGGTTGGACCAGACGGACTGACTGGACTGGACCGTCTCGAATGGGACTAGACCGGCCCGGTCCTTAGACTGTTCAGTTCGGTCCGGTCCAAGGTGGGAAAATCCTAGACCGAATTGGTCCGGTCTGGTCCACAAAATCTCCCGGGACCGGATCGGACCAAACCGAACTCCCCCTAGGAGCAAGCGGCGGCTAAATGTCACTATACCAAAGTAGGGTTACATCATATGTATTTAATGTGTTCCACTTGATATGAGCCACATAGTACAACACTAAGCATTCTTTTTTTTTTTTTTAGGTACAACACTAAGCATTCTTTATAACATGATGTCGGTGCTCTACTTGTTCCAAAAGAAAGGAAAGGAAAAACAATCTCCGATAATAATCAATATTTGGCTTGTTACAAAGGTCCACACAGAGTATTTATTCCAGGCATATTTACCTACCGAGACATATTCAATGCAATTTTACACCATTGATACAAAGAAACAACCTTAGCTAGCTGCATTTGTAGAGCCAAACATAACCATGCCATCAAACTCCACAAATAAGAACTATATACGTGGTCATAACATAATCTGGTGTTATGGGAGATGGCATTGATCAATAATCCTCAATTCAAGCAAGTTATTGTGAGTGCCTTATTTTGAGATGCCATCCAACACAGGTGACATTATACAGAACTAGGGATACTCAGTTTTGTTTTTCTTGAGCTGGTGATTTTTAGCTCGTTGGTGAAAAGAAACCACCCTCCACCCCTAAAAAAACATGACAGTGAGCTTTACTTACATGAGAAATGACTTGTACAAGCTCCAGATGGACAAGCACAAGTCATTTGTAAAAAAGTGGACCCCACCTTGAAAAAGTGTTAAAAAAAAAAACCATTCTTTTTTAATGGGACTCACTTTTTTAAGAAGGGCCTATGTGGGATTTGTCTAGTTGGGACTTGTAACTTGCATTAGTAATTACTCTACTTACATATTCATCTCATGTACTCTAAATTATCTATACACGTCCACAGCAATGGAAAAACCGAGGAACATAGGCCTAAAATGAGAAAGTATAGTGGTGCTGGCAATCAACCAAAGAATTCTCAATGGTCAATTATATGAAATTCATCCAAACACATCTGAATATTCTCTAGGCATCAAGCAATGCCCTTTACAAACCACCATGCATGGCATATTTAAATGGAGACGAGGTCACAGAACCAGAAATGTAAATGGAATTACCACAACACGCATCACGCACACACTCACACAAAAGCGCAAGCGCAAAGGATAAAGAAGCTAGAAACCTGGCACATACTTGATCTCGAAAAGGCTCGGGAACTCGATAATTGTGGCTATGCATTTGCTTCCCCGGCCATTCATTCATACCTGCAAGTACAATAATAAACATCAACAAGTACCAAGAGTAAGCTTCATAAGGCTTTGGTTATTTAGAGTTTATGCCCAAACTTGTATGCAAAGACTTACCCGGAATCAAGGCGATCCGAGGTTCGGTAAAATGCCCATTACATACAACAACGGCGTCAAAAATCTCATCAAAACCAGCTTCATCTTCGTCTCTCTTTCTGGATTTTACATTCCATTTCGAGCCCTCCATTAATCTCACGCGCACAACCTCTGTCTCGAACTGCACCAATTCACCGATCCGAAACTCGCGCGCGAAGTCTTTGAGATACATGAGGACCTCTCGGTGACCCGGGAACCGTCTCGGGTCTCGGTCCGGGTCGTCTCTGGAGAAGAACGGGTAGTCGCTGAAGCCCATGGACTCGCGGGGGAGGTTGGTGCGGAGGGAGCAGTATAGGCTGCTGTTGACCCTAGTCCGAGTCGGGTCGAGTCCGAGATGGTCGGACTCGACCATCGTAGTATACACCCAGGTGCCGCCCACCTGGTCACCACGCTCGAAGACGACGACGCTGTGTCCCTTACGCCGGAGCTCTCGAGCCGTCACGAGCCCGGCGGCTCCGGCTCCAATCACGGCCACGTGGCGGGAGATGACCGAATTGGACACGGGTGTCATGGACAGGCGTTGGATTGTTATTGCTGTAGTTTCTGCAGGGATTGGCATTATAGTACGACAGAAGACTAGGTCGTATATATGAGTTTGCTCGTACTTCACTTGCCCAGGGCGGGGAAGAGGAACACGGCGATTGTGATGACTGATGAGTACTATGCGATGGTTATGAATTATGAGTGCCACATCTTTCAGATGCATGGGGCCAAGAAGGCAAAGTCGCACACGACAAGATATTTGTACTACCGATTATTATAGCTAGAGATCTCTTTCTTTCTTTTTTTCTTTTTCATTTTTTTATAATTTGTAAACAATTTTAAACTAAGATATTATTATTATTAGGAAAAATATAATTATAAATATAATTTTGTATTAATGTGTATTAATATAATATAATTGATAAAAAAATAAATTTTATTAAAAATAATATTAATTTAAATTTTAAATATAAATAAATCAATATTAATATATATTAGTCCTTAGTGTTCGACTGTAATTATAATAACGAAAGTATTATTATTATTTTCTTAAAAAAATTAGCATGTCAAACTATTGGTAACGTGACGCGACTTTTTTGCACAGTGGGCTTCATTGGGTAGAGATGGTAATTCGCTATGGTGGCCCAAGGTTGGTTTGTTCGTACAGTGAGGCAGCCATGTCAAGTGCCAGTTGTCAATGCTGCCTCTGTCATCCGTACACAAAAAATTATATAAGAATAAATTAATAAATTAACCTTATTTTAAATAATTTATTAAATTTATTTATGATAAAAATAATTTTATAATTTGACGTAATGTATAAATCACATCATTTTACAAATTTATGTTTTATATAATTTATTTGTGGCTATATTATTTTTAAAAAAAAAATCATAAAATTAAATTTATGAATTTTAATATTCATCATTCCACACCTCTTATATTATAATTTTTTAATTTTTTTAATTCTTTATAAATTAATTGAGTTATTATGTTTCTCATTCATGCACCACCATATATTTGGTGAGAACGAAAATTTTAAAAAAATTAAAATATTATATATGATGTGTGGTGTGAAAATGATGAGTATAATTTTTATAAAATTATAAATTAACTTTGGGTTATAATTGTTTTTAATAAAATAAACCTCACTCATCATATATAATCATATTAATTTTTTTTAGACGGCTTTATAAATCTAATATTCCTCTTATAAATGATAACACGAATGACATATAAAATTATAAAATTCATTGGAGAAAGTAATTATGGTACTAATTTTGAAATGAAAAATTTATATCATATATATTTGAAAATTTTAAAAATCATGCATCCCATTTTACCATCGTCTTGCTTCATAAATTATGATAGATTATCAACATTGGCAATTCATGATTTGCAGTCTTCGTTGAGATATGACTTTTAAGATTATGCACATGCTTAATTTTCATAGATGGTTTGCAATGTAAATAAAATGAGTATAAAAATAAAAAAAGATATTTACAGTTTTAAGTTGTGTAAGTATTCTCGCAGAATCTTTTTTAAAAAGAGTAATAAATATGAGATCTACATAAATAAATTAAATTTTTAATAATAAATTTTACTCTTTTTTTTAAATAATACACTATGTTTGTACACTATCAATCAAGCTAAAGGAAAAGGGTACCCAAAAATAAAATCTTGAAGTCTTGATATTTTGCAAGATGGCGGTAGGGCAGCTGAGGTGAAACTCCTATTAGATGTCAACACCAGACTTCACAGTTTTGGAACTATTTGAACGTCGGGCGGCGGACGCATTGAACAATTGGAAGCATTACAGAGAAAAAAGGACAAACAATTTTTGGCCAACAATCTTTTTATTGAAGCATCAATATAGAAATGGACGAAGAAGCATGGACCTGAGGTTTGATTTTGTTGTTTCAAACTGCTAGAAAAACTACTTCTTTAATGCAAGTTGTCACAGTTATATGAAGCTCAATTAACAAGTTAATTTTTAAAAATTAAAGTAAAAGAGATATTTATAAAAAAAAATAGTCATATTATTTATTGTTATTTGTACAAAGATTCTTTTTTTTTTAAAAAATAATAATATCTCTTGTATTCTATTCCAAGTCCCAAATTCTAAAAAATGGTGATCAATCGACATGATTAGTCTGGGGATTACGAGGATACTAAGCTATATGTCGTGGTTAATGTTGGGAGTCCAATGAGAGAGAGAGAGAGAGAGGTGTCTATAAGTGGGAGGACAGGCTGTTGGGCAGTCCATCCATAGCCATAGGGGAAGAAGATAGGGAACTTTGGGGTAGTATTAATTTACCCAAGAAAGCAAAGGACAAATAGTTAAGGGAGAAGAACGTAAAAATGAGGGAAACCGAAAGCAAAACTAATAGGCAACCTCGGGCTTACAGTTGCAGTTGATATTGTGTGCCTGTCCCACAGTCCCCACTCCCAGCATGTCTCTCTGACTCTGACCGCTCCTCTTTTTAAGCCGGAGATCTTAAAGTGCGAAAAGCAAAGAAAACCGAGAGAGAGAGAGAGAGAGAGAGGGAGGGAGAGGAGCGGAGAGTAAGGAGGCAGAGAGTTTGTGTTGTGTAATAACTGCCTGAAAGAGAGATACGATTTCCACGCCTATTTATCCACTCCCGAACGAACACACACCCAGAGAGAGAGGGAGAGGGGTCATTTTCACCCCAGACCTTTTACTTTTATCCCCAGCGATCTGATTCCCTTTCTGCTCTCTGTATCTCTCTCATATTTCTTTCCCTTCTCTCTCTCTCTCTCTCTCTCCCCCCCCCCCCCCCCCCCCCCTTTTTTCTGAACTGTGGTTTTGGCCATTTTCTTTGCTTCTGTTGTATGATGCACTGTGATATTCTTTGTAAAATGATGATTTTCTGGACAAACTAGAAGCCGAAGCAGATATTCTAATGGAGGAAAGCTTTTTTCTTTTTAGGTTTCCCTGCCTCAAGGTAAACTCTCTCTCTCTCTCTCTCTCTCTCTCTCTCTCTCTGTTTTCTATTGACTAGTTCCGTCGTGGTAAAGGTACAAAATCTTAAATTTTGGGGTTTTTCTTTTTCTAAGATATGATACGAGAACTATTATGGTAAAATGTTTGTGTGTAGTTGCTCATTACCAGGTTAATTATTCTTCTGAAAAATTATATATTTTCCAGTTGTTATTGGGAACAAAGTAATTACTTGATTTTGTATGTACAGTGTCATTCTCGTTAACTTTATTAGTAATTTACTATAAAAACCATCGGTGGAGATTACCCATATGAATAAATAAAGCAATCACAACGAGAGAAGCTGAAAATCTTGGATTTTTTCCAGAAATGTGCTCCTTTCCGTTCTCGTTAATATCAAGATTGAAAATGAATGATTTACTGGTCGGTACAAATTGGAATTAGAATCAGACTCAAAAGAGAAAGACGTTTTGTCTGAGCAAAATTTAATCTTTCACTCTGATACAGTATTACTGTTTTGTTATCGTGGCTTGTATGGATTGGGGAAGCATTTTTGGGCCTACCCACTGTTACACTCATGACGCATTTTGTGGGACGGTATGACCTGTAAACAGCATTATATCATGTGTGCTTGTTCGTTTTTATTTCAAACGTGAATCAACCTTCTGGAGCTGTTCAGATTGTACATTGATCGAACAAATACTTCAATTGGTGGGAACTGGGAAGTCGGATTTCCACAATTAAATTTTATTCGTATTGTGGTGCATTCTCAATGATTATCTAATTGTTGCAGCACCGCACTTATGTTAAAAGCTTTACCTTTAACTTTTCGAAATTGGGTGTCTTGATAATCATTTCTTCCCAGGAGAGCTGTTCAGGGATGGGGCAGTGAAAACCTCACAAATTGCTATTCCTAAGATGCAACCTCAGTTTTGATGCCATCATCTTTTGATTTTGCCATGGACGTCATGCTGAAGCAAGGAGATTTTGATTTGAGTTCAGTACAAATGTATGCTGAGTCTCTCAAAGAAGCTTTAAAGAAGACTATGCTTAGCCAGGACGTTATATTTAGGAAGCAGGTGTGCAGACACCATCACTTTTGTTGATTTATACATTGACTTCAGTTAGGACTATATATCTTGTTTTGACATAATTATGTCCCCTATGTTTGATACACATAAATGATTTAAATTGCTTATGGATTGCTACTTTTTAGCTACTTAGATTAACTGGACTTTAGAGGCATTTGGGACTTTCTCTTTAAAGTATGGCTTCTACTTGTAGTGATGGAGCATGCACGTAGTTACAAAATTACACGCAAAAGAAAAAAGAAAAAAAAAAAAAAAGAGAGAGAGAGAGACTTTTTTTGAGATGGGAATATATGGTTGTGGGATTTGGCATGCATTTTAATGGAATATGGTAACACAAATATATTTCTTAACCTTTGGTAGATCAAGAGTGGATCCAAACTTTAAAGAAACAATTATGAGAAGTTAATGGATAAATGCTTTCTTTTTTAAAACTAATATGTATTTTAAGACAGCCCAATAGGAACACATCCCATCTATGTTGAGATGGGAAGTATTTTCTCATTTTTGCTACTGATTTATATCCAGGTTGAGGAACTCCATCGATTATATTTGAAACAGAAGACACTAATGGAGAATCTTGCTTGGAGGGAGTTTGATAGATACAATTTGAGGAAAGCAAGCGCCCATTCAAAGTCGTTCCCTTTTGCAAATTCAGCAAGATATGAACCACTTGCAAAAGAAACATTGTTTTCCTCAATTCAAATGGTAAGTAGAAGCCTCCAACTTTCGGGACATTCTGTTTTTGGAGAGTTACCATTTGAATGACTATTTAAGAGGAGCTGGATTAAAAATTTTCTTTACTCTATGATGGGATCTAAAACTCAGTCATAGGTTTATTTGCTCTTACCTGCATTTTAGGTGGCTTTGAATGCATTATATCCATCCACCTTGCACAACTAACCTATTTTTTTCAATGATATGCTATATGTTACTGTTAATTTGATAAGTTTGTCCTTTAGGCGGGCCCTACTCTATCTACAGACCACATGTTAGAAGGGCACCAGGGCATGCCCTATAATCTTTGGCAGGGGCCTCGAGATCTTCAACTTTCTTGTGATCATGGTAAAATTTTTCGAAGAGTTGGAATATTTTCAATCACCTAAGAGAAGCATTGAATTTGAAGTTTTTTTTTCTTGGTGGCGATAATGTTTCAGATCCAGAGTTGAAGCTCTCCTTGAGCTCTGGTTATGACAATTGGAGAGAGGGGAGTGCTAAGAAAACTTGGCTTGATAAAAAAGCCCATTCCTGCGCTCGCATCATTATTGACTTAGAAGAGTCAATTGAGAGGGTATCAAATGAAGGTGAAAAAGATGCACCTTCTTTCAGATATACTACTCCGACACCTCATTCTGGTAGCAAGCATCAGCCGGGATTTTCTGTACTCTCCGATGCAGTCATCTCAAGTGGTGTGAAGAAAGATTTACAGGATGGAACTGCAGATAGTCACACTCTTCTGGATGACCTAAAGTGCCATCAAGAGCAGGTCAATTTAAATAAAGGTACCTGTATACATGAAGTCATCTTCTTGACATGTAGCCTTGTGCAATTAAGCTCTTTTTATCATTAGGATTCAACAAAATTCTAATTCTGGTATGTTTAATCATTACGATATGTTTTCCCTTCCTTCAGAATTTAAAGACTGCAATTCTAATATCCCTACTGGCAATCAGTCCACCAAGATGCAACAGCTCACTTTCTGTAAAGCACATTTAGACCTTAACAAAGTTCAGCTTGATGAATCTTCTTGTTGCTCAAATGATATTATGTTGGCCCATCCTTCAACAGCCAACTCAGCACAGGTTTTCATTGAGCTAGTTGGCAGGGTTCAGGAGGACAATTGTGCATCCATCACTCGGGGAAAAGAAAACAAACGGTGCTCAAATGACATCTCTGACTTGCCTCACCAAGATGATGCAGTGAATTCTTCTTTGGTAGAGTCCAACAGCAGAAGCAATATAACGGAAATTCAGGCTAGAAGTTTCAAGGTTGACGGAGTGGGTGGAAGTGAAGTTGGCCTTTTAGGTGTTGAGGCCGTGTCCGGGCCCCCACCAGGCCTTTGCGAAGACCTTGGTGGCCACAGTAGTTACCCCAAGGATGGCAGTAATGGGTTCGTGTTGGAACTTAAAAATGATCTTTTACATGACCCAAATTGTACAGCTATAGCTACTAGACAGATAAACTTTGAGCAGAGCAAAGTCGATGTTATGCTTTCAGGTTCTGGTCAAAGTCAAAATACAGTTCAAGATGGATGTGGCGATGAATATCATGCTTCTTGCAAGTCCCACAGCAATGGTGATAACGACTCCAGCAGCGTGAAGACAATGCAATCTAGGATTGAAATGGGTAGTTCAAATCTTGGTCCTTTTGATCAGTTTCCCGGAACCCATTTAGGGTGTCAAGTTCCAGAAACCTCGTCAGGCAATCAGGACCGAGAATTTTCTGACAGCAGTGACTTGAAACATGAATGCTTCGATCACAAAGAAGAATCATCTGAAGCAGATGCATTGATCCATAGGGCAGCTGAATCACTTGTCCATTTCTCATTGGAGATGACATCTGCTAATCATGATTGTTCTGCCGAAGCAGGACTAACTGAGACGAAAAGTGAGGAGAGGGAGCAGCCCCTGTGTTCTTCCGATTCTTTTGAGTTAATTGCTCTAAACTTAAAAGAATGCAGTGCAGATGAGTATTCTGTATCGTCAAAGCCATTTGAAGTAAATGACATGGAGACAAAAGATTCTGCTTTTAAGTTAAAAAGGGGTAGGAGAATGAAAGATTTTCAGAAGGACATACTTCCTGGTCTTGCATGCCTTTCCAGACACGAGATTCGTGAGGATATAAACATTCTGGAAGGGGTTCTAAGATCAAGAGAGTATCGAAAGATCAGAGCAAGGATGGCTAATGGACAGAACTGGTGCGCACCAGTGAGAAACAGACGATCAAGAATCAATTGTGTTAAGAGGAAAAAATTTTAACAAAGAATTCTTTCTAGAATGGGAGTAGCACTATTCACGGACTTAAGGTTATTATTGCTACTAGTGGGGAGGAAGCTTTATGCTTACTGCTAGTAGTTTTTATGCTACTATTTCTGATTCGAAAATAGTCTAGTTACTTTATTTTTTTTACTTGTTTTGGTCTCCAGTAGCTACGGCAACACTTTTCCCCCTTTTCGAACTTCTAGATTCATTCTGAATATAAAAGAAGAAGAAGAAGAAGAAGATTCATTGTGGCAATACCTTTTGCAATTATATCTTCAACAAAAGAGGAAGATGACTGAAAAAGTTGTCTGGTCTGAGAAAGGCAGTTGTTTTACATCAACTTGTTGGATAAACCGAACGCTAGGCACTCAACTGTAACTTCCCACATGATTCAATAGGATGATGCTTTACAGACCCAGCTTTAATAGATAACAGAAGCCATGAGAACAAGAGTAATAAAATTTTGGGCTAGAAATCAGAAGTTCATATAGAAGGTAAGCTGCAAGGAACCACGCATGCAGCAGCGTAGCATCTCTACGTTTTTAAATGCGGACTTGTACAACAAAAGAAAAAGAAAAAGGGAAATGGGGACTTCCACTGGAGTACCCCAAGTCGGTTTTTACGCCATGGAAATTGTATGTATACTAAAAAAGAACAGTAAATAGATGGACGAAAAGATATCATTTTTCACGTTCATATCTCAAATACCCTAGGCTTGCTGTCTGGTTGTCCGCTGATAATGGTTGTTCGTGATGTTTCATATCCCTCCTTTTGTGATTTATCTTACAGGAAATGGAGAATAAAGAGAAAAACTAGAGTCCCAGAAAAACCAATAAACTTAACAGATGTACCTCCTGATGAGTACTCCGGAAGGAAATATGGGCAGAAGGCCCGTAAAGGGATCTCAGCATCCTAGTTAAGTTCAGGTTTCTTATTTCTCAAGAATCTATCTGCTGTGCCTGCAATAATAGAGGTTTAACACCTGCGACATTTGGTGTTCCATGAGATCACTAAACACACCCACCTAAGTTTGGCCCGTTTAGTTGTTAGACTTAATGAAATCAACTCATTTCAGTTTAATTTTAAATTAAGTCTAATATTTAAACACTAAATTCTTAAATTATTAAACTTATCTCAATTCAAAACTTTTTTATACGTGAGACTTACAATTTTTTTTAATTTTTTATAAATAGTACCAAACTTATTTTAACATCCAAATACATTTTAAATAGGCGCTGCATAACTCATTTTATTAACTCAATTTATTACTATTTATAAAGAATTAAGTTAAACTTTACTTCCAAACGCTGAATAAAATATGCTTCAAATTAGCATTTTCCAGCCACGGGAGATGGAAAGCTTTTACCTTTTGTCTTGAGTAGTGGTAATTCGTTCTTTAGATCTTTTGGATATGGACGAACGGTACTTAGCTTAAACGGGCTCTTGGGCCTCACCCTTCTTTGTGAAGCAGATGAAATGTTCTAACACGCATACTATACGACCATTAATGGATCCAGATTTATTCAGAAAAAGATCCATAATTTTTTTATTTCTTGCTTCTCTCCTTTTCATTTTTTAAGTGCACTAGCTCCACCATGAGTCGACAAAAATGAATAAAGGACAAAATCGTGCAGGACATGCATTGGCCTTTTTCCCGAAATAAATGACTTCGATTGATGTTTTCCCCAGTGGGTTCCGACGACTTCGATCTGTAGAAATTTAAGAGCTCGATATAATTAATTTATTAGGATTTTTTTGAAAAATATATAAATAAAAATTAGATTGATATGGCCGACAATTACCAACTCGTAAAGGAGACGAATCTTTCTAGATTAATGCATGACTCAATTAAACAGATACGTTGCATTATATGATCTTTTAGATTAATCCATCAGTACTCGAGTGCCAATTTGACTACGAATTGATTCTAATATCCCAAGACATTGTATTCTTGATTTGATTGAAGTATCTGTGACTTTAATTCCTGGATTAATGACTTATTCAAGATCCTCTTATCATTATGATCTGGATACTATCCTACATTGAATCTTCTCGGTCCTATAAGCAAGAATTAATAAGTTTTTGGTGTTGGGTCCGAAGCTTATCCAAAGATGATCACGAGTCTATATTTATGCATGAATTAATGGGTATAAACTAACATAAATTAATGTAATATGTAAAATTATAAAATTATTTTTATTATAAGATAAATTTAATATATCGCATTAATTATATTAATTTATAAATTTTATTTTATGAAATTTCTTTATAATTATTTTATTTTTTTAAGATATATATTTGAATATAATTAATAATTAAGGTGGTAGGTCCCGGAGATATGATTGCCCAGCTATGACCCTTACGTAACCTTGTAATATTTGGAAATAGTACATTCTGGGCCCCAATCGATCCAACTCCAGCAATTATGGTAGATAAAGAAAATTCCCAAGGCACCAAAATGTCTTCGAAATCCAAATTTTATGTATATTAAGGTCATGATTATCTTTTGAAAGTGGCTTTTTTCTTATCCAATATTATCACACAGACATCATTAATTCACAAAGAAGCAGATGTATATAGAAGATGATGATCATCGATCGAGTCTGCGTTTAATAATAAGTGGGGTAGAAGGCCAGCTGATCATATTTTTTATTATCCAAGACTTTCTATCCCATGATCTCTTGTTAACGTAGTTGAAACATTCACAGCGTATATCTGTGTGAGTGCGCTCCCACATGTACATGGATAAAGATATATAGATACGTACCGACATTAATACATTAATAATAAAGAAACTAGATAGACAGGCCTACGTGGAATTTACCACACCTCAAGTAATAACTTCCTTAGAATTATAATCTATGCACAGCTTATAAGGTCATATAATAGTGGCAATACTTGATGTTCATGCCCTTAAATGCAATATTGAACTTAGTATTTATGACCTTCATAACTAAATAACGTATTCAACCTGCTTTTATGAACCACAACATCATAATCAATGAGAACATAATTGAGGAAATATTCTAACATATGCATGCTTACTCTCTGCCGAGCATGTTGTCCACATGATTAATAAAAAGAACCTTATGAAAAATTCCGCTTATCATATGTTTTATCATCATTCTCTCAATATCTCATATGATACCTTGTGAGTGATAATGATAGATGGTGTATAAAACTCTACATTGATTGGGAATAAGAAGTTCTTACATGTTTTATAATGACTTCAATGAAATATGCACCAATTATATAATCGACTAATCCTTTTAGAACATAGGTCATTTATGACAGACTAACCTAACAATGACGTCAAGAATTCGAGACGGAAAATTATGATATCCCATAATGAGTGATAGGGATACGTGGTATATGAGAATTTATACCACATATTGATGGAATGGTTGCATTACCCAAATCTTAATGCATACATGACATCGCATTTGATGCTGATAGTAACATGAAGTATGAACATTCTTGAAACAAATGTATGAATAATAAGATATAGTTCAGTATAGTATTGCTCTTGTTATCAGACAAACACAAGCAATTGAATTGACATAATAGTTTTGTTTTAGTATGATGCATTGAAGCTATAGATCCCTTGAAATCATTGAAAGGTCGGTTTTAGTAAGGAGCTCTTTATTTTACTAAGAGAGAGAAAACCCAAGCCAAAGAATGATATGTTGGTGAACAAACAAGATCTCATTTTTTGAGATTCCATCTTTTTCCTAAAAATAATCATATCTTCGTGGACTTGAAAAGAAACTTATATTCCTCTAACATCGTTTGCTGTAGAAAACGATATCATTCAGAGTTAAATCTCCCATCATTTTAGTAGAAAAGTTTCACCTTCTAAAAACTGAACATTATGTTTAACTCTCTTTTTTGTCCACGAAATAAAGCACATATCCACCCAATTAAACTTTCTGTTTATAGTCCAGTCGCGCATTGCTATATCTTATACTCATGGTAGAAATAACTCGAGGGATGTTTTCATGATGGACCCACATATATTTTATATAGATTGACCGAATAAAGAAAGTATATATTAAAGGGATCAAAGAGAATGAATCGAGTGTGAACAAGGCATATTCTTATTCTGATTTGCTGATGGTACATGCAGGGAAGATGCCTTTATAAATGCTGTAGACTTTCATGATTACGTAAGGTTGGCAATATGATTTCTAAAGGTAAACAGAAAATGAAAATCAGAGCATATGATCAAGTACCGCTGAAAATGCTCGTCATTCTCTTCTTAATGGTTTCATTGCTTCGGACATAATTCCTGAATTCCCTGTCCAGTGCTAGCCTAGTAGCTAGATTGCAAATCTATCTGCAATTCTTACATACAACTTGCTTGCTCTATCAAATATATGCTGCATGCAGGTGTCCAAATGAATGACCTTGATGCATTGAACGTGCGTATTTCTTTCAGTGACCAATTAAGCAGAAAAGAACCTGATGCGTATGGGAATGAGGAATATGTAAGAAATTTAAATTGAACAAATAGTACTTGCTGTGAAGGTGATGACAGTAATTAATCATGCTCCCGGGGGAGCTCTTCCAGTAAAATCTAGCAAGCCCCGGCTAATATATATAGCACTTCAGGTCCAGTCTAGGAGCAAGCTATCATCAGGAAGCGAAAGAGGAGAAAGGAGGAAACAAGACAAGAGGGAGAAGTCAGACATTAAAAGTTGAGGTGATATAAAGCTGTAATTCCTCATGACCGAGTATCTGAGCAAAAGAGATCTATTGGAAAGTTAAAGGAAACTTTTGGACAACTTCGATTGCAATAACCAAGAGAATTTCTGCAACCTTATCACGACGAAACTCCAGAGACCATCTTCTCTAAACTAAAGGAGTCATCAACCCTATTTATATAGAGAGGTAAGAAAGATTGTAAAAATATTTTTATTATAGTAGAATGTCATATCGAACCACGTGAATTCATATATTTCATTAACTATTTATATTTTTTATATTCTTTTTCTATTTATTGCTATAAATATACTGTATCCATACCGTCACAGGCTTCAGACAGCTTCTTGGAGGCCGCACCAGCCACCTCCGTGGATCATGATGACACTCGAGCTCTATCTCTTGTTCGGGCGGTTGTACAATATTTTTACACGTTAACACTTCCTCTTCGTAACCGGTATTGCATTCAATTACGCAGTAATCGATTTTGCTTTCATTAATTAATTTAATTCATTTCTGTCAAAGTAATTAACTTTCTATCCTTCCTCAAAGAGTACTGTTTCATCTTTTAAAATATTGATTCTTTGGTATATGCGGTCCCGTCCCAACATGCAAGTCCAATAGCAGGATTGTGCAATTTTTTTTATTCTTTTAATAAAAAAAAATTAGTTCAGGCCAAATTCTTAGGTCCACCTCAGATTATAATAACTTGATTGTTATGGGTAAACTCTTTATAAAGAGTAGAGCTGTATAATTCATAAGACGATGGAATTGTCTGGATATGTTAAACAACTTAGAAAAGTCAAGACCTTTTTAGAAGCATTGGAGATCTAAACAATGAGAGAGAGAGAGAGAGAGGAGCTTGGCATTGGTTGATTAATTAGCTTAAAAGAAAAGGCCGCCATTAAGTATTTTCTGCTTCTCCTTACCTATATCTTTCACCATGTCTAACGAATAATTATTTACCAACCAAGCGCATGCAGCAGACATTTTGCAAACTATGTACTAGTCCGTTTTTGGTGGTGAAGACAGAGCTTGCCACGGCAACATCACTCCGCACTACTACCCTCCACGTGAAGTGCCTCATGGCACTCAGCTACAGCCCATCCATTCCCATGAAATCCACCTCTGTTTTTATGGAAGAAAACAGAGTTTGAATAACTGGACTAGCAAGAATCATGAACTAACATAGATTATGCACTCAAGATTATACCATGATTTCGGACCGTTAGTGTGCGAAATCAGTGTACATATGCAGAGATGAGAGACGGAATATGCGCCAACAGTGGGAAATCGGAAATCCTTTTCACCACATTCACAATGTCGGTTTCTCGAGAGAGAGAGAGCAGAGAGAGGGAAGGAGAGAGAAAGGGAAGGAATTTCTTTCGGGTGAGAGGGAAAGGAGATTCTTCGAGTGCGAGAATGAGTGCAGAGAGAATGAGGGTGTTGATCACCTATTGTCCGTTGAGCCGTGCTTTTACACATTAGTAATGTTATATACGGTCCTAAAAATGTAAATGTCATCTAATTATTTTGAAAAAAAAGTGATATCTATGATTAATTTTTTTCACGTAAATTTTATATTAATTTATTTTTTTTAAAATATCGTTTGCACAATTATAACTGTAAATATCATTTTTCTTTGTCATATACCCCTTACGTGGTTACTCATCATTGATTTCCGATAATTAGAAAAAAAAAGTGTGGCACCGCTCAAAACCATTTCTGTTAATTAAATTACCTGATCCTGCTGAGACCTTTTGCTATTGTTCTGATAAACTAATTGATCAGCTCGAACTTAATGCATGACAGAAGATGTATTTTTTATTTTTTACTTTATTTAGGATTAATAGACTGACCTGATCGATAGTAAATATGCTGGCTTCACATGCTTGTGACGATGATCAGGACGATCGAGACGTAGAAGGGTTGACAAATCCAAGGTGTCGGTTGGGACTGGGGACAAGCTGGGTAGTACTACTTCCCTTATATTGTAAAAAACAGTGCTACCAAACCCATATATACATCCATTTGAAAAGGACAACAAATCGGCATTTCTGATTTCTGCCGCCACGCATATCAAACATACAAAATCAGTAATTAAAGTCACTCTTGATGATTGCCACGAGTTGAGTGTGATTTTGTGACCTTCGAACATGTGAGGCCTTGATTTTGTGTCGACTGTTGAGGAACACACACTTCATTGGTTAAACAGTGAGTTGTTGGGGGTAGAAAACAATACTAATTAATGGCTTTGCAAAATGCGCGCATGCATGTAACTCGGTACGTGGTACTTTTATTGAAATAAATATAAATAGATTGTCCTTATTTTAAAGAAATGATAATGATAGGTATTGATGTAATTTTCAAATATGCGCGTGCTTTAAAGACCTGTAACTAGAAAGTGAGACTCGGGAAATAAGTAGAAATGAAAGATGAGTACACACAGATAAAGAGTACGAACTATATCTTTTGGCTATATATTCATTAACCGTACGTTCGAGGTGCTGTAGGTTTATAAGGTGACATTAATCGCCAATCGTTACCTCTTAAATAAAAAAATTACACTGATTTACAAGTGATTATATGTACCCAATGATACATATAGACCTGTCACGAGTGTACCGTTGGCGAGGTGTGAGAATATCTGAAACGTACAAAAATGTTCGAGACATCAAACAACGAAGTACGTCCCAACCAATCTACCGCGCGGAAGGACAAGAATCGTGCTGCGTCATCTGGGACAAGAGCATCAGGTGGATCCGAGCATGTGAACTTTACATGCTTTTGCCTTGTCCCACACAGGTACTGCCAAACACTCTCGTACCCCATCACCATGTTCCGCGCGCTATCATTCCAAACAACCTCCTCTCTTGTAGTTTTCCTCCCTTGTGCATTGAATCCAAGTTGTTTGTTTCTTGAGAAAATTATTGATTCATATCTTTACTTTTATTGCTTTTTCTGGTCTAGAGAATCCTCTAGATCTGCTTATGGTAAATTTGGAGTTTTAACAGATTTTGAGTAACTTTTTTTTATTAATTTGAAGCTATTGTTGATGATCAGTCTAATTAGCACCAAAAAGGGTAAGATTAACCTATAAAAAAGTCTTACACCATACATCTTTACTTAATCAACATATAATTTATTATTCTTATTATTTTATTTAAACATATATTTTTAAATATTGAAATAAAATAATAAAATAAATAAATTTAATTAAATAGAGATATATGTCGTAAAACTTTCATAAAAAAATTATTAAGTCTATAATTAGTTTTACGAATTGAAACAGGGGCATCCTAAATATTCATTCTGATCGAGATCATTTGAAAATAAAAATAAATAAATAAATAAAATTGTAAGGTAAAAGTCAGAGTTTGGAGCATCATAAAATCTTTAAAATTAATTATCATCATCACTCGGGCCCAGAAAATAAAAATGATCATCACTCTGCTCTATCACATCATCAATATTATTTGCTCACCGTCGTCATGATACTCATCATATTATACATACATACATACATATATATATATATATGTAAGAAATACTTTTTACAGTCGACGTGTAATCGGCTGTAAAAAAATAAATTAATACAGAACTTATATAAAAAAAAATTATTTTTATAATTTTTTTTTATTCATGTAGATCTCTTTATAATTTTTTTTATTCATTCTGTACATCCAACTGCACATTAACTATATTTACTGACTGTACGTAACAATTGTCATCAATTATAGATATATCCTCATCGTTATCATCGTTATAGATATATGCTCATCGTTATCATCAATTGTCATCATTTTCACGAGATCCAAAAGCTATATAGTTGATAATTGATATCATTATCTTCAATGCTGATTCAACGATGAGTATGCTATCGTTGTCACCAGTACCCTTGTAATCAGAAATTAATCTACCAAGTTTCTCATTACACGAGTGACTGTCATGATAGGCTCCATCATTATGGAAGCAATTACAAGAATCCTAACTATACGTATGTGTGTATATATATATATAGTTCTGTTTATAACAATTATAATGATGGTGGTAATCTCTCTCTTAATAATTACGTTAAAAATCTTACTCTTAAGATAATGTTGAGATAATTTCAGATGATTTGAATTAATTTATAAGTAGTAATATTTTATAAATCTCATTAAAATGCATTTGAATGAAATGTGTATTTTAATGTATGAAATAAGTTGATATGAGTTTTAACTTTTTATAAGAAGTTAAAAAAAATAATGAGTTTCATTAATAATTAGTTTGAAATAGATGGATGTGAGTTCATCTTTCAAACACAGACTTAATGGTATAAGGATATATGATATCCATTCTAATAATTAATAAAGATAAGTAATGTGTGAGGATACCACATTACTTGAAAAATAAAAAGTTTTTATTTTTTATAATATTTTAAAAAAATATTGTATTATTGATTAATTTTTTTAAAATATAGATGTCAGAATGACCCACCAAACATTCTAACCCACCAAACAATATGATTAATACTAACGTAAAACAGGGAGCAGCATGCAATTTTTCCTATTGAAAGGTAACACCGACTGTTCTTAATGTGCAACAGTTTAAAACACTATAGCTAGCTCAAAAAAAGGACTGCAACATATATATGGGCTATTTCCTTTGACAAAACACGCATGCTGAATCAGCGTAATCTTTCAAAATCTAAAATACTGTAAGAACATGGGAAAGATTTTTCTTCGACAAACAATAGAATTGAGATAAGAACCATCATCACAGAATCTCAATGATCGATGCAAATGCCTAATGCTCAAAGAGTGATTATTGCCTCGTTGATAAAAAGGCCAAAAAAAGGGAACCTCATTGCCCGTAGGCTCGCAAAGTAGTGATCAAGATGAATTTTTATTGTAGAGATAGATCATCTAGATAGGGATAGATCATAGGGCCCTTTATGAACTATATATTCTTTGTTTAGAGCGAGAGATTCTTTTTACTTTTCTTGACTTCTAATGGCATTGCAGTTCTCAAAAGGTTGTCTTTTTTCCGTAGGTTAGCTTATTAAAAGCCTTCCTAATCGGAAAAGATAATGATAAAGAACAATTCGATGCTGAAATGTGTTTTATTTGACTGTCATAGATTCCAGTACATGATTCGACTAATTTTGTTCCAAAAATCTTAGTGGTTTTTTATTTATTGCAAGATCATCATCTTCTCTACTTGCATGATAAACCCCAGCTTTTGAAATGATTTACTAAGGCTTTAATCTCAGCATTTGGGCACCCCTTAAATGTGATAGATCAGTTGGTAAATGGTTAAAAATTCCTTGCCAGATGATATAATTTAATACTAATTGTCATGCTAATCATATTCATTCTTTTATAAGAAAATTAAATGTAAACAAGCACCTCTATATAAATAACTATTTATCAACAAATGATATAAACGAAAAGTTATATTCTTGAACTGGTGTGTAGAGAACATTTGGTAAATTTTTATATTGTATAATTTAATTTAAAAAAATTAAATTTTACAAATTAAATTTTAAAATTATAAATTATATGAATGATGTCCTTTACCTACCAAATTAAAAATATAATAACTCTATTTATATATTTCACTTTGATAAATATTGCAAGAGAAAAAAGATAACTACGTAGCCAATTAAATGAGAGTATTGGTATTGGTATCTACATATGCAAATGCAAACACATAATATGACCCTTAATTTGACTGCATTGAATTATGCATATCTATAATAATTTTACATAGCTATGAATAATATTTCTACAAGTTTGAAAATCTACTATTCACTCTATAAATGTTATTTTACTCATTATTTCTCTATCTCTCTCTCCACCAATGAGATTCATTTTCATCTTGAGACCTCTCTCTTCTCCCCCACATAGTTCCTCTTCTCCCTCCCTCGACTCGAACAAAGCCCTAACTCTCTCTCATGACAACTCTCGACAAACCTTGTAATGGCTTTGGACTCTTCTCGTCACTATTAGGTATGATTTTCTCCCTCTCTTCATCTTCATTCTCCCTCTGTCTGGCTAAGTGAACAATCCCGATTTCCCTTTCTCAAAGTTCTTGATCATGAAATTTTTTTCAAGGGATTTGATCTTCCACGAGGACGGTGCACTGCCTCCATCGCCATTGACTTAGAAATCACCATGGCCGCTGCATCACCTTGTGTTTTCTGTATAGACTACCTAGGGTAAATTAAACATTGGTCTCTACAAATGTTATTTTACTAATTCTCTCTCTCTCTCTCTCTCTCTCTCTCTCTCTCTCTCTCTCTCAATGAGATTCATTTTCATCCCGAGACCTCTCTCTTCTCCCTCACATAGTTCATTTTCTCCCTCCCTCCCTCGACTTGAACAGAGCCCTAATGGAAATAAATAATAAAAAAAAAATTCATTCAACTCTCTCTCATGACAGCTCTCGACAACCTTGTAATGGCTCCGGACTTTTCTCGTCACTATTAGGTATGATTTTCTCCCTCTCTTCATCTTTATTCTTTTTCTATCTGGCTAAGTGAACAATACCAATTTCCCTTTTCCAAAGTTCTTGATCATGAAATTTTTTTCAAGAGATTCGGTCTCCCACAAGGACGGTGCACTTTCTCCATCACCATTGACTTAGAAATCACCATGACCACTGCATCACCTTGTGTTTTCTGTATAGACTATCTAGGGTAAATTAAACATTGATCTCTTCAAATGTTATTTTACTAACTCTCTCTCTCTTTCTCTCTATCTCTCTCTCTCTCTCCACCAATGAGATTCATTTTCATCCCAAAATCTCTCTCTTCTCCCCCACATAGTTCCTTTTCTCCCTCCCTCCCTCCACTTGAATAGAGCCCTAATGGAAATAAATAATAAAAAAAAAAAACTCGTTCAACTCTCTCTCATGACAGCTTTTGACAAACCTTGTAATGGCGCTGGACTCTTCTCATCACTATTAGGTTTGATTTTCTCCCTCTCTTCATCTTTATTCTTTCTCTATATGGCTAAGTGAACAATCCCAATTTCCCTTTCCCAAAGTTCTTGATCATGAAATTTTTTCCAAGGGATTCAATTTCCCATAAGGACGGTGCACTTCCTCTATAGCTATTGACTTAGAAATCACCATGACCACTGCATCACCTTGTGTTTTCTGTATAGACTACCTAGGGTAAATTAAACATTGATCTCTTCGTTTTGCCTAGAGATTTTTATTACATAGATTTCAATTTTCTAATTGTTCTTTGGATGCTTTGTTTAATCTAGATTAAGGTTTTGATTTCTGAACTAATTTTAAGGTTGAATTTAGGGTTTTGATTTTCTGATTTTTGTAAATGAGTCCTCTGATTTTTGTAAACATGTAGGAACATAACTAAGTATTTGATTGCTTTGTCATCTGGTTTTACTTAATCTAGTTTACCTTTCGATTTTAAGTTCTTGGTTTTAGATTAGGGTTTCGATTTTCTGCACCTATGTAAATATCTTTAACTTACTTCTGGAGCTCTCTGAAAATCATGTATGAATATAATCACAATGTTTGGCGTATCATATAAATATTTAATGTAATTAGCATGTGATGTATCATCAGAAATGTTTGGTATAATCACCATGCTACTATTATCTAATTAGCATGTGGTTCCTATAGGAATTTTTGGTGTATCATCACAATGCTTAGCATCATAATGTTTAGCATGTTTTAATTGGTTTGGAGTTGCTATTAGGAAACTGTTTTTAATCTTGAGGTTTTTTCAGTTACTATTTTGAAGATGTTTGATTGTAATTTGTTATTGGTTTTGCTAATGCTCTGATTTTGATAAATTTGTTTTGACTGTGTCGTGACATGTTTTGATATTGTTGTATTGCTAATTGCTATTAGATATAGATGTTTTGTGTACCTCTTAATGGAACTATATTTTTTTGTGGTTGGTTTCTAGTGAGTGGTTTCGATTGGATCAATTTTGTTATAGCTTATTAATGGTAGAGCTGCTAGAAGACTTGTAGCTAGTTGTTACTGGTGGAGTTGCTGCTTAGTATTGGTGGTGGAAATTTTGGTGAAGCTGATGCTTGTTTTGACTGTGTGGTGGAGT
Organism: Carya illinoinensis; assembly: GCF_018687715.1. Taxonomy (NCBI): domain Eukaryota; kingdom Viridiplantae; phylum Streptophyta; class Magnoliopsida; order Fagales; family Juglandaceae; genus Carya; species Carya illinoinensis. The sequence continues at coordinate 27,914,373 of NC_056763.1, forward strand.
TGCCGCTTTGTATTGGTGCTAGAAATTTTGGTGGACATGCTACTTGTATTCCCTTTTGGTGGAGCTGCTACTTGTTTTGACTTCTTTGTAATAATAATAAAATACTAATATATTTGACTCAAAGATGTATAATCTAACATAAATTAAAAAATATATATATAGTAAAGTCAATCTCTAAAAAATGTAATTTTGCATAGACATATAGAAAAACCAATTCCAATCCTACGAGAAGACAACAAAAAAACAAGGACAAATATATCTTGTCATTAAAATGGTGTGCCCTGAATATTATAATAAAGGAGTGCTCCAAACCCAAAGTCACTGTCGAATTTAAGGTATGCATATAAAGTTGTAAGATCTTATGTGTATAACTTGTGATGACCCTGCTTTTATACATACGAGATGTTTGATCAGTAGTCAGGCAGTTCTATCAATGTTTTGAATACCGTATTGGATGGCGTACCGGTCAAGGCATTGGAACGAAATATTTCGATACCGGTACCGTTTCGTGTACCGTTTCGGGATAGTCGATATATAAATAAATTATATATATAAATATATATATAAATTATATTTCAAAATAATAATTTATATATGAATAAATTATACATGAATACATATGTATATATAAATTATAAATAGTCTAATATGAATTGGGGTAAAAAAATAAGATTATAACTTAAAAAAATGAAAAAAAAAAAAAAACATGAAGGTCGAAATACCGAAATACCGGTCGGTATAGGCCGGTACGGCCGGTATTTTAACCGGTACGAAACAGGTACCTTACCTGTACTGGCCTGGTGACCGGTACGGAATGTACCGGCCGTACCGGTACGGTACCAAAAACTATGAGTTCTATACGTCTCTAATTAAGCTCCGTTTAGATGTTAATAATATTTTAAATAATAACATAAAATAATTATATTTAAAAAAAAATTCTTAAAATTAGATGCTGCATGCGACGAGAGAGGGATATTTGGATTAGGGTAATGATAGGCCAATAACTCATTCACAATTTATAAATAATTTCAAATATAATAATATTTTTTTATTATATTTAAAGATTTCAAATCATAAAAACAGTCCAAATAAATTTTAAAATAATATTATTTTATTATATAGTAGTATATAAGTTATTAATAATATGTTAACTTATCATTTTCCTTTGGTTAATGCGAAAGGGATGAGAATTGCCCACAGGATATTACAACACAGATTTTGGAAAGCAACCCTTTATACACATTAATAGTCTAATAGATATGGGCATATTGTCAAAAAGTTGTAACTGTACAAATAAAATTACGTACTAATATATATATTAATGTAGATTTTTTTATATTTAAAATTTAAATTAGTATTATTTTTAATAAAATTTATTTTTTAATCAATTACATTATATTGATACATATATTAGTGCGTAGTTGTACTTGTAATTAGATTTTTTCTTAACTAGTAAAGCTATAAAATTAAGAGTACTAATTCTTAATTTACTTTAGAGTAATTTTTTTATCATTTCAATTCTCATCATTTTTTTATTATCTTATAATATTACATTATAAAATGATTAGAAGAAGCCAAATGAGAAGAAAATAGATAATTAATATATTTTTTCTTTGCTTTATGCCCGGAAGGAAGGGTATAAAATATTCAGACAAATTAAATTACCAACCCATATATTTGGCTAGAAAGAAAAAAATATATATATATAATTGTTACCATAAATAATTTAACAAAACAGTTCCGAACTTGCCAGGATATATTCGAGAGACATTAAACCAATAGGTCTCACGAAAAACTGGTATTCTAGACCCACACCTCCTGATTTACAGTACGAAGAGAGAGGTTCACACTCTCAGTTCTCCGTATCTGCTGACCAAATGTATGAATGGAATATTGATGGATTCTCTGAGCAAGAAATTCTCAATACTCTGAATCGTATGTCCATGGTTGCTATTGCTTACTACAACAACAAACTCAGTCAGACTGAGATTGTTGATATCCTGACCAGCGGATTTTCAGGGATGCTTCGTTCTTGGTGGGATAAACATCTCACTACCGAGGATAGGGAAACCATTCGTTCTGCTATCAAAAGAGACACAGATGGTTTACCCATATTGCCACCCGAGGAAGACCGAAGGGAAGGAACCCATGGGTCTCCTGATGGTGTCAATACCCTGATTTTTACCATAGTTAAACATTTTGTTGGAACCCCTTCCAACATCACAAATAGAGTTTCTGATTATCTGAATAACTTACGATGCAATAAAATGTCTGATTATCGTTGGTATAAAGATGTTTTTATGTCTCGTGTTATGCTTAGAGAAGATTCTCAAAAACCTTACTGGAAAGAGAAGTTCATTGATGGATTGCCTCGTTTGTTCGCCATTAAGGTAAAGGACTCACTTACTGATATTACGGGTTATCTGAATTATGATAATTATACTTACGGTGATATTGTAAGTATTATTCAGAAACTTGGTATTAGTATGTGCAATGATCAAAGGATGATTGCCCAACAGATGAAAGATAGAAAGAAAGCCAAATATGAGATGGGAAACTTTTGTGAACAATTTGGCCTTCCTCCTATTGCTCCATCTGTGCAGCGCAGAAAGAGTTCTAAAAAGTTTTCAAAACCTCGCAGGAACTATAACAGATCCCGTGAGGAGTTTTATAAAAAATCTGTTTCAAAACCGGTTTCAAGAAAGAAACCATTTCAGAAAAAGGTTTCAAAAGCCCCTGCAAAGGGAGCATGTTTTAATTGTGGCCAACCTGGACACTATGCGAATAAGTGTACAAAGAAGCCACAAGGTTTTAAGAAAAAGCTTAATGAGTTAAATATCAATTCCGTTGATCAAGAAGATCTGTTTCGTTTACTCGAACATGGATCTCCTACATCCACGGATGATGATGAACTTAGTTCAAGTGGATCTGATTACCACTCGGACTCTGATCATAGTAACTCACCAAATATCAAGTTTGGGTGCAATGATTCCTGTTGTGCTTCTAAAGTCAAAACAATCAATGTTTTAGACGGAGGAAGAGAACAAGGAACTGTTTTGAGTAAAGAGCAGGAACATGAAAACATGCTCCTCTCGATTATCTCACAAATTCAAGACCCTGAGCTTAAAGAGAAATATCTCAGAAAGCTTAAGGAAACGATGACTCGAAAAGAACCATCGACTTCCAAGGGCAAGATTTCTTTTGAAGAAACTTTGGGACGTTTTCAAAAACAAAAACCCAAAGATATTTCATTAAATGATTTACAACATGAAGTATCTCTTGTAAAAAGAGAGATTACTGAACTCAGAGAAGAGATCAAGAATATCAAATCTGAAAATGCATCTTTTAAACAAGATTTAGCATGTTTAAAGTTGGATAAAGAATTTGATCATGAAAGTCCTTCTGGTGATGAGTCAAACCAGTCAGACCATGCTGAACCCTCTAATCCAACTAAGGAATGTTGTTTGATTCACCGTTCTGTCCCGCAAAAATGGTTTTGTTCTATGATCTTTTTGGTTTCAGCAAAAACATTTTCATTCGGACCTGGATCCGAGATTTTGAAGGGCGAAGCTTTCACCTCAATCCCTTTGACAGAAACAAGGATGGTTTCTAAAGGAGGATGGCTGGTTTTCACAACTTTCCTGCCTTCTTCTTTAGTAAAACTGGTTTTTAAAACATTCAAAAATTTCTTTGAAACATAATGATTTTCAAGGAAGTCGAAGAATAAGATGTGCTTGCTATCTTTGTACATCTTTTTCTTCCATTCTTTTCGAATCTTCTGTTTCTCAGAAACTGAATAAATCCTATGATAAGTTTTTCGCTTATCACGGTTTTCTTTTGACATAAAATCAGCATGTAAATTAACCATATCAATTACAAACAATTCAGAATCTAAATCATCCAATGCTTTATCCAAAACCATTAAGCTGGAATGGACTGGAGCAACCATATCAGAAGCTGTAGGAGATGTTGATTCAACATCATCTTCTACTTGTACTTCTTCCTTTATGGATTTACCTTTGGATTTAAGATCCTCCTTGGTTGAATAATAAGCAGAGGTAACCTGGGACGAAGTTGAAATTCCTTCCAACTTTATGTCTTGGCTTGAGGGTTCTTCTTTTGAATGAAGTTCCCTAATCTGAATCGGACGATTGGGATTTTCGCGATCCCTCAAGAATCTTTCGAGATTTTTATCTCTTAGATCTTGGTCCGAGCTACAAGAAGACCTAGAACCAGCGAAAGAATTTCTCCTTTCAGACTGGTCAAAAGAAATCTTTACAGTACCATCAAGATACTGTTGGATGATCTTAAGGTCTGAGTTTTGAGCTGGTATCTTCCTGGGAGGAAGTTCCTGCTTGAGTACCCATTCATTTGGAAGAGTTACATCTTTCCAAAAGAGCATCTTGGGTGTTGTGATGTTAGAGTTCGAAGTTGAACTATACATCAAAACGGTCTCATTTTTTGGAGACTTAATCTTAGCCTTTGGCTCAAGGCTAGTACTTAAGACTCTGTAATAGATGCGGTAAACTAAGGATATAGGTCTGCTGCCTTCAACCATATCAAAACCAGAGGTCTTAATACTCAAAGTTAGAGAAGACAAAACATTCTTATCAAACAAATCGACAGTTAAATCAGGATAACAATTAAAATGAACTGGTCCGTCTATTAGGGATGTTTGAATGATCCCTAAAATACTATTATTGTAATTTAAATGTCTACCATCACGTAAACATAAAAGAACACAAGCATCAATACCTTTTCTTACTAAAGGTACGACTGCAATTTGAACAGATGCAATATGCATAAACTTATAACCCTTTTCTTGAAAAGATTTTATTGTTTTCTTTTCAAATAGAACACAATGTTCTTGTGTTCTGGAAATAGGAAATGTTTGTTCTATTGTTTTGACATGAAATAAACTTTTCATTTTAGATTGAATCCAAGTGCGGTGATAAAGAGAATCAATTTTGATCTTTGGCATATGCCATTGATCAGAACTATTTGAATCATTTTCAGAAATCTCACAATCTTCTTCATTAACAATATCAGGAGGCATACCTGACTGGGAACTGACAGATGAGTTAGATCTAAACATCTTACTCACCTTGGTAATTACTGAAACAAAACTCTTGGGTACATCCTAAATCTAGGTCTTTTCGTTTTCCTAGCTGCAGGACTCACACATACCGGAGGGCCACAAGACCAAAACACAACCTCTATATCCCTTCAATGTCCTTCACACGCCTACCCGGCTAATACGGACTACAAGGACTCCGGAGGTATCTCGTAGGGCCTATTCGACTGCGGTGGTGTACAACAGGAAAGAGAGAAAATAACTAGAAACAGAATGAACTTAGAGTGTTTCCAGAAAAATATATATATATATATATATATCTTTTTTTTATCGTAGATTTGTTATTTATAATTACATCCGTTAATATGATATATTTTAGGTAATTATTTAGAAATATCGAGTTTTCATGAAGAAAATCCGAGTTCTATCGATAAATGCTCTTTAATTTCAATATTTCACCGTGGTTAAGAAACGATTACAACAAAAAGAGAGAGGTTTCTTTCGCATGTAGTGGTTTATTTGCAGTATCGTACATTCGTCTTCGAGGAGTCTGGTTCGAGATCGAAAGAAGTGCTGGAAATAGCAAAACAGGGAGAGACAAGATCTTTAAGAATAAAGCATTGCGCCACCCCCTATAAATGCGAATTGGACTTGGATGTTGAAATCTCAATTTATCACATGGAATGAATTGGACCACCGAACCACCGGTGCTGCCAAATACATCACAAAAAAATTTTTAAGTTACTGTTGATCAAACAAATCAATATATTTAAATTGTCAAGAGTTTGATGAATTGTTTTGATGATTTGATGACATATAATCTGATTTTTTAAATAAAAAATTTAAATTTAAAACCTTTCATCCTCTTAAAAAAAAAAACTCATATCATACCTGGGTTTAATTTTTTTTAAAAAAATAGTTAATTATATAATTAAAATTATATTTAAACCAGAATTTCGTATTCTCAAAATAACGTGGAAGAGTCATATACCACCTATTTTTATTACTCGATATAGAATATCACATGCATTATTTGCTAGACAATTCCTTTTAAGAGATGGGGTATGGGAATGAGATCTTTCCTTTGCCCCCACCCTCACGAAAACCCTTTAATTACTTGTTTTGGACATGACCAGCGACCTCTGTGGTGGATTATGAGGTTAGGTAAAGGCTTTCAAATCAGCAATTGAGAATCCCTGAATTTCTGTAGTGTCACTTCTTTTCTTCCTTTCATTCCATGGTTTTTCACTTAATTTTAAGAAGCTTCCCGAGTTTTCAATATTTTCCTGTATTGCCCATTGGACTTTTTGGAATTTGCACTTAATTTAAAAAATTCCCAATTAAAATCTGACATGTGCCACGTTAACAACCTCGTTAAAAATAATGAAAAGCATTTTAAGAATTCAAAATTTTTGAAAAAACTAGAAGAAGAAGTTATAGGAAAGAGTAATATTATATATAGTCGTAAAATATATAAACGTTATGCAATTGTTTTAAAAAAAAATAGAATTCACGATTAAAAAATTTAGTTTTTTTTTTTCACTAGATTTTGTATTAATTCATTTTTTTTAAAGAGATTACGCAACGCTTGTATAATTATAATTACAAATATCATTTCTTTATAAAAAACCAAAAAAATTTGATGATTTCAATATTGAAAAAATAAATATTCTTTTTATTTGAATTCATTAATTTTGGTTAAAAGTTAAAATAATTTAAGTATAACTTCACGTTGAACTAAGTAAAAATAGTCAAAATAATAATATAATATTATTTTTTAATAATTAATTTTATTTTTCATATTTTACCACTATACTAAGTATATATTAATTAATAATTTAAAAATTATTAAATTTTTAATTAACATGTGATCAGTACTGTTATCATTTGCTAATCCAATCTCAGTACTCCCAAACGAAGACTCAACTGTCATATATAGTAAGCAACAGTTGTAAGGTTGTAACGACATGGCTTATGACGTATGCCCCTTTTCAGCCTGTAACCACATTGCGAACATAACGCATTTCGAAGCAACTAGAGTCTAGATTCACCCAACAATTTCATGTCATTGTACGCACACACTATTAAATAATTGCTTTAAATTTAATTAATTAATCAACTTCTGAATTATTTAAACTATTCATTTCCCATAATGTTTTGACTTCAAAATGTTTTTTTTTTTATTATTATTATATAATCGCATATTGCATAATCACATAAACGTGACTAAAAACCAACAATAAAATTAAGACATGATTACAACTAATCACAAGTCAATTATTCAAATGTAGTCTTGCAATTTTATTTATTATCTTGTATTTTTATTATTATAATTATGATATATTTTAAGTGATTTTATAAATTAATTATTTAAATAAGAAATTTTTTTAAAATATAAAACTTAAACCAGTTTAGTTTGATGAGATGATAATATACATTCTATTAAAAAAGATATCAACAATCTTTTCAAGTATATTTCATTGTAATATTTATTTAAGGTTCTCTATATCGTTTATTTTTTGAAAAGAAATGATATTTATACTATTAAAATAATCAAATTTTACACACTTATTTTTAAAAAATAAATAAATAAATTGATGGGTTGGTAATCATAAGCCAGCAAGAATAAATTGAGAAAAATCACCATTCTCTTTCATTACAATGGTCAAAAAGATGTCGTACGAACGAGAATCTTGGATTGTATGAATAACTCAACAGTGATATTTATGCTATTATTTTTAAATCAAAAGTATTTTGGAGTATGGGAATTATCATGACAGTAATATGTTAAGATTATTTCCTTAAAAAAGATATTTCAAATTTAGAAATTACATCATAAAAGGAAACGAGAGGATTAATATTGATATAAATAATTAAATAGGATTTATGAATAATATTATTCTCTAAAGAAAGCATATGCTATACAAGAAATATTTATAAAGGTGCCTCGTGATACCTCTTTTTGTATTTCATTTCTCGATCCCTCTCTGTCTTACATATCGAAAAGATTTCCCATCTCTCTCAAATATTCTTGTGCAGAGAGCCCCTCCCACCAAAACACTTTTCCATCTACAAATAACTTCTTGCTCTGTCTCTTCCAGTGCTTCTACTCTGGCTAGTGATTTTAGCTTGGGTGGACCGACTGCGTACGTGAGAGGGAAAGTGAAGAAAGCGGAAAAGAGGGGAGAGTTTTTTGAGTTTTGTTGTTATTTTTATTTGCTGAGTGTTCGGGCCTGTGACATAGATACGATAATGTCGGGTTGCAGAGACGAAGATCCTCGTATCCATGGCATCAAAACTAAGATTGGGGTCGTCCCCAATTTCCCAAAACCAGGTTCGGCTAGTCATTTCCTCTTTCTTTCTCTTTTCGCTCGCAGAGAAAATGTAGGAAATGAAACTACATGCAAGAGATTTTTTTTCCAGGTATTTTATTTTTCATATTTTACAACCCCAGAAAAGAAATTCAACTGGGCAACACTTTGTACGGCTATTTGGCTTGATTGAAGTGGGTTTCCATTTTCCTTTTGAAGAAACAATGGCCCATGTGTCAACAGAGTTGAACATTTTCTGTCCCAAAAAAGAAAGTAAATTTTTTTATATTTTTTCAGTCTCGTTTCTGTTTCCGCAAATTCCCGGGCTACCACATAAAGGGTTGCTTGTATTCGTATTCGTTTACTACTTGTTTTCTTTTTTTGTTTATTTTGTTTCGCATTTCTGTTATTCAATGGCCAAAATGGCAGGTATTATGTTTCAAGACATCACTCCTCTATTACTGGATCCGAAAGCCTTCAAGGACGCAATCGATTTGTTCGTTGAGCGATTCAAAGACAACAACATTTCAGTTGTTGCAGGTGAGAGAGATTCCTATATATTTATTATTTTGGTAAAAGATTTCATTTTTTTGGGGTTAAGATTTTGATCAAAAGATTTTTTGGAGAACTTTTTACATCACTTTGATTAGCTTGAAGGTGGTGGGCTCCATTCTTACGTCAAAGTAGGCCTGGATGATGCAGAAAGTGCTCTCTCTTTCCCTCTTAACTTTCAATTGCATAAGTTTCTGGTTGTCTTTTTTGAATGCTTTCGAGGGACATTATAGAATGGAAGTGACTATGGGTTTTTGCTGGAGTGATTTTTTGTTTGACTATAAACTTTGGTAGTGGGGTGGCCATTGATTACTCTCTCTGAAGTTTTATTCTTACGCGGCTCACATCTCTCTCTCTCTCTCTCTCTCTCTCTCTCGACATGTGCTCTGATTCAATTTGCATGAACGGTGGTTGGTGATGGATGCCCACCTTGTAAAAATGTGGACCCGCCCGATGCGAGGTTCAGTTGGGCGGGTGTTTCTGCTCCATTGTAATATGGTTTTCCATTTCACTGTTAATTGACTTGGTTCTATGCCTGTTTATTTTCTTCCTCTGTCGCGCTTTATTTTTTTCAAGGGGCTTGTCTCTTGCCATCTTTTCTCTGGTTTTCCCTACCTTCAGGTTCGACTTCTTGAGATTACCTGGAACTCTAATAACTAAATCATCCAACTATTTTATTTTTCTTCTTTTTAATCCTTGAATTTTCAATTGCCCTTCAAACGATAATAACTTGTGAGATCACAGATATTCCGATATTCCGTTATTGAAATTTGGAAAATATCGACGAAAATGAGAACCCCATGACAAAATAGGACTTGCTATTCTGGCTATAGTAGCTTCTTAATGAAATGCATGCCGCGTGCAGTGATGGTTTCACACTCTTAAGAAAATCTCTTATGCTAACCTTTCTCCCACAACTTGTGAGGAGTTGTAAAAGTTATATAATTTCATTATTGACGGGGACTTGGGCTCTCATTTTTGTTGTAAGTTTATTTCTTTTGTTGTAAATTTGGCCTCTCATTTTCTCTTTTTACTTATCAAAAAAAAAAATTTGGCCTCTCATTTTTGGCATATCGGATCCAACGATGATTTGATTCACAATCATTATATATATGCATTCTTTCCTCGTGTGCGCATCAGGATCTTTCCCTGGTTTGCTTATATGAACTTTGTCAAGTGCTCCACAAGGATAGTCCTAAATTACGGCGTTTTAGGTTGAAAGCTGAACCCTTGAAATGATGTGGAGATATGTTATGTTCAATCATTGCCAAGACATGTATCTGTTCCAATATCTTTTCCCATTGCAGTTTTTCAACACTATTCAGTCTTCTGTGTTAATATCTCTTAGACATTTCTGCAAGCGTTATCAATATTCTGTACTTTCAACAAGTTTTTAGTAATTTTATTTCCATGAAATTTTTTTATTGGGCAATAGTATTTTTCTAGAAGGAATGCTTAAAAAATTGAGAAATGATACATGCACAACATATTTCACAATACTTTACACAACCCATGTTGTAAAATAGGGGTATTTTTGTAAAGCTATGTTAATTTTATAAGATATTTTACGAAAATACCCCTCCTTTTACAACATTGTTGTGTAAGGTGGTGTGAAATATATTGTGTTTATCATTTTTCTAAAAAATTTGTATGCTATAATGAGCTAGGCTTGACAGTTGTCACCCTTCTGATGTTTGCCTTTATTACTAGTGCCACTACTACAAATACTAGTTTCGTTTGGTAGTGGACTTCTAATGGTTAATGTTATGTAATTAATTCCACTTTGTAGTTTGTATGAATATAAAAGTTAACTTATTGAGATAATCTGCCCGTTTATGTTGTCAAAATTATACAAGGCTCTCAGTGCTGCACCACTTGAATTGAAGCGATCTCTCTCTCTCTCTCTCTCTCTCTCTCTCTCTGTTCTAGCATATGGCTAGTCAATGGATTATGAATGAACTGTATATTTGCTACAGGGGGTTCCAGATTTACATGGTTCAAAAAGCTTTCTGCATTAATTCATGTTGTTTTTTCTTCTGCATAATTGATGTTACATGGATAGCCATTGCTTAGTTGGCAGTTGGAGTGTTAGACTGAATAATCTAATGTGAAATTGCACTTAGCATCCTTGAAATACCTCCGGTTTTACAATGTACACCCTCAACTATCAAATTGCTAGGGTGCTTATACCTTGAACTACCTCCGGTTTTACAGTAATTGATGTTACGTGGATGGCCATTGCTCACACATGCCATTTCTTGTAATTATTGTAATTATTGTCTTTATATGCAAAACTACTGAATTTTTTAACAACTTATCCTTTGCATTGTGTTGTAAAATAGAGTGCTTTCTTGTTTTGTTTGGGTTTTTCCAGGAATCGAAGCTCGGGGTTTTATATTTGGTCCTCCCATTGCTTTGGCTATAGGGGCAAAGTTTGTTCCCTTGAGAAAACCAAGGAAGCTGCCCGGTACTTTAATCTTGCTACTGTTATTTCCTGTCTCTTTCTGCATGAATATATTTATTCTCCAATTTAATACTGCCCAAAAGATCTCCACTTTTATGTATGTTTAAGACGCTTTTTCTTTACATGGGTTGTTGGTTCCTGGCAATGCTATGGATTCAATGCATGGCTTTTCTTCAGAAATTTTTATGTGTTGCTTTTGCCTTATTTTATTTATTTATGTATTTTAATGTGATCCTTGAACCCGTAATTTGGCCTCTTGTGGTTTGCAACTTTCTTTATATATTTTCCCTGATTACAAATTAGTTTACTAATGGATCTATAGAGTAATATTCAGATATGGCTCTTACAAAACATATCAGGGCTTATCCAAGATGTCTTTGAGTCTCTTTCGATTTTGCCTTTTGCCTTTGGCGGCCTCTTTTTCTCAAGAATCTTATATATATGTATGTATGTATGTATTTGAAATCAACTCTGAAGATGTTGTGGCTGCTACATAAATTAGTCTGTTGTTCATATTTTTCTAATTAAATCGATCTTAATGGCAGGCGAAGTTATTTTTGAAGAGTATGTTTTGGAATACGGAAGTGATTGTCTTGAAATGCATCTTGGAGCAGTTGAACCTGGAGAACGTGTTTTGGTGGTTGATGATTTAATTGCTACTGGTGGCACACTCTGTGCAGCTATGAACTTACTAGGTAATCACATCATTTTTTTAGGTCATTAGGCAATCACATCATAAACTCTAAATACAGTTTTTGTTGGGGTTCTTATGATTTTAAATACTTCACATGTGCATAAATATTTTCATGCTAATTTAGCATTGGTATAAATTTATGACTGATTCATATCTTGTAAGTTTTTTGAACATTTGGTACATTTTTTTGGGAGATCCATTTCATTTGATGGGACTGTCAGGAATAACAATGCTAAACTAGCATGACATTCATGATATTTAACATGTTAATGTAGCATACCCCCATAGGTTGGCTCAAGTGGTAAATGCCTTGGTCTTGATTGTATGCTTCCTTCAGATCTAAGATTCAAATCTTCTTCGGTACAAATAATTTCTAAGGGCCATCAGACTGCGGGAACTTCCCCTTGAATTATCCAAACCCGAGATATACTTGCAGGAAACTCTTTGCCGATGGCTTATGCATCCCTGGGATTAGTTATGACTTTGTTCTTGGACACCTGGTGCCATTAAAAAAATGTTAATGTAGCATTTAGACACTGCAAACTTAATCGAGCCAAAAACATCAGCAAGCAGAACCATTGGAGATGAGACCAAATTACATTTCCTATCCTTATAAGATAATGGATTGTGAGTGAGATCATGGATTCAGTCCTGTATGGGTTTGTACATTGTGTTTTATTTTATTTTTTATTTTTAAAAAAAGAAAAAGAAAAAGGAAAATATGTTGGTACTTTCTTGTGAGGGTTATCATTAAAATTGGGATACCGTCCTTTTTCTTAAAAAAAATGTTGGCACTTTGTTGGCTCAATAAATTTACTTGCTTGGTTGAACTTGGTGCGCTACTGATTTTCACATTCAAAGTCATATACTGAATGTGAAAATCTTTGTGATTTCGTTTTGTGGATGATGGTCAAATCTTTGTGCTGATTACTTTCAGTCAATATTGACATAATTGCTTTGCTCCTCAGAACGTGTTGGAGCAGTAGTAGTTGAATGCGCATGTCTAATAGAGTTACCGGAGTTAAAGGTGATCGTATTGCTTCAACTCTTTCTTATTTTGTTTCTTTTTCTTTTCCATTATAAGCCATCTAATGATTACAGAATTTGCTAATGCTACTAGTCATGCCTGTAACCTAGTTCTTCTTGAAATATTAATATATATTTGCATGATAATGTTAATTTGTGCTGGTTTAATTTTATTGGAAATTGAGTTTTCACACCGACATCTGTTATTATACGCATGGATGTAACTAAAACTTTCTGGACATTGCAGGGCCGTGGGCGTTTGAACGGTAAGCCATTGTATGTACTAGTGGAATACCAATGATCATGGCTGATGATGACAGTTTGCCCGCTTTTGCTCACCATGATGTCATTTACAGTAGGATATTATTTGGGTATTTCCCATCTGGAATCTGATTTTCAGATCCCCTCGCCCCCTTCCCTTCCCTTCTCTTCTCTTCTCTTCTCTTCGTCCTTGGCCCCTTTTTTCGGCTCCATTGTTAATGGATTTTGATGTACCTCATTTATTGATACCCTAAATTCCACCTATTAGCATAGAACATTGAATTATGGAAAGGGGTTGATTTGAGAAATGCTTGTAGTAGAGCCACATTTTTTGGTTGAAAATGAATTCATACAGCCTCTCAAGGGTTTCTTTGGGGTTGGAATAGCTGTCATACCATCAGATTGTAGGTCGACCTATTTGACTTTGAAACGGACAGAAACTTCGGTGCACAAGTCGTTATCTCTTGAAATATTTGCAGCCTGATAACTTGCTTCTTCAATCTTCAGTCATTCTCGTTGTTGCGCATATATATCAGGCTTGCTTGCTGAAAGTTTGGGACTCTGCAACAATGCAGAGATCAAGTACACACCACATCAAGGCTACTACTCACACTTTAAAATCTCCTCATTAACTAAACTTGAATGGGCCTGCACATGCCTGAGATGTTCAGGTTATGAGACAAAAGTGAAGAGGAACAAAAGGGAGCCTACACAAAGCAAAGCTAACAATGCTGCTCGATTCTTGAGGTTGTTTTCAATATGAGAAGTGCTGTAGTCACAAAGAAATTTTACAAAATTATTTTCTAACTCAACTGGAGTTCAGAACTTTAGGCTTCTGAATTTTGTATCAACCTTAAACAAGCAACTGAGTTTTGTGGTGAAATCATCCAAAATTCAGAGCAGCTGTGTTTGAGAGTTGCCAAGAGCTTGAATGTCCATATAAAGAAAGAAAAACTCCCGATTAAAGCCGCTGCATCTGATTAATTTAAACGTAATCACATCCACAGACGAGCTGTATGAATTCAAAGATAATCTTAACTAGTTAAGCAACTCATTCCCCAATTCGAGAAGTACAAAAAACGAATAATCGCATTCGAATTTAGCCGTCCCAATGCGCAATTCTCCTCTTTCTTTTATTTATATATTTTTATAAAGAGTTTGCACGGACACTGAGTCGCTGGTTTAAATGTTGAGCTGAGTTTAATTTAGTTTTTTATAAATAGTAATGAGTTGAGATGATAGAATGAGTGCCTATAAAGTCTATTTAAGATAAGTTTAGATATGTTTATATATTAAGATAAATTTAGTACTATTTATAAGAAGTTGAAAAATATTATAGATTTCGTATGTAAAGAAGTGTTGAATTAAAAAAGATTGTAAGTTTCACATGCAATGAGGTTTTAAATTAAGATGAATTTAATAATTTGAGAGTTATGTATTTAAATGTTAAACTCAATTTAAAATTAAACTGAATTGAATTGATCTTAAGATATTCCAACAATCAAACTGATCCTGAATGTCTATAAACAGGCATTATTAGGTACGTTTGAATATATTTTTTTTAAAAAAAAAAAATCATAAATAACACCGCTGATTGGTCAATTTAAATAAAAAAATAGTTTGCAAAGTTTTAAAGTACACAAATTTCAAGTATTTAAAAAAAATAGAAAAATTCAGAACTTATACAAAAAAATCTTACTTTTTAATTGTAGACTCTAATATTTTGGGCGGAAAACTTTTATATAAAATTCTTAAATCACATATATTCTAAATAACACGTGATTTGTGTTTTTTGTCATTCTATCTAAACGTTTAAATATGTTTTTTTTAAATATGAAGACACAAATAACAAATCACATGTTAGTTAAGCATAAGTGAAATGAAAAAATTTATTGTAGTATCTCTCTTTCAGCTATAAAAAAAAATACCATTGTTTTCAATATTTCCCCAGAGAATTGTTGCAATTAAATATTGATTCAAATAAAATAAATATGAGACGCAAAAATAAGAAAAGACAAAAAATCGTAAAATGGTTAATTAGCATTTATCAACCCAATTTTTCGTAACTTACAGAAAATATCCAAAAAAAAAAGGAAAAGAAAACGAAAAATTGTGTTGATAAATGCAAAGAAAGAAAAAAAAAAAATTAAATACGACGAAAAAACAAATGAAAAATATTCCTAGTATTTTTACAATTTATAGATGATAAGAAAGCAAGGCAGCACCGCACGAGAATCCAACACTAGCAACTCCCCATTCTCGCCGCTCACCGAGTCGAATCCTACTCGCCCATCCATTACCAAGTCGTTCACCCGTTGTTGCTTCGACACCCGACCCGCAATTACCCGGCACACCAGCATTGCTCTCATCCCCCTCCCACTACCCGCCCTCTCGTGGGCCCCACCGCTACTCGAAAACGTGCAAATCGCTCTGCCCTTCCGCCCTGGAAAAACCCACTCGCCGCCCCTTGAGTCATAAACTCCACCGCCCGAGGTGGGCCCCAGGCAATGGAACCGCATCACCTCGTTCCCGTCCGCAACGCACCTCGCGTTCTCCTCCCACGTAGCGCCAACGGTCGGGCCGCCCGAACCGGCCCGGGACTTCACCGTCTCGCGATATTCTTCGAACCAGGTCACGGTTCTCGAACCGTTCTGGACCTTGAAAATCATCTCGATCCGACCCGTAAAGGCTTTGGGGCTCCAACTAGTGTGGAAGATAATCTCGACGACATTACGGGAAGGATGGCCCTCATGCAGCTCCATCAGTGCCGGAAGGTACGGGTCCGGAGCACGGACAGGCCGAGCAGCAGAGTCACTGAGCCTAGAATGGTTGGGCGGGGTAGAAACCGGCTCGGCCTTATATTTGGAACCGGGTTGCCGCTTAGGCGACGAGGATTTCGGCTTCTTCTTGGGCTTGTGCTTGGTGGAATCAATAACGTCCTTAATGCTCTGAACGCTCTTTCTGCAACTGGTGCCCAGCATGAGTTGCTTCGGGTTGGGGTGGTGAACGTCCTCGAAAGCTCTGGACTTGCAGTGCAACGACTTGACCCACCCGCTCGCCATGCAAAAACCAGGGTTCGGATTCTCCTCCCTCACTCTATTCGTGTTACCGTGGTTCTTCTGCCGCTCTCATCTTCTTCTGTTATGAATGTGCTGAGCTGTGTTGTTGGGTGCCAAGTAAGAATGGGATGGATTGCCATGGCGCGATATTAAATGGTGGGTTTGACGTGGTTAGAAAATGCAGATGTAAAATGACTGAGTTGCCCTTCTGATGGCCTCAGAACTACCCACGTGGACGCTGTCTCTTTCTCTCTTTCTCTCTTCGAGAAGAGGAGATAATAGGAACAAATCTCATTTACTAGGGCAAACAAACAAAATTTCATCGATGGGTTTTGTCTGGTGTGTCTCGTCAGCTTATCATGTATTAATGCCAAGTCCAGCAGTAGAATGAAAGTAATCGAGTTTATTACTAGAGAATTAATTCAATTCATTTTTTAAAAAAATTTTACAATATTTATAAACTTTATAATTATAAATATTATTATTTTTTATTATATTTAACCTTATGCGATAATGCTAATTTTTCTTTTTGTTTTTCAAATTTTATTTTTACAAATTTATTTATTTATAAATTTATTTTTATAAAAAAATTTTGGCAGTTCAAACATCTTTCTTAAAAATCAGGAGGTCTTATTTTTGCCTCCTTCAATGCCTCAAAAACAATCCCTACACTGGTATTTCGTCGTCACAAGATAGAAGAGGAGAAGGAAAGAAAGAGAAAGAGAAAGAGAAAGAGAGATGATGTATACATAATACTCACACATGACTACTACTTTGATTTGATTTGCATTTAACTTGTTTATATATTCAGATGGAGGAGTAGCTAATCTGGTGAGGTAATTTTCTAATAAAAAGTTTGATGTGCCTTTGCCATCTTACTTTGAATGCTTCATTACTTTGTTGCTTCTTAAAATCAAAGCAACAATAATAATTAATTATTATTTCACTCGTAGGTTGGTGAGCTTTGAGTTTTCAATGAAACAGGAAAAGCCTCCTCGAACGAGTTTTCAATAATTAAATTTTTTTTTTTAATGGTAAGCTAGCTATTAGGAAATGATTATGGGGGTGGAATGATCTTGTATAGGAGTTTGAAATGAAATAGAAGGAACAGTTGGCAATTGAAGAATGGGAAGAGAATAGAAGATGGCATGCAGAGAATGCGTCTAAAAAAGCACTGAAATTTAAACAAGTAAAACGACAGATTTTCTTCCACTTCTTCTATATAATATGAACACTTTAATCCCTATTATGGGTTACAAGACAGCAATCCAGGGTGCCATTGGGATAGCGGCTTGTAGGTGGATTAGAAGGAGACAATTACATTGAGGTAATCAAAGTCTATAAATAATTTTATAATATTAATACTGCATTTCAAATTCAAACCCTTATAACTCTTTCAATCTAATTTTAAGTTAAAGCTAATATTTAAATATTTAATTTTTAAATAATTAAATTCATTTCAATTTAAAATTTTTTTATATGTGAAACCCATAATTTTTTCAACTCAATACCTGTTTATACGCAGAATTTATAACATTTTTCAACTTTTCATATATATCTAAATTTATATTAACTTTCAAACACATATGAATTTATTAAATGGTACACATAAAACTCACTCCTTAATCTTAACTCACTACTACTTTAAAAAAAAAAAAAAAACAAAATTCAATTCAGTTCAACGTTCAAACGGACCTGAAAACTCGACGATTCGTGATTGAAATGGGCTACCCGTTTTGGCAAGGTGCCAAAATTTTAAACCATAAAACATGTCTATTTGCTTTAATTTATAGTCATCATGAGGTTGTATATGCTGTTTAATTAAAAGAAGTGCATAGAGCAATATATGTCTATATGGTGGGTGGGACTGGGAGTTGGGGCCGCGGGTGGAGTTTTGCCAGCCTTTGGTCTCACGCCTCTTGAATCATCAAAATCTGAGACGTCCCGGGAACTGCGTTGTCATGTATGTGTATCTGGGCGTGCTGCAATTTAACAATCCCAGAACTTCACTTTCACCGTGGACAGTACGTAGTAATTCTAGTATTAAACCCATAACCTCTCACCTTTTGACTTTCTTTCTGTCAAATTTTACAAATTTTGTGGGCTATTAAATTAGTTCGGTTTTAGAATCAATATAACGTCTATTTGAATGGTTAAGAAATAGATAGATACTTTAAAGCAATTTTGACAACCATCTGTCAAGTTTTAATATAAAGTACCTAAAAAACATTTTATTGTAAAATAAATTTAATATATTATATTAAATTATATTAAATTTCTTTATAATAATAAGATTTTGCTAACATTAAATATAGTGGAATTCACATATTGCATCTATTTTTCTGAATCGTACAAGATGTTTGGGTTAAAAAACTGTAGTTTGAGTTTGAAAAAATGAATTTGTATTTGGATTTGAATTTTAAATCAAGAGATTTAAAATGTCTTGATTTTAAAATTAAAAGTCATTATAAACTATTTATTAGTATGATTTCAATTTCATTTTTCAATACATAAAATTTGAAATCCAAGATTTTATAGCAAAGAGGATTTTCAAGTGAGGAAGTTAATTAAGGAGGTTGATATGTATGTTGTTTGATTGACATGGAGCCGTGAACCCATTAAATTGAGTTGAAAACTTTAGTCCTGCGACAGAGAATTCAACTCAAATAAATGCACCTCTTCCTTCCTACCTTTGCACAATTATTGTGCGATTTTTCATACGTCCTAATCCCCGCCTCCCTCGTCGACAACGCCATTTATGCTGTCTGCAAAATTGACCTTTGGCCTTTGGTAGCCTCCTTTTTTCCACCATTTTGCTTAGGCTGTCAAAAAAATGTTTATAAATTCATTTGGAGAAAAAAACTCGAGGATTGACAGGGACCGAAGCTGTGTCGAAAAAGATTTTCCTGTCAGTTTATACAAACAAAATTGATTTCGACTAAAAAGGTTGAGAAATTATAGATCCCTTCTTTTAAAAGTTTTTGTTTTGATACAAGTGAAATTATTAATTATCTTAAAATATTAATAATAAGATATATATTTAATTATTTATGTTAATGACGTATTTTGTATATCTTTAAGTTGGACTATTCAAAAAATCGAGTCTAAGTATACTTGCACACACAAAACCATTCCCAACTCCAATAGTTCGGTAGGTCGCTGGAGAGAATCTCTAATGCTTAAGCCAGTCTCATTTGGAGGAAAACTTTTAGAAGAGTGGGAGTATTGTTTAGCTTACCTTCCTATGGTGCTTGAGATGGATACCCATACCTGTCCTCAAGGTAGTTTCGTACCCTCTCCTCTCGAGTGGCCTTTACCAGAATCTCATAAATGTGACTTGGCTTGAGAGGCGATCGGATAATGCTGTCCCATCAAGGTGGCGTGCTACTTCTTCCTTGGCGATAGGGGTGCTGCGTGCATTTTGGGTCACGACCCACCAGGCCCGTCAGCTTGACTAGCATCCTCTTAAGCTGGGGGTACCTACAATTACATAGCCCGGAGTTGGATGAGCTTAGGTCTTGCCTTGGGCTGGATGGCATCCCTACCTGGGTTGGGCCAAACTCCGAAGAGGAAATTTTTTCCTAACAATTTATATTTTGATAGTGAGTTGAATTAAGATGAGATGAAAATTAAAAATTGAATAAAATATTATTAGAATATTTGTTTTTAGAATTAAAAAAAATTAGTTGTTTATTATACTTTGTGTGAGAGTTTGAAAAAATTATAATGATTATATGAGATGAGATGATATCAGATAGTCTCTCAATTCAAACAAAGCCTAATAATCAAATAAAGACATTTCTTTTCGAGATCCACCATAAGAAAAATACTTATTTGTAATCAATATTTACTGTAAAAATGAGTATTTTCTATCAAAATGAATCTATTCTCCACCATAAATAATT
Organism: Carya illinoinensis; assembly: GCF_018687715.1. NCBI lineage: Eukaryota > Viridiplantae > Streptophyta > Magnoliopsida > Fagales > Juglandaceae > Carya > Carya illinoinensis. The sequence goes on from NC_056763.1 coordinate 27,934,719, forward strand.
ACTCTCTTCGCAAATAATTCGTTATACATACTCATTTTTCTTGTAATAAATTGATGTCAATAATACATCCTATCAAGGGGTGATGATGAAAGAAAATTATAAATTGAGAGGGCATACACCCTAGAGGACGAAGAAATTAATTTTTGTAAAGTTTATATTATAAGAAGACCTCAAAATATTAAAGTTTTGGGGTAAAAACTTTTTTTTTTTTCCTAAGCAAGCTTGATAGGGCAAATTATTGACATACGTATCATCTAAAGATGATAGCGATGTTCAAAACATGGAGGCGGATGGACAGTCATCGAGGCGACGTGGCAATAGCCAACGTCGTAAATTTATTCGACGTGATCATATTCAAGGACACGAGCCGACGAGCGCCTATTTCGTGATTACTTTGCTGAAAATCCAGTATATCCCTCGAATCTATTTCGAAAGAAATTTCAGATGAGTCATCCCATATTTCTTCGTATTCTAAATGAAGTAGAGTCTTACGACTCGTACTTCGTCTAGAGGAGAGATAATGTCGGCCGACTCGATTTATCTTCTATGCAAAAAATTACCGCAACACTTAGAATGCTAGAGTATGGGGTTACTAGAGATTTTATGGATGAATACGTATTGGTGAAAGCACCGCAATGGATAGCCTAAAAACATTTACTGAGACAGTACTAACTGTTTTTTCAGAAGAATATCTAAAGTCTCCAACTGCTAATGATATAGGCCGATTGCTTGCAGTTGGTGAACAACGAGGATTCCCAGGAATGCTGGGAAGCATTGATTGCATGCATTGGAAGTGGAAAAATTGTCCCGCAGCTTGGAAAGGTATGTACTCCGGCCACATCGATGAACCAACTATTATTTTAGAAGCAGTTGCTTCATATGATCTCTGGATATGGCATGCATTTTTTGGTATGCTCGGTTCACATAACGATATTAATGTGCTAGAGAGGTCTTTTATTTTTACAGAACTTGCCCAAGGGCGTGCTCCTACAGTCAATTACACTATCAATGGCCACCCACTATACTATGGGCTATTACCTTGCGGACGGTATTTATCTCAAGTGGCGAACTTTTATGAAGACGATTCCATCACCACGTGGGAATAAGAAGAAAAATTTTGTGAAAGCACAAGAATCCGCAAGGAAAGATGTCAAGTGTGCATTCGGAGTATTTCAACAACGATTTGCTATCATTCATGGATCTTCCCGAATGTTTAAAGTGAAGGAACTAACGAATATAATGAAAGCATGTGTTATTCTATATAATATGATAATTGAAGACGAGCGTGATGATAGTGAGAGTCTGAACATTGAATATGATTAACTTGATGATAATCTTCTCGAATTGTCGCGCAATCATACAACTGAGCTTACAGACTTCATCCAGCGTCATCATGATATTAGAGACAGCTCAGCACATCATCAGCTTCAAGAAGATCTAATTAAACATCAATGACTTTTATATTCACAACATTAGTTAGGGTTGCTTTAGATTTTATTATTTCCTTAATGTAATTGGTGACCCATGTTTAAGTTAATCTGATTTGCATTTGTATTTCGTTATTGTTATCAATTTCACGAATATATTAATGGTAATCAAGTTTGTTTCTGAAAATGTCGTTGAGTCATTAATTGCACAACCCTATCATACTTCCCATATTATCAAATACAAAAAAGATTAATTACATGTAGTTTTACACATATATAATTGTTACAAACATAAAATAAGAAATCAAATACAAAATAATCAATCCAAATCGTCAGACCGACTGCGTCTCGCCATAACCTCCCTCTGGAGTTGCTGGAAAAACTGTCGCTGCAATTCTGGCATGACACTCACATCCATCATCATAATGCGCTGATCTGATTCCTTCTTCGCGAGCTCCACTTTCTCAGCCTCCAACCGCAGCCTTTCGTCCTCTTGACGTAATTTTCTGGCCTCCGTCTCCTTGTCATACGCCATCTTCTCGGCTTTAAGACGAAAAAACTCTTTCTCCTGAGCGCGTGACTACTCCAACAGAGTATACTTCATCTTCCTGAGTTGGAAGTTCTCCTCTGCATGCTGGCCTTGGGCCTTTCATTTTCCTTTCTCAGCTTTCCTTCCAATTGGTCGGTCGGGTTCGATAACTTCATTCTCCATCACATGATCCGCCTCGAGATCAAAAATTGAATCAACTATAGCTCCAGAACATCGAGTTGGGGTCGGGGATGGGTACATCTTCTTCCTCCACTTTGGATCCTCCTTTGTGGCCCGCCAAATCCACTTAGGTTGGTCCTTCAACAGGTGCCAACAATGCTCGAACTGGAATGGGCATTTCTCGAGTGATTGGTACATAAGCTTCGCCTTCTCAAACTTGCATGAGAAAAAAATTAAAATATTAAACCAATGTACCAATCGAGAAATTAAACTCAAATTACTGAAGTAATGATTTGGAAATTCTACCTTATCTTGTTCGGTCATGCCACTTTGATTTAACCCTTCAACTTGGGCTAGTTTCGCACAAAATTTGTTTGTAGCCTTTTGGATCACCGACCACCGGTGAATTAATGATTTTATTGTCTGCTCATTTGTGGTTTCTTTAAATTGTTGAAAGTACTCAAAATTTTTTTCCCAAAGTTAGGAGACAAGTAACTTGTCTTCCTCGGGGGTGAAATTCGCACCCCTCATTGATTTCCTAACGTCGATAGACTCGTTAGGGGGTAGAGGTGAAGAGTCATCAAGGATCAATAGAGATATTCCACATTGCCCACCATAAGTGGGCTCGAGTTGAGGATCTTCACTTAGGAGGTTGGTGAAGTACATATGACCAGGGTCTTATGAATCCATCTCTAATAAAACACTTATATGTTAGAGCCCAAATAAAATAATTAAGTTTACATCTTTTGTTCGGGGCTCAGGAACTGAATGGTGACATCAAAGATTTTTGGCCACCCACTCATGGCTGCAACACCGATTGCTAGTACTTGTTGGCCGTCCGGGTTACCTAGCCATTGAGGAGATGGCCAATCATATCCTGTATCCCCACATACGGTTGTCATCATCATAGCCGATGGGGTTTACTTTACACATTAATTATATTCACAACATAATACAAAACACCAATCAAAACAGCATGCAAATCACAAATAAAAGAAATAAGAGCATCCACATCCGAATCAAGTATTTATTATAATATAAAATATATTAATTAGTCAAACGGCTCAAAATGGTGTAAATATTGACAGTATGCGTAAGTAAGGCCCCGAACATCGAATGGCTACAAAACCCCATCCGAACCCCGATTGCATTTTGTGAAAAGTATCACAAACTGCAATATGGTCATCCAGATGAGGATTACCCCGCCATAATGATGGGTCCCTAATTAACACTAGTGAATTAACCCCCCCTATAACACCATCATCATAGCCTATTGGAATGCTTCCCTAACCCGATATATATGAAACACTGCAAATGATATACAAGAATGGAACAAAAATTAATTAACGGAAATGGCTATTAATATGAAAACAGAAACTGCACAGACCAATAATATTAACATGGAAGCTCAAATAAAATAATCTGAAAACAAATAATAACTTCCCCGATCTTCTCAGTTCATCACTGTATTCAACTATCAAATTTGTTCAAAATGAAGGGTAAATGAATATCCACCAGCCACAAAAAGTCACGTATGGACTGAGTACACATTTTCAAAAGAAATTGGAAAGGTATAAGTGCAAAAATAACTACCAGAAAATTTGGGCCTCAACCCATTAGATAGTATAAGTCCAAAAATCAATCGCTACATCTTCACATCTAAATGAGATACCAAGGAAAATTAATGGTAATATTGCACATGTTATTGGCATAACAAATATCACACCTATCAATTTAGGATGCAGAGAACCACAAAAATCAATAGAATTTAACTCAAATTTTGGAAGATTTCTCAGCTTGCCAAACTCAAATTTTCAGTTTATACAACTACATAACCAAATATGTTCCACATAGAAAGCCACAAATGAAATCAGTACAATAAAATAGTGGCATGGTAATCGAAACAACACTCCCAAAGTAGAAAAAATCTGTCCAGCGATGTTCAGAGCAACAAGGATATCAACAACCATCCGAATAACCCAAACAGAGTAACAATAGCTATGATTTTCAGACCCAGTTAAATTGCTCATCAAATCTAGTATTTTGAGCAAGAAAAGATTACTAAATACATAAAAAAAAAATCTGCATAGAAGAACATACATAACCACAAAGTTTCAGATCCAAACAATATCAATTTCGGCCCTTCAACAGATATTAGTAGAGTTATCAAATCTCAGAGAAATGGTAATCGAAACAACAAATTCTCAGCAACCCAATTTCTCCAACCATTTTCAGCGCCTATTTTGAGCAAGAATAGCTAGGGTTTTCAGACCATACATACAAAAATCTAGAGGTTTAAGCAATAATAGATCACGGTAAATCACTACAACCATGATGAAACCGAGATGAAGGATTTTGTTTTTAAGATAGAGAAGCTCGGTGGCCAACCATGGAGGATCCCGATTCTCACAAAGTCCAGCCATGGAAGGTGCCGAAACATAGAAAGAGATAGGCCAATAGGTGAGAATCTAGCCATGGTGGAAAGCGAAAGTTTAGAGATTACCCACATTCGGTGCAAGATTCGTGTGATTGCGAGGGAGGAGTCGAGGATGTGATTTCGCATGGCCACCCAACTGTCTAGAGAAGAGAAACGCGAGACCAAGAAAGAGAAAAACAATTTGGGGACAAACAGTAAATGCACAAATATGAGATATTACTGTACAAATCGGAAACCCAAACCGCATTTTAGGAATTGGGATGGAGAGCCATTTTTATCAAAACCCTAAAATTTATCCCCAAATTTTAGGGAAAATCTTGGTATGCAGATGCTGATGGGGATGTTCTAACAGTTTAATATCGAGTGATACGTGATAAGTATACACGTGTATCTTATAAAAATAAATTTATAAATTTATATAATATTAAATATAAAAATATTTTATAAAATAGGTTGACGCATCATTTTCCTGACAAAACACGTAGAGTGTGCACTCACCAACCTACTATAAAGATGTGATTTGGGAAGGCCATACCATACGAAAGATAGACACCTCGGACATGAGGTATACCTCAGTAGGCAGTATAAAAGTCGAGCACTAGGTCAGAATTGCTCTCTACATTCTCTCATATGTAAGAATTCTATCCAAAAGAGTTAGAAACTGATTTAGGTATCAAAGATATTTCATCAACTCTGAACCCCCAAATTTTCTTGTGTTGCAAATGATCAAGACCTAGTAATTGGAGTGTAGAACATGCGATTTACAATACGATAAAATTAACTTTGTAAAATTATTTTATGGACCACCCATTTCTGATATCCTATATCTAGCTTTAACAATCAAATCAACCAGAAGCATAACAACATAACATGATGGACCACTACATTAAAAATCTTCACAGCAGTCTTTTATGCCATACAAATGTAAGATGGGACCATTTATTCGAAGGAGCACTCAAATTGTTTTGGTTTTTAACTTTCTATTAATGGCATTCCAGTAAAATCAATAATGATATATTAAAAGACATACAAATGTAAGATGGGACCATTTATTCGAAGGAGCACTCAAATTGTTTTGGTTTTTAACTTTCTATTAATGGCAGTCCAGTAAAATCAATAATGATATATTTTTTTTGGGAAATAAGAATTGATTTTGACTGCTCAAAGGTGGAAATACTAGAAATCTTCGATAGAATGTGACACATGGAGATTTACTGTATGGGAGTGGGACCGTATCGGTATAATGTGAATGAAGGGATGAATGAAAGGAGAGGGTTTGGCTGGTGGGACCCGTGTTACAGATGGTCCCTGATGTCTACAAACTTCCAGGATGTTTACGTGTACCTTGGAAATGTGCTACTACGACTTTTCTCTTCTGTTACAGATCAATGGAAGTTGACTCGTGACATTGCATGATCTTACAGTTACAGTATTGTCTTTGCTTCCAACTTCTCGCTCGTGAACTATTCCAAAAATTTATGTAAAGAAAGAACAAGAAAAACAAGCTATCCAGCAAAATAAAGAGCCATCTTGTCGTTTTTGTTGGCTCTGCGTGCGTTTCAGCGTCTTTAATTTGAAGAAAAAACGAAAAAAAGATTTTGTTTTTCTTGACGCATTTGAATGTTGGTGTCCTACAATAGATCGTAAAAACAAGACAGCATTGAACGGGAAATTGCTGCAACTCTACATTTTCCAATGATGCCTGCCTTCTATCGGAAGGGTACGGTTGACGTGGACGCTTATATATAAAAGAATTGTTATGTAAAACTATATAATTTTAAATTTAATTTATAATAAACATAATTTTACCTTAAATTATAAATTTAATTTTATATGATTTATTTGTAGTAAAAAAATCTCTCTTTAAATTTTTTTTTTTTTTTTTTTTGAATTGTTGTGATTTGTATGACAACAAACTGGGCTGGGCTGGGTTGGGTTGGGCTTTTTATAAATAAAACGGTCACGTCTCACAATCTTTTGCCGGTTGTTCCCTTCCACTTCCGTATCTTCTCCCACATCACTGGCGACACCAATCACCAGTCGCCAAGTGCCAAGGTCTGCTGTTTCTCAAATATGGACCCACCACAACCAGGACCACCGGCGGCGGCACCCAAATCCTCTGTTACGCTGATCGGGCAACTGAGAAACCTGGACACGACCGTCTCCCGGCAGCTCCACTCCCTGACCCAACCCGTTCTCCCATCCTCTCTCCTACTCCTCCTCGAGCTCTCCGCCGACTTCCGCCTCTTCTTCCCGATCTCCCTCTCTCTCCTCCTATCCCCCTCTCTCCTTCGCCCCTTCCTTCCCCCTCTCCTCCTCGGACTCCTCCTCGATCTCGCCCTCATCGGCCTCGTCAAGATTCTCTTTCGCCGACCCCGCCCTCCACATAACCACACCCACAGCATGAAGGTCGCCGTTTCCGTCGATCACTTCTCCTTCCCCAGCGGTCACGCCTCCCGCGTTTGTTTCGTGGCTTCCCTCGCTCACCTCTCAGCTGCTGCCATTCGCCAGGACCATCACGAGGGTAGTAAGGCCGTGAATTTCGTTCTTCTCGTTGTTTGGGTGTGGGCGGTTTTGATCTCGGTGTCTAGGGTTTTGCTCGGCCGGCATTTCGTTTCCGATGTCTTCGTCGGGGCGTGTTTGGGTGTTCTTGAAGCTGTCGTTGCTTTCCGCTTTCTCAAGTTTTAAAGCATCTCAGGTACTGTAATCTCAAATTGTTGGGGAAAGATTGGTACTTTTTTTTTTTTCCCAAATCTATCCATTTTGTGAAATTGTCATCCATATCATCCGAGGCGATGCAATGCAGTGATGCAGGACCTCTTCTTATTTTGTGTATTTGTCCTTAAGAAAAAGGAAGTATTCAGAAGTGGCAGGCTTGTATGTATGAACTCAATCCGCGTCCACTGTTGGATTAGCTTCCTTGTCTTAAAGGAGGATCCACCTTTCTTGTAAGCTTCTTCTTTTCATTTTTTTCTTAGTTTCTTTCCTTCAGTTGACATGTGACCGCATAGCATTCTTCAACTTACACTTCTGGATAAACATTGTTTGGGTTTTTTTTTTTTTCCTGGTTAAACATTGAATGGAGTTGGTATTAACTGTTAGGGGTTACCATGAATTTAGCTTTAGGAAAAGTTGAGGGTTTAGGATTTCGAAAACCTGGAGAAAATGGTTGCTGGGCAGCTACAAAAGTTGAGGCCTTACTCTTAAAAGAGAAAAGGGTGCTTTATGTTGGATTGCTAGCGGATTGGTTTTCAAAAACAAAAAAATCTCATTTCATCTCATCATTACAATTTTTTCAAATTTCTATACAAAATATAATAAATAATTTAACTTTTTAAATTTAAATACAAAACTAATATTAAAAAATTATATTATAATAATATTTTATTAATTACAATTCAAAACATCTCATCTAACCAAACATGTGGTTAATCCAATGGGACTATCTTTCTATTAACTATGTAGATATAGCATCAGATATACAATTTTACCGCCTAAGAATTTTTCTATAAGTTCTGCCCCAGATTTGCTGGGGGAAAACCTTACTTTCCGTTGCCAAAATAGTACGCTGACTGATGCAGAGTGCTTAAATTAAAGAACCTGCCCAGATTTGGTACCAAAACATCTGCTGCACAGTGATCGATCTATGTTAAGCTTTTTTTTGACTTGTAAGAACTCTACTTGTGCCGTTGTTAAGTGCAGCATAGCTATAACATATATGGATTTGAAAAGGAAAATTAACCATATACCTGTGATGAGGACATCATATTTGGAATTTATGGTTGGGCTGGGATAAGCTGGGCCGGAGTCTGCCTGGGCCCATGAGGAAATGTCTGTCTTAATATCTGCCGAACACGTCATAGAGGACCATTCTCATAACCTGGGCCTGATTTTCCAATCAAGCTCTGGGATGACTTCTAGCCTCTCCACTCTCCAGACTGATGGAGAATGAAGTTATGAACTAGCATTTTGCCCCACGTGTCCAGCTGGATCAAGTTGAGAGACGGAGAGGGAAAAGATTCTCGCTGGAATGGCAGCAGAAGGATTCTTGAAAGCCCGTCAATGAGGTTTTTGGTTCCTTTTTGATAAATGTTTGATTCATTCAAAACCATAATGAACCTGGGGCTCACTATGAGACAGCCTTAAGAAGGTTTTTGATTCCTTTAGGAAAATGTTTGTTTCATTATGTCCCTAATATGGACCTGGTATTCACCATGTAGACAACTTCAGCAATATATGTATGTTATACGCCTAAGATGAGAAATCAGGATGTTACCTGCATGATTTTTTTATAAGCATGCGTCATCTTGTAGTGCTCAATTTACTTATAAAAAAAAATGTGTACGGCTTAATTTTTCAGAGTGAAAGCTGAGGTTACTGACCGGTGCAAAACTGCAAGTGCACAGTATCGTAGTTTTATAGTAAAGTAATAAGTAGAGTATCGTCCTCAGGGATTGGTACCTTACTCTTGCCAAATACCAAAATTTTACTAATCTCAATTTTATCTAGAGGAATCGCTAAGGTTTTTGTAGTTGCAAATAAACTTAGATCAACTCAAAGAGAAATAAGCAAAGAAAATAAAACTGACTTTCAAAGATCAAATTCAATGGGGAAGAAACCTTCTAGGAAATCGATTTCACCATAATTCTTCACTATGCTTTTCTCATCCAGCTAATTTAACTTAAACCTCTTTTGTCTATTAGCAGATCTCTAATTCATCTAAAAGCCTCTTTCGATAGTCAATTGGAAGTGATTCTAGTTTATCAATTCACACAAGAGTATGCAAATTAAATAATCAAGAACGCAATAAGACCAATGATTTAATTACTACACAGGTTCATACAAGTCTTTCGATCTCTATACTTACCTATGCTGAAATATCCAAGATCTACCCTATGATTCCCTCTTTCGATAGCAAATCACAAGATTAATAATTATCTAATCAATGGCCAGTTAATTAGAAGCATTAAACTCAGAATAAATCAGATAAACAAATAGAGAATTGCATTAAATTAGCATGGACAAACAAGCATAGTTCGGAATTAGGTTACATCGTTTTCCTAGAAAGAAGAAAGTTTAGCTCATACTAGAATTGGAATTCAACATAAACGAATTCACCATAATTGTTCTGAGAAGATGGGAAGAAGAAAATAAACACTGAAAAATCCTCCTTGCAGCCTCAACTGGTCGTCAAAAGCTCAAGAGAACGATTCAACGCCTTTCTCCCGTCCGTGCTCGTGTATGAATCCAACGTACGTGCAATAAATTGGAATTCCGTCTCCAAAACAAATGATTTGAATCCCTCTAGCTATGTTTTTCTCTCCCAAAGAGTGTTCTCCAGTCAAAAACCGCGGCTCTAGAGTGAAGAATGGCCTTTTATATGGTCCCACGGCGGAAAACCTAAAATCTGTCAAAATACGATGTTCGCTCGAGCGGGGTGTCGAGCGCGCGTCGAGCGTTCGACTCTGCCTGATTTCGCTCGAGCGTCCTATCGAGCGCACATCGAGCGTTCGACTCTGCCTGATTTCGCTCGAGCGCCTTATCGAGCGCACATCGAGCGTTCGACTCTGCCTGATTTCGCTCGAGCGGCCAATGTCTCCGCTCGAGCGATCTTCGTTTTTCAGCAACCTGCTCGAGCTCCCTGTCGAGCGGCAGTCGAGCGTTTGAATCTGCCTGAATTCGCTCGAGCGGCCAAAAGCCTCCGCTCGAGCGAACTTGTAAAATCTGCAATATGAAATTTTGCAATCCATCAAATACAATCTTGTCTGGGAATATGAACAAAATCCATGTTTGAACGAAAAAACAATTCAGATAATGATGGTTCACATTGGTGCTTTTCTTCGAGTGTGCCAATCAAATCTAGGATGATTTATGGCAACAGCTGTTTCGTCTATCTATCCCATGTGCTTAGCTGCTGTCAATTAGTCTTCTTTATTAGACATGTTGCTGACACCAAGGAAATACTGTGTTCCTATCGTTTAGGTTTTAGATCCCTTTGTGCTTCTCTGATTGGAGTGAAATTGATTTATTGCCTAGTCTTCTGTTATTAATTTGCCAGGTTTAGTTGATCATCAGTCCTACTTTGTTATAGAGGCAGAAAGTAATTGAAAGGAAAGAAATGCCAGGGAATCCTAGGGGAATAAAATCAATCTTCTCCTGCGAAATCATAGAAGTATACATCTATAAAGTGGTGTTTTAAAGTTTGGTCTATGAAAGACTGGCTGCGCAAGCTTTCTCGAGTTTAATTACGTACTCATACTGTGTTTCCCTTTTATTTCTAAATCGAAGTTTGGGTTAGACCCAAGTTATCAAGTGAGAGGAAAAAGAGGAAAGGTACATTGCATTGTGGACCTGTGGTATATGCTTAATGCAATCTAATGGTTGCATCATGGCTGTTACTATTACGATGGAAAGGTGATACATACCGAGACCAAAGAAAGCTAAAATTACCTATTCGAGTTAATTGATTTGACAAGTTGGTTGGACAATTCTTCGTGCAAACAGTTATAATCCTACCTATTTTACGCTGGAAAGAGGGGATATGCCATTACACTATCAGGTCATTGATGATTGAAGAGTCATGATTGTTGCTTTTTTTTTTCGTTACATCTTTTTCTTATCGATGTTGCTGAGAAAGAGATACACATGCATTCTTAGTCAAAGATATGCTCACTGTGCTTTGAAATTTCACATGCAGAAGTCTCTGTCCTTGGTATTTGTCTATCACAATAATTTAGTTGTAGCCTACATCCACGTGTGATGGGGGTCCTACCATGGACTCTACACTTTGAATATGAGGTCTGTGCCGAAAGGATTCTGGGCAATTTTGTTAGAACTATGCACCTTGTGGTTCGATCTTGTCAATTTGTTGGTCACTTGCATGCGTGCTTGTTTTTATTTTCTCTTTTCGTGATTGTGGGCTGGCTATATTGCCAACCAACCAATGTTTGATGGAACGGAGAGAATAGCTTTAATAGGAGCAGCAGTCAATCACTGAAAGCTAGCCTAGTTAGATTAAGCATGCGTCGAAGCTAGGATTGGCGATGAACAAGCTCGTCTGGAATGCAGAATAGGTTTGCTTTAATTTTAATATGGTCCAATCTTTTGTGAGCAAACAGAACTTTGGCAGTTAACCATAGGAAAAGGGAGGAGAATGCCTTAGCTTACAGCTTGATGTCATGGTTTTTTGTGAGCAAACAGAACTTGGGCAGTGAACCATAGGATGGGCCACAAGGGAGGGGAATACCTTAGCATGCAGCTTGATGTCTCGGTTTTTTGAACAACGAATTGTTAAATTGTATATCCGGACTCGTCAGGGTTGGTTTATTAACACTTCACTTCAGCTCATCTACTTTGCTCAAACTTAAGTGAACCATAACTTGTTGCTAGACTCCTTATTTTTCCTCTCTCTCCTTTGGATTGAATTGTTTTATTTTTCTGATATTATATTGAGATGGAAAAACATGAGAAATTGCCTACATTACCCAGTGATTGTATTTTTTTTTTATTTTTTATTTTTTAATATGGATCAGATCGAAATTGAATGGATCGATCTGAGAATGAGGTGGAGAGTGCATGAGGCATTGACGTAGAGAGTAGGGGTAACAAGCGATAATATTGTGGCTGAAATTCGAAACATCCTCACAGTTTGAGCATGTTGTCTTTGGAGATAGTAATAATAATAATAATAATAGAAATGAAGGAGAGAACCAGATCCACGGTAAAAAATAATAATAATAAATACCCAAAGAGAAAAGGAGATGAAAAAAAAAAAACTCACGGGGGAGGAAGACAAATTTATTTATATATTTTGGCTGATTACCAGAACAGGACGTACAAAAGGAGACAAAGTTTATGGAGAGAGGAGATGCATCGGAAGAAAGGAAGCTCCGGAGAGACAGCAGACCGGAGGAGTAGGTTCTTTAGCTGGAAGAGAGATGTTAATCATCATTAACTCACTTTATATATTTTGAAATAAAAAATAATTTTTAAATATACAAAATTGTAGTATAAAATAATGAGTAGCATCCATCTTCTTAGCTGAAATTGTTAGTTTGTATTAAATAATTTTAAATAATGTAAATTCTGCATGATACCTTCTTATTGATTCAGTTAGTGTGTCATTAACATAAAATAAAATTTCTAAATTAATCCCATTTGAAAAAAAACAATTTATTTAAAATTTTAGTATATTCTTTACCTATTTTATTAATATAATTTGTCAAAATAATTATTTTATATGAAAAAGTGATACAGTCATTTACATTAAAAGATAAATAAAAATGACTGGAAATTGAAATTTTGATATATATATATGGATCATGTTATGGCTACCGTTCCTCGCTCTCGTTGGGAGTTACCATTTTACAAGATTTTTTTTTTTACATTTTTTTAGATGTATTTTTTAAACATTATTAAATAATTTAAAAATAAAATAAAATTCACAACATGATTCAAAAATATTTTTTTAATTATTAAGTAACATTTTTTTTTTAGTGGTGGCTCAACGGGATGTATAGCATTTTTCATATATATATATATATATATATAAATGACAGTCGGCAGATTGTAGTATTTAATTGAAGGAAAATGATAGTATTACTGTTTCATTACTACTTATTTACTATTTTTTTTTATTTGATTGTTTTAATAATTTTTTATTTTACTTAATGATTAAGAAAGTGGATAATAATAATGTTATATATTTTTTTAATAATTATAGATGTTAAAAAAATGTTTAAAAAAATGGAAATAAATAAAAAAATTTAAAATATACATAATTAGTAGATAGATAGTAAATGAATAGCTACCCTATCATTACCTTGAATACCATAAATATTTAACTGTATAGCCTGAGGGTGGTTGTTCTAACTCGTACGTGTCTGTTGCTCCGACGCCTGGCATTAGAGCATGGACCAAATCCTTGTGCCTGAGCTGAGCTATATACTTACGTATTGGACCGGTCAAGCCTTATTGATTAGGCACCGAGTAAGGACAGCAATTTCGGAGCTGGGAAGCCTGCTCTGACTGTATGACATAGCTTGGGAGAGCAGCCACATAAATGAGAGATTCAAAAATGGGCGGTGCTACTCCCACGGTCCACTGCTGGGAGCTTTCGCTGTGGCTCCCCCGTTCATGCATTTTTAAGGTTTTTTTTTTTTTTTTTTTTTAATACATTTAAATATTTTAAAAATAAAAAATTCATAATTTATTAAAAAAATATTTATTTAATCATTAAGTAAAAATAATAATAATAAATAAATAAAAAAGTCAAAGCGATAGAAACCAATGGTGGTAAGATATCTTCCTCAAAAATTTATGGCTGTCACTGATTTTGTACACCAATATTTATATAGAAATATGTATTGGGGAGCTGTGAAAATGGCCAATGCAACTTCAAAAATGATTTTTGGAAAGGGGCTCATCGCTCAGAGTTTGATTACGTTAATACGTTGTGAGTTCTGACCAAAAAAGCTATACGACCACGGAGCCAAATTGGATTTGTAATTTGTAAACACTGAGGAGGACTGGAATTGCCTTACCGTGCATGTCTTTCTATTAAACCTGTGTACCATCCCTGTTGATTACTGCCACAAACAGAGGAACCTGGGCAGAGGGATTCAGAGAGCAGATCACAGAGACTGACTCCATTGAAGCAGAAGCGTTGAAAGAGTTCAGACGAGACGACGAGACTGCGCATCATTTGAAGCTCTGACATCTTTCCCCCACCATTTATTTATTTTTTTCTGGGCTGACGTAGTTTGCTCAGAGAGAGAGAGAGAAAAGGGGGGGGGGGGGGGTGTTTGTTCTAGGTTAAGAGTTTTAAGGGGTAAAAGAAAAAAGTGGTGTTACGTAAGCAACCAGTTCTAACCTAACCCTAAAAAAAAGGTGGGGGAAGGAAATATAAATGTCTGAGCCATAAAAGTTTGTTGTTTATGCAGAGCTACGTAAGTACAGTTTGTTTTTTGTTTGTGTCTTTAACATAAGGAACTCGGAGGTAGATTTTAATAAAAGTTATTACAACCTAATCTTGCAGTGCATTCAAGATCATGCACTATCTGTCAGATTCAAAGGCAGAGCTTCTTGATGAATACTATCCCGCTATAAAAAAAATTCAACAAGGCAATTCTTTCTGGCTCAAAAGCATAGAAACATTAGCTATTGGACCATTCTATGTCTGATAACTTCTGAAAGCTAGGTAGCCTTGATGATCAATACCGTCTTTCTAACACCAGGAATTAACGATCGTTCGTCATCTTTTCCTTGCCAATATGTGTCGGGATTTTTTCTGTGAAGTCTGTTTTTGTTTCTTTGTGGCTCAGTACTGATGACACAACTAGACAATGATATCTGTCGCCATTTTTTAGTAAGTTTTAAATGATGTTTTTCTATATATTGATTTAATTTTTTGTACGGCCATCATATTTTATCTTTAATTTTCATTTGAATGAAATTTTCTGCAGAATTATGTTAATTATCGAATTCGTGCGCGACTGATTCCACTTTTTATATTACTTTTTGTATTGTACCCAACAGCATGCATATGATTAGTATCGGTCACAAAGAAGAACCTAAGAGATTTCAACGAGAAAGATTCCAGTCCAATGTAGGATTATGTCGCCGGTAGGTGTCGTACGTGCAGCTAGAACTGTGTTTAGAGCCACTTTGGTTAATTGAATAATGATAGTCTGGTCAGTGGTTGACAACCAATTCACAATTTGAGCTTTAAAAAAATTTGAAAAAATTAATAAAAAAAATTATGTAAATTTATTTTATAATTTTGTAAAATAAAATATTACTTAACCTCCTCATTATTATTTTCTAAAGTCACTATTAGAGTATTTTATTTATTTTTATTTATTTATTTTAGTAATTAAAAAAGTGATTCTTAATAAAATTATATATATTTTTAAATTTTTTTAATGGTTAAAAAATGTTTAAAAAAATGTAAAATATAATAATAATAATAATAATAAATTTTATTAATAATAAGGTGATAAAATTATATTTTATTAGTTGTAAACTGGTTGTTAACCAGATGGAATGATATCATTACCTTTGGTTAATTAATCAATCTCAATTCATTTTATCTAATCATTACAACTTCTTCAAATTTTAATATAAAATATAATAAATAATTCAATTTTTTTAAATTTTAACATAAAATATAATAAATAATTTAACTTTTTTAAATTTTAAAATAATAATATTAAAAATAATATTATAATAATATTTTATTAATTAAGAGATCAGAAACTCTAGCGTATGGTCTAAAATTAAAGGTGGCCACACCGACCATTCAAGTCGATCAAAGACCCTGTCACCAACAAGGAAATTGAATCTCAACTACTGTACGTGGGCAAAAGATTGCTCGATCCCCACTCCATTTATTTTCTGGTTTTCGTTTTTGCCTCCAAAGAACGATATAAATTATAATGTATGGGCAGGCACATGCTATTCTGGCGAGAGACACGTTTTTAAAATGATCAAAAAAAAAAAAAAAAAAAGGAAGTTAAAATTGATATGATAGGGGAGCATAGAAGTATCGAGGACATGGGCAGCTGTAGCCTGTAGGGGCCGGTTGCAATTGGTCAAATGAGGTGCTTCCCAAGTGGAACTTTGGTGATCCCAATGGAGGAAAGTTGTTCGTTGTTTGGTACTCGAGAAACATGGATTTTATTGCCGGTTGTTCATTTGATCTTTCCGACTTTCAACCTACCGGCCTCCTGGTGGTTGCGTGCCATAATTCATCATCCCTTTTCCATAATTCATTCTTTTCATCGTCTTTCTTCTAAACTTCCATCGACTTTATTCTGTAAAAAGAGTTTATGGGTTTGGAATTAGCCAGTAGGTACCCTAAAGTTACTTAAAACAGCGCGCTTCAGCCCAACGCATGCATGTGCTTTTCAGAAGGCATATATGTATGCAGTACCGTTGAGAATACTGAAAAATATCCATCTTCAATATTTATGGAGCAGAAGGAATATTTGATCATCAGGGAAATGATTGATCCTCATAGACTTTTCATGATACTCCCCTTAATTAAACGGCATTAACTCATCGATCAATTTGTTGGAACAATATGGAAACCAGAACCCTAGATCAACTGAATTTACAGAGCTTAAGGTCTTGTGGTCCAATCCATTCATGGTTCTATATTAACCCATTAATTAATATATTTAAGTAACAGCTACTATATACAGCATCATTCATTAGGTATACGTACCCAACGTATCATGCGTAGTTAAAGCTGATTCTTATATAATTAATCATCCTAGTAATGAAATCATTCAAATAAAGCAATATCCCATATAACTTGGAAATGATATTCTCAGACTCGGTACCTCAAAATGGACAAACAAAACTAGCCATTTTCTCATTTAATTAAGACGTAGGCTAAACCCTTTTTCTTGTGGGAAGCAATCGAATGCTGCACTTTTATGACGTGAAAGTTTACCTGCCACCACGCATGTTAACCATCACGATCGAGAACATGATTTCCTCTACTGGAGAGGACAGCTCAACCGATATCACATCCCTTGATTTATGCCATAATCAATCACCAAATCGGTTCAACACCAATCACTCTAATTATATAGCATGATTATGCTCCGGCTTTGGCATCTTTAATTAGCTGTTTAGAGTCACTCACTTGCTGTAATCTCCTGTATATTTAAACTGATCTTCAAACTTTTTAATTAAGCCTTTTAACCATATAACCACATCTGCACCTCGACTGATCTCAAGATGACGATCAGTCTTAAATTATAACCATAGATGATAGAACCATCTCACTCTTAAATAACCATTTCAAGATGATGATCAAGTTGTAATGCTCATTAAAAAAATTATTCGTCATCCTGATCAAGCTTCGCGAATCCGGCCCTTGTCTGTTCAAAAGTTTGGTTAGATGACATGAATTGTTATTTTGTTATGACTGCTAATTATTTGAAGAAAATGTTCATCCATATATAAGGTCTAGCTAGCATAATTTATTTAATTGTCGATCTCAGCACAGACCTCATAATTTATGGACTGCACGTTTATCATCTTCGAAATTGATTTTGATTCCATTTAATCTTCGAAGATTGCCAAGATGAGAAAGGAAAGCGATTGAATATAAAAGCATTGTTGAATTCATGTCTTCCATCCTTATATGTAACAACTTTTAAAATCGAGGAGAAATTTAGAGTATCGATCTATGACTTTCGTTGTAATATTCTGCTACAAACATGTGCATTCACACCAATTATTGCTGTGTGTGAAATGGAGAGAGAGAGAGAGAGAGAGAGAGAGAGAGAGAGAGAGAGAGAGAGAGAGAGAGAGAGAGAGAGAGAGAGAGAGAGAGAGAGAGAGAGAGAGTGGTGGGTGTGGGGGGGGGGGGGGGGGGTTTGTGAAGTGGGATTTCGTGCTTATTTGTGACACTTTAAGAAACAAAGTTGGGCCATTTTTTTTGCTCCAGATGATGCCTCGGAAGCGACTCGTGATTGCGACTATCCTGATCTTTTTTAGGCCATACACTCTTTTTGGGTATATGCACGCTAGCTCTTAATACAGACACATATATAAGAGATAACTTTGATAGTTTTGGCCTCACAAAGAGTTGGACGTACACAATTATTTTTAAGACAAGTGCATGCATGTTTGCCATTTGATTGATGTGCTCCTATTGCTATTTAATTCATGAGCTCTTGGATCGATTCTGAGCTTCACGATCTCATTCTATTTGACCATTTGGATTAGGCATTGTATTTTTCTGCTAATTGGTTGGACATAAACCCGACCTACATTGATATAATACCAGTACTCCGAATAATTTTGTATGTCATGCATGCTTTGGGGTCTTGATTAATTAAACCTAGCTATATATGCACACTTCTTATTCCCATAATTGCATGCAATTTTATCGATAGAGCCAAATACAGCAATTGTCTACGTCAAAATGTCACATTGGGAATTTGTCCTGGACCAATGGATCCATTTATGACTTACTTTCTCACAAAGCATGATCACGTGGATTTTTTTGCCTTTGCCTTCAGTTTCTCTTTCTGATCAATGAAAGAATAACCCCTTTTGCCACTTTAGCACATGATGAAGGGTATATCCTCCATAAGGAATTGAGATTCTAAAATTATCAGAAATATCAGAGTCTCTGAATATACAGCCAAGCTCATAGTTAAGCAATTTATTTTTCATGTCCTTGTAGTGAATGAGTGGTCCAATTTCTAAGTTTTTTCTTTTCCTAAAGACAAGAACAGTAAAAAAAAGCGGTCCGATCCGTGTGTAAGAAGATTTAGCACACTTATTATTCCTGTGCAACCTCTTTTTATAGATGGACCACACTCGTTTGTTGAGAACTCAATTTTGTTCCATTTGACCAACTTTGAGCTAAAATGAAAATACGACAAGCTGGGGTCACGAGATGATGACATAGTTTTATCAATGAGACATATCTTATTATAGATTGATAAAATGATTTTTAGAATAAACACGTGTAATGTTTTTCATTGGCTTACACAGTGAGTTAGTTATTTCAGTTACAGCTTTACACGTCTGTATTAGTCTATAAATACAGACCTATTATTCTGTAATTGAGATCAACTCAATAAGAATACATTCTTTCAATTTCATCTCTCTCGTATCATACCTATCTTTCCTCTATCTTGGATTACTCTGTTACATGGTATCAGATTGTAAATGGCTTCCGCTTCTGAATCAAATGTGGAGAATATTCCAAGTTATTACCATTTACAAAGTGGTGATTCACCAGGGAACATACTAGTGTCAAATGTCCTCACCGGAGAAAACTATCATACATGGAGCAGATCCATGATGATGGCTTTAAAAGCCAAGAATAAGATTGGGTTCGTGAATGGATCAATTTCGCAGCCAAGTTCAACAGATTCTGCATATGAACTGTGGGAGAGATGTAATAATATGGTCTCTTCATGGATCATCAGCTCTGTTTCAAAAGAAATTGGAGGTAGCATCATATGTGCAAGAACAGCTCAAAATATGTGGGAAGATCTGAAGAACAGATTTACATAAGGAAATGGTCCAAGAATCTTTCAATTACAGAAAGATTTATCAGTTTTGACACAAGAGGACTTATCAGTACGAGATTACTATACAAGATTCAAATCCCTATGGGATGAATTGCTGGATTATAATCAAATTCCAACATGTACATGTGGAGCCCTAAGAACCTGTAAGTGTGATGCAATAAAAATTTTCTTGGATTATCAAGATCGCCAGCATGTGATACAGTTCTTAATGGGGTTAAATGATTGTTTTTCTCATATCAGAGGGCAAATTCTAATGTTAGAACCTTTGCCGAATATAAATAAAGTGTTTTCTTTAATTGTTCAAGAAGAGAAACAGAGAGAGATTAGCAAGCATAACATGATTGATACTGCTGCTTTTATGAGCAAAGTTCAAGATACAAATCCAGCAATGAAAAGGTTTGCTCCTAGAAAACAACAACAGAAAAGAGATAAGCTGTTCTGCACTCACTGTGGTACGAACAACCATACAGTGGACAAATGTTACAAGGTACATGGTTATCCTCCAGGCTTCAAACAGAACTCAACCAATTTTCGACAGAAGGGAAGATTTACAGCAACTGCTAATCAGCTTTCGGGTCAAATCTTGAGTACTCCTTTTGAGAATTTTAATCAAATGCCTTTCTCTCAAGAAGACTATCAAAAATTGTTATCATTAATTCACCCACAACCTGATGATAATACCAATCATCAAGCTGCGAATATCATTTCTAATTCGATTGCTCATTCTACTCAAGGTATATCATCAAATTCTATCTTTTCTTTAAGTGCTTCAGTTTCAGCCTTAATATCTGATAATACATGGATTGTAGACACAGGTGCTACAGACCATATTGCTCATTCAATTGACATCTTTACTTCAATCACCAAAGCTTTAAACACTTCTGTTAAACTCCCAAATGGAAATACTGTACCAGTAACTCATATTGGTATAGTTCAGATATCTGAAAATCTAATTCTTAAAGATGTACTTTGTGTACCATCTTTTTCCTATAATCTACTCTCAGTGAGTAAACTCACTTCATATCAGAAATGCTCATTTATATTTTCATCTGATTTTTGCCTTATTCAGGAACTTACCCAATGGAAGATGATTGGGATAGCTAGAAGATCAGCTGGCCTTTATCTACTGCAGAAATCAGGTGCTAGTGATGTTGTTATTCCACATAGATCCAATTCTGTAAATTCTATAATAAGCTCTCAAGTCTGGCATAGCAGATTGGGACATCCTTCAATGTCTAGACTATCATTTCTTTCCAAAAATGTACCAGATATTAGCCTTTCCAATAAATTTGTTGATCATCATTGTACTGTTTGCCCATTGGCAAAACAGAAAAGATTACCATTTGAAATTCATTCATATAATGAAAGTGGTATTTTCCATATTGTCCATTGTGATATATGGGGCCCTTTTTCAATTCCAACCCATAATGATTCCAGATTTTTCCTTACTATAGTTGATGATCATTCAAGATTTACTTGGGTATACTTGATGAAAAACAAATCTGAGGTCAGAAACATATTCAAAAAATTTTACAACTTAATTGAAACACAATTTGGAAAGAAAATACAATGTATAAGAAGTGACAATGGTTTAGAATTTAAAATGACAGATTTCTATGAGTTAAAAGGAATAATGCATCAAAAGTCATGTGTAAAAACACCTCAATAAAATTCTATAGTTGAGAGAAAACATCAACACTTGTTGAATGTAGCTAGAGCTTTAAAGTTTCAGTCAAATATTCCTTTAGCTTTTTGGGGAGAATGCATACTAACTGCATGCTATCTTATAAATCGCATACCATCTTTGGTTTTAAATAACAAATCTTCACATGAAATTCTTTATAATACAAATCCATCTTATAATCATTTGAAAGTTTTTGGTTGTTTAGCTTACGCATCAACACTTCTTCAAAACAGAAACAAATTTTCACCAAGAGCCAAAAAATGTGTTTTTGTAGGCTATCCACCTAGTATAAAAGGATATAAGTTGTATGATCTAGAAAATAAGAATTTTTTTGTTTCTAGGGATGTGGTTTTTCATGAATCTGTTTTCCCTTTTATGTCAAAGAATGATTCTTCAACAACCAATTCAAATCTGGACATTACTATTCATTCATCATCAGATAACATCGTTTTTCCAAAACTAGTTTCTGATTCTGCTGAAAATATACATGTCTCCATACCTTCTAATTCCCAACAACAATTCAATAATCATCCTAGTCCAGAAAACACAGATTCAATAAATTTAAATGATGAGAATCAATTTCCTACTCTGAGAAGATCAACTCGGCAACACAAAGCACCTGGTTACCTGCAATCATATCATTGCAATCTGGCTGACTCTACTGCTCAAACATCTTTCACAAATCCTGCTATTACTACAGGTACTAAATATAGCATTTCTGATGTTCTATCATATTCTAAATTGTCTAAATCTCATAGAGCTTTCTCTGTTGCAATATCTTCTGAAGTTGAGCCAAATTTTTATCACCAAGCTGTTAGGCATACTCATTGGAGAGATGCCATGGCTGCAGAGTTATCTGCACTTGAATCAAATAACACTTGGGTCCTTACACCACTTCCTCCAAATAAAAAACCAATAGGTTGTAAATGGGTATATAAAATCAAACACAATTCAGATGGTTCTATTGAGAGGCATAAGGCTAGACTTGTAGCCAAAGGGTATACTCAAAGAGAAGGCCTAGATTTTTTTGAAACTTTCTCACCTGTTGCAAAAATGGTCACTGTTAGATGTGTCTTATCATTGGCTGCTATACACAGTTGGCATCTTTTTCATTTAGATGTCAACAATGCTTTTTTATATGGAGACTTAGATGAAGAAGTTTTTATGAAACCACCTCCTGGTTATCTACCTAAAGGGGACTCTCGGGTATGCAAATTGCAAAGGTCTCTATATGGCTTGAAACAAGCAAGCAGACAGTGGAATTCGAAATTTAAATCTGTACTACTTGATATTGGGTTTACACAATCAAAGGCAGATTATTCTTTGTTTACTAAGAAGGAAGGAAATTCATTTGTGGCTTTATTACTTTATGTGGATGATATCCTGCTTGCTAGCAGTGATTTAGAGGCAATTGACTCTGTAAAAGCAGCTTTAACTCTTCAATTTAAATTGAAAGATTTGGGACCAGCCAAGTTTTTTCTCGGGATGGAGATTGCAAGATCACAAAGAGGCATTTCTTTGTCTCAAAGAAAATATACTCTAGAGTTGTTAGCAGATTTTGGATTGTTAGCTGCCAAACCTGCTTTGTTCCCAATGGATACTCATGCTAAACTGTCAAAGGATGAAGGTGATTTACTAGATGATATTACTGGTTATCGAAGATTGATTGGTAGACTAATTTACCTCACCCATACCAGACCAGATATTACATTTGCAGTCCACCATTTGAGTCAATATCTGGACAGTCCTCGAGTACCTCATCTTCAAGCTGCAATGAGGATTCTTAGATACTTAAAATTAGCTCCTGGACAGGGTCTTTTATTTCCAAGTGATTCCAAGGTGCATATAAAGGCATTTTCAGATTCGGACTGGGCAAATTGTATAGATACCCGCAGGTCTGTTAGTGGCTATTGTGTTTTCATTGGTGATTCTCTGGTATCTTGGAAATCAAAGAAGCAACATACAATTTCTAGGAGCTCAGCAGAAGCTGAATACAGATCAATGGCATTTACAGTTTGTGAAATAATTTGGATTCGAGCATTGCTGAAGGATCTGCATCAACCACATACACAACCAGCTTTATTGTTTTGTGATAACCAATCTGCCATTCATATAGCATCCAATCCAGTCCATCATGAACGGACTAAACATATAGAGCTGGACTGCCATATGGTGCGTGACAAAGTTGAAGAAGGATCACTGACTGTTCTACATATTACTTCTGCTCATCAAATTGCAGATTTGATGACTAAGCCCCTTGGTTCAAAATCATTTGATGCTTTACTGTCC
Organism: Carya illinoinensis; assembly: GCF_018687715.1. Classification (NCBI taxonomy): domain Eukaryota; kingdom Viridiplantae; phylum Streptophyta; class Magnoliopsida; order Fagales; family Juglandaceae; genus Carya; species Carya illinoinensis. The sequence continues at coordinate 27,958,330 of NC_056763.1, forward strand.
AAGATGAATGTGTATAATATATACACATCATCTTGAGGGGGACTATTATAGATTGATAAAATGATTTTTAGAATAAACACGTGTAATGTTTTTCATTGGCTTACACAGTGAGTTAGTTATTTTAGTTACAGCTTTACACGTCTGTATTAGTCTATAAATACAAACCTATTATTCTGTAATTGAGATCAACTCAATAAGAATACATTCTTTCAATTTCATCTCTCTCGTATCAGACCTATCTTTCCTCTATCTTGGATTACTCTGTTACATATCTCACTGAAATTTTTGGACGAAATAACTTTCCAAAAGAAGTTTTCATTTTTAAATGCAACAAATGGTAGTATTCATTCTCAATTCATTAATTTTCATTTTCTACGATAATATTCCCATGAAAAATAGCCAAGGATCTTGAGGTCACGTAGGATTCCATCTTCGATACTAATTAGGTAAGATATGGTTTAAACATTAAAAAATGGTGACTTGCCTGTACTTGTAATCTATAAAGTAAACATCCTTTCATATTTTTAATAAAAAAGTTTCCTCGTAGATCTCTCACATGAGAGTTTGTGTAGGATTTTATACCCATATAATTTCTCTTTTTCTAATCCCATTTAGGCATATTGCTTGTGCTTTAAGTTGCATCAAGAATATTTTCAAATTTCAACGGCAACCACTGGGCTAAATCAAAAGTATTCATTTGGGTACATGCATCGGGGTTGGCAATCTTAAGGCATTTTAGGGTGCTGCTCAGAGATTCACGTCACGTATGATGCCAGACTTGGAGGACAATTATTGTCCTCTGTGAAAACATCGAATGTCAAGTTTTGCAGGCACACTCTCCTGGCTGTGCAGATCAATGTTGCATGCTATGTATCTCGTGTGGATTAGATTTTGAGTTCATATCTGAATCGTTAAATGTAATTTAGAGTTGAAGGAGATTCTTATATCTCGTATGAACAAGATTTTTGACGTTAAAAGAGAGCATGCGCAAAACTCATGAGTAGGCATGAAAAGAAATGAAGACCTCGGGAGAAAACAAGCATGTATGAAAGAAGAGAAAGTTGGGGTGGGTGTGTGTGTGGGGGGAAGCGTGCGTGGGGAGTCGAAGGCCGAGCCGCATGTGCGCGCAGAAGCGAGAGAGAGAGAGCAGACTATTTATTCTTCTTGTTCCATCTGTTGCTGACACTTTTCAGTGCCTTAGCTTCACCGCCTCCTTTGGCGCCTTCCTTCCCGCCGGACAACCTCTCCTCCTATTCTTCTGCGCATCATTCAATTTCAGTATATCACTTGAATGAAAAAATTAATATTCCGTTCACTTTTCTGCATGCAGTAATGATCTGGAACTTAGTTCTTTCGTAGCTGTCCTTTCCTTTCTTCTCTGTATACTACGTATCCTTATAATTCTCTTGTCCCTTCCATCTACCCGGTCAGATTTTAATCTCTTGATTCAAATTATTGATCGATTGTTGATCAATACTTATCTTATCGTTGTTGCTTGTTTCATCTCCCACCAAATTTTAACCTTTTAGACACAAAAATTAATCAGACGACATATATTCTAGCGATCTCCTCGCCTAACAAAAAATAGGATGCGATTTTCTTTATTTCGCTTACAACTTCCTCATCATCATGTTAGAAACATGATAAACAAAATACGTGCCTATGTTTTACATCATTAATTTAATTGCCCAAAATCTGTATAAATTCATGTTTTAGAATAAAGAAACAATATTTGCAGTTATAAAGTGTTGAACCCAAGATTTCAAGATTTGTGTGATTATATATCTACATATAGATTTTGATGATAACAAATAAATTCAAAAAATAAAGGAATCTCAAGCTCAAATTATCTACACAATGGAGTTAAGCACATCAATAAACTAAACATGAGTAAGAAGGGAACAAGTTTACATTAAAATCATAGAGTGATGTTGTAAATCTCTTAAAAATTCAAAATTAGTATTAAGGTTCAAAATTAATATTTTATCATAAAGCATTAAAATATATTTTTCACATGTGCATGAATATTTTGAAAATTTTGAAAGATGATTGATTGTCATCTTTCACATGTGCATTACATGATTAAATGTTTGAATTTTGAAAATATTAAAAATGATTGATTCTCATCTTTCGCATGTGCATATTTTATTTGAATATTTTTAAAAGTGATTGATACTTTTTTTGACTTATGCAAAAGGTAGATATTTTTGTTTGAAAATTTTGAAAAGTAAAGTGTGCTCCTTTTGACATATGCAAATAGTAAAAAGATTAGATTTGAAATTTTTGAAAAGTTCTGCTTTTGGCATATGCAAAAAAGTAAAAAGATTAGATTTGAAATTTTTGAAAAGTAAAGTGTGCTCCTTTTGTCATATGTAAAAAGTAAAAAGATTAGGTTTGAATTTTTTGAAAAGTGAATGATGTTGTCTTTGACATGTAAATCTTTTTAAATTTAAATATGAAATCTCATATGCCTATAAATAGATCATTTGAGAGCTTCATATTCACAACACCAAGAGCATATACCATTCATTCAAAACTTTCATTCTTCATTCTCTAAGCATTGAGCCTTAATTATTGTTTATTTTGAGAGATATAGTTTGCACTATATTATTCTTATTTCACTTATTGATGAGTGTTTTCTGATAACCTACCTACTATCAGCTTTTGTATCAGTAAAATAGTGTGTATAACCCTTGTGCATGCAGAAAGTGTTCTACACAGGGAATAGTTGAATCACCACATGTAAGGTGATTGCAAGTGTAGAGGGTGTTCTACACGGATCTTTTGTAGCGGTGTTGTTCAAATATATAATAGGTTTCTATCTCCACCTTAAGGAGGTTGAATAGTGAATTTGAGGATTTTCAGGGGTAGCTTAATGCCAGGACATAGGCAGTGGGGCCGGATCTCGTCAACATACTGAGTTTGCTTCTCTCTTACCCTTACTCTTTATATTTATTGTTGTTTCGTATTTTGTTTATATTTCATATTGTATATTTGATTTATAATTGTTATTTTTTTAATACAATTCAATTTATCCCCCTCTTATATTAGTCATCTGGGTAACATAAAGTATACAAATTAGAAACTTTTGAAAAAATGAGTAAATTTAGGATTTACATAAAAAAAATTTTAATGATGGACTAACTTCTTTTTCAAATGAAATATGCAAGACTTGCAGATCCTAAAATTGTATGTAAGATTACTCTATAAAAATTTAATAGAATTCATATACTCAAGACCATGTTGTCTAAAGAAAATTTAATTATATTGATATTCAAACTCAGAACCAAATACATAAGAAACTAAGTGAGACTAATTTAAGAACTATTGAGCTACCTCTTGAAATCTAATACATATCTTCAAACCAAGTAATCCAAAACTACTCACTGTTTATTTGGTAGATAAATGGCCAGAAGATGGTACAGAGGTTCGCCCAATTATATGTTGTAATGGCTTAAAACCAAGTACGTTTTGGGTTAAAAACTTTTTTCTTCGTTGTAGATTAGGAATGAAAATATATTACACGATCCAAGAATATAAAATGAACATATTACAAAATTATTGAATTTGAGTTTAATATAAATGGGTACAAGTTAAAACGACTTAAGCTGTTAAGATACAATTAATAAATATGTCAACACGCTTAACTTAAAATCAACTCAAATAAACTCGTTTGAATCTTATTTCAAATTACAATTTTATAATTAGTTGTTAAATTTTAATATTACCATCCACAAACACGAATTACCATCTGTGTATATTTGATAATGCGGAGGTTGGTTTCCTTGCAAACTTCGTTTTGTGCAAAAATTTCGAGATTGCCGAACGTTTTATTTAAGAAAAATGACAATATGGTTATCAAATATGTCTATTTATATATATATATATTAATTTTTTAAATAATGAAGGATGATTAAGAAATATTTAAAGAAAAATAAAAATAAAAATTATTTATACTAATATTCATATTTAGTAGACACGTAGCATTCTTCTATATTTAAAGAAAGAAGTGATATATTGCGAAGTCTGGCTTTTACAACAGATGTCATTTTATTGAAGAATGGGAGCGAGTCTAACGGACCTTATTAGAACACGTATTGCCAGATATTTTATTTAACTTTGTGTATATATATTTTATCGATTTCATCATTAAATTAAAATGATAATAAAATATAACTCAGTTACTCTTTATCCAAATAACATCAAGTCTTCAGATAAATTATAACTGAGATCTAATTGTATGACTATAAATAAATTTTATAAATGGATATAGTTTGACATAATATGTAAAGTTAATTTAATTTTAAAATAGATTTAACAGATTACGTAAATGCACGTTAATTTATAAAATTATTTTGTAAATATAGTAATTCTAAATAAAAAAAACATTGCTATGTTTTTTTATAAAATTAAAAATTAGATCACTCAAATTCTTAGAAAATAGATAACGAAAAATCATTGGAAAGGAGAGAGATGAGAAATGTGTGAATAATGGGCAAGCCGGCATTGACCTAATCAAAATGCTAATAAATGGATTAAATGGCATTGATAACAACGCCTCAGTCGCTGATTGTTATATTTACTGTGTGAGCAGCCTTCCTGCTCCTGCTGCTACCCACAGCCACACTCTGCCATGGTCTTCCCTTCATAACTCACCCAACTCTCCAATCACATTGTTCATCATACTTAGATACCCAAACACCTCCCGATAATTAAACCCCTTCTCTCTCTCTCTCTCTCTCTCTCTCTCTCTCTCTCCCCCCTATATACAATTTTTTTGCTTCTCTTTCACACTCGCTATTAGTTGCACTACCGAGCTCTGCACCTACATTTTCGACTCATCCTGATTTCTTTTGCTTTCTGCGATGGATAACTGGATGTGATAAAAAGGGATAAATTTTTATCTTTTATGTGAGAAATCGAAAAATGAGAGTGAAAGAATTGCACCCACTTTGCTGTATCTCGCTCGAGAGTCCCAGCGGTAGCCTCGGCGATCAATCCGCGGAGGTCGCAGCCTCCTCCCTGTCCAGGGCTAGGAGCTTGCCGGCCAGTCTGGCTTCTGTTCCCGGCCGATCTGATGGCAATGCGGGACGATCCGAGGCCACGGTCGCCGGAGTACTGCACAAGTGGACCAATTATGGCAAAGGATGGAGATCCAGGTGGTTCCTGCTGAGGAACGGCGTCGTTTCCTACGCCAAAATTCGGTACCCTGAGAATCTCAACCTCCTTACGCCGACGACCGATGACGTCAGACTGATTGGAGAAATCTCCACTAATCGGCTTTCGAGGATGGACAGTGGGAGACGGAGGCACGGGAAAACTGTTGGCATTGTCCATCTCAAGGTATAATCAGATTCTAAGAAGAATTTGCGAGCCATGCAAGATGCATCGCTACGTTTTGGTTATTTTGGCGTTACTGCACAAAAGCATAAGTTCCATCATAGGGAAGATAAAGATCCCCAAGAGTCTCTACCAATCTTACCAAAAGATCATATAGATTTCGATCAACCTTGTCACTTTTTATCTCTTGAGATCTTATTCCCCTCTGGTCCTGAATTCTGCCAAGGAAGAAAATAAAAAAATAATATAATGAAAGAGCAAAGAAAGGCTCTGGCATCCGAGCGAAGGAAAGTATGAACCAGAGGTCTCTGGCACTTTCCCTCTTCGCGGGGTTTGGTGATTTCGATTTCAATTTCAATTTCAATTTTCAACTGTTTTTCACAGTTTTAACTGGTTGTCAATGTATAGTGGGTCACATCAGCAGGTGGTGAGAGTGTGTGTGGATAGGCTGCGTTGGAGGCCTACGTATTATCCTGTGGTCACATCAGCTGTCGAACAAGAACTGTGTTGGGTGGACTTGATCTGTCTCTATCTCTCAGAAGTTCCTTACTTTGAATTGGTCTTCCCCATTTTTCTTTCTTCAATGGCTTAATTTCTTTCTTCTGAGATTCTTCTGTATTCCTTCACATCGTGGTCTCATCGTTGTTTAATTCCAGTCGCCTTTTCCTTGTTGTAAAGCTTCCGACACTGTTTCTTTACTCAATGTGTCGAGGAAGCCGAAGCTGCGTTTGTTCTTAAAGTACGATATTACCCGCAGATGGAAAGACGTGAAAGCTTTTTATTAAATTAGAGAAAGTAAAAGTTGAACCTTGCTGTGATCATACGGTAGAGATCATAAGTTTTCTTTCTGTGAAAATGAAGCTGAAGTGGGGTTTTTGTTTTGTGGGTTTGCATTGACCATATTATGAGGTTAATTGCGTGGGTCTGAATTGTAAATATATAATTAACAGAATTTAAAAATGTAGGGAACTTTGAGAACATCCCTTCGCTCGCGTTTCAGTAACTCATTTTTTAATATCGAATGGAAGTATAAGCTTAGCACTGTAGTAGTCCGAGCAGATTACTCCTCATCGCGTTCTTTCTAGCTTCTTTAGCCTCTGAAAATTCTGAAGCTTTTAGGGTAGGGTTTTGGTTTGGGTTTACCTACTTGGATCTGTATGCCGGCCGGCGTGGGGAAAATACTGTTATTGTTGTTAGGAGCTTGGTGTTATATTCGAGTCAGAACTTTGGGCTCTACTAATTCAATTTCATTTGTTTCCGGAATTTATATCACTTTATAAGATACTTGCAAAAAAAAAAACGTCATTTATAAGATAATTTATAGAGATTCTTTTGAAATTTTTATTTTCATTTAGCAGATCTCATCATTTCGGGAGAGCAAGTCGGACGACCGGAGGTTTTACATATTTACTGCCACAAAGACCCTTCATCTGAAAACTGATTCAAAGACGGATCGGGTGGCTTGGATACAAGCTTTGGTCTCGACCCGGAGCCTATTTCCACTTCGACCGCTCACTGACAATCTCTCCCTTATACCAAAGGATTTGTCTATATCAACAGAAAGGCTCAGAAAACGCCTGCTTGAACAGGGAATAAACGACAACCTGGTAAAGGATTGCGAACAGATCGTGCTTTCAGAATTCTCTGAAATTCAAGGACAGCTTGAACTTCTTTGCGAAGAACGATCCAATTTGCTTGACACTTTGAGGCAGTTAGAGGTAAACTGGTGATGAGTAAACCATTTTAACCAACTTATTGTCTCGACTTGTCGTCGTCCTCGTCCCTTTGTTCCCCGTTGAAATCTTCGCTCTTAACCTTTTCAGTTTTCATTATCTACTTATTCCGCATACTTATCTCATCTTTATTCTGGTCGTGCTCATTTTATGGGCATTTTTTATTTTTTATTTTGTTGGGGGGTGGGGGGCCGGGGGCAATGTAGGCGTAGGAAGTCCTTGATCCCCGCTGGTGTCTTTTTGGCCCGTATTATCTGTGTATTTTGTCATTATGAAAAATCCATTACATTTTCTTTAAAAATATCTAGTCTTTCATTACTCTATAAAGGAAAATTTTAAGTGTAGAATTAGCTTTTTTATCTACTCTATTTAACTTTTTTTGATAAGTAAAAGTTATTTACTCTATTTAATTTGCATGTGCAGGCAGCTAATATCGAACCTGAAGCCTCTGGAATTCATGATAATGATTACCAACTAACAAAACACGAGTTTTCTGGTCTTGAGCGTGGAAAATACAGTGGTATATATGATTTGTGTTGCTTTTAATGGCTTTAATTATATTCTTCTTACGTATTAGTGAAATTTTAGTTTGGTTGTTTGTGGCAATAAGACTATAGTTCATTCTACTTATAAAATAAAAAATAACACACTAGTTCATTCTTGAGTGAGCAGATTAAGTTCAACCTATATTCGGATGATTATGATCAGGAACTTTGGAAATGGAACATTATGGCATAGTCACTGCACATATCTTTGCTTGAAGTGCATTATCATTTGACAGCGCATTTCGCTTGAATTATGTACTTCCTTCACTTGCTAAGCTTTTAAAGCGAAGTCTGCATTTTGCAAATTTGTAAGGGCATATAATTGTTATCTCCCTTTTTTTTTCAAGTACATAGATGTCCTTGTTGAATTTCACCTTATGTTCAATCCTTGTTGAAATGACATTTATCTGTTTCTAGTTAAGATCATGCTGATATAATGTTAGAATCAAAATGGTTGTAGTTTGAAAAATATTTTTTACATTTGATTACTTGTTCATGGACTCTCTCTCTCTCTCTCTCTCTCTCTCTCTCTCTCTAAGAACAAAGATTTCCGACTTGCTTTAGTTCTTAACTTTGCCCTTGATTGATTTAATAAAAAATGGTTCGAAGTTTTTTTCAAGTTTAATTCAATGCCATTTCTGATGGATTCCTCAATGAAGTCATCAGTGGATGATGCATGGATAATGTTGCCAATTTTCCACAGCTTGCGAGCATTAACATCTAGGTTTATATTATTGCTTCTTAGCACGGCTACATGTATCTTGACATCTATGGTTTTTTAGAATGCAGCACGACTGAATCTTCTGATGATATTGAGAAACAAGAACTTGAGGAAGTGTCAGATGGAGATGAAATGTCCTTTCATGACACAAAAGAGTACTTTATTGAAACCGCCGATAGTTGTGGGCCTATGAAAGTAGTTTTGAATCACCTTGACAATTATAGAGAGACTGAAGATTTAATTAATGTGGAGCAAATGCATACTAAGAAAGAAAGTCCGAAGTCCGGACATCTGAACTTTGAAAGGCGAACAAAGCTTCCCGATCCAGTTGAGAAGGAGAAAGGGGTTAGCCTCTGGTCTATGATCAAGGACAATGTCGGAAAAGACCTCACACGTGTTTGTCTCCCTGTTTACTTTAATGAGCCAATTTCATCTCTTCAAAAGTGTTGTGAGGACATGGAGTACTCTTTTCTTTTGGATCAAGCCTATGAGTTCGGAAGAGAGGTCAGATTGATGTACATTGCTTTTTTTTGCAGTAATTGATATTACCTATCAGTTTATTGCTGTACATGTTACTTGCAATTTGAAATAATGTGTTTGTGCGTAAGTAGTTTTACAGTTAGCACGTGTGGGCATTCCAAGCTTGGTCTTACCATGATTTTGATTTTTCCATGCTTTTAACTGTGTGAAGCGTTCCTGATCAATTGTGTCAGTTACATCTATGTCTTCGCCCTGTAGTCCTTGGAGGTGTGCAACTTGGATTGGTATGATTTGGTTTTACAAAACACAGCTAGAAAATGAATGGAACTGGTGACTGAACAGATTACTAGCATGTTAGGGAAAGAAAGGGGCTGATAGTGGAACAGATATAAGAGAACACTTTAATATTTGAAGTGGCAGAAAGTTCTTTTTTGATTGAATGCCTGGTGGATCTCTATTTTCATATTGCGGCCTATGTAATATTATAGGACATATCATAATAAAGATATTATACATAAAAAGTTCAGTGTGGTTGGAGTTGGATAACTTGAACCCCACCCTCAAGAACTGCTTTGAATCTTTTGGCTCCAAATCACAAAACGATTCATTCCAGGACCAACCAAACCAACCTGAATTAATCAGTTTGATTTGGGTATCCCAGAATTGAGTTGCACCCCTGATTCCTATAATGGGAGACGTTTTCATGTACCAGAAATTTTTTAAACTTTGCACCTTTTTAGCCTCTTTTACATGTTTAGTGCAATTAAATGCTTCATGCCAATTAAAGGTTATAACTGTTCTGAACTTTGTTGAATCTGACTATTTGCGTCATGGGCCCCACATTTTGTAATCAGGGGAACAGTCTCCAGAGGATTCTTAATGTTGCAGCTTTTGCAGTTTCTGGTTATGCTTCCTCTGAAGGTCGACACTGTAAACCATTCAATCCTTTGTTAGGGGAAACTTATGAAGCTGTCTATCCTGAGAAAGGAATTCGCTTCTTCTCTGAGAAGGTACAGTAAGTATCAAACTATTTGCTTCCTATCTGAGAAAGGAATTAACGAAGTTTATTTTAGTTAAAGCATAAAACAGTAGTTAATTGAGTTGAGGTCAAGATATGATGATAGTTTCAGTCAATCTGGCTTAAAGAGAAATTCTCTAATTTTGATAAGATATTTTTGTTGGAAGTTCCGCCACAATAAAAGAGAAAATTTGTCTGATGCAGCATTTTCCAGAAGCTGTGAAGAATGACTGGTTATAAATTGCGAGAAAACATTATTTGGGATTGAGTCCTCTGGACAATAAAAAGGGCAGGTGGAACTACCTTTATCTAAAGGGGCAATCAAATGACTAAATGCAACAGATCACTATTCTTACGCATTAAAAAAGGGCTTCTATTTAAACTCACTAGAGGAAAAAGACTTCTTTTCAGTCTAATGACTGTGCATTTTATGACAAGGAAAACTCTATGAAATTTTCTCTCGGAAGTGTGAATATCATGTTTGGGGTTCTCAGGAATAGTGAAAGAAATAAATTATTTAAATGTGAATATCTTCTTTGAGGACTTTAGAAATAGAGTGGGATGCACAATTTCTCTCCTTATGAAATATGGCAAGGAAAATTTTATGAATATTTTCTCTAGGAAGATTGAAGTTTATGTTTGTGGTACTTGGGAATAGTGAAAGAAATAAATTAATTAAATTGTGAATGTCTTCCTTGGGAACTCAAGAATATGAATGGGGGGAGGCACAATTACAGACCTTTGCATATTTCTGTTGTATGGCCATGTATGTGGTTAATCAAGCCCTAAGTGTACACTTTGATTATATGTTACCAGAGGTATGTAATCGCATAATTGACTGTAATTTTCAACCTAAAATAATTGGATAGTATGTTGCTTGAAACAGGTCAGTCACCACCCAACACTAATTGCCTGCCACTGTGAAGGAAGAGGGTGGAAATTCTGGGGTGACAGCAACCTCCACACAAAATTTTGGGGGCAGTCAATTCAGCTTGACCCTATTGGAGTTCTTACCTTAGAGTTTGATGATGGTGAAATTTTCCAGTGGAGCAAGGTGTGTACTGCTGCTTGTTTGTGTTTGTGCGAAATTACTGCTCAATTTCTTGATCTTAGTTGAAATGGGAAATGGTGCTGCCTTGTCAATATTGATATGGCATCATTCTTTTGGATATTTGGTCAGCTTTATTATTGATTCAAAGTTCAAACCATTCAAATATCTCTCCAGAAAACAATGGTTGAAGTTTTGCATGCTGAATAAATTATTAAATTAAAAGCATCGAGTTTATGGTTTCAACAATTGTCCTCTCATAGTTGTTCCCCTTGACCTATTGAACGTTACAATTAGAAAAAGCTGACTTAAAATATGTTAAAATAGATGATGCCTGTCGATCTTGGTTGGAGTTTCATTCTGTCAGTTTATTCACCTTCCTTTTCCATTTGTATTTTAGAGATATTCTAAAACATGATCATTCTATTCATAGGTCACTACCACCATATATAATCTTATCCTTGGTAAGGTGTATTGTGGCCACCATGGGACAATGCACATATGTGGTAATCGCCGATATTCGTGCAAACTCAAGTTTAAAGAGCAGTCTATTCTTGATCGAAATCCTTGCCAGGTTTGTAATAAATTCTATTTGTTGAGGATAGCATTTCTGTGGTTGCATCATGAATATTACTTATCTTCTCGAATTATCTGGAAAAATGTTAGAAACCGTTAAGAGTTCACTGCTTGGCCACCCTACTGCATATAGGTCTACATGCTTTGCCACTTGTCAGGATACTAGATTCGTTAAATTGCATCTTACATCTACGCAGGTACATGGATTTGTTGAAGATGCTATTGGAAAAAAGGTTGCCATGCTATTTGGAAAGTGGAATGACAGCATGTATTATGTGAATAGCGATGGGAGTGGCAAGTCAAAGGATTTCACTCCCTCTTCTGATGCATCCTTGCTATGGAAAAGGAGCAAGCCCCCTCCTAATCTTACTCGATACAACTTAACTTCATTTGCAATTACATTGAACGAGCTGACACCTGGACTGCAGGTAAACATGATGAATAAATTCACCATTTTCATATGCATTTTCACTTTCCTCTTATGCATATCTAATTGTTTTTTATAGTTGTCTGATCCTGGGTATTTGATCACGGATTAAGGGGAAGCTCCCTCCCACGGATTCGAGGCTTAGACCAGATCAGCGGCATTTGGAAAATGGAGAATATGAGAAGGCAAATTTGGACAAGCTGCGTTTAGAGAGGAGACAAAGAATTGTATGCTTGGGTTCTTTCTTCTCAAATCCTGCACAACTATCTTAACTTCATTTTCTAGTTTTTGTTCTAGTCTTCTTTGATTTTTATATTCTGAAGATAAAAAATGTTCAACCACGTTCCAGTTTCTTCTTGTTTTGCTCATGTTGTTTTCCGGGACAACCTATCGAAAAGAAAAAAGTTGTTTTCCTGGACAGCTAAATAGAAAATTCACAAAACATAATAGCAAGCATATCTAGCTTTAGGCAATACCTGATTTATATTTATGTGAGACATTTTGTCAAAGCATTATTATTTTTCTTCCATTGCTGATCCATCATTCTCCTCATTGTTCAGTCAAGGAAATTACAAGAAAATGGGTGGAAGCCCAGATGGTTCCAGAGAGAAGGTGAAAATGGCTCCTTCTGCTATGTCGGCGGATATTGGGAAGCTCGTGAACAGGGAAAATGGAATGGATGCCCAGACATATTTGGTGAATTTAATGAACACCTTGTTGATCTCGTACAAGTGTGAAGGGCCTTGATAATAGTTGAGGTGTGTGCATTCTCTCAGGCAAGCGATTATCTTTTAGTTTCTTTACTTTTATATCTTTTGCTCTGATATAGCTAACAAACACGTATGTGATAAAAGCCATTGAGTCTGATGAAAGCAGCATAATTGTAATCCGAGCTGTCTCATTGTTTATGCTGAAAGGGAAATCCAGAGGCTGAATACCGTTACAATGGTTGTTTCTCTTCAATGAAAGTTCTAAGAATCTGTCCTCAAGTGCCAGTTGAAACGAAAAAAATAAAAAATAAAATCACCTTGCCCACATCATATTTATTCACCACTAAATGAAAATTGCATTTTATGATAAACTTTGGTTGCTAGAACTGCGTGGCTAATGGTGGGTATTGTGTTATTGATGATGCAGGATGAACAGAAATCCGTTACCACTGCGAAATGTCGTATTAATTGAGCAAGAAATAGCCTCGTTTTGCTCAGATAGAGCTTAGTATGAAGTTGGTGAAGGCGATCCTCAGAGGCATTAAAAAGTACTAAGCTTTCAAGTCTGCTTAATGGTTAGACCGGAGGGTCTCTAATACTTATTTTTTTAACATTTTCATTATCTGCAGTGGGGTAGTTTGTGCAATGTAATCACACACACACATTCTCTCTCTCGCTCTCGATATACTTTACTTGTCAAACCGTACTAGCCACTGGCTAAGCTTTTATTTCATATTCATGATTTGTATCCCATCTTTCATAATAATAAAAGAAACAAGTTTGTATACTTGTATTCTTCCAATCATTTTGGAAGTGTTGGGTATTTAGACCAAAGCTTTCTCCCCCTCCACCGTCAGTGTCCCAACAATCTACCAATAAATCCGGAAATTATGGAAGCTGATTCAGGTCTCTGGACCTTGGGTTCTTCCCTCAATATATGCAAACAATTCTGACTTTATCCTTCATTCCTCATTATTTCATGGGCTCAATTCTCAACCTTATTAATCGTAAGTAACGGAGGAAAGCACCATTAGGCCCAAAAGACCGAGGAAACCATGGGTGCCTAAAGTTTGGGCTCAATAGAAAGACAAGGAGGCCCTAGCTGACTAGAACGAGTAATTCCTCCACATCTTATCATCTTGCAGCATGCAATTCTATTTTTGTGCATTTATAACGTGCCTAATTCTCTTTAATTTTGGAATTCTTTGGTATTTATTTATCCAAGTGGCCTGACCTGGCTGAGAAAACCTTGGTAGTTGACTAGTTACCGCGGGCAAGTACTTGTTTGTTAATTCGTCATTATTTGAGCCCTTGTTTACGAAATATGTGTTTTCTCCAAAACTATCTTTGCTTGCATTAATTATTTAATGACGAATGCCTGGCGTGATTTTTATTTCTTTATTGATTTACTTTGCATGACTGATTTTAATTGGTCTCCTCGCTATTTTTAAGTCAGTATATACTATATAGAGCACATAATTATTAAGTACTATGCTTAACATACCGACTTGATTATAAAGTTTTTCCTCCTTCAATTATTGGGGTTGTTGCATTATTGTGAGAGAGAGAGAGAGAGAGAGAGAGAGACAGGATGACTTTGTTTTCGGCTTTTGGTTATGGATGGCATGGCCCTCTTTTCAGGTTGCTTGCCGGTATCGGGACAAGAACCTCAAAAAAACTAAAAAAAAGCGTTCCATGTTCTCGATGTTATAAATTAGTAGTGGCAGTAAGATGAGATGATCATGAGACAATTAGTAGTGGCGTGCTGTCGTATTTTTTATTGTATCCACAGTACTTCTGCATGCACGTGTCGATATATATATATATATATATATGATATTATTGGGCTTTTCCTTTTCGCTCTCCTGTCCCCATATTTGTTTATAAATAAATGCCTTCGCGTAATTTCCTCGCTAGTCAAACTGTGGCATACAATATTGTTTTCTTATTTGATTTTTTCGAACAAGAATTTGAGAATCTTTTTCTCGTATATATTAAACATGACTAATATTATATACAGTCATATCGTAAAATTATAAATACCGCACAATCGCTTTAAAAAAAGGTAAAATTCACGATTAAAAAGTTATTTTTTTTATGTGAGTCCTATATTAATTCATTTTTTTCAAAACGACTGCACGCCGCTTGCACAACTACAACTTCAAATATCATCTCTCTATTAAACATATATTTGTACCATATATAATATTATTTTTATATATTTGTAATACTATATGGTATTTTTCCTGATAGGGTAACGATATACTTCCTACCCACTACTACTCTTTCACTATCCAAGTGCCCACAAGGCTTTATTTATTTATTTATTTTTCTCCTCCTCTACCTTCTGCTCGACCTCTGCCTTCTGCATTTCCTCTGGCCCGAGATCCAAAAACTATCAGAAGCTTTTGGGAGAAGTCTCCCGCCGTTCGCTCGCCCAAAATTCATGTCTCCCTCTCAGAAGCTCAGCTCGACCAAACGGTTTCCTCAGACAGAAGCCCTCCCTGGCCGGCCTCAGACCAAAAGCCACCCAAATTGTAATACATGAAGGGAGGGATTATATCTTGCCGAGATTCTTGCTACGTACTTTCCATTCTTGATCTTTTTGTACACATATATATTAATTACAGGCACGTTGACGGTAGATCGAATGGACTGGCCGCGCTTTACAATGAAAATAAAAATATTAGAGCTAGTACAACAACTTTTACTACACAAGTTTTACTACTGTACATATCTTATAAACTCAAGTGCATGGCAATCTAGCTACGTACGGACCAGTGGTACCACGCATTGAATAAATTAAGAAACTAAAAAAATCCCCAAAACAAAGGTGTGGCTATCCCGGCCCCCAGTATGGGTAGGGTGGCATAGACGCACTACTCGAGACCACCTCTAAATTAATGTGTCTGCCGGTCTTAGCATTCTAGACATGCATGTGAATTATGATCCATGTCAATTTAGTGGCTGATTATAGATACGTATGTAGTAAAAGTCGTACGTGAAATTACCTACGTACCGTGCAAGATAAAATGAAAAGATCAGAGAGATCAAACCGTTATGCATGGCACGTAGGCTCGGCCACTTCCTCCAACTCTATACCCTCGTCCGCAAGCCTCTTGTCCTTGTACACATACCACTTAGAACAAACCAAATATAGGACCAAATTCAAAGCACTCAAGATTGCCAAAAGCCAGTAAAAATCGTAAAGCTTCCCTTGGTTGAGATTATTCGCTAGCCACGGCCTCCTTTTCCCTGTCACCTTGTGCACGATACTAACCAGTACAGAGCTAACGAAAAACCCTAGCGAAAGTGTGCTCAAAAAGAGTCCTGTGCTCATTGTCTTCATCCCTTTTGGACACTCCCTCAGGAAGAAATCTAGCTGCCCTATATACGTAAAGGCCTCCCCAGATCCCACAAAGAAAAACTGTGGAACCAGCCAAAACACACTTAATGGGATCTCTGCGGTTGGATTTTCCGTCAAACCATATGATCTTGCGGCTCGCAAACGCTTTAGTTCAGTGAGTGCTGCTGCCACCATTGCAAAAATTGAGAAAACGAGACCAACCCCTATGCGTTGCAATGGGGTTAAACCTTGTGGGTTTTTAAGCACTTTCCCTGCAATGGGAGCAATGATTCGGTCGTAAATTGGGACAGTCAAGAGAATGCTACCGACGAAGAAGACTGTTAGGGAAGCTGCGGGGATTTGAAACGAGCCGATATGGCGATCCATGGTGGTTGCTTGAGAGACTGAGAATGTGGACATTTGAGCATAGATCGTCCAAAACATGATAGTGGTGGCCCATATGGGTAACATTCTGACGATCAATTTCACTTCTTCAACATCTGTTAGGGTTGAAAGATACCATCTGTTTACTGCAGTACTGGTATTCCCACTACTAGACATTTCCTGGTCCTTGATTGCTGCCTTGTCCAGGAAGCTGCATGTATAGGAGAAATTAGAACAGTAAATTTAACCACAGAAACAAGTTGTATGCATGAGCAGTGAACGGTTTCTTTGGTGCATGCCTACACAATTAAAACGGATTGGAGTTTGTCTTATAATTTATAAATATAATTTTATTAAATCATTTTATAAACAAAAGCAATTTTCTATAAAAATAACAACATGAGTACGTAGATAAATATCGGCCAACATCGATCTATGAAATTAATCGACCGTATGATGTCATGAATATTACTAATTTATTTATTTTTGTATTGATCTTCGTGCAATACACAGCTCGTAGCGACAGTTTGATCTAAATAAAGTTTTTGGCTAGAAGGGAAGGAAACAGAGCTAATATACGTGTCCGTGACTGCTCTATGCGTGGGAGGTGGGAAGCACTGAGAGTAAAAGAGGCGTTGAGAATTGATTCGAGCAGATTAGAGCCTTTCATCCGTCTTTGATTCCTTTGTAAATGGCAGCATCGATTGAGATAAATTAATGTCGTCACAGCATATAATGCTATTATATATGTTTATAGATATAATTAAAAATTGAACGGATGGTAAGTTTTAGATGTCATATCTGACACTGAGCGGGACATCATGTGACAACATGCATATGAACAAGAAACGTATTGATATGAATTTGAGTCTGAATACGATACGACATAAAAGCTAGCTTTTTTTAGTTTCGAGGTGGAAAAAAAGAGAAGGATATGGAGAGGAGATGATAGCACAGCGGAGCGGACAAATTGCTAGTCCCAACTCCTAGCATCAAGCTAGCGTGGCAGTCTACTCTTGTTTTCCCATCAGTTGGCATTCACACCCATTCACACCGCCCTGAAAGGACATCGCGCCTAACGCACTAAGTGTAGGTTTGGTAAAGGGGAATAAGACATAAAATTTTTATTTTATTTTATTATTATAATTTTTAAATTAATAATAATATTAAAAATTAAAATTTTAAATTTTTATCTCACTGTTCCAACGACCCCGCTGTCTTGGCGTTAGTAACTAACTGGTTGGTCACTGATCTAAGCATCTTGGAACGTAGAAAGACTTTTTAAAAAAGTTTTTATCTTTCTATAAAATTGATATGGTAAATTAAAATTTTTAATTGTTTATTTTTACAAAACTCTCATCTCATCTCATCTTATTTTAATTATTATAATTTTTTTAAATTTTTATATAAAATAAAATAAATAATTTAACTTTTTTAAATTTTAATATAATTTTTTCAAATTACAATATAAAAATAATATATTTTAATAATATTTTATTCAACTTATTTCATCTCAATTTATTTCATTTTGAAAATAAATGAGACCTATCATTCTGAAAACAAACTAGACCTAGATTAGTGGATGATTATATGTCAATTTTTTTTATTGGCAGACACATAATGTTTTTTTTATAAGTTCTTATATATATATTTTTTTTTAAAACTATCATTTTTCATTAAAAAAATAAAATAAAATCTGTACACAGTGTTGATGGAGTATAATTATATATATATGTTTATCTATATGCCAGCATCAATTCTCCCATTAATTTTTTAAGAATCCTAATTTCCAAACATCACTAAGAGTCCTAGATTAAAAAAAAAAAAATGTGATCCAATTTTCTAACAGATATGGCTATGGCAGTAATTTCTGCAACAGGGCCGCTAGATTGAAGAAATAGGAGAAAGATAAAGCAAAAGTTAGGGAGGAAAATGGAGAAAAAAAGTTTAGATACAGTTAATGAGTTAGTTGAGGTAGCTAGGTCGAGGTGGTTACTTACCGGAACTGCTTGGTATGGGGCAAACTCTGCTTCTTTTTCCTCCGTCCCTCGTCTTTTATGTCCTCGACGTTGAACAGCAACGACATATCCGAAGGTAGCTCCAAATGCCTCTTTCTCCACGCAGCGATAAAAACCGCAGCAATCTGCGTAAGCGGGCTACCGACGAGCTTCTTGAACCGGTACCGCCTCGTGCCCGACAAGAACACAACCAGGCCAAGCAGTATGGCACACGCACATATTCCATAACCCCATTCTCTCCCAAGGTTGTCTTGGATGTACACAAGAACGGTTACGGCCAGAAGTGAGCCTATGCTTATAAAGAAGAAGAACCAATTAAAGAATTTACTCATTTGGGCTCTTTCTTCTTTGTCAGAGTCATCGAACTGGTCTGAACCGAAGCCCGACACGCTCGATTTTACACCACCGGTGCCGAGGGCGGTGAGGTACAGCGCTAGATAAAGAACTTTTAGTTGCATGCCGCTTGCGGGGATGCAGGGCGGAACGGTGTCCGCGGCGCATTTGGGTGGACGGAGGCTGGGAATCACGGTCGAGATTGTCAAGATTGTGACACCCTACGACCAAAAAGAATCTAAAATTAATAAATAACTTCCAAATAGCAAGCCGAGATTCTTTATACATTACAACCAAGAAAGTTAACAAGAAAATATTACGTACAGTTGCTTGAACGGTGGCGAAGATGGCAATCGTGAGATACCTGCCAAAAGAGGATGCAAATCAAGCAAAAAAATAAAAAAAAATTAGCAAGTCTTGAGCCATTTTTTTGAGATGGAACAAGACGCAATAAACTGAATTTTATTGTGAACCTGCCAAGAAAGGTGTCGGCAATAAAGCCGCCGAGTAAACAGAGAATGAAAGAGGTGCCCAAGAAGTTGGTGACAGTGTTGGCGGAGGTAGCATTGCCCAAATGCATGGTTCCAGTCAAATAAGTCACCAGATTGACGGCAATACCCAGCGTCGTTAACCTTTCCATTGCCTCCCCACCTGAATGATTAAAAATCATAGAAGGAAGAGTCTTAGATTGAGAAAAGGTTTAACACAAAGTGATAGGAGAGAGTGAAGGGGAGTGAGACCTAAAATCATGGCGGCAGCGATCCAACCACCGGTTTTAGATCTCTCGACCGGACGGCCTTTGTAGTCCCAGGCATCTGGGAGGGTTTGCCCTTGTGTATGAGGCAGGGCAGGACTCATCCTTCGCGCTCTGGTTTGTGCGCGCCTGTAGCCTGTAGGAGCTCTAGTTTAATTAAGGCTTTTACTAATTGGTGGGGGCACCGAATTGGATGGGAAACTTGAATTCGTGGCTCAATTGGTGCAGACCTATTGCTCTATTTATACTCAAACTTTGCATCCATTAAAATAGATATATGTTGGGTGAAAGGACACCTGTTAAGACTTCAAAGGATATTGTAATGCGAATTAACAAGTTCTTGATTTCTTTTCAATTCAAGTTTTTAACCATAACAATTAGTTCGATTGTGGCGATTTCTACATGAATGAGGATCATTATAATTGAGAGGTGTGACGTCCCACTTAATGAAATGAGTTGGACTTTGACTTGTCCTAATCTAATGAAACTGTTTGCCACACTCTCTCTTTGTAGTTAACCAAATTATAAATTTACAAATTGATATAGTTTAACGTAATACGTAAGATTGTAAAATTATTTTTTTATAAAATAAATTTAACAGATTTTATGAAACCACGTCAATTTGATATAATCTCTTTAATATTCAATATATTTAATTAGCTTAAAAAAATAATACTCAAATGATTTACTTGTAGAAAGGTATTGAAGACGTGAAGAGAAAAGCCTTTCTTTTAAAAATATATCCTGATGTCTCAAAATCTACATAGGTACGTTCTTATAAACCAAGGTAAGGCTGTCATTTGGCAAATGCCATAGTATTACTAATCAATCATGGAGGGAGCGTTTCTTGATATCTCTAACGCGCAGACTAGTGCTCATGACGATAGTGAAAGAAGAGATCACATGTTTCCAATATTGATGTCCTCTCTTTTTGTAGCACATTTCACTGTCGATCTCTTTAAATTGAGCTTTAATCGGCTCAGAATTAAGAACCACGCGATGTTATTGAAACGTGAGCAGATGAAACTCATAAGGTGCCAAACAAACCGATCATGAACAGTAATACGAGACCGTGTCAAAGGATTGGCTCACCTGTGCCAGCTAGCAGCCTCATTTTTCCACCCACACTGCATGCAATAGCCTGGAGGGCCAGCTAGCTTTGCAATCAGATGACCCATATCATTATATTATTCCAGCATTCAAGGCGACATGGGGCTTAAATATGGTGGCTGGGGGCCATGCCATCATAGCTTATATATATATATAAACATATGTGGGTAACTGCTGTCCCGTATTATTGTACGGTTGACACAAGTGCTAGTACTGAGAATTAACAGAATCTGGAAAGGGTCATATATATAATCCCAGATTGAGATTCCTTGATTTCAAACAAAAGTGTATATATATATTCAGGAGTTATTTGGACCACAAGATTGGTCATTTGAAAAATGATTCTAATTGATTGGGTTGTTTGAATAATTAAACGTCTGTGACGTTTTTTATCTTGGAAATATATATATATATATATATATTTATATATTTATCAGAAAAGAAAAGAAAGTGGGAGATTCAATCGTGCATCAATTATTTAGTTGTGACTTTTACCTTTAATCAATTAGTTGGGATGTTTGCATGACATCTTTTTCTTTTCGTCTGTCTATTGTTTCTTTCACTTTTGGTGATAAATATGCATGTTTCTAATTTTCTCACCAGACTATTATTACTTGGACGGTAGTTGGACCTCCCTTTGCAGCATAAAAAGATTTGCTTGAGATTCGTTTGTACGGTCCGGCCCATAATAGCAGAAAGCAGGCCCTGTTTCTTCCCGCTTTGGGGGCACCTTGGGCTACTGAAAACGGTGGGAGCTCTTTCCTTTTCTCGCTTGCTTATTATTACTGTCCTGTTTTCTTTGATGGGTAATGAAACACCACTAATTTATTTATAATTTATAAATAATTTTAAATAAAATAATATTTTTATATTATATTTAAACACATCAAATTATCAATAAAGTCAAAATAAAATTTAAAATAATATTATTTTCTACATAGTTATATACAAATTGTAAATAAAAAATAAGTTTATTATTTTTGTTCGATCTTTTATTCTGTCTTTGTTAACTTTTTAATTCTAGTTTTTTGAGCTTTGTCATCTTTGAGGTGCTCGATAACGAGTTAAAGACATTATCAACTGTACTAATAGACATGTCTTATATGGAAAAATAATGATAAATAATGCTATTTTGCTATTTTAAACTTATCGTTCAGATTACTTTTTAGACGTGGCATCAATATATAATGCTATGTAATTTATTAAATAAATTAAAAATAAAAACATAAATGAGCAGAAAGCATTAATCTAGAGTTTTAATCTTTCATCTTTTTATATATTTTCAAAACTTCTTTTTTTAATTTTAATAAATCACTTGGCACTACGTGATGATGCCACGTCAAGAAGGTCATGATCTGAGTGCTAAGACCCAATAGAAATATATATTAAAAAAGAAAAACTATATTCAGTGGTCCTACATCACACAGTTGTTTTTATTTATTTATTTATTTATTTATTTTAATAGATGTATGGTGTAGAGCTGCTGAGTAGAACAACTATTAAAAAAATAATAAGGTTAAATATTACAACTAATTAGGACTTGATATGTCAATTTGATTGATCTCCGTGAATCTTCCCCATGTGGATCATGTGGATCAGATCCGATATTATAGATAATCAATATTCCTTGTAAATCCAAATCTTGCTTACAAGTGGCTGGTCAAAGTCCAAATCGCATTTGGACCTGCAAAAGTTAATCCTTTTTCTAAGTGTCACATGAGTTGTAGAACGTACTGTTGATTCACATGTTGAACTTAAGCTATATATATAGTTGGTAAAACCCCCCTGGCCTTAATTTCTTTCTCGATCTGCAAAAAAGAACTCGTGACTAAGGAGTTCCCATTATAAACTAGTTTTTTTTTTTATTTTTATTTTTATGTTTTTATTTTTATAATTAACGTCTTGATCTATCCTTAATCATGAATGAGATTTTTGTCGGCTAATTCACTGTGCTTTCCTTGTTCATATAATTTCATAAGCTGCAATTAGGACTCGCTTTATATTATAAGAGCCAGCTTAGATGTCGGTCCAAAAGAATCTTTCATGAAGGTAGATCATCTGGGGATGCATTACAAGAAAACTGTTCAGTTGTGACTAATTATTTCCTATGAAAATGATTATTTTCCGTTAAAATAAATCTATTTTAATCTTAAATAGTCATTTTTATTGTATATAATTCATCATAAATGGTCATCTTTCTATAGTGGCAAGATTAATCAACATCATAATTTAGATAAATACTAATTCATATATGGGAAATATATACCATTGATAATTCAATTCAGAACTGTTGAAGAATAAATCCCTTATTATTTGTTAATAAGGTCTTGGGTATGTTTATAAGTAATAAGTAACTCTTTTTTGTTGAACCGGTTTTATGAGATGGGTTGAGCTTATGAATTTTTTTATAATATCAAAGTCTGCCACAGGACGAATAAAGGTCCATACTACTTACTCCGTGACAAGAAGTAGAAAAAATATTGGTTTGTATGTAAAAAAAGGTGTTGAAGAATAATCCTACATTGATTGTAGACAAGGTCTTATGTATGTTTATAAGCAATGAGCAACTCTATCTTATTGAACCAGTTTTATGAGATAAGTTAATTCATCAATTTCTTCATAAACAAATAGATAGCTGCAATTAATTGGTTGGCAATGGAAGTCGATCATGACATGTATATATACATACACTACAGCACATACAAAAGAAATATTTTAGAATGTAACCGCTGTAGATGGTTTCTACGAAACTACAGCCTTAGACTAGTATTGCCTTTGCCAACAGAGATATGAGAAGACACAAGGGAACAATTTAGTTGAGGATAACGGAAGTTACGGAACTACTGTGCAGATGAGATTTTGGAGTAATGGCTACGGTCTGCTATCCGTTGAAGCAGTTCTCATGATGATATTAATGATCAAAGTATTAGTCACGGAGATTTACATATCCCTGTAAAAATCATATTTTTCTCAACAGCAACTGGACTCGTTGGGAACTGCATAATGGTGGGGGGAAAACTGAGTATCATGGGGAATATATATATTTATATATGTGTAGTATACAGGGTTTCTAAGAAACTAGTGCCAGAGCCCGTTGTTTTGTACAATATGATCACGCACAATAGCGGCCGGTTTGTGATCGTATCAGTATCTTTCTTGTTTGCACTAAAAAATATGCACAGCCCATTTGGGCTTCTCGCTCGGGATCAATGATGTCCATGCATGTAGCACTGCGATTAGTGCAGTTAAATGTAGTACAACTGCTATATATATCGTCATGACGTTTAAGGTTTAAGTTTTACCCTTTGTACAATTAAGGATGTCTTATTGCCATTGCGGTTACGTAAATCACGGCATACGTGCTTCATGTACATACTATATATATATATATATGCAGATCATTAGTCGACGGGCACATGCATGTATTGTATGAGGAAAAAGAAAATGTTCACGAAGAATGCTATTTTCCTTTAATTTCATTCAAATTTGGCTTAAAATAGACAAGCCTAGCCTGGACAGTTTTGTAAAGTAGAAATTGATGCATACGGACGTACCTAGTACAATTATTAATCAACACTTGCTAGTAGACAATTAACAAACACTTCATCATGAAGGAGAGAAAAACGTACACAAATTAACAAAAAACAAAAATACACAGCAGCGTTGTAAATCAGATAGATAGATCTAAAGAAGTCATGCGTAGCCAGCTAGGCACATTGGAAGCCAGAGGGGACGTTCTTCCCACAAGTATTGATGAGCAAGCTAAGGGAAACGGGGATGTTAAGGTTGATGCCAAGGATGTTAGCCTTAATGGCAGTGCAGAGGCATAGTGCAGCTTCAAGATCGACAAGCCCTTGGATTAGAGAGCAGCATGGGGCATCTGGTGGGGTCCCGACAACTGCACCGACCGTTCCATTAAGTAACTTGGCACAGACTCCCAGCTTCAGGGCGTCTCTGGGGCAGCTCTGCGTGGCTGTAGGAGTACTACTCGGGCTTGGGTTAGGGTTTGGCTTAGGCTTAGGACAAGTGTAGCAATTACCACTTACAAGGGTAAAGAAGAGAAGGTTGAGTGAGATGAAAAGAGCAGCTTGCAAAGATATCTCCGAACCCATCTGATGATCTGAAACTTTTACCCAAGTGCTAATCCCTACTTTTAGTGTCGATAATGCGTTAATGGTTTTGTTATGGAGATGTAAAGAGGCGCTATTTATAGCAGAAATTTAAGAGCAATACATGATCAGTTGTTAGCATGCTTAGTAATTGGTCTTACTTAAGGTATAAGTTTAGCTAAATATAGAGAACAAGGCAGTGAACATGCTACATCATGTGAAGCAACATTGACCGAGAATTTAGCTGGCCGCAAGAAAACAAGGGATTCTACGTCCGTAATATTATATATGATCAATGGAGGAGTTCTTTCGAATCTCTATAGATAATGAAACTGACGGCCACTTACATTTTATATACGCAACAACCTAAAGTTCTTTTTCTTTTTTTTGAACGAATACTGATGAGGGAGTTTTAATTCTTAATTATTAGCTAGCCCCAACTACGGATATATACAGTACGTACTCATCAATCAATGAACTGATGCTTTTAATTAATTAATTAGTTGTTTAACCCAAATTAAAGTCTCATTCAGATTGAGTACTACTGAGGTCTGAAAGTAGTGCTTAATTCCAAAAATTCATGACTCGAGATATATATATATATATATATATATATATTATATATCAGAGGGATAGGTCCGGGACTAAACTTATAAATATACAAGCCCGGCCAATATGCATGCATGCCTTCAATTCCAACGCCCAAGAGAAACTGATCACATGAGTATATACGTACCCTCACTTTTGTACAAGCTAGCTAGTTATCCATGTAAGCCCGATCATCTATACCTCATATTCAAGAGATTATAATAACTCAATGGGTCTATCCAGTACGATGATGATCTTGTGCTAGTACCTTATCGTTTCATGTAAAGGGAATTAAATTTAAATGGTCTCCAAATTCAGTTGGTATTAGCTGGAAATAAAACTTGGGGCCGTCACCTACACATGATCAAGACAATATAGATCAAGAACTTAATTATCGTACTGAAGGGACCATCGATCTAATTTATTATCAACTTGGGCTCTGTTTGAATAGTAAAAGTGTTTCACCTCATTTTATTATTATAAAATTTTTAAAATTTTACATAAAATATAGTAGACAATTCAATATAACAATTAATATTCAAACAATATTTTATTTAATTTTTAATTTTTTTATCTCAACTCACTATCTAAGCAGCATCTTAATTAATTCATGAGAAATGATATTTGCAGTCGTGATTGTGCAAGCGTCGCGCAGTCTCTTTGTAAAAAGTGAATTAATACGGGACTCACATAGAAAAAAATTAATTTTTTAACTGTGGACCCCACTATTTTTCAAAATGATTGGGTGACGTTTGCACATTCCACGACTGTATATAGCATTACTCTTAATTTATAATAATTAACATCGCAATTTTCCTCTTCACCAAACAAAAGACTAGTATTTTATATTATATATAGGGGACAGGACGCACGCACGCACGCACCCTGGACATAGCTTTATATTTATCTCATAATTTGTAGGGTGAAAGATGGCTTCACCTGGTGTGAATCGAAGAAAATAATTTGCAAAGTCCCGACATTATTGTTTGACTTGGGCCATTTTAGGCCGGAGGCCGGGGAATCCTATAAATATTGTTTTTGAGGGCTGCCCGTGATTCTTTCATCCAGCGGCAAATTCCGCCCATGGAACATGCCGACATTAAAGAAATTATGCACGCTAAAAACACAACTAAAATTAAAGAAGAAGAAAGTATACATATTGGAATTATAAAATCACTGTTTCAAAATTTTAAGTTAATAAAAAGATATCGATTAAATTATTTATATTTTTCTTAACAATATGGGACCTCATGTATGGACTAGACTCATTCTCAATGATTAGGTCCAACATGCATTTAGAATCATCATTTATCTAAAAATTTAAACTGATGTAAAGAGATAGATTTAATTATATATATATATGTGTGTGTTAACACTCATAGCTTAGTTGATTTGATAATTGATAAGAAAGAAATATATAACTAGAACCTTTGTTATGGGGTGAAGTCGGTAGAATTTTCTTGATTTCAAATTATATATATTAAGATAAATGATATTTGCAGTCGTGGTTGTGCAAGCGTTGTGCAATCTTTTTGAAAAAAATAAATTAATACGGGACCCACATGAAAAAAAATTAACTTTTTAATCGTGAACCTCACTCTTTTTCAAAGCGATTGGGTGGTATTTACATACTCCACAACTGTATGTAACGTTATTCATATATCAATCTCTTTTGTTTTCAGAAATGAGATGAGATAGTTAAGATTAAAGTTGAAAGTTAAATAAAATATTATTAAAATATATTATTTTAATATTATTTTGGTACTGTAATTTAAAAAAATTGAATTATTTATTTTATTTTGTATTGAAATTTGAAAAAATTGTAAGATTAAGTAAGATGAGATGAAATGAGATATTTTATAAAAGAAAACAAGGCTGTCTTTCAATCCTTATATAACTTTTGTTTTTTGAAGAGATTAGGTTCAAAAGTGAAATAATCATAATATATAATATAATATTCATGATATTATGATCCGTTCATTTGAATTGTTTCTCCAACATATATGCATAAAAACCTAATCCATTTATTTCACGTCTTTGCCCAAAATACACACACAAACACAAATTAATAAACCTAGTTATCTAGCTATTAAATGAAGTTAATCATGAAGTAATGTTATATAAAGTTATAAAGTGTGTAAGCGCTACATAATCTTTTTAAAAAAGATTGAGATCTATTATTAAAAAATTAATTTTTTTTATATAGGCCAGTCTTATATTTATTCACTTTTTTTCAAAAAAATTGCGCGGCACTTACACACTCTACGACTGCAAATATTATTTATCTTAATCATGATTAGTCATTAATTAAGTACATGAATACAGTAAATATAAAGTAGAATATTTGTGAGAAAGAGATCGAGATCGGTTAACAGGGTGTGAATCGACATCCAAGTAATGACTTACGAGTCCTTGGCAGTATCCTATATGATTTAGCCTGATTTGAAAGGAAGCATTTAGAGAAGAAAATTGCTTTTTTTAGAAGGAATTAGTGGGAGATGATCCAGTCTCTCGTCATTAATATCATCGATTAAAAGCTACTCCCGAAAATTTCCCCAAGCTGATTGCAACCGGTAGGCCTGAACCTGATGTGGGAAAATTTTCACAGGCTAACCGAGCGATTCTATGGATGCACGCGCTAGGATAGATCCAGAGGGATATTATTGATGCTAGCTAGGAAGGCCGCATGAACATGTCAACTTGCAAAGCCCCACCCCACAAACATCCAAAAGTTAGCCAAAATTTGCTTACTTTAACATCTAAACTCCGAGGACGACACATGGGTCTTTGCCTTTATTTTTCTATATTTAAGTTCTCTTATGATAACATCAAATTTGGGAGCTCGATCGCCCTCCTTGCAGCCTATAAAAACCCTCCCTTGCACTTCAAATCCAATATCCTCACAAGTACTTCTATAACTTTTCTAGTATATATCTGCTGTATACCTACAATTAGGGTTTGGGATATGGCTTCCAAAAGCTCTGCCTCTCTTGCTCTCTTTTTCTCCCTCAATCTTCTCTTCTTTGCACTTGTCACTGCATGTGGCACATGCCCTAGTCCGAATCCAAAACCAAAGCCGAGGCCAAAGCCCAGCCCCACCCCTTCCCAGGCCTCCTGCCCTAGGGATGCCCTCAAACTAGGAGTATGTGCTGATCTGCTTAGTGGTTTGCTTAACGTTACCATCGGCACCCCTCCTGTAACTCCCTGCTGCACTCTCATACAGGGCCTTGCTGACCTTGAGGCAGCTGTCTGTCTTTGCACTGCCATCAAAGCTAATATACTGGGCATCAACCTCAACATCCCACTTTCCCTCAGTTTGCTTCTCAATGTTTGTTCAAAGAACGTTCCATCTGGATTCAAGTGTGCCTAGAAGTGAAAATTTGATCATTTCCTGTCGTAGTATGGCTTTCCCTGGCTTTCAACTATAATAATATTTTGTAATATTTCATCATGTGTGTCGTAAGTAGGAAATATTGCTCGGTTTCCTTGCTATAGCGGTTTTCGGATTTGACGAGTGATTATGAATAAGTTTTCATATTGATGTTTGCTTGTGTAATTCTATGGGAAATAGAAAAATATTTATCTTTCTTTCGTACTTTTTCCCTTTTTGTATTTTTTTTTTCTCTTCTCAACTCGATTCAAAAGTATCTTCCTTTTAATTTTGGTGAAACCTCATCCTAGAAGTATAGGTGCACTGATACTGATTTCATACAAACTAAATTTATATTAATAGTACTACTGATGCCTATCAATTTGTACAATAATAAGCATGCATGCCTTCATCAGCTAGGCGGCCTGCGAGCTCCACAGATCAAAGAACTAAACGAAAGGATCGAATTCTGAACTCTGGAACTCAATTTCCCGGGTTGCTAGCTGCAGTACTAATTATCACATGACTGTTGCATTTGATCTAGCTCATGCATGCAGGGACAGCAAAATGGATGGTTACCGCTCTGCAGGCATCGATGCATCATTTGTCTATATATGCTTGAGAAAAATGATTGATAACGTACAATATCCGAGGACAACGTAACCGAGCCTCTTAATAGTTAAATATCCTCTCACATTTGATCCATTGTAGATTGCTATATATATGGGGTTCGAATGAGTGATTTGATAGGGAAGTATTTTGATTAGATGCGCGCGTACTCCATATCTTTAGACATGTATGCATGCTCATCCACTAAAAGGAAGTCAGATCATTGCAATGGTAAAACCAAACATATGCGGCCCACAAAGTGGATGGTAGGATCGTCAAAACACGCCATGGCTGTTCTAATATGTCGTTTATTCCTTGGATTACTAAAGAAGAAGAAATGAAGTCCCGGTCTAGGTTTTATGCACTGCTGTACTCGATCCTTCCTTTAGTCCTTTAGCTTCATTTACAAGCCATGATGATGAAGTTTGTGGCGCGCGATTGGCAAGTGGAAACCACCAGAACTGTTCTCCCCGTGACTGATAGTTTGGTGAAGAAAATGCAACCCCTCTCACATGGAAAAAGGAAGACAGAATATATATGTTCATTGCACTCCATGATCACCGTGCATGTAGGAAAGAAAGATTCCCTGCCCCATTAATTAATCTCAACTAATTATAAAAGTATTCTCAAATCCAATCTATTAATCATGCTGATCATCCGAAAGCTTCGAAACTTTCTAGAAACTTCCAATCGAAAAAATCATAAGATTAAAAATGGGGGAAAATTAATATATTGAAATTTACTACGTCATACGTCCGATCGACTTGATTAACTATATATATATATATATATATATATATGAGTAATGCTACTTATTATTCTAATTCTCATTATCTTCCAATCATCTTATTATATAACATTAGATGATAAGAGATTATTTATTATATTTCACTTATGAACCTATCATCTAATGCCCATTATAAGATGATGAAAGGATGATAAGAATTAAGATGATGAATAGATTTTTTGTATAAATAGATATGCTTTTATATAATGATGAAAGTATGAAACCTTTGCTTTTAGTTTTTCAGAGTCTCATGATCACAATGCGTACTGTTTTCATTTTGGGCTATCATATACACAAGATGTGGGGACGTTGACATGAACGTACGACTAAAAACCAAATCTAATTTCCGGCATAATTACTATTCTTGGTAGTAATAATTAGGTGAATTAGATGGTAACCGGCCAATAACCATCATTTCATCCCGTGAGCCGTTGATTTTAGTCAAGAAGCTGCTTATATAATAGCAAACAAACCAATAGATAAATGACTAATTATTAGCTCAAACCCCTTGAATTAATCAAGCTCACTCCAAATGAAGTACATTATATATATTATACATTATCTATACCTTTCCTTTCAAACCCTAGCTACGGCGACTTACACCACAATAATTGATCGATCATTTATAGAATACATGGCGTTAATCAAAAAACAAAAGCACCGGACAGTACACCAAAGTACCCAACTCTCTAATAAGATTTAGAAGCATTATTAAAGCTAGAATGAACAACGTAACATCCGTCAGTTGGCCACGTAATCCATATTAAGGATATATATATATATATATAATATATATATATATATATATAAAATGATGATTTTACACTATATTATAATAGAGATTATGAGTTCATATCCTGATTTTACATTTTATCATTGATAGAGACTAATCTTTCCTATACGTGAAGGGAGCGTCAAAGATATCAAATAAATTCTAAAATATATATATCCCTTCCATGAGCTTAAACTTTTGGGATATAATTAAACAGATATATCCATTTTGAAAATGAAATATACTTACACAAGTTATTCAGAGTACTTCATGAAGATCAGCGAAAGGAATGAAAGAGTTGACGTCTCAAGCCTTATGGTAGTGCCAAGATAAACAACTGCGCGCTTCAAGCTCAAACAGACGTTTAAGCACCAGCACCGGTCACCTAACTAGCAATATGCATTCTCAACCGGTTTGCCTAATCCAGCATATATGCACCAAAGCTCCAAGCACATCTACGAAGAAAACCCTAGTTTAAGTGGCATCGATGGGATAAAATGGTTGAGTTAAGAAGGCGGCTGCTGCGGGTACACGACCGTCACCACCTCCAGGAGGGTTGCCTGTGTAAGCTTATAATCGAAGGTGTAAGATGGGGTATATTCGGATGGCTTGGGCAGGGGGAAGGTGAACATGGAGCACAAGGCATGCACAAGCAAGTGTTGCTGGCAAGGCGTCCCTTAACGGACATGAATTAGTTGAAAATCAAGAAGATGAAAGAGCATGCCTTTTAACCTTTGGACGGTCAAATTAATCGAACCCGTGGCTTTGGGTGTCGTCTTCAGGGCTTAGTACTGCCAGCAATTCTGATTGGGTCCTAGCTAGGGTCATTAATAGCTGCTGAATTTTATGAACACCCGTGACTATTTTATCTGACGTAGAAGTCAAGAAAATGCCTATTATTAATTGAAATAAAAATTTTATATGTATTTTTTTACACTTTATTAATAATATGTTATAAAATCATTGAAACTATACAGCATTCCTCTAGCTAGTTCCAAAATTAAATTGGCAGTTTCGGGGCTTTTGTCGGTTGTCCCATGAGCATTATATTCGATTTTAAATCCGTGAATGCCTCGGTACAACTTTGAACATGGCTGCTTCCACTTATTACCTCTCTTGCGTAAGTTTTGTTGGGATGTTAGGTCGAATTAAGATTAAAGTTAAAAGTTAAATAAAATATTATATTTTAATATTATTATTATTTTAAAATTAAAAAATTAAATTATTTATTATATTTTATGTTAAAATTAATAAAAAATTATAATAATTAAATAAGATAAATTTAGATGAATTAAGTAGACAAACAGACCCGGCTTCTCTGATTTCTTTTATTGTCTTTATGGACTGTCCTCGAGGGTGATTTTCATGGTTTAAAACCATTTCTGAGAGTTATATATATTTTTTTATTGGCCATCCGTACATAATTTATTCGTGTTGGCATATATATATATATATATAGATAAGGATAAATTATTGTAGCCTGGCCGAATCTGAACAGATGGAAGCATAGAGCCATAGGGTTTGCAGTGCGGATATGCGTTATTGTCGAGTTCATTTCACGATGTAAACACGTGAACTTCCTGAATCAATATTTTTGCTTTTGATTTTCACATTTTTCCTAGAAAACAAATATATATATATATATATATATAAAAGAACGCAGTTTGATGTCTATGATCTATCTAGCCGCCGCTACTTGTGAATTCATCTAAGACGATCAAAAGTAATTTATCATTACTGAGGCAATTAAATCAAGCGCAAAACCCTCGCCTCAAAAAGATTCATGCTCGAGACACTCATTTAAATTTAGAGATGAGATGAAATAATTTTAAATAAAAAATAAAAATTAAATAAAATATTATTATTATTATTATTATAAAATTTAAAAAAATTAAATTAGAATTTAAAAAAATTAAATTATTTATTATATTTTATTTAAAAATTTAAGAAAATTATAATTATGAAATAAAATGATATCATTTTCCAATCCAAACGAGGCTTTGTTTAGCTAAACATTTGTTGAGTACATTAGTTTATCAAAGTTTAGCAGAAGGAAAAGGCAGAAAAGTAAAACTTAGAACATTCAGCAGTCCAGATCACGAGGCATATGGGCCCCTGCTGCCATCGTTGTATCTTAGCTAGGAAGTGAAACAAAAGCCGCCCTTGCAACCGATAGTTAATACACTCAAATTGCAAAATAGGGAGAGACTAGCTATCACAACAGCTCCTCTCGACTTATCACTTATGGCACACCAAGTAAAAACATGGAATTAGGCATTTAGTCACGAAAACTAAAATTAATGCGATTCAGACAGTACCAAACTTTGCTCCATGTTTGAAGATGTCTGTTTTGCTGACATAGAAGCATGGTGCATTATTTTAACCATTCAATCTCCAAAAGCGTACAAATAAACAAATGGATATGTAGAAATGGAACGACAAGAACTGTGCAATTAGTTGCCCATGGATCTAACTATGGTTGGCCACCAAGCTCCACTCGTAGGTTGTCATATGGATAGACTTTTGGGGTCTGCTCCATAGAAACGGATATGTCATGATTCAGGATCAGAAAGAATAACAGAAGTATCAGGAGAAGATGAGCAGACGACATTATAAATCAGGAGGGATTAAATAGAAGGTGAAGGCATAGATGCTTCTCAACATAAATGCACTCCAAGGTGTAAGTAGAATGATTCCATAAGTCTAAAAGAAACTGGTTTTAGCATCATATTGGCACTGGATCTTGTAGTGCAATCAAAGTTGTTTTCTTTTTGAATGAGTCGATACCCCAAGTTCGTCACATTTCAAGCAGTCGATTGGCAAAGACCAGCTTTACCCAACCTCCAATAGTGTTTGAGCTGCAGATTAACTTCAAAATATATACCAACAAGATTCTTGCAGTTGATCGTCCTTTCTTACAGAAGAAGATCACCCTCAATTGTAAATAATGTTCAACAAGGAAACATAGAGTGAATCCGTTTCCTACAGTTGTGTGTGTAAAGCATATCGTCAGTACTAATTGATGTCAACTGGGGTACATGCAAGTTTGTGACTCCAAATTTGCTCTACTATCAAGCAAAATCAACGGTTTTAGTTCTTTTAACCACGTAAAGTTTCTGTTCAAGTTCTAGAAACATCAGGCTGTCTAGTTAATCATGGGCATTCGCTTAAACAAGTGCTACAAGACTATTTTTATCACCTTCATTGTCTCAAATTAAGATCAGCACTGAATTAAGATCAGTTTTGTGACATTTATCAATTTGGCTTAGAACTTATTTTTCAATGGGTTATGATACTCATCATCCTACACAATATATTTTACATATTTTAATTTTTTTTTATTCAACGTTACATACTTGTTATGGAAAAAAAAAATAAAAAAATAAAAAATAAAAAATAAAAAGGTGTGGTGTGTGGGATACTAAATAGAATTATTTTTTGCAATAGGACTCGATAAGCAACCAAGGACAACAAAGTCAGACCGTCAGCCACATGAACTGTTCTAATTGATGGATTCATTGCAATTATTAAATAATCCTATATTCGGTAGTATATAAAGACACTTTTTGCGTATTTCAGGTGTACTCAGTTTCATCCATTTATCGAGATTTTCTGTACATATTCCGTTACTTACAAAAAACCCACCCTTTACGCCATCAGAAATGGGAAGAAACTCATCCGAGAATAACAAGAAGACAGCAAATTCACTTCATCAAAAATAAATTGGGATATAATAAAGCAGAACTAAGTTTCATAAAATAGACAAACTACCTTTCAAACTATTACAGAAGAAAAAAGCGTATTTGAAAAAATCAACAGAATACAAATCAAATTTTCCGGTTGGAGCTTTTGACTTACAAACGGTATCTTAGAGGCTTTATCGTTCCACACAACCAACAATCCCAAAGACGTGAAAAATCCTAAGCCCCCGCACAACCAAGCCAATGCTTCATACTGTTTCCAAATTCACAAAAGAAAAAAAAAAAAAAAAGCCCACGATCACACTTAAATCCATATTTCAGACAATCAGAAATGGAAGCTCAGCAATAGATAAAATTTTGTTACCTTTCCAACTGTATCGGCAATGTGATCTATACAGGGCTCGGGATATGCGGTTCCGTTGTCCCAAACTAGCTCGTCATTGATAGGAAGCCGATTCAGGGGAAAAAAAAAAGTGTTCATAGGGCCTCGATGTTTTTCTTATTAACAAAGCTTCCGAAAATCATAAGCAAAATGATAAATTTTCAGCCGTGTGTGAGAGTGAAAACATAGGGATTCAGGTGAAGTGGTTTATACTCACGGGTTTGTCGGGGACGATATGTTTGCCGACGGGGAGGCCCATCCCAGAACGTTGGCGAAGAGAGGAGGCCACAGAGCCGCAAACGAGGCCGTTTCCACCCATGATTCTGGATGCTACGTTGCTCAATCTCCCTGCCATTTATGTTCCCCGATGATTTGCTCGTCTCTCTGGAACCGAACACCCGCTTTTCTCTATACTGTCTAGTGTCTCCGTTGCCGTTGGTTCATGGCATTGGTTGTGCATCTCCCAACGGCAGGCAAATGGCAATGCATTTCAACGACGCCGTTTCAAGTGTTACCACCCTTGTATTTGCACACCGAAATGTATTGGGCCAGACTCAAACAATGTGACCAAATTGCTTGGCCCAGTTTTGCCCCTACAGTCTCATTCCGGAGAAGAAACAGTGAAAGCCTTTTTGACTCTGGTTGGGCTTCATTTAAGGGCCCGTCTGGATACCATTAACAAAACTAACATTATCTAAAAAACATTATTTTCAGGAAACAGTTCTTGACAAAGTAAATAAATCTTTGTTTGGTCGGAAGAAGAAAAAATATTTAGTAAAAAACAAAGCAAAACTGAATTAGCGAACTCGTAAAAACCAAAATTATAATATTCACCGTGAATGTGGCCCCTCCTTTCGCCACCACCACCAATGGATATCACGAGTCACTCCAGCAAGGCGGCAGTGTGTAGAGCAGCTTTTCAACTACTTAGACGGGAAAGGCATGGTCACGTCATTGATTGATAAATTGTTATTTTGTATCAGAATAGTTATTATGTCTAGAATCCAATGATCTTTTCTTCATAATCATGTGGGTTCTATGTCTCCAAATTCTGGGACATTGTCTGAGAAACTTCCTAGGCCGTTGGGGACCCATATGGATCGAATCTAATTTCTTTGGATTTAACCTCTAGAACTTGTAGAATGAAAATCTCGTATTTTCAGAGTTACTCCCTACATCGATTACATTAATACAGGTTTCTGTTAGGCTGAGAAAAGAGTGCAGGGAGTTTTTGTTGGAGTTGCATGAAATGTTCTTCTAATTGTTTCTCAATAAGATTTCCATTACTGAAAAACGGGGGATGGTTAAATGGTTTTGCAAGATCAAAATAAATCTCGATAGCCATGCTTTATTAGTGACAAACGCGAGAAAATAGGAAATCGAAACTGATTCCATATAAGTAGGAAGCCCGAAACTAAATAAATAAAAAAAGTGATCCTTATGACATGCCGGTTCCTAATGGCTGAAAAAGCCAAACCGCAAAAAGCCAAAATACGCGCAAAAGCAAATCAAAAGTTAGGTGCCAGACCAGGCCAGGCCACTCAGATTTATGTCTCGTCATATATTCAGCTGGTTTTGGACCTCAAGGATGGTCTTAGCCGAGTCCCTGAGCTGTTGCGCCTCCTCCTCCGTGAGATGCACATTGGTGACACCCAGCACCCCACCCCTACCGAGCTGGGTCGGCAAGCTCAGGAACACGTCCCCACCTTCAACCCCATAGAACCCCTTTGCAAGGACCGAGATGGGGTGGATCTTCCTCTGGTCCCTAAGTATGGACCGAGCCAAGTTAGCAACCGAGTATCCAATTGCCCATGAAGTGTATCCCTTGAGGCTGATCACTTCGTAAGCACCACCTATGACTGCTTTGTGAATGTTCGCCAAGGCTTCCTTCTCGTAGGCGATTTGTTGTTTTTCTAGGAAGCTCAACACCGGCACGCCACCGACGCTTATGCTCGACCATAGTGCAACCGAGCTATCGCCATGCTCCCCAACTATGTATGCCTACACACATTGGACCAACCGATCGAACAGAAAAGTTAGCTAAGGCAATAAGATAAAGGACCACAAGTTGACTATAAATTGTAAAAGATGCTTTGGTCGTTTTCGATGCAATTTAAAAATCTATCGAAAACCTAATGGACCAACCAAAATCAAACTGTAAACACTCTCGGAGAAAAAATCCAAGCCATAAACAAATCAAATATTCTCCTTGGGGTATGATAAACAAATGTTCTACTTGAGGTTGGAATAAACAGATATTTTTTTGACAAGTATATTGTTTTTAAATAAGACTAAAATGGGGTACGATAATGGTTGGAATAAACAAATATTAAGAGAGTTAACTTTTAGGAATGAACAATAAGCGACGGAGCAGTATCTGCTTGGACGGATCTAGAGCACCGCCACTCACCTGCACATCCTGAGCATTGACATCGAGATGATCAGCGATGAGGAACCGAAACCTAGACGAATCCAAATTAGTGCCCGACCCAATGACCCGATTCGAAGGGAATCCAGACAGCTTCCACGCCACGTAAGTCAGCACATCCACGGGATTGGAAACGATCAGCAGAATGGATTCCGGGGAGTACCGCGCGAGCGGGGGTATGATTTTCTGGAACAGAGACACGTTCCTCTGAATCAGGTTCAGCCTAGACTCACCGGGGATCTGGCGGGCCCCCGCCGTGACGATGCAGAGATCGGATCCGACGGTGATTTCGTAGTCAACGGATGCCAGGATTTTGGTGCGGGGGAGGAAGGCAGCGGCGTGCTGGAGGTCGAGCATCTCGCCGCGGAGCTTGTCGGGCTTGGCATCGACGAGGACGAGCTCGTCGGCGAGATCTTGAGTGAGGATGGTTTGGGCAATGGCCATGCCAACGTTGCCAGCACCAATGACGGAGATCTTGGTGTGGCGCTTGGTAGGGGAGGGAGGGGCGGCGCTCTGGATGGGCTTGAAGAAGGCCTGGGTAAGGTCCAGTCCTCCTGGACCCAGGGAGGAGGCAGAAGAAGTCTTGTGCATGGTGACAAATTGACGATGAAAGCTGGAAACAGAGAGAGTGGTTTCTCCTCTGTTTTGGGATTTGTGGGGTAGAGGCTAGAGAGCGTTGGTGGCTCTGTGTGGATTTATATCGGCTGGAGAGAGCAGTAAAGACGGGATGCAGCGGTTCCTGCCCCTTGTTTCAGACTAATCAATACTCTTTATTTTCAGCCAATCACGACTAATCGTAGTCTTTACTTTCAGCCGATCACAGCATTTCCAATAGATCATGCATAGCTGACACAATATTTTGTAAATAATTTATTAATAATGTATATAATTATTATTATTTTTCCCTAAAATATTCTACCTTTTTTGAATTTATTATTTTGTCTACCTACTCTTCTATTTCTTTCTTTCTTTAATGAAATAAATAATAATTTTGAAAGAATGTTAGACTGTGTGCATAAATAAATAATACGATGGAATATACTTTTTCAAACTTTAAAAGTAGTTCGTATATTCAATCTTTTGGCAGCAGAGAAATCACGTGACATCTCCTTGAGAATTTCTTATATGAGTTTTCGTTACAAATCTTTCTATTCCGATTGTAATATCTGAATCATATCAAACATGTGCAATAGTTGTCATCCTAATTATAAAAAAATAACACATAAGTGCTATAATTATAAAATTTTTTTATAAAAATAAATTTATAAATTATCATGTATTTATATGTTATTCTAACTTTATTTTATAATAAAAGTAACGTAATATATAAAATCATGTAAATTTATGAATTTGATTGTATGATATTAGTGCAAAGTATTTTTCTTTTTAAAAGTAAAATATACACGATTATTTGTCACGAAAATCGTAATAGAGTAATTAGGGCTGCAAAACGGTCAGTCTGGACCGAAAAAACTAATCGGATCGATCGATTTGGTTTGGTCCGGACCGGACCAAAAAATTTAGGGTTTGGGTTCGGTCCATGATTCCTTGGACCGAATTAGTTCGGTCCGGTCCACGGTCCATGATTCCATGAACCGAAGTGGACCGGACCGACCGAATTAAAAATATATATTTTTATTTTATATATATATATATTATTTTATATAATTAATTATGTAATTTTCATCTAACCTATTCCCATTTATAATATAAAATTTTAAATATGTAATTACAAAATAATATTCTATCAATTAAGTAGTGTATATTATCAATTAATTATAACCAATTCACCATTAACTAATTACTAACATCTACATTTATATCTAATTAAAGTTATTAGATAAATATTTTGTAAAATACCTAAATTATAAGTAAATATAAAACAATTGATAAATTATAAATTAACTAACCTAATACGAATTTCCCGTTATGTATATATGTATATAGTATATATATTATGATTTATATATAAATATAATTTAGAATTTAGAATATGTATTATATATGTATATATAATTTATAATACGTATTATTGACCCTATAAAATTTCTTTTTAATAAGTTAGTTTCATAATCTATATTAATAATTTATTTAATTTTAATTTAGTAATTTAAATAAAATATTTAATTGATTTATTTAAATAAAAGAATAAAAAAGAATAATTGGATCGGACCGAATGCTGACTGGACCGAACGGACCGACTAGATATTTGGTCCGTTTCGATCCGAAAAAATGATAGATCAAAAAAATAATAGACTGAATCTGACCGAACCGAATCTGACTGGACCAAATCTGACCGGACCGGACCGTTATAGTAATTAAAATCTTCCTTTTTCTTGATACCCACGAAAATGCAACAAAACCAGCGGCGAAGAGGACCAACAACTTTCAAACCTTCCAGAATCAAAATTCAAAGTCAACGAAAAGTAAAGTCCGCATGAATCGTTGCCTCAAAATTCCAACATATGTTATGACATTTCATCCCATGAAAAGTTTACACGCTGAATTAATGTCTGATGACGACTTATTACTTTACAATTTGAAAAGACATCAATTTATAAAATTAGTTTTATGTAATTTCGGGTAAAGTATTTCTCTATACCTACCACGATATTCGAAAACACTTTAATGGATGATAATGTTTGCAGATTTGGACGATATTATTCTCCGAGGATCGAACTGTTACACAAAAATGGTCAATCGATTACGTTTTCAGAAATGGGTCACCATCTCACTGATCACAGAAAAATGCATCTGACTTAACATGTGGGGTACAGGAATACTTGAATAGAATCTGTTCCTGCTTCCGTGGAATAACGAGATTATGGATCGGTCTACCATTTTTGTGAACTGACCATGCCCGCGTTGTATTTGTTATTGCCTTAGATGTTGAGGAAGGCTAGCTGATCTGCATAGAAGGGCTACATTGACAACAAGTACAGAAATGGAGGATGAAAATTCAAACTAGAAATGGAGGGTGAAAATTCAAACTTTAGGGACAAAATCGATGAAGTTACCCAAGCTTGGAAGTGCCAAAATGTGTTTTAACTTTTAACCTCTCAATAGTAATATTAACCACGAACGATCATCCTCTATTATGTCTTGGCTTATGAGCACGTAGTGGGAGTGGGAAGAGCGAGGCCGAGGGATCTTGGATTTATAGGAAGTGTCCAAATAACGTTTTTTTTTTCCTCATGCTAGTGGGCGTGAATCATTCATGCGTGTTTTTGTACTTTATAGTGCGTATCAATGTATGTAGGGTGTTTACTAATCCGTCTTATTATTATTATTATTATTATTATTATTTGAATTTACTTGTTAACTGAGTTACAAAGTTTATCAAAGTTCACAGATTTCAAAAGCTCCTATGGATGATCCTCCATCTAGACTCTCTCTTCCTCTACAATTAAAACAATTTTCGCAAGTTCATGTGCAACACTATTACAAACTCTATTAACATGTAAAACAGACCACTTCTTTCTATTCTTCAAAACAGACTTCACATCCTCTATCAATTGACCATGCCATTCCCAACATTCTTCTACATTATTAACTGCATTGATCACAGACATTGCATCTCCCTCTAACTGAATTTTGCTGAATTTCAATTCCTCACACAACTTCATTGCCCTCCATAGAGCATGAATTTCTACTACTACAGGGTTTGGAACATTCAATCTGCAACAGCATAATGAGACTAAAACATCACCACGGCTGTTTCTAATCACCACCCCCATTCCACATTTACTATCATTACTTCTTAGAGCTGCATCCCAGTTTACTTTCACGATATCCCCTTCAGGTGGTTTCCAATGAAGAGCTCTACTGCATTGAGTATTTCTTTGTTTTGATTGAGCCTGCTATTTCTCCTGTGCCTGCTGATATTCACTCAAGCAACTTGTAGCTTGACTAAATACATCATTAGGCCCCTCAAATCTGTTTTCAAAGACCCAACCATTCCTTCTGAACCATATCCTTCTCAACACCACAGCCATCAGTTCCATTTGATCCTGAGTCAACCTTAAAGACCATTCATACCGAAGTTCAAAAAACTCTCTTTCATTGGCTGACCATTTCTGCACTGGACTCCACTCACACGCTCAAACATCTCCTGCTCCAATGCAACTCCACAAAGCATGACAAATTGATTCATCCTCTTTTCTGCATACTGGACATAAAGCTTCTTTTACAACCTTTCTTTTAAACAAATTTTTCTTTGTTGGAAGACAGTTTGTAATAGTCTTCCAAACAAAGATCTTTGTAACCCCTGGTATATTTAACATCCATAACTTCCTCCATATTTCATCTGCACTTTCTGAAACCTCCCCCTCATCTCTTCTTTTTCTATTTACTTCTACATGGTAAGCACTTTTAACATTGTATATACCATTTTTCAAGAAAGCTCAGATTTGCTTATCAGGAAGTCTGGAAAAACTGACAGGTAAATTACATACAATGGCAGCCTCTTCTTTATCAAGCACTTGCTTTATAAGTCCCTCATTCCATCCTCCATTCTCAACTGAAAGTAATTCCTCCACCCTGGCCTCAGCATTCAGTATATGTATAGGAGATTGAATTTTAAAAGTCACAGCCTTTGGAACCCACCTATCTCCCCATATTTTTATACTTTTACCATTCCCAACTCTCCATACCAACCCTTCTTTCAACAAACTCAATGAATCCCACAGACTTCTCCACATAAAAGAAGGTTTAAAACCCAAAGTAGCATGTAACATATCAGTGTTTCTAAAATACTTATCTTTCAATAACATTGCAGCCAATGATTGAGGGTTCATCAAAAGCCTCCAACACTGTTTTGCAAGGAGTGCCTTGTTAAAAGCTTCTAACTCTCTGAATCCCAAACCTCCCTCATTTTTTGATAGCCCCATCTTAGACCACTTCCTCCACTGAATTCTGTTCTCCCTCTGCTTGAAGCCCCACCAAAATTTTGTCATTTGCCAATTCATGACATAACTTCCTTGGCAGTTTGAAAACACTCATATAATATATAGGGATAGTCTGTATAACTGCCTTTAAGAGAACCTCTTTTCATGAAGGAGAGAGAAATTGATTTTTCCAATTGCTTAACTTTTTCCACACTCGATCCTTCACACTATTAAAAGCTTAATATTTGGATCTACCAACCATTATTGGCAATCCAAGTTATTTCTCACGATTGTTCTGAATTCTAGCCCCACAATCCTTCACAATATCACCTTTCACATTTGCACCAGTTGTAGGACTAAACAAAACGGTTGTTTTATGCTTATTCAAACTTTGTCCAGATGCCTTCTCATAGGTATCAAGTATCCCACTAATTGTCTTCCATTCATTCCAAGTAGCTTTCCCAAAAATCAAGCAATCATCAGCAAATAATAAATGTGTCAACTTAAAACCCCCTCGAGCCACTGAAACACCTCTTAAATCACCTCTGGCTTGGGTTTTTTCAAGCATAGAACTTAAGCCCTCTGCACATAGAAGAAAAAGATAAGGAGACAATGGATCTCGTTGTCTTAAACCTCTAGTGGGAAAAATAAAGTCACCTGGTTTACTATTGACAAGAGTAGCATAAGAAACTATTGAAATACATTTCATGATCAGACCTACCCATCTATCTCCAAATCCCAGTCTTTTCATAACAGTCTCCAAGTAATCCCATTCCACCTTATCATAAACTTTTGAAATATCTAATTTCACTGCCATGCTTCCAACTCTACCTTTTGTCTGCATTTCATCGAATGTAACATTTCATAAGCTACTATGACATTGTCTGATATCAATCTCCCTGGAATAAAGGCACTCTGACATTTGGAAATAATGGCATCCATTACCAGTCTATTAGCAAGAGTCTTTGCAATGATCCTATAAAACATATTGTAAAGACTTATAGGTCTGAAGTGATTCACACTTCTTGGCTCATTAACTTTTGGGATCAAAGCAATATAAGTTTGATTTATCGAGTCTTGCATTCTGCCCCCATTTAAAAATCCCAACACAGCATTGCTTACTTCCTTTCCTATCACATGCCAAAATTTTTGAAAGAAGCATGCCCCATACCCATCAGGAGGACCCGGGGCTTTCAATGCCCCCATCATATTTATGGCCTCCTCAACTTCCTTCCTTGTAAAAGCATTTTCCAGAAAGTTATTCATATTAGTTGACACCTTGGGCTCCAAAGCCTTTACACCTTCATGGATATCTTGAGTAGATGGCTGTGCACTAGTATAAACCATAGAAAAATGGTCTCTGAAAGCTACTGCAATTTCCTCTTCTTTTTCTCTTAGAACAGATTGACCATCCAATATTGACACAATCTTATTCCTTTTTCTTCTCTGATTAGCACACTCATGGAAAAACTTAGTGTTTCTGTCTCCCATAGTGTACCAATTCCTCTTTGCACGCTGCTTCCATTTCACATCCTCCTGGTCAAGTAACAAGCCCACCCTCTCCTGCAATCTTTTCAACTCCTTCATGTTATTCTGACAAAGATCCCCTTGTATCTCCCTAATTTTCTTTGATACCTGCTCAATTTCCTTCCCCCTTCTTTTGTCATTTCCTTTAAAGCATGATAATAAAGCCTGACTACAAAACTGCAATCTGGTTTGAACTTGTTGTATAGGTTCTGAAGCTAAGAGACTCTTCCTCCACCCCTCTTTAACCACTTGCTCACATTCTTCTTGTTGCATCCAACAAGCCTTAAATCTGAAAGGAATGAAACCCCTCCTTCTACCATTTCCTTCATTAATAGTAGAGATTACAATAGGCAAGTGATCTGAGCATCTCCCTGTTTGAACCATCACCTCCACTTCCTTGAAAAAGGATCTCCATCTATTATTCACCACAAACCTGTCCAATCTTTCTTTAGTAAAAGATTGGTCCGAATGTTTATTAGACCAAGTAAATCCATTTCCCCTATAGCCAACATCAATCAAACCACAATCCTCTAATGCTTCCCTGAACAGGTTTATCTGACTTTCAGCTCTCCTTTTTCCCCCTACTTTCTCATTATGCCATAATATTTCATTAAAATCTCCCCCTACACACCAGGCACCATCATTTATAGATTTCAATTGTCTCAATAGATCCCATGGTAACCTTCTTTTCCCTGACTTAGGATGACCATAGAAACCTGTGAAGCACCAGTCCT
Source organism: Carya illinoinensis (assembly GCF_018687715.1). Classification (NCBI taxonomy): domain Eukaryota; kingdom Viridiplantae; phylum Streptophyta; class Magnoliopsida; order Fagales; family Juglandaceae; genus Carya; species Carya illinoinensis. Next base: position 28,002,766 of record NC_056763.1, read on the forward strand.
TTTCTTGCCTTTCTCCTTTTACAAGAACAGTAACATGCCACTTTGAGTAGTTTACAATCTCAACACCTTTCTCATTTCTCCAGAACAGAACAATACCACCCCTTCTTCCCTCAGAATCAACAGCAAAACATCCCTCCATCCCTAACCTCCTTTGCAAACCAACAATTTTACATGAACTAATTTTTGTTTCACAAACAAACACCAGAATGGGCTGCTTTTCCTTAACCATAAGGCTAAGGTCTTGAATTGTCCGAGGGTTCCCAAGCCCTCGGCAGTTCCAGTATAGAATTTTCATGCTTCCAAGTGGTGCTGCTCAGCAGCCACCACCCTTTGTATATTTTCATCACACACTACCTCATCACTCCTCTTAACTCTCTTGCCACCATCAATCTGTTCACTTACATCTTCCATAGCATCAAAATTCCTTTTTAATTGAGAATAAGAGCTAGATAGCTTACCTGACTCAGGCCTAGCCCTAGCCCTTGTTTTCCACCTTGATAACCTCTTGCTATCCACATCCTCATTAGTCAATTGCAGCATTTTGTTTTCAATCACTTTAGTCTTCTCATCTTGTACATTCACACAAGCATTTGGTCTATTATCACCTTCCTCCTGCACTTTCATCATAGGTTGAAACAACACCTCCTGCACCTTCATCTTTGAATTCACACCAATCACCCCTTGCTCTACTAACTCATCCTCCTCCCTTCCCTGCTGAGATTCCCCTTCCTTCTCTATTTCCTCATACTCCTGCCTTGAATTATCCATTTTTTTTTCTTTTTTCTTTTTCATTTTTTCCTCCTCCCCCTTAGTAGTTGCTTTTCTAATTAGAGGCCGTGCCCTAAGCCACACTCCATATTGACCAGAATTTTCATCACTCCCCTTGCACCCCTCCTTTTCATGCACAATTCTTCCACAATTAAAACAAAGTCTAGGTAGCTTCTAATATTGAAAAGGCACCCAGCTTCTCCTCCCATCCACTAAAATTGGCCTTCCTCGAGCTATAGGTTTTTTAAGATCGCACTCCACCTTAACTCTTAAGCATCTCCCCCAAGCCGAGCCATCTTCCTGCACATCCACCTCCACAACTTCCCCTATCGATTTTCCTATCTCCTCTCCCATCCTCTTTGTCATATAATTCAAAGGTAAATTTAACATTTGCACCCATAGGCAAGCATGATCAAAATCAAATAGATTAGGTTGCAATTTACCTTCAAATTCTTTTCGAACAAATAGATGATTATCAAACAGCCAAGGACAATCATCAAGTACTCTCATCTTGTCTTTTCGAGTTACAAAAGTTATAACATAACAGTTACTTCCAATCTCATGGAATTTCACTGGTTTTCCTACCTTCCAGATTCTCTCCATCATAGATCTGTTAACTTCCTTCCCAGTCCGTCGCATTGAAATCACCTTCCCAACCAAGCTTCGTTCACTCTTCAGATTCATTATATTCGAATCAGCAGGCTGTATTTCAATCGGCCCATCCTCCTCATCATTCAGCTTCAGTCTCTTCCATACTTCCTCCATGTCTTCTATCGCACTCCTCTGCTTACACTCGCAAATAGAGACAACACTCCTTCAATCGAGGAAGAATACTAACTGCTTCTCCTCAGTCGCTTCCCAAAAGAAGAAAGCAGTTGAGAGAGACTTTTTAATCCGTCTTATTATTAAGTTTTGGTAAAGTGGATGGCGGTTGAGAATATTATCAAAATTTGCAATAAAAAATCAAGCTTTTAGAAGCATGGACGAGTTGAGTCAACGGGAAGAGGAACAGGCACGCATTTAATTTTCTGAACTACTCGAAGTGGTAACAAGAAAATGCGTGCGTCATAGTGAAAGCTACACTCATCGCATGATTAGGCAGAGGAGGCACCGCATCGCGACTTGTTGTAATATTGTTTCCTCTTAGGAAATGCGTGCGATGCAAGTTTGTTGGAAGTCAGGGCCTGGTGTCACCTAAACGGATACAGCACTTGTGATATATGCACCATAACGTGACAGTCTAAAATTTGTTGATTATCAGTGTTTTTGTTCTTCAACATTAGTCTTATACGGTGCCAAACAAAATGACTTCTTCATATCTTGTATATTACTTGATGATATTTAACTCACTGTACTAGTTCCTGTGAGGATGAATTTTTTGTTTTTCTTTGGGTCTAAAGCTCTTTCTCTTCCATCAGGTTAACACTCCAGTCCTGTCGAATGTTATTGCTTCGAGTGATCGAAACAAATTCAAAGTATTATGTTGCTGTCATGCAGTTGCTTTGTCCCTCGCTTGCTCTCCACTTCCCTCCCACCCTCCCTTTTGATTAATAATATGCATTTTGGACATTTTCTATTCAATGCTGGAACTGATAAAACTCTGTATTTGCAAAACAATGGCAATATAGTTAAAAATAAATTCAACAGCAAGTTGTCATCTGCTTAATGATCAAAAAGTCCCCAAGTGGTTCTATAGAGATTAAATGCATGTGCATTTAATTGGAGCAACTAGCCATGGTGTATTGAATATATTTATCACATCATCTACTCAATGCATGTGCATTGATAATATTTATGACCATTCCAAAATGGAGCAGCTAACCATGGTGTATGTTGTTGTCTTACCGTAATAAAGCAGAAAAAGGGGATCTTTTTCGCTATGCCAAATACACAATTCACCAGTATTTTTACTTGTATAAAAAGCAACAAAAGAAAAAGAGCGTGCATTGTACAATACATCCAACATATACGTTTTCTGCTTTTGCTCATTACTCTATTAATTAATACCGTTGCATTATGTACTGGAGTATATATTCTCCTTTTATTATATCTGTTAAATTTTTTTTTTTTGTCTTTTTGCATTGGAATAATGCTTGAAAATTTTCTTTTATGTTGGTTTTGTGTGTGCGCGCGCGAGCGCGCATGCATATTTTAATGATAGCTGAGGTTTTCAAATCCGGATCTACTGATTTATTATCTTTGAAAGTTCTCAACGGAGAAGATAATAATGTTATATTTATCATCATGCAGGGAGACTTGCTACTGAGGAGACATCATTAGAGCTAACCGGATACGAGCACAATGCAGTGACATGTATTGGCATGATAACAGCAATTCTGGTAAAACACTCTGTGCAATTATTTTGTAAGTGTTCTCATATCTCATCTATCTTCCAGCTTGGTTTGATGGTTGAGGTTAGTCCGAAGTCATGCAATTGGGTTTGATCTTTTCAATTTTTTCTGTTTATATCTACACATTGGTAATTTTCCAGCCAAGTACTTGGCTGTAGGTTCAGAAATCTGATATAATTAACATAATAGGTAACAGGGATGGAGCTTCTATCTAGAATTAATGGTCACTGCTCTTCCAACAAGCGCAAGTTATGAAGCTTTATATGAAGTCTTTTGGCATGACATGCACCTGACACATGTTCTCTAGACAGTTCTTTAGGAGTGTCCTTTTCCTGCAAGATTTAGCAGCAACACATTGGCCCCTTAGGTTCATTTGCCTGGGCTTGCTTAAAGCCATGCAGCTGGTGTCTTTAAACAGGAGTCCAATATGTTCTGGTTGGAAAATGGAGCGTTATCCATGTTCAATATGTTTTTCAGCATACAGATCATCCGCTTATGATGTAAATCCTTCCAAACTGGGCACCAGCTGTTGGGTAGGTCCACTGTTCCAGTGTCATTTCTGTCATTGTTCTATCCCTATAGGTGAAGGTTAGGATTCTTTATGTATATTCTGGAATGTATTGTGGTGGACCATTTTATTGATTGACCGCATCGATCCTTTTCTACCAGTCTGCTACATCTGCTAAAGTGGGTTGTTTAAAGGAATCGGCTTGCTAGCTTGAAACTGTATCATTGGTTATTTGGAGGCATGATAGCTAACTAGACAACGCTTGAAATGGAATGAGGGAAAATTCCCTCATTCTGTTTTCGTTATTGCTTTTTTCTCTGCGGTAATGAAATTAATAGAAATGAAATGTACGGATGTTAAATCTGTTGTTTAGAGAGCACGAATGACATGCATTTTGATAGAGTAATGTTTTGGTCATATCTGATTCATAGTTAGAAACAGCAATTAGTTCTGAAATCTGATGGGAAATTACAGTTTTTAGTAAAGGCTTGCAGCATCAGGTATGCATAGATGGGAAAAAATGTGGGTCTACCCCATTGCAACATGTTGCACAGATAGATAGGCCTTTATGGGCACTTGTTGACACTGCAGCACATCCAATCCCGAATTTTGGAACATGATACTGAAAACTGCACCTGTAGATATTAACATAGATGAGTCGATGACTACATGAGTTTGTTTACAATTGACTTGTGTTGAAAATTAGGTGACATTAGATTTCTAGACTAGACTGACACATTGTGCATCAATTTGCAGTATTAATCTGGTGGGTGGACAAAGTCTTCATTGCTCTATGATAAAATGGAGCTGGGCCAGGGAACCATTAGCTTACCATATTTCATAACAAAACGCTTGGCAGGTGGCAGTTTGAATTGCAATTAAATGTGAAGAAAGGAGAACCAATAAAATCTGTCATATCATAGCAGAGGCTTTTTCAAATGATTTTTCATATCATCTTGTTTGCCACTGGGCCGCAGCAGTCATACTCGAAATCCTTTTCTTTGAGGTGGTCTGTGGAATAGAGTGGAGAACGCATTTCTTTATCTCAATTATGTCTTTTTTCCTATCCGTGGAAGCGAGAATCTTGTAATTAAGGTTATCAAAGTTTAAAAAGGTTGAAACAGAGTGACTTCCTTTGATGACCATCAAGTTGGAAGTCCATTTCTACCATCTAGCCATATACAAGATTTTAATTTCAACTATATCAGTCATTTCAAAATGATCAGATCCATGGCTACGGAAGTCACCCTTCTCTAAAAGCATTATAACTTGAGAATTATTTGAAAATCCATCCTGCGATCATTCTGAAGATTTGAGAAGTGATAACTGGGGTCAGTTAACATGCACTATTGCAATCATCTTTCCATCTCCCCGTCACAGCTCCTAGCAGGATTAGGGTCTCTTCACTCTTGCGATTCCCTGCCCTGATTGCAGGCAATCCGAGCATGGGAGGGGTTGCGAGCCCCACGATTCCAGGCAGCTGTTCGGGATTAAGGCCTCTGAACTACTAAGACATGGGGGGATTGCGGCGACTCACAGTCCTCTAACTACAAAAACATAGGGGATTTGGCTTTTCATTTTGAACTAATCAATTATCTTCTTAGAGAAGTCGGCCAAGTTTTTTATGAAATGAAAAACAGCCTCCTTTCATTTAAGAAGAATACCAACCGACATATATTTACAACGATGGCAACTCATCCACGTTACTCTTTATTAGTATATATGTTTCATCTTTTTATTCATACATCCAAATCACAAATAACACAAATCATATAATAAAACGATATAAGAAGCCATCATCCATCAATTCTTCATATTCTTCCTTGTTGACTCTTATCAATATTGCTTGTCCAGAGGGAGATAATATTTTCCGTACTTGAGCTTTTTTTTTTTTTTTTTTTGGGTTGGAGTTTTTATTCATGAAAACCTGAAATTATGACGAAAATGTTTACTTCATACATTACAAACACTGTTCGAAACATTAATCCTATTAAAAAGAGAGTATAAGTGAACAAAGCTTTAAAAACGAAATACAAGGTCTGATTTTCTACAATTTTTTGGTCCAAATATCTTTTACAATTCGGAGAGAGATAAACACAGAATGTGGATCTCACTGCATTAAAATTGGCAACATAAAATACCGTGACATCAACATGATCATGTGTCTACCCCTCTTTCCAAATTATAAAAGATATTTGGGGCAGAAAATTATAGGAAATCTGGATTCAAAAAGGAAAATGTCCGATAGTCTAGGGCTTTTCATTATGAATGGGTGGTTTCCGATGGGGTTGCGCATAATCCATCACTACAATGTCTTCCACAGCCTCAATTTCCTGAACATCTGCTGTTTCTACAGAATCATGTTGCACAGATCCCTGCAATGACCGCACGTTCCTCTTCAATCCCTTCACGAGAACATCATTATACCATGTTAGACCACCACCACTTCTCATATGTGCATGCGTTTTCATGCAAACAAATATATGGTTATTGTCAGTATATATGGTCAACGATGTGATCACATGACTCGAATTACCTGATCTTTTGCTACATACGGTTATTGTCAGTATCATGCATGCATGGATTCATGGCATGATACCCTTTTCCTGGACATATGTAGTGGAGATCGATAGAAGGTGGGCCATAAGTCTTAGACACCATCTTCCCAATATACAACTGACAAACAACTAAGCTATGCGAATCCATCTAAAGAAACAAAAGCATTGAGTAAGTTATCTACCTTTATATTTCTCGCCAGTTGCAAATCTTTTTGGAAAGATGGTACTTTAGTATTCTCATTTCCTGCACAACCGACACTATATATATCAATATAATCACTCTAGTCTATATTAGTTATGAATATTATATAATATGATGATGATGATAGTGGTAAAAACAGATGGTCAAATCCTCCTAATTCACAGACTAAGGCATGCTGCTGTTTCTCTCTGCACAATGCCAGCTATTTGCGCAGAGATTGTGCAGATCATGTGTGGTTTTTTTTTTATATATAAGAGACTAAGAAGAGTATAGAAGTGGAAATCGCACTTTTTCCCATGTTTAATATATATACCTGCGGCTTGCCTAGCTAGGAGAAGAAAGGACCCAGAATAGTCTTCTATCTTGCTTTGAGAAGAGGTAGCAACTAACAAAAGATGAAGGTTGTGAAACAAGCTATCCAGATTTTGTAACGTTTTCTCTCATGGTAAAGTATAGCTAGCTAGGAGTTCAGTTCTTCATTTTTGTATCTCCTGTGGCATGAATGCATACGCGCAAAGAATTCAACAAAAGCCTCAATTTGAAGAGAACCTGAAGTAGCTCCATTTGTCAGGTCTTGTTTCTTATAAAGAACATTTGGATCATTGATCTGCTTGTGAACGCCACCCCGACTGTGGACATGATTGTTGTTACGTCCACTAGTTTTGACTTCTCGTTGTTGTGATATGCACTCCTCTAAGGTGGGAGGCCTCAAACTTGATGTGATTGATGTCTCAAAAGCCTTTGATTTTTCTGCATACTACAACGAAATAACATATATAGAGTTTAGAACATTCTTCTTCAAATGTTTTACAAGTTATATATATTAATTACTGCATATGAATGAGAAAAAATTTAGTCAAATTAGTATAGTAGTTTGATCAAATATGTTTACCCCTGAAGGATTTTAGGTCATTTCTGGCTAAATGAACAAAAACATAAATAAATTAAGTGGTCGCTTCCATGGAATGAAGAGATTTTCATGGGATTACAATCTCATGTATACGATTGCTCGTTATTTGATTTATAAAGAATAAACGTAGATTATAAAAGTTTAATTAAAATACCAACCTTGCTGAAATGGTAAATTTGTTTTCCATCAACGGCCTTATCAGAAAGCCGTAGACGGCGGGCATCACATGCATGCAGAGTAAGACATAGGAGAATGAGGAGAACAAGAGAAGGCATGGTGACCAGGATCAGCTAGCAGTGACTTTTTGAACTGGATAATTTTCAGGTTAAAATTAAGTCAGAGAATAGCAAATGAGGTGAGAATTTCAGGGTTAGGTTTCCAAGTATTTGTAGTGGAATTGGCAAGGAGAGCATTAAATGCAGGTTTTGTATGGAACGAGAGACGTTCTTTAAGAGAACATGCAGGTGTTTGGGTGGTGAACCTTGAAAACGAAAATGAAGATATTTGGGGCCGACCTTGTCCCCCTGCTCTCTCACTTTTTAATAACTGGGGGGGCCTTAATATTGAAGAGAAAGGTACCACATATGAGTTGCGTAATATTGAACATATGAATATATTGATATGTATGTTTGCGCAGAGAGAGAGAGATCATGAGAAACTTTTGGATTTTCCTACGGAAATCATAGAAGCCAATGGATCATAAGAAATGACTATTGCACACTTAAAAAGTAAAAAAACAAACAAATAAATAAATTATATAGCTAACACAAAGACACTTTTGCACTACTTGTCTACAAGAATTTGATTTGTAAGATAATTTAATTTTGAACTTAATAAGTCAAATTATGCACAGTTGGCTGCCCTCCACACCGTTTTAATGCCACGTTATAAAATAATTGGATGTTGATGAGAAAATAAATGATGAGTAGATTTTTTCAAAATGAAATAAGGGTTACATACATATATTCATTCATATTTCATTGGATAAAATATTAGTGAGATCTGGACTTAAAAAATGTTTCACCAGGGAGAACTAGGACCTACCCATGTGTTTCTGTAGATCAAGACTGCCATTCTTTGTCTGCGTGTTCTATACAAGTTACTTTTGCATGAATTGCGAGTTGCAGCTATATCTTTGTTCTTATAACCTGCGGTCAAATAGTCAATTATATACAAAATTGGGGTGAAATTTAATTTAAATGGGTATGGATGATGAGTCAATTAATGTAAAAATGAAGGTTGGACGATGTGGGACCTGTAGAGGAGTGGAGTGGTGATAGGGATAGGGGACAAAGAAGCATGGCAAGACCGTCTCATGCGCCTCCTCTTTGGAACATCAAAGGGTCGAGTCCCCTCCCTCCCTTCCCACCACCGTCTGTATCGAGCATGAATTCCACGTGCCATGCTGCCCATGTGCCTTTTACATACTACGTACTACATTGCCATGTCATCTGTCTATAGTACTAATGTCTTAAATCTGAAAAACGATATTCATAAGTACTCTTCTCTTAACCAATTGGAAATCTAAAACAAGTCATCTCAGCAGGTCAAATTATTAGCAAATGGATGAAAAATCATGCATTTGATGTGAGTTGCAATTATCATTCCAATTTTATTGGATGTCCCCGAGGGGACAAAAATGGTTCCCACTAATTAAGAACTTGTCCCTGCTCTGATACATTGAACTTCTTGTACCAATTAACGTCCCTTTAAATTTCTGTTTGAAGTAGTATAATGTCTGGATTTTGAGAGCATGTGGCTCCCACGTATTGTTATTTTTCTCCAAATCTTAACTCTGGTCATAAATTATAAGGAATTTTGATCCTTGCCTTGCAAAGAATTAGGCAATATTTTTAGTTTTCAAGCTCTGGTTCTCCAGAATTCTTCACGAAGGAGGTCAGCCTGCATGTACAGTTGGATTGTACATTCCTTATGCCAGGTTGCAGAAGACTATCTCAAAAAACCAACACCAGGACTGACCCCTCCCACTTTTCCAGAATCAACGCAACTTTGGGAAGACCAGGAGGAGGTCCTTTAACCATGGAGGGTTTAGTCCAACGCGTAGCCTAATATTTGATTTAAGAAACATACACGCAGACAAGTACTCCCCATAAAAGGAGTGATTATGGTTGCTTCTTTTTCCTGATTATAACTCAAAGGAACTTCCAAGAGAAACACATTAGAGAGCATGATCGTCCAAAGCGAGCAGCATGAAATTTTAAAATGCGACTGGTTTGGGGTTTCAAGCTGTACATATTATATATACACTTATGCTAGGCTCTTGTAATTCATCCTGCATGGACGACAAGAAGCATATGAAATATGGCGAAACCTTGAAGAAAAAACGCAACTTAAATATCAACAGTAGATTCTAATGCCCAAATGTGTTTTCGCCGCTGTAAGTAACATAGAGAAACCCATCTTCATCCTTCTTCTCCTCGTATATAGCAGACATAATTGCACCTGCAAAAACCAAAAAAAAAAGTGGGCCATCTCAAATCAAAATGCTTAAATAGAGCATTACTTGTAGAAGTTGTTATAATCAGAGCAAGGTTTACCTGTTGGTGGAAGAACATTATCCACAAATACAAAGATTGCCTTTTCTGCACTCAGTTTAATCCTTTTGCGAATGACATAGACAAATTGCCCAACTGTCAGGTCAGCCGGAACAAGGTATCTGTGATTGTATCAAGGTGAGAAGAAGGTGGAAAAACTACCGAAACAAAAATATTTAACACAAGGGGGATGACCATAGTCCTTGGTATAAATTTTTATCCAACTGATGTCTATCAAGAGTTTCACAACGGTTCCCTCTGAAACACCGATGAATACAACTTCCCTAGAGGTTTTTTTTTTTTTTTTTTTCCTTCTTTTTTTTTATTTATTTTTATTTTTTTATAACTAACCTTTGCCAGGACTGAAATTTCTTTTTTTTATTGGCATTGGGTGTCCAGGAAGCAGAGTCCCAACTAATCCCGGACTGAACTTAAACAAGATCATGGGCGTTGAAAAAGAAATGGGGAATGTGATGGGAAATTCCAGAGAAAGTAATAGTAGGAATTACTTACTTTTTCTTGTCGATGCTTGGGATATCACTTCTCTCCGCCTTCTCCACGATAACCTTAAAAATTTCAAATTATATGATAAAGTTTCCAGAAAATTCAGCTTAGAAAACCAAGAGGGTAGAATGCTGATTCAATCCATGTTAATGACTGGACAGCTAGTAAAGCAGAAAATCATCATTAAGAGAAACAAGAAGAAAAAGAAAATCATGTCCTATATATATATATATATATATTTTTTTTTTAATTGGCACCGGGTGTCCAGGAACAATGTCTCAACTAATTCCGGGGGTGCATAGGCCTTCGGCAAGGAATTCCCACAAGTGCACATCGGGTAATTCAATGAGAAAATTCTCCAGTCTGATGGCCCCTAGAGATTGTTGGCACCAAGGGGAATTTGAACCTTAGACCTGGAGGGAGCATAACCCCAAACCCAAGGCCTTTACCACTTGAGCCAACCCCTAGGGGTTTGGGTCCTATATTGAACCCAAACAATCATGGATATGGAAGAATGAGAACAGTGTACTACCTGACAGACAATGCCATCCACCCGAATATTCAGAAATTTGTTGCTTTCTATGGTGACAGTCATACAGCCACATTATCGGTAGTATAAAATTCGATTTCTAAAGTATGACCTTGCAACACTATCATCTAATTTTCATTGATCAAAGCTTTCCAACTTACAAGGCAAAATTAAACTTGAACCAAAATTGAGAACAAGAAGTAACACGAACTAAATATCTATAATTTCCTATAGACCTACAAAAAAAATCTATCTATAATTTCCTATAGAGATCCAGTATCAGCCTTTTCTTCCTCGGATAAAATAATAGTTTTCAAAAACCTTTCTGTTTTAACCCGACAAGCAAAATTACATGTCAGAGACTATATAAACTTTGCGAGAAGTACAGCAGTAAACAGCCTTCATACAGAAAATCTAGATACACTACTCTGTTATGGCACGCCTGAGCCAGAAATCTTAAGGATATGCACCAGAAATGATGAAATGAGACTACTTAACTATACCCATACCAGATATAAAATAAAAGAAACAGAATTAAGCTATCTTCGGTCTACACAGGAATCACATCTGCAGTTCCCAGACCAAAGAGAAAAAGTGGTGTAGTGCAATTTTACTAGATCATCTGGCTAAGACATACCCCAAGCAGGTGCTCAAATTCCAAACATTATCTTTCAAGGCTTCATAAATCATCAAGCCATAAATCACTGACAAACATTAATCACTATGCATTGGCACACACATCCTTCAAATGCAAATTAACACATTGCTTTTTTCTTTATATTGCTTGCATTCATAACCCGGAAAATACATAACCGAAGACATACTTCAAATACAATTACAGCATCCATATGCAGTTAAATCAAAACTTTGGCATCTCAATTAGCAATTCGAAAAAAAAAAAAAAAAAAACCGAAACTGTGAGAGTAATTGAGCTTAAAAAGTAACAATTATTACTCACCGGAATCCTATCAGGATATTTCTCCCTAATCCTGGCAGCCTCTGCTCGTCTCTTCTCTGAAGACAACATAACATATACTCGTAAATTCAACATGTTACCCATTCTGCCATACACAATACACGGAAGATAAAAAATGAAGAGTACATTTTCTCCAAATAACAGTAAATACTACATACCAAGATCATGCTCTTGCTTGAAGTAACTCTTTGCCATTTTCCCTGAAATTACCATCAAATTCTTTTAAGTTTTTCACTATTCTTCCAATCAAGGGATGATAAACTATTTCTCTGACAATTAAGAGCCATAATAATGTTAAAGAAGAAAAAATTGATCAAATGCAAAACAATGCAGGACGGAGTTCACCAACCGTGACCTAAATTACAACACACCAACTCTATAGTTTAAGTTCTTGCAATCATTAATGAGAAAAATGTTATGATCCTGAGGATTAAAGGTTTAACCAAATTAGTATCCAACAATCTTAGGATTGTTAGATTAATGGCTGGGTCTTTAACAATTGATATCAGAGAATGGATCACGTCACTCAAGTCACGGGGGGCCACCTATAGGTTGGATTAAAATATCTTAGTACTTTGTATGGGCATAGTGTTAAGTCATTGAATACTAATAGAGGAGTGAAACTGTCAAAAGAGAAAGAGCTACCATGGGTCAATGTCAACGAGTTTTGCTACGTACAAACAAAGTTGCATACTAATCTGCATACCAATACTGATTCCTTCATACTTAAAATTTTAATTAGCACTGTTTTCAATAAAATCTACTTTTTAATCAATCACAATAAATTGGTACACATATTAGTGCACAATTGTACTTGCAACTAGATTTTTCCTTAACCAAATTAGTATCCATTAGTCCTAGGACTTTTGGATCAATGGATGGGTCCTTTTAAAAAAAAAAAACCAAAATGTCAAATTGCATTATTTTTAGCAACAACTTTTACCCACAATTGCACCCAGGAGAACATGATCGATAACAACAAGCACATGCATATACCCAAAATCAAATGATTCAGATAATACAGTGCACGAGCTCTTTTGAAGGGAAAATGAAAAAACTAAGAACCCAACTAGCTTTCTCAATATCGAACACCCTATAATAGAAAAATCTTTAATTAAATGGAAAAAAAGAACTAAAGTTTATCACAAATGTACGGAAAATACAGGGGCTTTGCGTTGATCAGAAGATGAATCGATCTATAGACTATTCAAACAGATTACTAAGTAAATGAAACCATTAAATTAATCGAGAATATAATTGAACAATAGAAAGCATAAAATCAAAGAAAACAAGGACAAAAATAGAAAGGATCTCGTGAAGACGAACCGGGCGAAAGGAGATAACTTTTTCAGATAAGAACTCAACGAAGCTCGTGGGTTTGGTTGAAGATAGAAAACGAGACGGCTTTGCTTTCGGTTTTTGGAGTATATATACAGATTAATAATACTATCATATCCTTAAGATACCAACATCATCAATATTCTAAATTTTAGTAAAAAGCCGGAAATTTAAGAATGCGGTTGCTCGTAAGGCTCTATATACTTGGGGAACAAGGCTGGGCGCCAGGATCAAACTCCCAGTGGACCCTACCTTTGGGACTATTTCATCTGTAAGGACGTTCAGGATGCATCTTCGGTACGGCACGGGTTGATCTGATCCGTGAAGACGCATTCGATTAAGATACCTCCACGTGGAAGGATGAGAATATGCTTGAGAAATGATATTTGCAGTCGTGATTATGCAAGCGGCGTGCAGTCATTTTAAAAAAAATGAATTAATATAAGACTTATATGAAAAAAAATTAACTTTTTAATCGTAGATCCTATTTTTTTTCAAAGCGATTGCGCGACATTTATAATTCTACGACTGTATGTAACATTGCCGACTTCCTGAATACTCTTTTACCTTCTATCCAGGACTCTCTCTAAGCCCAGCCCAGCCCATTTATTCGGAGATGGAAATTGGAATCCCAAAGTCAAAGTCTTTCGGAGACGAGCGGTGTTACGGCCCCGTTTGGTTTGACATATTTCTGATTTCAGTTGGATTTCTTGTGAGGTTATTAAACGACGTTGTAAGATACATTAAATCGATCACATAATTCACATTATAGATAGAATTAATTGAGTTCTAAAATTAAATAAAGCTAGAAACTTCTCGAAATTGGGTTTTTTTCTTCTTCTTTTTTTAATTAAAAAAAAAAGAAATAAAAAAGTGAGAGAGGAGGAAAAAGAATAGAAAAGAAAAGGCTTATGGCTGCGAATAGTGGCTTGTCAGTAGACCAGCCTCAGGAGAGATTCAATCATCCGATGGGCTTGGCTTTCTAGGCCCTTTGGGCTGTACGGTGCTTGGCCGCTTGCTAGTTGCTTGGGAAAGAGGTTGACTCTCAGGAGGCGGCGTGACGTCTGAGGACGAGAAAGAAGGCACAAAGCCATTCCAATTTCCAAGTTCCAACCTCACATCGGCACCGTAAAGTCTCTCTCCCCGATCCGAAACCCTACCCCCATTCCGGCTTCCGTTGACCCACCTTCGGATCCTTTCCTTTTCGTTTTAGAAGGAGAAGTAATGGGTTTGATCAAGAGCACCTTTTCGTTCATGGTGGGCACTGTGGTCGGAGTTTACGTGGCCCAGAACTACGCCGTTCCGAACATCAAGAAGCTCGCCGGAACTGGGCTTCTCATAGCGCGGCACATCGAAGAGACTTATCGCAAGCCAAAGAAGAGGGACGAGGATGATTAGTTTCCTGGTTTACAACAGCCAGGTTTTCCTTTTCCCTTTATTGGTGGGTAGGGCTTTGTGTTGGAGGTGATGGTCGTTGTCAGTTGGGGAATTAGATAAAAATCTGAGCAATTTTTTGCCTTTTGGTTCCAAATTTGATTGCAATTTCTGCTAGTTCGACTCAATTTTTGGTCTTTGAGATACTAGACAATGAAAAAAAAAAAAAGACTGGAAGTTTTATAGTCGCTCGTTTATTTGTTATATTCACAATAACTATTTAAACTTAATTGCCTAGAGATGGAATTGAATCGATTGTTTTGACATTAGAAGTATCTTTGTGTTAGACTATTATTTAAATTGGCCCCAACAGCGATGGTAATTGGAAGTATGTTATCATTCCCAGCATTCTGGAAAGTGAAACACTTACTGCTGGATTATCAACTTCAAGTTGTTGATTGAGTGATGGTTTTTGCAGTCTTGTGAACCCTGATGAAGGTTATACAGAGTTGTTGTACAGATTTTATTTAAATCATTGAATAGAGTTGTTAGAAACAGTCCTAAAGGTTCCAGGTTGCCCTGTATTATATGTTGAGCAATTGGTATTCAGTAGTTACAACTCATTGCTGCAAGAAATGCAATACATGATGGAAAGCAGTTGTTAATCAAGCATACGGGCAATCATTCAACATTGTCCATTCTAAACAAAAAACCAGTTCGGTCAATAATTGGTTGCACTATTGATACCATGAAGCAATGAAGATTACCATGACCTTCATTGCAATCTGTCACTGCATCAAGAAAATAAATTTCGATTGCATGTCTATAGAAGAAATATCGATATGGATAAAGAAATTATGGTACTCAGATCAAGGTAGGACTTATTTTCTTGATGCAAATACAGATTCATGCAGGGTACGAAATCTTGTTTTTAGATAGCAGTTTCAGTTCCTGTCAAGTATTTGTGCAGAGAGAAAAACAGAGTGAGAGAGAATGCATTGGTCAAGCCTGAGGATCATGGGAAGGCTGTAATTGTGACCATTGTATTCCAACTTCTTATAAATAGAAAAAACAAATTTCATACATGAGTCAATGAGGCAACTAATTCGGTTGGAGGGGGAAGCGAGTTCCAACTTCCAAGCAAAGACTAAACCCTGAGAGGTAGATCAGTTGGTCAGACCTTGGATTTTCTCCCCAAGGTTACCAGTTCGAGTCCCCTCAAGGCTATTAGAGGTTTACTTAGTTATTAACTTCAGGTCCCGTGAGATTAGTTGAGGTGTGCTCAAGCTAGACCGGACACCCACGGATATAAAAATAAAAAATAAAAACTTCCAAGCAGAGACTAGAAGTTGGGATTGGATCGCACTCATGATGGGCGAAAGAAACAATTCTTAATATTTAAAACCAGAAGTTTTTATACAATTGGAGAAGAAGCTTTTGTTGCGGTACTTGCAAACTCATGTTATGGGACTTAACATGTCTGTCTCCACTCTTATCAAAAGAAAAAAGAAAAAACATGTCTGTCCCAACAATGGATTTGTTTTTTGTTCTTTTACAAATAAAACTAATTCAGAGTCATTTTAGTAGATAAAATAAAAATCCCTTGATCGGTTTAGGATCCATTTATTGAACTGTACTTTCGTATACTGAAGGAGCTTATACGGTTTTCCGTTCATGGTAGTTTAGCTGCTGATAGAAAGTTTTTATTTTTCATAAATTTTGGTACTGGAAATAAATAGAAATGTTGTTAAGCACCAATCATATTTGTTATGGAATACGTTTCAAGTAATTATCATTTAAATGACTGACATATGAAACTAATTATAATATGTCGTATAAACAAGTATAATTGAGAATAATAAGATTTAGGATTAAGAATATCATTGCTCGAAAATAAAAGGAATCATGGAATCCATATACCGTAGTTTTTCCTTCTAAAAAAAAGACTACTTATATATATATATATATATATATATATATGTATGTATGTATTACATAATTAAGGATAGTTGCTATATTTACAAAATCATCGTCTAAGAGGCAGAAGTCATTTTCTACCTCTACAAACTTTGCACTGACATTTAACCATAAGCCGTCTGTTTATCAACTACTCCACCCTTGTTGATACTTGATTCTACTCGATGGTAAGGTACAAATCATTTGATTCTGAAGAAGAAGTCTCAGTCTCTAACGGAGAGGGACTGAATGGCGAGGGCTTCTGCATGTAAAATGAACGCCATTCGTCAATGCATACCATTTGACAAGGATCCAAACATGGAACTCCTCTCTGTTCTTGAAGGTTTAGAATGCTTTCAGTTTTGCCAAGAATCCGAACTGCATTCCTCACGCTCTCTTCCCTCTCTTCAATGGCACTGCTCAAAGCCTTCATGCGTATAAAACGCTCCATGTTGGCAAGGCAAGCACCCAGAATATCAGAGATCATGACAACAACAGCTTCATATAATTCCTCACCCGTCTGGTCATTGGCGCTGTGTTTGTTTCGAAGCATAGTTTCACTTATTCTGTACATGGAATTGGCAGCTAATACGTTGACAGGCCACTTCGAAGAGAGTTGCTTTAAACATTGCGCTGTGGGGTTCTTGAGGAACTCCGCAAGCCTGTTCTTTGCCACATCTGAAAGTTCTTGAAGTGTTTCCTTAGGACTTTTTCCTTGAAGGGACAGTTTATGTAGATCCACATCGAACCACTTGTGATAGAGTTCCGCTTGCATCCACACCACCTCTGCTGCTCTTTTGGTGTTGATAAAATCTTCCTTTGCATGCAGGTTATTTTCTACGAGTCTTACATACATCAGACCTTCATTCACACCAGATATTAGTTCTTTAACTGATTTGGGGCTGATGCTTGGAAGTGCTAATGCGATACTTGTTAGCGTCGCCACAGGAAGAGCCCAACAATTTGGTGGTTCTTCAGAATCTAGAGAGGGAACTTGGTTACTGTCAAACTCTCCAACTCCCTTGAATCCGTGTGTAGATCTCTCCAATAGTTTTATGACGTATTTGGGCCGATTCTTTTCCCCCATCCGAAACCAATAAGTAGTAGGATCACAATGGCATTTCATCATCCTCCCAACCAATGCTTCCTCGCCTTCGAGATGCAAAACAAAACAGCTAAGATCCACCTTTGAGGAAGGCTGTGATCCCGAAACCGATTCAGTGTTTGAAACTTTCTCGACTGTAAACTTCTTCATCTGTTTGCAGCAGTTGCAGCATGACAAGATCCAGCTTACTAAGTAAATGGAAATGAGGCGAATCGCTTTGCTCATTAGCACAATTCCAATCTGCACTCTGATACACAAGTTTAAGAACTGATCTTTCGCATCATGAGCAAGTTTCCTACAGTGCCTGTTACGAATTGGTAACAAAGTTAACGGGCACTCTTTCATCTCTAATAGGCTCTGGATCCAATACTTCTCTACTTTAAATTCATTTTTGTTGGCTTGAGTCCTTGTGTTTGTGCACCTGAAACTGATGGCGACGAACCATCTACAAGCTGGGCCAATAGTACCGACTGCTACTGCAATAGTCTGTGTAACAAGAACTAAACTGGCCGACCACTTATAATCAGACTCTCCACTGCAAAATTTGAAAGACCAGGGCATGAAGTAGGATCTAATCATGGCTTCCGCTAAAGTTGCGGCGCTCAGAAGACAGAAGGCTCCCGAAGCGGTGCACGTCACTGAACGCCCCATCACGAACTGGGGGCTGCCCGTATGAGCCATCATCCAATGTTTCATAAGATCCTCTCTAAGTTTGTCAACAAGCGGTTTATCACTTTCATTCGAGCCTTCTTTCAGAGCTAATTGGTACTTTTTATTGTACTTGTATTCCAAATACTGCTTGGTATGCGGGACAGTTAAAGCAGAAAAACTCAAGAGAAGAAGCAAAACAAGCATGATAAACATGATGAAAGCATGTTCTTTCCAGAAAACAAAGATTACCCCGGTACCTAATTGGATGCAGATATTCACAATAACAGTAATAACAAGAATAGCCAAAGCCATAATGTTCATAAATATTTCTCTGTTCTCCATGGTTCCAAGAGAAGGCATGGAATTACCCATTACCGTACAGATGAAGACCGCGCTGCTGAGTTTCGCAAGCTGATCCTGGCGGCGAGGCATCGCGGTATTTAGATCGACCGACAGTTTAATTGCCACAGCTAACAAGGTCAGGGAAGTGGCGTTGAGAGAGGAGAATTTGGTAGGGAACCAGAACTTCCGCTGGCGGATTCCATGGATGGCATCCACAGCCATGGAGAAGAGAAAAGCCAGGGACGCAACTGCAACGTAGATGCCAATCCATGGCATCGGCTGGCTGAACTTTGTGACATCCAGATTCCCATCAACGTTGCAGCCGAGCTTCCCCATCTTTCTTCCGTTGCCCTGTTCGGCAAAAGGGTTTGAATTTGCTTGTGCTATCGAAATATGTAATTTATAACAACCTCATCTGGACCTTTTGACCACATATATCACTGTCTTCTTGTTGGACGTCTCCGAAACACGAATGAAATTCCTTTTCGTTTCATAGGCACCGAGGAATCTGATTGGTTTTCATTCTCTTGGGCAGGTTAAGCTGTTTTGTCTTCTGTCAATGGAGTGACTGGACCGGCAGTGGAGTGGGTGTAATCGTTGACTTTTGAATGGAAATAACTTACGAGTTGGAGTGAAGTAAACTTGGAGTAAAAGTAATGTCGGCATGTTGTTAATGAGACTCATCCAGCAATTCGTATTCCACTACGTTTACAACTTGGAAGATTTGGTTAACATTGATTATCATGGAGACTGTTATAAACTAATTTATATTGTATAATCACGTTTAGCCATCATAATTAATCAAGTTTTAGCCATCAATTAAGACATTTGTACCCTTATATATATAGATATATTTCTAGATTCAATATACAGAAATATGAATTCTCTCTTATGCTCTCTTTCTTTGTATTTGAATCTCTCTCTTTTCATTGATTTTACAACACGTTATCAGCATGATTCTTATCATCTTCCTCCTCTCTCCCAACTTCATCTTCTTCCTCGGAAAAACCAAACAGTCGGTAGATTTTTATTCATCTGGAGCCAAATCGAAACGGAGACCTGTCTCACAAACGCTGAAGAGAAATTCGAAAAATTTCTTGTTGTTTTGATCCACCAATTGCGAGAAGCTTCCTCTGTCTCTGTAGGCAAAGAACACGTCATGATGAGCGGGGCGCAAGCCGAGACCGGGTCACCTCCCTCTCACCATAACAGCGTCATCGGCTACAAGAAGTCTACGATCTCGTAGCTTAAGCTACGTGAATCGTCATCAACGGCAAGATCTCTGAGTCGGAGCTCGGTGCCGTCCTCAGCATCGCCTTCACAGACGAGGGAGAACTCCATCGTATCATGGCAGAGCTGGACTCTGATAACGATGGCTTCATCTCCCTCCCCGAGTTCATGGCCTTCTGCCACTCCGACTCTAAGGACGATGGCTCCTCCGAGCTCTTAGACGCCTTCCGGCTCTATGACCAGGACCAGTGTAACAACCCGCTAGAAATTTAATTTAAGGAATTTCTATTAGAAACCCCGTGAAAACTCTATAAGTTAGCTTATTGTAATATCCGCTCGTTTCTTCTTCTTCTTTATGAGCCTCGATCCACGTGTCAGGGTTCGGTGTAGGTGCTGAGCCTCGTTCTACGTGTCGAGAGTCAGTCTATCTGACGAGCCTCGATCTACGTATTGAAACTTATTCTACGTACTGTATCTCGATGGCGTGTTCTGAAAACTATCTTGCGGATTTCAAAATAAGATAGATATTTTAATGCTTACGAATATTTTAAATATTATGAAAATATCTATAGAATATATTTTCAGTATTATTAGATCAGTATGTTTTAATGTAGCACAATTATAATATTTTAATGAGATCTGAAAATATTATAATTGTGGATAATGTCTTATATTAAATATTTTAGTTGTTTTAAAATATTAAGAGGTTTAACTTTACGTTGAAAACTCTTATTTAAATTAAATGGTTTTATCCTCTTTGAGTGATTAATGATACATTATCAATTTAGATAATGATGAAGAAATATTATTTTATAAACTTTAGTTTATAAAATAATATTCTATCTTAATTCCTCTCAGTGTTTTGTTTAAGTATTTTATGCACTTTGATTAATTAATGATACTTTATCATTTTATATAATGATGAAGAAAATATTATTTTATAAACCTTAGTTTATAAAATAATATTCTATCTTAATTTCTCTTAGTGTTTTATTTAAGTGTTGTATTAAAATAAAACACTTACGCGTTTTCAAATCAGTGTTTAAATTCATCGTTAGATCCTTTTGAAAATTTCGAAACGTAGGACTAAGATTAATTATCCAAGCCTCTTTCTTTTCTTCCTCATTTTTTCTATTTTTCTTTTCTTTCTTTTTCTCTTTTCTCTCTCCTCCCTTTCTTCTTCATGGCCGACGTGAACTTGCTCCTCCATGTCCATTCGGTCCAAGCTTCCAACCGGCGCCACCTCCGGCCGCCGTGCCTCACCTCCCACACCGGCGTGATCCTCCCTCACCGGCGACCTCCACTGCACCGGTGGTGTGCTTTACCGGCCACCGAGTCTCTCTCTTTCCTCCTTCAAAGAAATGGGTCCTCAACCTTTTTTCACCTCTTTGGACCACCATACACGGTTGAAACGGCCACCAAGCACCACCATTAGAACCACCATGTCAAGGGCTTCCTCCCCATGTCCTTCTTTTCCCCTAACTCTCACTTTTTCTCCGATGGGTCTTCACACACACACGTTCGGTTGCACCGCCGTGCACCACCGTACACGGCCACCCATGGTGTTTCACCACCACCACCTTGTTCCTCTCATCACCATGAACTTCCCCAAGAAATTTCATGGCCAACGGAGCTATGTGGAGCTCTCACTCTCCCTCACTCTCCAAGGCCGAAAATGGCTTCAAATGGCCGATCCGCCGCCGTCAGCCACCGTATGGCCACCACCTCGCCACCACAGCTTCACCACATGTTCCTCTACCTTTCCCTAGCTTCCCATGAAGTTCTATGGCTTTCATCCACCTCAAGCGAACTCCTAGCTTTCGGATTTACTGTTCACGGCATGATGCCGCCGTGCTCCGCCACCTTCGACCACCACGAGGCCACCATGAGCCTTCCAAGGCCACGCCTAGCTTTTCTCAAGCCCAAACTACCAATTTACGTGGTGGACAGCCACCGTACGCGGTGTTACCGCCACGTACGTTCCTCCGACGCTTAACCGTGACGAGCAGCGAGCGACGCACGGGTTAGCCCGTCGATGGTATAACCCTCTATCTCTAATTATTTACGTTTAAAATAGTTGATTGATTGGATCGTAGAATGCGTAATTAATAATTGTGGAGTTCGCTGCGTAGTTGTGAAGCGAAATGTAATTGTGAAGTGTTGGGCTTAAATTGTAGTATTGTGGATTATACCATGAAGTGTGGATATGAGAGGGATGTCGTAGTTGTGATATGGCATGATGTGTGAAGAGAGTACGCGTGGAGCGTATTCTGTGTAGTGCAGCGACGCGTCATGTGACGTGTGCTGTAGTGATGTGTGGCGTAGAAGGAAGGGAGTACACGTGGAGTGTACTCCGTGTTGTATGGCGATGCACCGTGTGATGTGCATCGTGATGGTATAACCTTCTATCTATAGTTATTAACATTTAAAGTAGTTGATTGGTTGGAAACTTTTGGAGTTAGTATGCAAAATCCTTAAGTTATGGGTAAAACGGTCATTTTCCCACATGTAGAGAGTAAAATGAAAATTTTACTATTTAAGTTAGTATTTTCCATATTTCAAATTATTAGTGATTTAGTTCTAACTTTTAGAATCACTAATTACAGTTCCTCGTGATCGCGCTTGAAGTTTTATAAGAAACGCGGAGATCGAGGTAAGTTAGCTTTTAACTTACTAGCAGTCTACTGTGTATGTGTGCTAAGTAAAAGAATTACAGTGTATGTATGTATGTTATCATATATGTCATGCCATGCCAAGTTATCATGTAATTGTCTATTATACAGAATTTATTCTGTCATCAATTTTTATCTGTTACACAATATATTCCGTCATGTATTACTATACATTACAAATATGTCATGCTAAATATGTTGTCTATTATATGTTATGCCATGTTACGAAATGTTACTATCTCAAGTTGGTTATGTATTTCAAATTATGTTCAAGTCACGTTATGTTACGTCAGGACTTCAGTCCTTTCGTATTCCAGTCACATTTCATCTTGAGTACATTATGATGTGTAAAATACATGGGGCCACAACAACTGTGGAGTATGTATTTAACTACAAATGTGATGCGTAAAATACATGGGGCCACAACAACTGTGGAGTATGTATTTTTCATGTTAAGTCAAGTTTATGTAGAATACATGGGGCCACAACAACTGTGGAGTATGTATTTAACTGCATTGTGATGTGTAGAATGCATGGGGCTACAACAACTGTGGAGTATGTATTTACACATAGAATACATGGGGCCACAACAACTGTGGAGTATGTATTTTTCATGTTAAGTCAAGTTTATGTAGAATACATGGGGCCACAACAACTGTGGAGTATGTATTTAACTGCATTGTAATGTGTAGAATACATGGGGCCACAACAACTGTGGAGTATGTATTTAATTGCATTGTGATGTGTAGAATGCATGGGGCCACAACAACTGTGGAGTATGTATTTACACATAGAATACATAGGGTCACAACAACTGTGGAGTATGTATTTTTCATGTTAAGTCAAGTTTGTATAGAATACATGGGGTCACAACAACTGTGAAATATGTATTTTTCATGTTAAGTCAAGTTTGTGTAGAATACATGGGGCCACAACAACTATGGAGTATGTATTTCCATGTTAATTCAAGTTTCAGAGCAAGTTCATGCTAAGTCAAGTTGCAAGTCAAGTTCAGTTCATGTTTCAATTTAAGTTATGTCAATTATGCTATGTTGTATGCCAAGTTATGCTTTAATTAATTATGAATTTGATTATGCATTTATGCTTTTACTATCATCCATGCATCATTAGTCTGTGTGGAAGTTTTTTTGTTAACTTGCTGAGATTTGTAATCAAATCTCACTGTGGTAGTCCCAACTACCATTCCCCCCGAATGGTAGATCTTGTTACAGGACCTGAAGGAAGATCAGGAGCTGACCAACTAGATACAGTCGACTGAACGACGGTGCGTCGTTAATGTTAATATAGTAGTTAAATTACTACTTGTACGATGGAGTTGCATCTCCAGTACTATTGGATCATAACTATTTTGGAATAGTGCTGTGATCTTAGTTATTCAATGGATCTTTATGTATGAAGTATGTTTCAAGTATTGGGATATTTTCAGTTTGGTGCATAGTATTGCTAAAGAAAAAAATTATCCGCTGCGAATATTGCATAATGTTAGATGCATGTTAGGATTATTGCATCTTATATGTCATGAACGGGGGCAGGTAACCTTGTGTTGCATGTCTCGACGCTTCAAATGTCCGTCTAATCCCAAACGGAATTTGGGGGCGTCACAACCAGCAGGTGGCCGAGTCCGAGTGGAAGTCGTCTCTGTGCGCTATCGCTGAGGACAACACTATGGTGATGATGATGGAGGAAGAGAAAGTCGGTTGCGCCAATGATTCTGGATTTGAGGCTCGGAGATCTGCGAAGAGGTAGAGCGGGTCCGGAACCGGAGTTCATGTCCGTAGCTACGGTGACGATTACGGGCGAACTCATCATATTCCAACTGTCATTCCAGCATTCGCTCCGACTCTGTTCATGTTTTGATTAGCATTCACTCGAGACTCCAAAAGCTCGCCATCCCCGACCTCGCCCATGTGAGTTGCATCTGTCAGATCTAGAGCCGAAATTGAAAGAAAGAGGTTTTATGCAAAAGCTCAAACAAGATGCACGCTTTGCGGTATCACTCATTAATGGAAGATTGGATAGAGGCGCAGGCAAATTTTTCAAGCATATAGAAATGGAAATAAGGAGGTGGGGTGTGTAGCTTTCCAATTCCTAGCAGGCATCATAAGATAAGGAAATTGGTGGCCTTTGACGAAATGAATTCATGGGATGGGAAAAGAGTGTCGGTGAATAAGAGGTCGATCTTTCGAAGCACAGAATTGGGCCACTTGTTCAGCTGTTTCTTGATAATCTCCCCGCTCGTTCTAAATCCATGGAGGCACAGCCAATAACTCCAGAAAACCATTAGTCAAACATGGCATGCCAACAACCCCAGAAAAATTGATGGAAGCCATTATTCTCTGAAGTGAAGAGAATGATACATTTTATTTAAAAAAACTAAGAGTTTGGACGTGGTAATGAATATTTTTATAATGCTTTTATGATTTCGGGCCAGAAGCTCGTATTGAAAAAACCACCAGCTTTCTTTTTGAGATAATATTATACAACTATTGAATTAAATATTATGATGCATCAAAAGTGATATGATTCAAAATATTTGTATGTTTTTCATGATTATCTTGATCATCCAAAATCAATTACGATAAGTCAAATAAATTTCATATGGACGTCCATAAAAGAACTAGAAGATTCTTTTACTATAAAGTCTTCCCACCAGGAGTGGAAAGAAAAATTTGCTAGAAGCAAATAAAATGAAATAATTTAATATTATCTTAATTATCATAGGTGAACTGGAAGTTCAGATGATAATTAATTTATGGATGTAATAAGATAAAAATATCTCATATTCTAACTGCTAAAATCTCAGCAATGATTAAAGTCCACGTAGGACAATTAAGAAATTTAGCAGTCTAATGAATATAAGACATGTCTAAAAGCATATGAGACCTATTGATACAAAATATAAAGCATCCCAAAAGAGAAAAGCACAAATAAAAGGAATTGGTGCTCCTGAAGGGGCCGTACCCACAAAACAAGCAATAAGATCCATCCAAACTTTCTATACAAAATTTTTCCATAAAACTCCTGAAGAGTATAATCCTCCTGAAGAGTGCCTCATGAAGATATTTTTCATTAAATGTGTTCCCTTGAAGAGTGATAGGTACCTGAAAATAACAAGATCTCGATACATTTCATGAATATTAGAGAAATCTTTAATAAAAATAAAACCGTTATCGACAATATATTTTCATATAAGATAGCATTACCAGAAGTAATGAAAAAAGTGAGTCAAGAACCGTCGAAAAATACCGACATAAAAATATTAGCCAAAATAGAAACAATTCCTAGAGAGTTGATATCACTAGTAAAATGTGATACATATGGACTTGTAGTCCAAACACATAAAATGTGATACTTTTTAAATATCAGTGGGTATTTGTATAAAGAAAAGAGAGTTTGGATATACATGATTCACTGCATATTTATATGGATCATTAGATCATTACATATATATGAAAATTCCTGAAGGATATAAAATGTCTAAAACTTCTAATCTAAAAATGTGATGTGTATATATAAATCACGAGTCGGTTTCTCACAAAAATAATATTGATATGTTTTTGAAGTTGATGAAATTATATTGAGGTTTTTATTAGTTTTACCGAGAGTTTGGATATGTATGATTAACTACATATTTATATGGATTACTAGATATGAAATGCATGAAGCAAATAGTCATGAAATACTTATTCTATCAAGTTTCAAAAATCCTTATATGATTTAAAAAAATCCAAACATACGTGGAACAAATTTTTGTCAATATATTTTCAGTATCTATATTAATTTTTATTGCAATTTATATAGATAATTTAATTGTCATTGAGGCTCTAGAAGTGCTCATGAAAACTGCACATATTTGAAATATAAATCTGAAACCCTTGTGGCTTCAAGGAGGAGATGAATGAAATTATTAGTTCTGAAATATCATTTCTTAAATGTAATTAGTATTTCAGATTCATATTACGATTTTATAAGAAGTGTGCATTATTAAAGAAGAAATAAAATAAAGCACACAAAATATCTACTAGAAGATAGAAACACAAATATGAATATTTGTGAAATATTATTTTATTATCTCGAAACAAAATTATAGAAATTTGAGACTCTTCGCCTCATTTTTTAAACGCTATTACTTTTCAAAAATCTGCATGGCATTCCTATCTAAATGAGTAGACAATCAAAAAAAAAAGATTTAAGCAATGATTTTAAATTCTTATTCTCTTACTTTATTTCTCCTATCTTCATGTTGGACTCCAAAAGAAGTCGATAAAGGATAGAAATATTCTCATTGAGTTTGCCAACTCCAAAAGTTTTGGATTGTAGTCGTTGAAAAAATGCAACAATAGTTTATGAGTATTGGGTACCGAGATTCACAAGCTTGTAAATAGTTTCATTATCTGACTTATTAGTTAAATTATTATTGTATTGCATTATAACACCTACAGTAGAAATAGAAATAACTGGTGAACGAGATGCAGAATACCTCATATATTGATCATGAGAAGATTGCTAGCCATTGCAGAGTAAGAATGCAGACTAATTATAGAAAAGTGAAGAAGATGAGATGTGAATGAAAATAAGCTGAATATTTCTTTTATAGAGAAAATTATGACAAAGCATCTCTATCGTTTTACAGCATCTCTTGTGAAGTATCTCTCTACAAAAGACAAGAGATGTCGCATCATAACTCTGCGGCGCCTGACAGTTACAGAAGAGCTGTAAAATCCTGCAGTGCTTGTCTTGTCTAAAAAGATGACCACCGTTTTTGTTGAATATGGAGGTTAGCGGCTTAATTTAGATGAATTTTTCACTAACTATGTTATTTACAAGAACTTTAGAATAGCACAACTCCAGAAAAGTAGTGAATTTAATAATCTTGAGTCAATATGGTGAATTTGTTTACCAAAACATTATCAACTGCATCATTTAAAGAGTTGGTACACAATATTGAGATATATCAATGCAAAGACCTTCACTATAAAGTCTTGAAGCACTTTTATATGGACAAAACTCAACCCTTGAGTATTCCAATAGTTACTCGATCATTTGATGAGCAGAAAGATCCATTCCGTCCTTGTAAAGATAATGAATAAATTTTTGGTCCTAAAGTACCTTATCTTCAATTCAATTAAAGTCCTGAATATGTGATTATTTTATCAACATGGATCAAGTCCACAATTAGTTGGATATACAGATACAGGTTATCTTTCAGATCCACACAAGAAGATCATTGCAATTCATGAGGAGAAATGTGAAATTGATGCCAAGCAGATACGGTCAAGTAATAATTTGGCAAATTTATTCGCTAAAGTATTACCAACTGCAACATTTGAGAAGATTATGCAAAACATTAGAATATAGAGACTTGAAGACCTATTATCATGCACTTTTCAAGGGGAGTAATGTCTTGAAGACTTGTACTGATTGTACTCTTTTTCCTTCGTTAAGGTTTTATCCCACTGGGTTTTCCTTTGTAAGGTTTTAATGAGGCAATCCTAAAACACTTGACGGTACACATGAATACTGTACTCTTTTTCTTTCGCCATTGATTTTTTCCTACAAGGTTTTTCCTTGGTAATGTTTTAACGAGGCATATTCTTTAAATATGGTCATCCAAAAAGGGAGTGTTATAAATCAACTTGTATTATATGACCACATTTAACTGTCATAATTGACTAGATCTTAGCCGTTAATTAATACCTTTGTATCTCTATATATATGGATATATTTCTAGGTTCAATATACAGAAATATGAATTTTCTCTCATGCTCTCTCGCTTTTCATTGATTTTACAACGAGAAATGCTACGCTTAAGCCCCAACCTTCCGCCCACACCACACACCGCCGCTTTTATTTTTTATTTTTTTTAGTGTACAGTAAAAAAAATTTTAACTCCCTTTCCCAGTTTCCCGTACGCATTTGTCTTCCCCCCTTTCCCCGGTTTTCGTCATCATCACTAGCTCTTGAACTAGCTCTTTCAGTCTCAACGTCCAAATCTCTCTTGGTTCGTCCACGGTTCCTAACACTGAAATCCATCTGAAACGAGGAAACTGTACTGTTCGGAGAGGACAGATCCGCCCCATCGTCTACCTCGTCCATCGCTATCGCCATATCGGGAAGCGATTTACATCCAATCCTCTTCCCATGCCATCTGACGAACCCGGTTCGGACACCACTGTTTAAAAGCAAATACATGTTAAACCAAAAAAGTGAGTACGAAGATCCTACCAAAACCCGTATCTTGAAAGCTGACTCTTTTAATTAGTTTGCTTAGCGAAAAACCAAAAAAATAAGCATCTTTGGCAGCGTACTAAGAAACTTTGAAGAGAACAAGAAATCAGAACCGGAATCAGGGTTACTTTACTTTTAGTTTTTCAGTCTTTCCAAACGTTTTCTTAGAAACTAAACATAGTTATAAACAAACAATAGGGCAAAGTGGGCATTACAGTTATCAGTAAGCCAAGGAAATAGAAGCTGTGCTGGAGGCTGGCTGCGAGGAACAGGTGAGAAAGGTAGAAGATCAAGCTGAACAAGTGGATCTGAAGAGATTTTTTTGTCACCCTCGCCTGATCTGATCACTTCTCTCCTTGGCTTACTGAAATGGGTACGGGGGAAAGGGGGGAAGACGAATGCGTACGGGAAACTGGGAAAGGGAGTTAAAATTTTTTTTACTGTACACTAAAAAAAATAAAAAAATAAAAGCCACGTGGGCGGTGTGTGGTGTGGGCGGAAGGTTGGGGCTTAAGCGTAGCATTTCTCTTTTACAACAGAGACCCATTATTTGTGGCTGCTAATTATACATATGGTGCTGCCAACCTACGTGTGTATATATTTTTATAATTGCTAACGTATTTGATGACGTGTTGATTCAATTTTTTATAAATATTTTATTTAAGAAAAGAGAGGTGTACTATATAAACAAATTTTATAATAATAAATTCATAAATTAATATAATTTCATATGATACGTTATATCTACTTTACAATTTAATATATAACACAAAGTTAAATCACTTTGTGAGTTTACTTTTATTAAATCTGTTTGTGGCATAGGTATAACCACTTCGTCCGGATTTAGATAAATTTTACAACCAAATCAATATACATATGTTTTAAAATTTTAAAAACAAATATGAATCAATTCATCATCAAAATTAGAACTTTCATTTGTTTAGTTCGGTCCTGTATTTTCAATTTACTGTTTACACATGACACTACATAACTTGAGACTTAAAAGTTAATACTGTTGTCCTCAAAAATTAAATTTATATTAATATTTTAATATTAATGTCGATATTTATGATTTTCTCTATCAACTTTTTCTTTTTTGAAGAATAAAAATTATTAGAGAACCATAAACATGTCACATTTTATATTATGAGATGACAAAATATCATATAATATTATTTTTAATTTAAAATCCTGCTAATTGATGCATTAAACAAATTATTATGTAGAAACTTGTAACGTCAATTAATATAAAATATTTTTTATTGATATTTTAGATAATATTAAGCTGGCAATCCGGTCGGCCAAAGACGGGGTTGGGCCTAACCCAATCCGACCAGGTTTCATTTTAAAAGCACACAAACCCATCCTGGTTGGGATCCGAGTTTAGTTTCAATGGATTCTCCAAAAAGAAGAATGCGATTACACCACTATATTCTAAGGAGAAATCAAATGAAAAAGAAAATAATTAGATGCAAAAAAAACAAAGGATCATTTGTCAATGCACATTAAACATATGTTCTTCTCAAAACATATCCGAAAGACCAAGGTTTTCTTTCTCGATTTTCAACCTTTTTCTTCTTCTCTAATTTGAGCTACGACTTCTTTTGTGGGATCAAGCATACAGATGGGTTTCATCTTCAATTGAGCATGGGTTACGACGGGGAAGGCCTCACTCCGCTCACACCCACGTCCAAGCACCCCCACACCCACTCAATTGCGTAAGAGATGGATTCTGGAAGCTGGCAATTTCACTCTGGAAGATTCAAGCTCATGCTTCTTTTTTGAGATCAAGCATATGCATGGGTTTATGGCCTCACTCCGCTCACGCCCACGTCCAAGCACAGCCACAACCACACCCACTCAATCATGCAAGAGATGGATTCTGGAAGCTGGCCACTCAATTACGCCTACTCAATACTGATAAGGTGCTTCCTTGCTTCTACAGAACCTCTCCGCACTCTTCTCTAAAATGCCTAGTGACCCACTCTCATCCCCCCTTCCTTAAGAGGCCATAATAGAAACACACTCAGTAATCTTCATCGTTCTTGTTATCGTGGCTAAGGGCAACGTTGATCAAGCCCTTAATCAGACCCTCCATGTTTGCTCAGCGAAAGAGAAAAATATATTCGAGTGCGGCTAGGGTTTGAGAATTGAAGATATGAACATCAGATAGGTTGACACCCAAAATACAAACCGTTACTAGTAACGGGATGGAGACCCGATAAGATTCAAATTGATAAAATTTAGGTCGGGTCAGGGTATTTGACTCGAGTCAAGTTGACTTTCAGTTCATATGCACAACCCTAGATAATATATTATACATGTAACGATCATGCTACTCTATCGCTTAGTAAGTACTGCTTGGTGTGGTTTTCGTATTTTTTTCTTTCAGATACTTTTTAAATATTTTTAAATATATATATTTTAAAATACAAATTAACTAATAGTCATTTTTTAATTATTAAAAAAATTAAAATATACAAATGATCAAATTAAGGGACAATCTTTCCTTCATATAGATGGCAATAAAAAAACACGTTTGCACTATTAACTTCATCCCTTTTGTGACGTGAAGGTTGTGTTGAGAAACTTAAAACCCCTTACACTATTTAGGAAGAGAAATGATATTTGTAATATAAAGTTAACAAGTATTGTACAACAGTTTTTTTAAAAATAAATACGTAATTTATATAAAAATAGATTAATTCCTTAATAATAAATTCTATTTTTAAAAAAAATATAAAATATTTTTACACTCTATAATTATATTTATCTTTTACAAAAGAGTAATGTTACATATAATTACTTTTACGTATTTTTTATGTACTTTACTGATATAATTAATTAGATTAATTTTTTTAAATACTTAATTAATTATATCACTAGAGTGTATAAAATAATAAATAAAAATAACTGGACATAAAATAGGTAAACAAGGAACGGCTTTGAGCCTTTGAGGAATTTGGGAAGACGAAACGACGCCGGTTCTACGACGATGTACCTTTTTGGCTCCTGCTATACCAAAATCGACCTCCGCCTCTCTTCAGAATTTCTGACACAGCGCATGCACACAGAGAGAGAGAGAGAGAGAGAGAGAGAGAGAGAGAGAGAGACAATGGGAACGAGGACGAATCTTTACAAGAACCCTTCCATAGCCTACAAGAGAGACTTTAGTCTATCCTCCGTCCTTCAAAACCTTAGAGGTATCACTTCAATCTTCCTCTCTTACCTTCTATTTGGTTCACGACAAAAGAAACTGATGAGTAGCAATAAGAAAACTAGATTTCCCAATAGCCCAATTGGCAATTGGAAATTTGCTTGAATTTTATAGAATATGAAATTCCCGACTTAGCACATGTTATCATATGTTTGTCATTTTATCCTTCGTTAATTCAGACGTGTTCAATTTCCAGCTTACAATATTGCCACTGGAAATGCTCCTCTTGCCGAAGAACAACCACTCAGTGATAACATAAGGGCGTCACGGAAACGAAACCGTGAACTGAAACTGTCGCATAATCCAACCCGTGTAATCGAGGAGAAAGATGAACCCATGTCTCATGAAGACTACATCGCAAAAAGAAGGCAAATTCAATCATAATTGCTTCTAATTATATTTTGAACTTTAATTCAAACTGCCGCATAATCTAAACGTGTTGTAATTTTTTTGGTTTTTTCATACTAATATATTAATTCAACTCACTTCTTGTATAAGCAGGAAAGAAATTAGTTTGACCCAAGTTCGCGAGGAATTGGCTGCAGATGTTTTGGTAGGTCTTTTGCTGTTATATTTATTTTAATTTGATTTGTCATTGTTCTGAGTTTTTGGTTACTCTTTCTTGGCAGGGAACTTCTACTTCCGGTTCAAATTTAGTGGGATATGAAAGTAAGCTTTTCATCACTCGTCATTTATTTTGTCTTTTTGATATTCATCCAGGTTCGAGCTGATTCACGATTGGGATCCACTTCCTATTGGATTGGTAGTTATATAAATAAGGAAATGAATTTTGTGCTGTTATAAGACATAAATTAAAATTATGCACCTTGTTTGTGTTAATTTAGTAAGGTTTTAGATGTAAGGTTGCTGCTGGTGAACCATATGATCTATATATTCTGATTTTTAGTCATAAAATTTTCCCTTTATTTTACCTATAATTTTTTTCCCCATTTTTTCACATGAGATTTAACTACATTTTGTTATTGCCTTTTGAAAGAAATTTTAACAGAGATGATGATGCAAGAAACCTTATTAGGAATGGTAAGGATCTAGTTATCACGTGGCACTTTTCTATGTGAATTCTTTCTTGTTAGACATCATTAACGAAAGTCACGATCACTACTTCAATTGGTTTATTCCTGAACGATTAAGAATTTCACCTGCCATCCCCCCCTTAGTGGATGTTTTCATCATCACTGGTATTTAGACTCATGTTAAAATTGATATGTAGAGTGTATTAAGACTTTTGTTGAACTGCAAAACATTGATGAAATCCAGGTGATGAAAGTAGTTCTTCAGGACATGAAGGAATGCAAGATCCTTCAAATCCAGGTATGTTTGTAAGCTTCTTTCTGTTAGCTCTCAATTTCTAGCTGGGTTAATCAGCCAGGAAGTCACCAATGTGTCTTTGTTTACACTGGCTTCTTTATATACTTCTCTTAGGTCCCATGAAGGAGTTTGATCATGATCATATTAAGAGCAGAAATGAGCAACGTTTTCCTGATCCAGGAGAGCCAGTTTGTGTAGTATGTGGCAGATATGGAGAATATATATGCAATGAGGTAAGATATGCCCTTCATTTGAAACTTCTGATCACCTCCTCTCTGGTTTCTCCTCCTGTAGTCACCTTGTGAATAATGTGTTTCTGTTCTGACAGACCAATGATGATATCTGCAGCTTGGAGTGCAAAGCAGACCTCTTGCAAATTCTTAGACTTGATAAGGTGTTTCTCTGTATACAAATTGCTGCCATTTGAAAGAAAATATGGCTTCCTAAATTTGAATCCTTCCTTCTCTAAAAATTTTCAGGGACCCTCAAGTGACCAAAATCCAGATGTCTCCTCATCTGGACGTAACGGCACCTTGCTGTTGCCTGACTTTGGGAAGGACACTTGGGATTATAACCGCCATCGCTGGTCCAAAAGAATATCTAGTCTTTGTACTTTCAAATGGTAAGTTCTTTTTTGGCCAATTATTTTGGCCATGAATCATATATAAATAATGGGTTTCTGAAGCCTAATAATGGCATTATTGATGAATCCATATATTTTGCAAGCATTAGTAACTCATTTATGCTATTTACTCTACAACTCAGAACGATGCAGTCGCTCTAATTCTCTAAATAAGATACTGAACAGGGAGGAATTATAGATACATGCTTGAGTAACTTGAGATACATAGTTTCAGTATATTCAGATTCGGCCTATGTACCTTTATGATTGTGCGTTTGTTATTGTAGTTGGAAATGTCAGAGG
Organism: Carya illinoinensis; assembly: GCF_018687715.1. Lineage (NCBI taxonomy): Eukaryota > Viridiplantae > Streptophyta > Magnoliopsida > Fagales > Juglandaceae > Carya > Carya illinoinensis. The sequence continues at coordinate 28,037,015 of NC_056763.1, forward strand.
CCTGGACACCTTGCTGAGGATTGTCTGGTAATCTTTAACCAAGTTTAGTATCATTATTTACCTACTTTTATAAAAGGCCTACACTTTTTCGAAGCCATAATTTACTAATATCATGAGAAAGAAATTATTTTGACTTTAAAATCACCGTTTATGTTTAGGTGACAGCGGGGCAAAGCAAGTCAAGTTCAATAACTGGTGATCTTCTTGGACTGTACAGAAGGTTCGAAAAGAATTTTCCTTCCTCCTGTGTTAAAATCTCTCCATTGTTATTCTTGAGTCATTTAGTTGTTGGCTATAGCTTTAGTTCACTTCTTTCCATTGCTGTCGGTTGTTCATTTAGTTGAGCCAAATTGTATTTTGAGTTTGATATTCTTGAATATCTGCTATTGCATAACATATTTTTGGTGATGAATTAGTCTCAATGAAGAAAGAAGAAATAAATATTCAAGTGTTAGTTTGCCTTGTTTTGAAATCCAGTCATTTAGACTAGGGTTGTGTTGATCTGATGAGGAAGATGCAAAAGGTGACTTGGGTAGAAGTTATAATGATAGACGTGGTTGTGAGAGAGTAAATGGGGACATGACCCTAGACAGAGCTGAGTGCCATAACAAGGATCCATGTCATCAATCCCAATTAGTTTCAATTAATGTTAGTGAATTGAGTTGAGCTATGAGACATGCTAGTTTTGTTTCATGGTCCCACGTGGCATATAAACTAAAAGAACTTGTATATTTCTGGTTTATTTTGGATATCACATGACATGAAGATATGTAATGCAGAGTAGACTCAGTATCCTTTTTCGGATGTTTTTGTATTGCAGATGCCACCAGATAGGAAAAAACTCGTCAACTGCAAATTGCAATGCATGCCGCAGCTCATTAAGTTTGGCTACCTGCCTTGAATGTAGCACTGTCCTCTGTGACAAGTAAGCATTGGAGTTTGTACTCTTTTGTTCAGCTGCTATTAAACTAATACTATCAGGTTCTGCTGTTATTCAATCAATTTTTTCATATTCATGGTCCTATGCTAGGACATTTGTGCTTAGTCATCTTGTTTTTTGTTTTGCCTTTACTGGACCTAGGGCTGATCAGTTTAGGAAGCTGCTTTCTGGTAATTGTTAAAATAGTCTATTTTCATAGGAAAATTCATTTACAACCAAACCCTGGGCTAAATTTTTAAGGTTTTCTACAAGGTGGTGTCAATCGACTTTCCATGGATAGCTGGAGGTGCTCTTGTGCAGCTAATCTGTCAAACACCCCCCCCCCCCCATTTCTCTCTCCTCATATTGATAATGTGACATGGTTGTCTTGGATCTTTTGTAGTTTGAGCAAGGATTTGAGTGGTATGGTTTTGCACTTGCTGAATAAGATTGAAGAACTTATATTGAAATGCTATTTGCCTCAACAGTTAATGGTTTGGGGAGGGTTGTTTGATTGCCTTATATCAAGGAAGAGGAGGGTGGTTTCCTTTCCATTGTTTGTTTGTCTGCATCATAAAATTAGGTGGAGAATAAAGGGACATATATTAAATGCAAGGTTGAATTTTGTTATGGTTACCATAGAGAACACATTACTGAAAGCATATTGCCAAATGCTCATAAAAGCTGGGAAGGAAGGGGAAGGGGTAGGTTGAATGCCCTTGTATCCTCCGCTTTATGTTCTTATATTTCTATATATATTTTTTTCATTTTGACTTATCAGTGCTCTGAGATAGAATTAATTTTCTGATATGTAGCTCAGGCCACTTGAATGAGCATATCAAGACACACCCATCACATCAACATTTTTACTCGCATAAACTCAAGCGTCTGGTGAGTTTGTGCTTTAACTCACTGTGTAGTTCACATTTAGGGAAGCTTCAAAGAAAAATATTTTTAAGTCAAGTTCAGTAGTAGCATGCTGGCTCTTGAGATTTTTAAAATGACTTCATTCTTAACCATGGGGAGCGGGGTGTTACAAAGAAGCGTCTCTTTGAATGTGGATTATGGTTTACATTGAAGGTTCCAGTTTATTTATTACTTTTTAGTTTTTACTATGTTGTTAGTTGACATGCTAATAGTGTCTGATATGAGTGTCTAGTAAATCACGAATCAATGTAACAACTTGGTTCTTTCCTGTCTTCATTTTGTTTCACTATTTCTATCTCTGCAATTTGTTTGCCTTCCACCAAGAAGCTTTGAGGTCAAATCTTTTCTTCCATGCTTCACAGTGTTAGCAGATTAGTACAAATTTATGAATTACAATGTGGATACCCTGTCAGCTGCCTCAGAGACATGGATAGACTCTCTCAGCTGCCTTAGAGAGTATAGCATTGAGGGTCTTTTTCTCTTTATTTTGTTTTCACGTTCTAAATATTCGAACTGGCTACCTTCCTGTCTCCTATGATGCTATTAGTGTTAACTTGTCATTGAATCAGGTGAAATGCTGCAAATCAACATGCAAGGTGACTGATATCAGGGATCTTTTGGTTTGTCACTACTGTTTCAATAAGGCCTTCGACAAGTTCTACGATATGTACACGGCAACTTGGTATGCAAACTATATTTAGACAAGAAATTGCAAGGTACCATAGGTCACGCCTTTTGATTTGATATGTATTTATGTTTTGTTCAATGCAGGAAAGGAGCCGGACTTTCTATCATCTGGGGTTCTATTTGCTGTGAAGATCACTTTTCTTGGTAAGATCACAGGCCACCTGCTATTATTATTATTATTTATTCCCATAATTTTGGCTTATGTTCTGGAAATTGTATAGGCACCGGATGAATTGTTCGAGTGCAGATGTGGAAGACAGTGCATATATTATCAGTAAGAATACCCAGAAAGATAAGCGTGTTCAGCTTAGTGACTTCATTTTCTAAAGGGATCATGAAACTAAATTTACTTTTTTAAGGCTTGTCGCCCTTTGGTGGCATGGGTTGCGGGGTATTAATATGTGGCTTGGGATGGAATGGGAGCAAGTTATAACCTATTTATATTGTTCTAAACCTGCGATCTTTTCGTCTTTTCAGTCCATCAAACATTTGTTATTTTCTCTCCAATCTTTTATATTGAGCTTAAAAATGGTTACTAAACCCAAAGCTTTAAAATTGGGAGCCAGCCGCCAATGTCTTTCCTAATCCTCTTATCCTGTTGAAGTTTGAAGTGAAGCGACGACACTGCTGACACTCTTCGGTTAATCCAACGTTTGCCGAGATGGATGAGTGGGGTTAAGAAAAACTCTCCTCAGAGTCCTACAATACATATTTGTTGAGGAAAAAAAAAAAAGGAGGTTCTTCTACTCAGTAAGTGTGTGCTGTACGGCAAAACTTCCGTGTCCAAATTTAATCATTTCTATTATTTATTGGATGAATTACTTTTCTTATGGACCTCTTTTCTTCCCAAAGAACCCCAAGCTATCACAATGATCTTGGATTCTATTTAAGTATGAATATTTTTGTCAAATACTCGGGTTAGTTCAAGGCTCCTAACTTAATTTTTTTAATCAATCAACAACGTTAACTAAAAATATGGGGTACTCTCACAAATTATCATGTGTTATCTATATGTTTCTAAAAACATAATTAAATACAGCTTGTGTAAAAATAATAAATAGTTTTATGAAAAATTCTATACGGAAGTCTTATACATTCACTTGATCAATATATGATTTGTCATTTTTATCTTTCTATTTTAATGCTTAAATACGTGTGTTTAAATAAAGTAACAAATTATATGTTAGTTAGGTTGAAGTGGTCAAACGACCTCTAGTGAGCTCCAGAGGGAGATGGATCACGACGGCGTGCGGTGGAACCCTAGGCAAAAATCTCCTAAACTACACAGGATGGAAAACATAGAGAGGGAATGAGAGATCTAGGGTTGAGAACGAGATTGAGAGGAAGAGAAGGGCTTGAAGATGGGTTTTCAAAAGGTGGAAGCTAACTTAACTCAACGGTGGCGTGACTTTCGGATCTTATGACTTGGACGGCAGGTCTTGGTGGTTTGATCTGAGGCAAGATACAAAGGCTTCATGCGTTGTCGTGAGCGGCAATGCTTGCACGGCCAAAAGAAGCCATGCGTTGCATGTGGTGAACTCGACTTCAACTAGGGTAGCAAACGATAAATTATCTAATCATCATCAAACTGATATTTGATTAGAATATGCATAAAAAATTACAAGAATAATGTAATTCTAATACCATAAATTATCTTACTAATTTATTGTCAAATTGGATATAAAATATAATAAAATATATATTTATAGCTTAATTTGGATGATCGTTTAATTAATGGGGTACAACACGACGATCTGGACATATATATATTTTTTACGGGTAGCTCCCCAATTCCTAAGACACCGTTCATATATGATAGATATGTGGTCGCAAGGTAGTATACGTAGACTAGCCTCATCTACATAATTTTTATGAAAATAGAACATTATTATCTAGATTAGGTTATATATACATATATATATATATATATATTATTTTATATCCTGGCAATAAATTGATCTGTTTTGAAGGTTATGTTGCATATATACCCTCTATAAAATAATTTATGATTTTTAAAATTACATTATTCTAGTGAGTTTATAGGCATATTCTAATTAATTTTCAGTTTGATGATGAGTAGAGGCATGGCGTGTGGGATATATAAATGTCATCAATATATATATATATAAATGTCACAATCTATATCTGTCATCAATAAATATTTATCTCTCTTGGGCTTTCCAAATTAGAGAACATAGCATTCAATATATATAATCTGTACTTGTTGTTATCCTTATTAATGAATTCCTTTTAGAGATACATGGCAATAACTCCACATTCATTGTCCCCATCTATATATATATATATAAGCCTTCTAAAACCATCTAATTAGCATACATCCATATACCCATTGGAGATGGATTCAAGGGTAGAGTACAATATCTTGATAGTTTTCTTCTTGTGCTTTCTATTGCTGAGCCACGCTGAGGGAGACTCAACTTGGGAGTTATCGAGAAAGCAAGAATTCCAATTTGAGCAGCAACTTCTAAACCTTAAGAAGTCTGCAATCAAAAGCATTCAAGTGAGATTTCTAAATTCTATTTCTTTCATTGGAGACATATAGGACATACTGCCTTTGCATTGAAAATTGATCCCATTTTATATTTGCAGACAGATGGAGACATATACGATTGTATTGACTTCTACAAACAGCCAGGATTCAGTCACCCTTTTTGGAAGAATACCCCATTTCAGGTTTTCAATATTGCTAGTGTTTTACCATTAAACATCATACCATAAAAGATTTATATGGTCCCTGTTCTAACTTGTTGAAGTTCTTTACAGACGAAACGTAAATTATTTATGGAAGCAATGAAAACCAATGTGAGTCTACCATTGAGTTTTGGTCTAAAAGATGGAGGTTGTCCATATGGAACAGTTCCAATTATGAGAATTGATGAAGATGGCTTGACAAGAGCCAAAATGAGTTCAAAATTGTATTTGACAGAACCAGGACATCATGTCAGTATTAATACTTTTTTTTATATGTGAACTTATATACCATAGTGTTGGTGATATGAAATTGAATTAATCGTTTAGTTATCTCTTCTAGTACGCAATACTTCAAACAAAGCCTGATCTAACTAAGAAGATTGAGGGAATTCAAGCATCCTTCAGTTGCTTCAACGCCAAAGGAATCGATGGATCGCAATATAGTTCATTTCGGATGATGCTTTCAAACAATCTTGACAGCATAAAAACGGGATTGACGGTAAATCTCTACTAATTCAAAATTGCTTGTCTTTTGTTATAAACATTATTAAATATATATCACGATATTTATATATAATCATTCACAATGAATTTCTTTTAGGTAAATCCATTGCTATTTAAAGACAACAAAACTCGTATATTTACACATGTCGTGGTGAGTACTTATACCAGATTTTGTTTAATATTTTTCTTGTTTTATACATATATATTACTTTCATGACTCTATACCCTTAACAGATGGACGGGAGAACACAATGTTTTAATTACCAATGTCCGGGATATATACACCTCAATCCACAAATACCTCTAGGTAATCCAATCAATCATGTTTCAGTTGTCGGTGGAGATCAGCAGTATGCTACAAAATTGCAAGTCCGTAAGGTAAATAAAATTAGTAATTTTACATATAACCGTAAAGTGCATAAACACTGCGTAATCATTTTGAAAAATAGTGAAATTTACTATTAAAAAATTAATTTTTTTTCATGTGAATCTCATATTTTATTCATTTTTTTCAAAACGATTACGCCACAGTTGCACATTTGCATATACTAAATAATTTTCCTTTTGCCACCGCAAGGAATATATAAATACAACAGAATTGGGGTGGACATTACGAGTAGAAGAAAATATCGTACTGGGTTTTTGGCCAACAACTATATTCAACAAATTGAGGGAGTTTGGTAACTATGCTGATTGGGGAGGAGAAGTTTACAGTCCGTTGGATCAACCTAGTCCTGCTATGGGTACCGGCATCCGTCCACGTGGATACCAATGGTCCACTGCCAACTCGGCACATAGTCGTTTTGTTGCAATTATATATGAAGATTTTCAATCTGAATTCGAGAGACCCAGTTACGTTGATACAAAAGTGTATGAATCTGATCCAAAAACATACACTATTTTAAATATTGGTCATAGGAAGAAAATGTTTGGAGACTATTTGATTTTATATGATGGGCCAGGTGGAATAACAAGCAATTGAACTAATTGTAATGTCTGCTTTAATTTTTTTTTTAATAAAATAAAATATTCATATGATATTACTCTAAATCCAAATATCTATCTTTTTCCATTTCTTCAATTAATAGAGCAGAAAATATATATATTGTTGTCACAGCAATATGCCACCAAATTGCGAGTGTAATATCATATCACACTATCCAAACTGCACCTAAACCTTTTTTTTATGGTTTTTGTTGCCTTTGATACGACAAGGATTGTATAAGTACAGGTTCAAATTCAACAGAATTATTGTGGAAGTCAGTATTTAGAGAAACATTTGTTGTTATTGGTTTCTGGCCACGACAACATTCGGATGATGATTTGAATGAGTTTGGTAACCAAACTGATTGGGATGAAGAAGTTTACCGTCCATTATTAGATCAATCAAGTCCTGCTATGGCTACCGGCATTTGTCCACTTTGAGACAACTGGGCCGCGGCCTATTCATCACGTAGCTAGTTCGGATGTTGCAATTGCATATTTGAATTTGCAATCAAAAATTTGTAAATCTAGGTAATGCAGAGGTGTATGAGTTTGATCCAAAATCATATAGGCCAGTCAGAGTAGGTGGCGCGGCTCATATTCTGCATTTTTAGTTAGAATAAACTCTGATAATATTTATAATACTTTAATAGAAGGTTCAAACCACATAATTTATATTTTAAAATAATTAATTAACGATATAATTAGAGATCTATTGAAATATTATAAAAAATAAGAATTTCTCTTTTCTAAATACCTGTGAAATTTCATACACCATTTACCGTTACACATTATATGAATATCATAGACTATGCATAAATAGCTAAAAGTTGTGTTATTCCGAATGTTTTGAAATGTGTTAAGTCATGAATTTACATGAGTTGGACCGCAACCATACAAGGATGGTACCAATACGGGTTCCCACAAAGAAAATGATATAAAAACAACTATACTACAATTTGTTTACAACTAAGTATAAAATAATTATTATTTTATCTATTTTAAACTGTTGCAAGTACATAACTTTTTTTTTTTTCTAAAATAGGGTTGAGGAGTTTTGAACCAAGTTTTTCATCTAGAGAACTGGGTCATATGCCATCAGGTCATTAGGCTCTTGGTTCAAGTAGAGAAATTTTAAATTGAAGTATAAATATTAATATTTTAATATGCAATAATAGTTAAGTTGTAATATAGTTGGCGGTTTATCATTGTCCTTCCATAGTATCAGTGAAGTCCATTCACCAAAAGTTGAATCCCGATTAAATTTTATATAAAATCTAATACTTACTATTAAAAAACAAAGGGAAAAGCTTTAAATTCCTTCTATTGACTTATATCTAGACGGATTTCCCTAAGTCATACTGGCTAATATACTTATTGTGATAACATTTTTATGGTAATGACTCAAACTTGAGCAAACATAAATGTAAATGTCATATCTATGTTTTTCATCAATGATTTATTTATCTTGGACTTTCCAAATAAGAGTACATAGCATTTAAAAACAAAGAAATTAATACATGGAAACATTACTCCATATTAATTATCTCCTTCTATTTAAGCCTTATCAAACCATCTGAATTAACATGTAGCATACCCAATATCCATTGGAAATGATGGCTTCAAGGGTAGACAATATCTCGATAGTTTTTTTGTTAAGCTTTCTTTTGGTGAGCCATACTCATGAGGCTGAATCAACTTGGGAGTTGTCGAGAAAGGAAGAATTCCAATTTGAGCAACAACTTATAAATCTTAAGAAGTCCGCAATCAAAAGCATTCAAGTGAGATTTCTAAATTCTATTCCTTTTATGGGGCCTTTTTTTTCTTGAGAATATGTAAACTTTATTTTTTACACACAGTTGATGTGAAAGCTTTCCTCATCAGTTATGCTTAAAAAAGATGGATGTTTTAATTTTTTTTTAAAGTTATAACGAGTCCCATTATAAATGGTGTGTTCATATTGCCTTAATTTACATTGAAAATTGATCCCATTTTGTATATGCAGACGGATGGAGGCATATACGATTGTATTGACTTCTATAAACAACCAGGATTTACTCACCCTTTTTGGAAGAATGCCACATTTCAGGTTTTCAATATTGATTTTACCACTAAAACTCATACTATCAAAGATTTCTAACATATTAAAAGTTCTTAATTTACAGATGAAACATAAATTATTTATGGAAGCAATGAGAACCAGTGGAAATTTACCACCGAGTATTGGTCTAAAGGATGGAGGTTGTCCTTACGGAACAGTTCCAATTATGAGAATTGATGAAGATGGCTTGGCAAGAGCCAAAATGAATACAAAGATCATGTATCTGTCAAATATAAATGAAGAACCAGGATATCATGTCGGTATACCTTTTTCTTTCTTTTTGAACTTATCATGGTGTTGCTGATATGAAAGTTAATTAATATTTTAGTACTTATCTCTTCGATCCAGTATGCAATACTTCAAACAAAACCTGCTCTAACTAGGAAGATTGAGGGAATTCAAGCATCCTTCAGTGCCTACAACACCAAAGGAGTTGATGGATTGCAACACAGTTCATTTCGCATGATGCTTTCAAACGGTCTTGACAGTATAAAAACAGGATTTACGGTAAATCAATCAATTCGAAATTGCTTGTCTTTGGTTATAAACATTATTAAATATCAAGACATTTCTAAACATTCACAATGAATTTCTTTTAATCAGGTAAATCCACTGCTATTTAAAGACGACAAAACTCGTCTATTTACACATGTCGTGGTGAGTACTTATACTAGATTTTGTTTAATTAAAATTTGTTTTATACATATATATATTACTTTGATCATAACTCTATACTCTTAACAGATGGACGGGAGAACACAATGTTTTAACAACCTATGTCCGGGATATATACACCTCGATCCACAGATACCTCTAGGTTGGCCAGTCGATACCATTTCAATTGTCGACGGAGAGCAATATTCCATAAAATTGCAAGTGCTTAAGGAATATATAGGTAGAGGGCCAAATACAACAGAATTTGTGTGGACATTACGATTTGAACTAGAGAATACCATACTCGGTTTTTGGCCAACGAGTATATTCAGCAAATTGAGTGAGTTTGGTGACTACGCTGATTGGGGAGGAGAAGTTTACAGTCCGTTGGATCAACCAAGTCCTATTATGGGTACCGGCATCCGTCCACTAAGATACCAATGGTCCACGGCACGCTCAGCACATAGTCATTTTGTTGCAATTGCATATGAAGATTCGCAATCTGAATTTGAGAATCCCAACGATACAGAGGTGTATGAATCTGATCCAGAAACATACAGTATTTTAGATATTGGTGTACGTAAGGATAAAGGATCAGACTATTTGATTGTATATGATGGCCCAGGTGGAATAAAAAGTAATTAAACTAATTGTAATCATGTCTGCTTTAATTTTGAAATAAAATCAATTATAATTTATAGTCTACTCTAATTATTCCACATTTTTTACAATTTTTATGCTTGTTAATGTTAGTATAAAATCTAATATTTTCCAAAATAAAATAAAAATTATTAATTTACTACCATTCACAAATCTCTTATCTTATACTAGCTAATATAATATTTATAGTGATAAGAAATGAAAAATAATATTTATAATCCTAACGTGTGCAAGCCCGTCATACTCTTTAAAAAAATTGACTAATTAAATATAAAATCTATATAAAAATTATTTTTTTAATATTCGTGAGCCCTATTTTTTTTCAAATGATGTGTGCGGGACTTACACACCCGCCTAAAATTGTATCTACCATTAATTATTCTTTTCAGATCATACTATCTAATCATTATTTTTTTCTCAATCTTCATTAAAATTGCTGGTATTTTGTTAACTTATAAAAGTGGGAATAGTTAATACAGTGGTTAAGGCTGGACAATATTTCAATTTCATTCTGATTTGCTTTTAATGCATTTCCTTACATACGTTTATGGCAGCAACTCCACATTTATTATCCCCTTCTATATAATACTTCCTGAGCCATCGAAATTAACATGTTGCATATAATCTATGTATCCATCGGACATGGCTCCATGGGTAGTGGACGTCGTGATGATGTTTTTCGTATGCTTTCTCTCGCTGAGCCACACTGATCAGGCTAAAACAGATTGGGAGTTGACGAGAAAGGAAAATTCCAGATTCGAGCAACAACTTATAAATCTTAAGAAGTCTGCAATCGAAAGCATTCATGTGAGATTTCTGAAAGTTTATTCCTTTTATTGGGTCCCTAGCTAGCTTTTTAATTTGCAGATTATTTATTAAGACTTGTTTATTGCATTCTAGCTATACATCATGGCCATCTCTAAATAAGTGATTGAGAGATGATGATGCCTAGCTATACTCAAAGTTAGCTAGGGTACATATATGGATGTCTTCCTCGATAGAAGCTGCATGCATAATGTGCTGAATTTGTATGCATATCTGCATCCTCTTCATGAAAAGATCTTACTGCCTTTGTATTGAAAGTTTATCCGATTTGAAAGTTGCAGGAGGACGAGGACATATATGAGTGTATTGATTTTTACAAACAACCAGGTTTTAATCACCCTTTTTGGAAGAATACTACAATTCAGGTTTTCAATATCAGTAGTATTTTGCCATCCAAACTCATTTTATTGAAGATTTGTACGTGCAGTGCTTGTTCTAATTTTGTTAAAATTTGTTTACAGATGAAACGTAAATTATATATAGATGCAATGAAAACCAAAACGAGTTTATCATCGAATATTGGGTTGAAAAATGGAGGTTGTCCTTATGGAACAGTTCCAATTATGAGAGTCGATGAAGATGACTTGGCAAGAGCTTCCAAAATAAATTCAAAGATATACCAGCCAAATATAGATGATGAAGAACCCGGACATCATGTGAGTATTACTTTTCTATTTGTGAACTTATGATCTAGTGCCAGTGGTGAAATTGATTTGATAGTTTAATTATCTCATATAGTATGCAATACTTCGAACAAAACCCGATCCAACTAGGATGATTGATGGAATTCAAGCATTCTTCAGTAACTTCCTCCCTGAAGGAATCGATGGATCTCAATACAGTTCATTTCGCATGACACTTTCAAACGGCCTTGACAGTTTAAAAGCAGGATTTACGGTAATTTTACTATTTTTTAAAATTGCTTGTCCTTAGCTTTGAATATTGTAATGAAATATCAAACTTTCGAGATGAATTTCTTTAGGTAAATCCCTTGCTATTCAGAGACAACAAAATTCGACTATTTACGCATGTCGTGGTGAGTTATACTGTATTTAATTTTCTTAATGTATTTATACAAGATTACTCTCTTGATAAATCCAAATATTTTTTCATTTATTCAATCAAATAGCAAATATTTTATTCAATGAGTTTATCCTCTAAACAGATGGATGGAAAAACCCAATGTTTTAATCAACAATGTCCTGGATATATACAACTCAGTTCTCAAATACCACTAGGTTGGCCTCTCCATAATATTTCAATTGCAGGTGGAGAGCAATATGCCACAAAATTGCGACTCATCAAGGTAAATAAGATTCATACAGGCACCATGTCATGTGTATATCATGTGTCTTAGTTCTTCTAAATTTCCCTTTGTTTTTGATATCATAAGGATTATATAAGTACGAGGCCAAGTTCAACGGAATTAGTATGGAAATTACTATTTGATGAAGGGAGTGTTATCATTGGGTTTTGGCCAACAACAATATTCGGCCAACTGAGTGAGTTTGGAAATCAAGCAGATTGGGGAGGAGAAGTTTACAGTCCATTAGACCAACCAAGTCCTGCCATGGGTACTGGCATTCGTCCACGCTGGAAAAAATGGGACCCAAACTATTCAGCTCATAGTCGGCTTGTTGCAATTGCATATGGGAATTCACAATCTCAATCTGAATTCATAAATCCAAACGATGCAGAGGTATATGAATCTGATCCAAAATCATATAGCATTCTCGATATTGGATATGTTGAGAATGAAAATATTGGACGTGTGATTATATACGACGGTCCCGGTGGATTAAAGAGTGCTTGAACATTTTATGTTTGTCACATGATGCTCCTACTCCTAGTGTACAGGAACAAAAAGTTCCAGAATCCATAACGTCAATGTGGCACAAACGTTATCATGTTAGACAGCCTGCACACCAGGATGGTACGGGCACCCACGCAAGTGTAAAAGGGGCCCTTCGTTTAAAAGAAAAAGAGCAGTATTAGTAGAACTATATTTTTAAGCATTTTCTAACTAAAAAACTTTTTATCGGATTTTCAGATTAATGCGTTTAAACATTAAAGTGTTGCTCTTGACATTACAGTAAATCCTGAACAAAAAATAATGTAGTTTCATCGAAGTTCTCCATGTTATCTAGTCGAGTCAACTGCTCAGTCGGCTGATCAACCTATATGGTGATGAACTTTCCAAACATCTTTGCTTCACTCGCCATTATCACCCAACAAAATGAGGAAAAAACACAAAAACCACACAAAACCAAAATTTAAACCAAAACATGATGAAAAACACCAAGTTTCTTTAGGAACCAGTCCCATTTATTGCCTTATACAGACCTCTTTTTATACCCCTTGATCCGCCACCCTGAACAGCATTAGAAAAGCCAAGACCATGAAACAGAGCTAAACAAAATCTTTACAAAATCCTACATTTCCCAAAAACTCCTTTCTTTCTCAATTCATTAGAATTCACTCAACTTTCACTTGGATCACATCCTTCCTCTCCTCCTCCTCCACTTTTGGCACCACAACCTTCAGAACCCCATTCTTCATCTCGGCCCTGATCGCGTCGAGCTTGTAAAGATCCGGAGGTAAATCAAGCCTGCTCGAGTACCTTCTCACGTTCTCATCGTCATCTGATTCCTTCTCGCCCTCGCCTTGGATAATCAGAGTATTCTGCTCCACATTCACCTTCACCTTGTCTTTGTCAACCCCCGGCATATCCATTCGAAGGTAGAGAGCCTTGTTGTCCTCCTTCACGTCAAAGCCTCGCCTCGACCCCGCTCCCAGGCCTTGGGACGCTGCTACAAATGGGTTATCCAGAAACTGATCCATCAGGTTGAGCACCTGGCTCAGGCTCCTTGTCGGGGAGAAGGGATCGAACACATCTACAATTTCATTCAATACACCAGTGTGTGAGAGATTCGTTCTAAACTCCAAAGAACTGAATTTTTATTTATAAATGAAAACAATAACTTTAAAAAATAAAAAATGGTCACAATACGAAGTAATTAGTATAAACCCCGAAATTTGTCAGCTTCGCCACAGGTATAGGTGAACATCAAATTTATGACTGCTGCTCTGCCACCTGTAGAGGTAGTTTCTACGCTTCCCTTTCACTTCCGCAATTAAGAAAACACATAAAAAAACTTATATACAAAGACTCGTGTTTTTATGTTCAGACATGATACCATAAATTAAATAGCTAGGACGCAACTCCAAGCAAATAAACACAAAATTCGGTACTAGATAATAAGTCGAGGAATGAAACAGCAACTACCAGTGAAGAGGGCGGGGAAACCACGGCGAGAGACGGAACGGTCGGAGCGGCGGTCGACGTCGACGGCACGGTCGTGCTTGTCAAAGTCGGCGAGCTGGGACTCGGAACTGAAGGAGCGAGAAAGAGAGGGAGCAACCGAGGTGGAGCGGAATGGATTGAGGAGCTTGGAGAAGAGAGCTGGAGCGGTGACCCTTCTAAGAGCCATAGTAGATGCCATGGCAGGAACTGCACGATAAGTTCGTGTGCTTAGGATCGGCTACTTTTGGACGTTGATGCTTTCTTTGGAATGTCACGGCATGTCGAAGAATGGCTTATATAGAAGGTTCAAGGGACAAGAATCGAGAGAGAGAGAGAGAGACGAAAAAGGAGAAAGTTCGCGAGACGTGGAGAAGAAAGGAAAAGAAGGCAGTTAGAAATATGGAGAAAGTTCCAGAGCTCAACGGTGGGAGAAAGTTCTAGAATGTTTTGGGATAAGAGAATAAGCTATATCTTTCCCCCTCCTCATTATAATGTTTTACAAGTTTTCTTCTTCTTTTTTTTTTTAACTTTTTTTTTTTTAGCACTGAATTTAATTGTACCGGCAATCATGCATCGTGGTTGTGCTATATGAATTGGATGAAACTCAACAGCACATGTAGCCAATACCATTTGAAGCAGAGCACCGTATGAAGGGATTAGAAAAACATATCCAGCAAACTGAGGATGTATAAATATTATTGGCGGTGACCTCTAGTACCATTATCAATCAACAAGGTCCAGAACATATATGTCAAGTTGAAACATAAAAGAAACAAATAAAACCACCCTCTTAAGTTACAAAAAAAAAAAAAAAAATTGCATGT
This sequence comes from Carya illinoinensis, assembly GCF_018687715.1. Taxonomy (NCBI): domain Eukaryota; kingdom Viridiplantae; phylum Streptophyta; class Magnoliopsida; order Fagales; family Juglandaceae; genus Carya; species Carya illinoinensis. The sequence goes on from NC_056763.1 coordinate 28,052,116, forward strand.
TACAGAAAAAAATGAGTTGCCTCACAATAGTTTGATAATTAGGTAAAAAGATAGGAAAATGAACCCATGACTGCACCTAAACAAGTAGTTCACTACTTCCACGAAGCTAACAACCAACAATAGCACCACCCTTGGGGAGTTACCTTCTTTTTCCTCTCATCATTGTTCTTCAATGATTGGGAAGAAAAAGAAAATCAAGGACAATATATGCAAAAGATGTATTGCAGGCACAAGCTTTTATGCCTTCTTCATTAGATATCCCAAGATTATGCCAATCAATCCAACAATGATGATGAATAGGAAGGAGACACCAGCACCACCCTTATGGCCTTCACGCCTCAGCAGTTCCTACACATTGTAATCTTTGTGAGATAAGAGATTCCCATAGAAAATACATGAGAAATAATATCAGAAGCATTGTCATATAAATTACCTTCTCTTTTATTTTAGAAAAAGGACTTTTAAAACTGTAAAAAATTTAAAAACAGATTGAGAAAAAGATCACTAGAGCAACAAAATTATCATTCATCTGAAGTGGAAACTAGGGAAATCCAAGAATTTGGTAGGGCCCACACATATCACAAGTAACAATATGGTAGGGCCCACCATTCACCCATACACTTTTTTTTTTTTTTTTCATCTTTCCATTCTTTTGTTGTCAAACCTACCAAAAAGTTAGGCAAGCAAGGTCAATCAAAAGCAGCATGCATATAATCATGTCCCTTGTCTACCTAAAGAGACTTGACATGCTCATATTCTAACACAATTTTCATGTCAGAGCCCATGCACAATGGATTTAATTTTCTCTAAAGATACTCGAAACAAGTGATGGATTGTAGCATAATCATCCTTGCGCTGCATATTTCTTGTTCTTAAGGGAATATTAACTAGACTCTTATCTTTTATAGGTGAATATATATATATATATATATATTTTTATAAGTAAAAGATAAATATTATTGATCATAAAAAAAAAGAGGCATGGCCCTTGTATACAGGAAGTATACATCAGGTACCTTAAAACATTCTACGAGCTAGGAATCAAAGACAAGAAATCATGAACATTGTCCTCATTTAGTACAATAGCAGAGAACCGAAGCAATAAAGTTTGAAAGAAAAAGTTCTTTAGCTCCTCGGTGCGTTCCTTGTCTTCAAAACAGCACGCATTTCTTTCCAACCAGATATACCACATGATACATAGGGGAATCATCTTCCATACTGCTGCCACTTGCTGGCAACCTTGTATCTTCCTCCAACTCCTCAGCATGTCCACTACCCTCAAAGGCATAACCCAAGCAATATTGACCCTTTGGAAAATCTCATCCCATTTCTCCCTTGTGATCTCACAATGTAATAGAAGGTGATCCACAGATTCTCCATTTTTTTTGTACATATAGCACCAATCCATCATTACACACCCCCTCTTCCTCAAGTTATCTGTGGTCAAGATCTTCCCAAGTGCTACGTTCCAGACGAAGAAGGCTACTTTGGAGCGTACACGCGACCGCCAAATATTCTTCCAAGGAAACTGAGGGTGGTTTTGTGTGGTCAAAATTTTGTAATACTCCTTTACCGTAAATTTCTTCTGATTATTAAACCTCCACTTCACACGGTTACACTGTGTCATAGGAGTCCCCATGGAGTATAGAAGGTTGAAAAGATCTAAAACAGAAGATAATTCCCAATCATGAAAGTCCCTATTGAAAAGAACATCCCACTGAAAAGTGCCATTATAGAGGGACCGCATATCCGCAACCGAAGCCTCTCTATTAGCAGCAATACGATAAAGGTTTGGAAAAGCTTTTTCCAAAGCATGCTCTCCACACCACACATCCCGCCAAAAACTGATTCTATTGCATTCTCCCACAACGAATCTAATATGATTCTCGAAACAAGACCACCCCCTCCTTATAAACTTCCATAAACCCACACCATACCCCCCTTCAACTACTAGTTGGAAACGGATGTACTTATCGAAAGGGAGTCGACTCACTCTTATTAAGAGCACCCTGACGAACCTTCCCACTTATTTTCTATCTTTGTTCCCATTGCCAGCAGGGGTGGGAAACAAAATTGAGAAACTCTTTAAGGCATTCCTTTCATGGGGGAGGAGAAGAAATTTCATCTAGTTAGATGGCAAACAATTTGTGATCCAGTCGTACAAGGGGTGTTGGGAGTGTGTGACTTGAGAACTTTCAATAAAGCTCTTTTGGGGAAATGGTTATGGAGATACCAATCGGAGGGGGATGCATTGTGGAAGGAAATCATTGTCGCTCGCTATGAAGATACCTGGGGCGGTTGGTGTTCCAACGAAGGGAGAGGGGGGTATGGTGTCCCCTGACCCACTATAATGTACCAATATACCTTTAGCATGAAGAAAATGATGGTTTCCCATCAAGCCCAAGAACATTTAGTAGTCTTCATAACAAAGCCAACTACTTCTCAACCAAAACAGGGCATCTAATGCATCTACTTGTGATGAGTATTTCCAGATAAATAAACACATTATAAATATGAAGCCATTTTTGGACAGTATTACAATACAAGTCATGAGATCAAGGTATATTGAGAAACTGAATACACACACATATAAACAGTGCAATGGATTTCCTACACCCATCACTATTTTGGCAATAGACAATCACATTTTATGGACAGCAGCACTCATGATGGACACAACTATGACCATATTTTGAAGGGTGGCTTCACAAGAGAAAAAGAATATAGCCAATCCTTTCCAAATATGGAAAAGATATCAATTCACATATCAAGTACTTAGACATTCCACAGTACTTCATAACAACACAACTTGGTTGAAAATGGTAGATCATTTGTTCTCAAAGCAACCACAAACTCTCAAATATAGTGCAACAAAAATTACATGCAGGAGCCCCATAAAATAGAATGGAATATAATAGTTATAATACTATAAAGATGCAGTAGCAGTGATCGCTCACCATTTCCTGACGAAGCTTGTTATTTTGTTGAATAGCATTGTTCTTTTCCTCGGTCAGTTTGGAAATAAGAGCTTTTGCCTGCAATTATTTCAGGTATCATCAAGCATAAATAAGTAGCCTTTTAATATGTATTAAGTGTATGAAATTTAATATTACCCATAATACAAAAAAATGAATATACAATTATAGCAGAGGTGCATATTCTTCTTTTTCTATCATGAGCAAGGCAAATATTTTATTACGGCAGAAAAAGGTGAGCCAGGTACATATGAAGTATGCCCTTTTCTGCTGAAAGAGCTATGAATTCATGAAAAGGAGAAACAGTAAGAGCAAAAGAAGATTTGGCTCAGCATGGGCTATTCGATACGGGTAGGAGAAGAACCCAACTCAGTATTCTTAAAAAAATAGAGAAATTAGAACCCAGGTCAAGATGATACGGATCAATCATCTTTATATATATATATATATATATGTGAGAATAATTTTATTGAGTCAAGTAAATAGGCATAGCCCAAGCACACAGTAAGAGCAACACCATCTTAGGCCATTATCCAATTCTATTTGGCAAAAAATAAATAATTTTTTTTTTATAAGTAAATTAAGAAGTATAATTGACAATAAATAAATATATACAACCAAGAACAGGAAATTGAACCCAAGTTTCTTGGTTAGCCTCTGAACATTGTGTTTTTCCACATCGAAAGGAGATGAAGCTGTTAAGGAGAAGGGAAGAGGTTGGAAAGTAAGGTCTCATCACAGAGAAAAATGGCTTGTTAGAAATATCAAATATGCAACACTTTTTAAAATATAAAACGCTTTCCTAAATTTCACCTGGCTGTTCCAATCTCTCAACCCATTTCCATTATCCATGCAAGATTATAAGAAGGTAACAATAAACTTCCTCTAGACCCATTTCCATTGTGATATGAGGAGTGATGGAATTCCTATCAATGGAAGGCACCTAGATGATCTTTCTTGCAGTCATTAAACAGATATTATTGCTCACCATCCAGGAGTTAACACTACACATAAGTAGAGAAATCTAATACAGAAAAGAGATAGAAGCAAAAAGTGAAATGTTTGCTTCAGTATTTCCTTCCCAATGAGTGCATATCACTAGACTTAGGAACTTTCAGATGTAACAAAAATGATGCCCTCGAAGTTCCAACACCAGAATCTCGTCATCAAAAGTAGAAAAGGAAAAAAAGTGAACATTATACACGTTGACGAGAAAAATTGAACATGGAAAGGAAGAAATGACAGATATACAAGCACTTTCCAATTATAAACATGTCTTGTATAAGGAATTATTGAGTTTTCTGGTCAGTAGGTGAGGATCAAAGTAATTGAAACAATTAAAAGGATTATGGAATCTAATGGCAATCTCCTTTACCCGGTGTCTTCATTGTAGAAGACAGAAGGGGCAAGCAATGCTGCCACTATGAAGCTACAAAAACATATTATGTCTTTGCATTTTATGCTGAGCATTTCAATGAATTAAGCCACATATGCTTTCGAGTATACACTGTTTATTCTGCAAACTATATCCGAGTAACACACAGAAGATCAAAGACAAACACTTAGAGAAGAATTTTTTTTTCTCATTGGTTACCTCTGCAGACTTGTCTTGAGACTCAGGCTGATCAACAAATGATCTTGCAGCCTGTTATCACCAATGATGACAGTGAAATCAACATTACCACGTAATTGATTATTACAGTATGGTATCGGACCAAAACATTAACAACTACTTGAGCACTTACATTGGTGAACTCAGCAACATTTGCATTTCCATTCTCAGAAACAGAACCCCTAGGTGAAGACCCTTCTTCTGAGCCTTCTTGTACTGGAGAAGGTGGTTGGGGTGGAGAAACATAAACAACTCTCAATTTGCACTCCTCAACCGCATGTCCAGCCTCCTTATTGAACTAAGAACCCCACTTACATAAATTAAAAAATCCAGCATAAACCTCACAAACTCAAAAGAATTTATTACAATGCGCTAGATCTTTACCATTTCTGGGGTAATATCCTTTGTGGTTGCACCATCGTTTGCTTTTGCACTCTGAAGCAGAAACTTGTCCTTGCATTGCATGTCAGGAGGAGCCTCCTTCTGTGCTTGCATGGTAACTAAATCAAGACCAAACATTTACAAATAATTGAATAAGAGTCAAATTATGAGAAAATACAAATCAAATAACAAAATGGATAGTATAGGCACCCGTAACATCACATGTGGACCGTGGCAAGACAATTCCGGTGTTCGGACGAACACAATACTTCTTCGGATTCGTCGTTTTCACCTGAAGATGACCAATTCACATAAGAAATAAAAAAAAATGCAAACCCACATTCTTTCAACTCGACATTTGAAGTTACATGTTATCTTATTTTATTCAAGAAAGAATTTTTTTTTTTTTAATAAGTAAATGATTGTATTGATGATAGGCATAGCCCCAAGTACACAAGAAGGTATACAAGAGATAAGACCTATCCAGGTCGCAGCAACGGAAACAAGAAAATCATGAAAATCTAGGCTATTAAAGTTTACAACAATGGCACACAGGAATAAAGTTCTAAAAAAGAAAGATCTAAGTTCATATATTGACCACTCCTTATCTTCAAATGTCCGGTCGTTACACTCCTACCACAAGCACCACATAATACAAATAGGTACCATCTTCCACACAGCTTTGATTTGTGGAATATATCCTAGATGTGCCCAACTGGCCAAGAAGTCAACCACCATGGAGGGCATAACCCAAGCTAACTCTACTCAGCCAAACACTTCATTCCACAATGCTCTAGGAACCTCACAATGTAGTCATAGATGATCTACAATCTGGCCGGATTTCTTGCACATGCAACACCAATATAGTATAATCACCCTACGCTTCCTCAGATTATCTGTTGTCAAAATCTTACTCAAGGAAGCTGTCCAAATAAAGAATGCCGCCTTAGAAGTTGCCTTATTCCGCCAAATCCTTCTCCCTGGAAACTGATTATTCGGTAAGTGTGTGAGGAACTTGTAGAAGGATCGAACCGAGAATATGCCCTTACCTGCACGTACCCACCACAATGTGTCATCTTGTTGTTTATTTGGTTTCGAAGAGTCCAATAGGCTAAAAAAATCCTCAAAGCTGCTAACTTCTCAATCTTGTGCCACCCTATTGAAAGTGATGTTCCATTGGACATTATCCCCCAATAATGCCATGAGATCCGCCATTGAAACTTCTTAGTCACCTGCAACCCTGAAAACTGAAGGAAATGAGTCCTTTAGGGCATTTTTTCCATACAATATGTCGCTCCAAAATTTTATTCTAAAGCCCGCTCCCAATAGAAGTTTAGTATGGCAACTAAAAACCCCCCAATCTCGTCTAATGTGCTTCCAATAGAATTTTGCAATCAACCACCAACTTCCATACGGCATCCGATTCCATATTATATCTCCATAACCATTTCCCAAGTAAGGCCCGATTGAAAAATTCTCAGATTTCTAATTCCCAACCCACCAGAGGAGATAGGAGTGCATACCTTGTCTCAACTGACTAGATAGAATTAGAATTCAACCCCCACACCACTTCATAAGAAATCATGGTGAAGTTTTTCAATCCGAGCCACCACCCTAGTCGGAATGGGGAATAGAGATAAATATATGTATATATATACATTGGTAAATTAGAAAGAGTACTCTTAATTAAGGTAATACGGCCATCTTTCAACAAGTACAACCTCTTCCACGCTATCAATCTTCATTCTATCTTCTTGATCACTATATCTCAGATTGATATAGCCCTTGAGACAGCTCCCAATGGAAGTCTAAGGTAACCCATTGGAAGAGACGAAACCTTACATCCAAGCATGCTGGCATACTGCCGAATGTTGTTAAACCTTTTGACTGGCGCTAACTCTGATTTATCAAAGTTCACTCTCAAATCGGACGCTACTTCAAAACAAAGTAGAAGTGCCTTCAGTGCCCATAGCTGGTTTTGGTCTGCCTCACAAAATACCAGTATGTCATCTGCAAACAATAAGTGAGAAATGTTAATAAGACCTCAATTGGGATCACCAACCGAGAAGCCAGCCACAAAGACATTCATGACCAAAGCCGATATCATCCTACTAAGTGCTTCCATAATAATGACATAAAGGAGTGGCTGCAACGCATCCCCCTGTCTTAGGCCTCGGGAACTACTAAAGAAACCAATTGGACTGCCATTTATCAAAACTGAAAATCTCACCGTTGAAATGCACCATCTGATCCACGAATACCATCTGTCCCCAAATCCGCACCTCCCCAGTAAGTAAAGTAAGAGGTCCCAATTTACGTGATCATAGGGCTTCTCCATATCCAGCTTACAAAGGATCCCTATAATGCCATATTTTAATCTACTATCCAAACATTCGTTAGCAATAAAAACTGAGTCCAGAATTTGCCTGCCCCTTACAAATGCATTTTGTGGTTTTGTAATGATCTTCCCCAAGACCTCCCCTAAGCAATTTGCAAGCACCTTGAAGATGATCTTGTATATCCCATTAACAAGGCTAATGAGCCTAAAATCCTTTACCTCTGATGCCTCAATCTTCTTAGGAATCAAAGCAATAAACGTGGCATCTAAGATTTTATCAAATTTTCCAGCTGAGAATAGTTCATGGAACACCTTCCTTCACTACCTCCCAACATGTTTGAAAGAATTCCATAGAAAAACCATCCGGACAGGGAGTTTTGTCTTTGACCATTTTTCTTACCACACCATAAACTTCCGCCTCCTCAAAATGCCTCTCCAACCAAGAAGCATTATGCGGCTCAATAGACTCAAAACCTAGTCCATCAAGCTTTGGCCTCAACCCCACTTGCTCTTTAAGCAAATGTTTGAAAATATCAGCAACATGTTCCTAAATCACGGGAGCCTCCATACAATCCACACCATCGATATTTAACATCTCAATGGTATTGGTTCTCATATGAGAGTTAGCTACTCTATGAAAGAACTTTGTATTCGGTCCCCTTATTTCGACCACAACGCTCATGATTTTTGCGCCATGAGATCTCCTCTAGAGAGATTACCCTTTCTAATTCTGAAACCAACTCTGTCTTTCAAGATATCTCTTCTTGAGAAAGAACCCTTTCCTCATGTGTCTTCTCTAACTCCTATAACTCCTCCAATAAGGTTTTCTTGTGTTCCCCTATGTCTCCAAAAATTTGAATCTTCCAAAGCTTTAAATTATTCTTTAGAGCTTTTAGTTTACCTGCAAGAATGAGACTGGGGGTGCCCCGAAACTGATATGAGGGCTACCATTGCCTTACTCTATCCACAAAGCCTTCAGTTTTCAACCATATGTTTTCGAACTTAAAATATCAACACCCTCTTCGGATACCACCACAATCCAGCAAGATGGGAAAATTACTCCTCAACTAAGAAAAAAACTAGTTATATTTATGCTTAATCAAACGGGTTTTGTTGTTTTCTTAGGTCCCAAAACAATAAGAATCAGAAGTCACATATTCAACCTCCCGCATTTACCAGCATTCAACATCATACGAAAAACAAATTCAAAAATTCCAAATCAAGCAACGAGGAGAGCAAAAAAAAAAAATTGGGGGGGGGGGGGGGGGGGGGAGAAGATTACCTTGAAAGCTACATAATTGTCGCTCTTATTAGACAGTTGAAGCGAACACGAGATCTGTTTCTTCAATTCAACTGACGAAACAACCAAAAACAATGAAAATAGAAACAAGTCAACCAAAACACAAACCTTAGTGGTAAAAAAATAATAAAACAGATCCATAAGAAAATGAAGGAGAAAAGACTGACAGGGGAACTTGAGTTCGAGAGGTTCGATGCCAAGGAGCTCCCCCGTGCTCATCTCGAAAGCAATGGCTTTGGTTAATGTGAAATTTAGCTTTTTAGATTTTTGGGAATGATCGCGGAGAAGCAGAAAGAAAGGAAAAGGGAGGACGTGAAGGATGAAGATCCGGTAGAATCCGGAGGAAGGGATCAGGTGAATTGAATCTGTGGTGTTCTTTGTTTTTTGGAAAAGTGTTTCCTCAGGATTAGGCGGAGAGATCCATAGTGCTCCGCAAAAGCTTCTAAATATGGTCGCTTTTCTTTATTTTATTCTATTTTATTTTTAGTGTTTTGCTGAAAATTTACTCTTTTTTATTTTATTTTTTATAACACTCACTTTCTTTGAAAAATGAAACACTCTTCTCCCTCCTGTCACGATCTTTTGAAAGTGAAATTTATAATTAAAAAAATTATTATTTTTTACATTAATTTTTTAATTATATACATCACTGGTCGAATAATTTCTGATTTGCCTTTAATAAAGTAACATAAAGGATCCTATTTCTGCCACGTAAACAATAATGCTTAAATAATGTTGTTTATCTTTTGTTATTATAAATCTATGATTATTTATTCACGAAAACCCTCGTGGTCCAACTCCCACCATGGAGCTTGACTTTGTCGCCGACCACAATGACCTGGAGCCACATGATGCTTAAATATTGGATCAGTTCATACCAAATGTATAGCTCTAATTAATCGTCCAACAAGAAGTTTGTTTCCTCACATGTATACAGATTTCTATACATCAATAATTGCTCGAGTTACCTCAGTTAATGTGACGTATTTTAATTGACTTTTATTCAAATTATGTTGATTAAAAATGACACTAATAATAAAAAAAAGTGTTACGTATACTTACAATTTTACGTGTAACAAAGGGCCACATCTGCACAGCAATGAGACCCAAAATAAATACATGATGACAAAGTCCACGAAACTGTAAATGTATCACTATCTTAGCTGAGCCAGCACCTTTGTCTTACGTTGGCAAAAGTAATCACTGATGTTGAGAAGTGAGAATCTGACATAGACACTACAATTACCAAAGAAATCCTAAAAAAGATTGCTGGTTTTGTAATCATGGGAATTCATTATTTATCATATATAATGTTGGAATCATGTCACTTTATCTTGCTCTCTCCCCTACCCCCCCAAACAGAACAAATTGACAATGAAGGTTGCCGTTTAGTCGGTTACTTTAGACCAACAATGTCGTTTTAGTTTACACCTCTTTCACGTGAATATAAATGGATGAGAGGCATACAATGGTTATTTTGCAGTTACTATGTCACTATGAATTAGCATCGTTTAAAATAGTGAAGCAAATGAAGAACCAATTTACTAAAGTTCAAATGCTCAGATCTTGTATTTGCTGTGTAAGTCCTTCCAAAATCTGTCAAAGAAGATAAGGAAAAATATTTAGAAAAGTACGATCTATACAAAATGTCATTGACATGAATCATATATATATTTCCGACTCACCATTTTGGTGTCCCCAAGTGCAGCTTCCAATGCCTCGATTTTCTGGACATGCAAAACAATATCAACATCATTTTGCTCAAGATTTACATTATTCGAAGTAAGAAGTGGAATTATTTGCGTAAAACTCACCATCTTGGTGTCTTCAAGTGCAACTTCCAATGCCCGGATTTTTTTTACTGAATATTTTGTTTCCCCCACCCTTTCCGACTCTTCACGTCTCTGCATTGAGTCAAATTAAGCCTTAATTCTCACGAGTGCAGAAGAAGAAGGGGGTGGGGATTTGTAAGAGGAAGCTTGAATAAAGAACGAATAAAGAACAAAAATTACTTCACTTTCTTCATTGTGCATTCCTTCATGTTAACTCCAATAAAGTAAAAATAACAATATCTAGGGAAGCAAGATCATTTGGATGCTTAATGAAGCAATGCAGGCAACCTGCTCATTTCATTATAGTCTAGTGAGGCCCATCAAACCCAGATGCAAAATTGCAACTATTTCAACCTTGGAATGAGCCCTGAATATCTCTGAAGCAAAGATTCAAGTCCCCAAAGAGAATCTTCTTCCTATGGTTTGTGTTTTATACAGTGACCAGGGAGAATCTTGAATCCAATTAGGTACAAGGTGAGATATTGGTTACAAAAGTTGGCATTAGACATTAAGTAAGACACTTGGTGACAATTTTTTAGGCTTTTAAATGCTCAAATATTAGACTGAAATAGATTTATTAGAAATTAGGGGGATAACACTATTTTTGGGGCACCAAGGTAGCACGGATAGAATGATCATATGATTTGGAAATTAGGTTGCTTACCATATTCTGCATGAAGGCATCTTCTAAAGCCACACCACCGTTTTCTGCGTCCTCATAGGTATCTTCTGTTGCAGAAACTGCCTGTACAAGGTAGATGAAACATTTATCTGAAGTATTATAAGGTAAAATAGTATCTGAAAGATAAAAATCCATTCACATGTTTCAGGAAAGCACATTAACAAGTCTTCCAAAAGCACTGAGTAATTAAACCTGAAGCGTTTCTATGATATCTGGATTGTTCCAAGGTCCTTTGTCACTTAACAGGCAACCCCCATAGTCAGAACATGTGCAGTTCCCACCCAAAAAGGTTGGCAAATGGCTGCAGATTTAATCATACGATTTAGGGAGCCAATTCAAGCACAGCTATTTAAATTTTTGAGAAGTGTATAAGTTGAAATGCATATAGGCATCAACAAACAATGTAGATTATTCAAATACCATTTCATAAGCACAGGACATGTTACCTTGGGTCAATAACTTCAAGCAGCTGACTAATGTATTTGGAGCCTAGTACCTGAAACCTCACATGTTAAAAGTAAACACTTCCATTTTCATAGGGAAACCAAAAACAAATTACTGCATCGACTCAAATAGGAGATCAGGCATTGACAAGAAAATTTATTACATGAATTTTTGATATTGTGCGTGCATCCAGAAAGGTCCTGATTGCTTTCCACAGTATCCGAAATCCAGATCCAGCATTAATGATAAAAAGTTTATTCAGAGTCTGAAAACATCGGCGACCAAATTTAATATGATGCGTGGCGCATAAGTATGTACTCAAGCAATCGGTTCATTCATCTATTCTACTTGATGTAGTTTATGCAAATACAGATTCATTTCTTTCTCCTCAATATTGTGTACTTCTTACGCATATAGATTACTGAAATTAAATATTTTGTTTTTCCATTAACCTTTATTACCAGTTGGCAAATTACTTCTCTGCTCAATTTCCGTGGATCATACAACAGTAATCTTGTAGGCTAATGGTTCTTTTTCCGCCATTTATAGGATTTGTGTTCTTAAGATGCCTCCAAATTTTGTGTCGGCCATCTATCTACAAGAACCATCTTCTGAGTTCTGTATGAACTTGTGTCTACTCTAATAATTTATGATTTTGCACATACCTCAGGATAATAATTGCTATCAATCCTTTGAATTTCAGTAAACAGATATCTGGCTGGTTTTGAGAAGTTAGATATTCCCTGAGCAAAAACAATATTTCATTTAGCAGCTGCTACAAAAAAAGTCTTCAACTGATTGACCACAAACATATAACATTGAAGAACGTGAGAAAGAAATCCTCACCACTCCATTTACATCCAAGATACTTGTTGTAGATGCTATATGACTCTTAGCTGCAATTGAACATGCAGGGTATCTCAAATTCAATGTTTTCTCTTGTTCCGACACGTGGTACTTAACAAATCTGTCCATGCCAGTTACTTGCAGAAGGGAATTAAGGTCTACCATCCCAATCCTTTCAATATATACTGGTCTACCATATCTGTCAATCCCATGATATCCATGGGGATAGTATTTCTTAACCTCTGAATACTCCTCAAACTTAAATTCCTGCATCATGTTCCAAGAACATGAATGAAAACAATAAAATGCGATGCAAATTTCTGACATGATTTTGATCCATAAAAGAGTTTTTTGATTTACCTTGGAAATTGTATCGACCCCGAAATCCTCGCGCCACTTGAGATAATTTACGATCATCTCCTTTGATTTTGAGAAATCGAAGTCCCTCATTCGTAGAAACCTGAAAATCATAGGAAACCAACATAACATGATTCAATCCAATTATGCAGAATGAAACATGTCTATGCAATATTCAGCAATTTAAAACTACCGTAGAAGAGTATGATAGTCATTGTGTTTTCCCAGCAAATGACCATCAACAAAAAGCAGTTTACGGAAAGACTCAACAAGCTGTTCATCTTTTGGATCATGAGCTCCTTCAAGAACCAATTGCAAGCTTTTGGTCCTTCGAATTTTCTTCAAGGAGTCTCGAAACTTGAGCGGGTAAGACATCATTGACTTAAAGCCCGAATTCGAAGGCTTGGGTTCTACCTGAGGTCGGAGTTGCCAATGGGTTTCAATAGGTGGATGGATGGATTTAGTCCTCCCTGTGTTAAGCTGAGATTTAATTTTTAAATTCGATGACTGCTCTTCCTCTTTAACACCTCTAGATATAACTATCTCCGTAGATCTTTCCTTTGGCGTTTTCATGAGTGAGCAATAAACGTATTGCCCGAGGAATTCCACTTCTCTGTAATTCACTCAGAAACCAATGATGCTTTCCTCTTACAGTTAATGAATTAAGATTCACTTCGAATAAAATGATAACAAGGTTCCTTAAACACACAAATGAAACTACATACAGATACTGATCACCCACGTTCTCTCTTAAAGAGAAACTTATTCGATGATTGGAAATATTATGTAGTTTGAAGCCAGAAATACGGGAAAGCGGCAAAACTCAAGATTTCAAAGGGCAAGTCTGAAGCTAACCAATTATCATCGAAGAAGTACCAAGGCATAAAGAAACTGTTTTTAAGCGAAACAACGAGAATTGCAGGGAAATTAACACTTCTGTCCTCAAAGAAATTGAAATTAACCCAGCTAAGAATTGACAACAATAGCACCAACTTTAAACTAGATTGTGCGCACGTCGATCGAAAATCGAAGTGCACGTAATTATTACAAGTGAAAAAGAGTACCAAGCGCAAGAAGAAAGAATGAAACGGTGGCAGAATAAGAGGAGGAGAATGAGAGGAATGGTAGGCAACGATGGTGGAGAAGGAATCATGGAAAGTTGGTATGATTCGAATGTTTGACTTACAAGGAATTCTCATAAGAAATCAATGTTTTCTGCCCAAGGGCGCCAACATGCTAACCGTAACTATCAAGCTTTTGCCAGGTTAACCTGTTTGAGCAGAAGAATAATATTTTGTTACTCATTCTCCAAATTATCACAATCTTCTCGTAATCTATTAGATGATTAGAGACTTTTTATTATATTTTATTTATAAATTATTATCTAATATTGCATCATTAGGTAATAAAAAATAGATAATAAATAGATTTTTTCTTTGTGATATATCACATGAGTAGAAGACTCGGTGTACTCAATACTCAACATACTCATTTATTTTTTAAAATTAATATTTGTAATTATGAAGTGTGCAAACACTATATAATTTCTTTAAAATAAATAAATAAACACGAGATCTATATAAAAAAATTAAATTTTTAATAATAAATCTCATTATTTTTTAAAACAATTACACGACACTATACACTCCGCAACTATATATATATATATATATATATATATATTTACTTTGATTCTTCTTCGTGCGTGGTGTTAGAGTAAAATTTTTCTATTTTTATGGATTGGATTTGGGCCTAGTGCGCTGAAGGACCTGCAAAAATTAGAATAAATATGATAAAAAAATTAATTTTTTAACAATAAATTTTATTTTTTTCAAAATAATTATACATCGTTTACACCATTCATAATTGTATATACCATTATCACTCTTAAACTATGCATCCCTTTTAGGTCACCCATTTGTCTTTTACTCTGTGTGGCGACAAAGTGCTGGATTTTCATGTTGCCAAAATACAGTGCACTACCTCTGACACGCAGATCTACTCTGTTTCTTTCCTCTCTTCCTCTATTTTTTTTCTTCCCCACAACTTGGAATTTGATTTCTTTCTTTTTAACCGGTTCGGTGGTTGATCAGGTTAAGCTGTTGTATTTTTATCCCCTTTTTCCCGGTTCAATATATTGTAAGTGAGCAATAAGAATTAACCAGAAATGGTTGGATTATTATCTTTATAATTTTAATTTTTAAATAGGAGTATATCTATGTTTATGATCAAAATCTGAGTCCAAATACAATTATTATATGAGTTATTCTATGTTTAAGATTTGACTTATAAAATTAAAATTTTCAAATTTATTATTTAGGTTAAATTATGTTATATAATTACTTTATTACATATAATATTATTTATGCCGACTTATCTATAGAATTTTTCTGATAGTACCAATTATTTATTTAAGACGTTTGAAGAATAATAATGGTGTTAGTTGGATGGTGTTAAAATAATAAAAATTGCCAAAATTTAAATAAGAAATGATGGAATTTAGGTTTCATGTGGTTGTACCAATGATAAAGAGATGAGATGGAAATTAAAAATTGAATAAAATATTATTAAAATATAATTTTTTATTTTAAAATTTAAAAAATTGAATTTTTTATTATATTTTATATCAAAATTTTAAAAAATAATTATAATTAGATGAAATGAGATATTGCGCGTAACGAAATGATAACTTAGGCTACATTTAGATGTTGAGCTTAGTTAAGATGGATTGAGTTGTAATTGAGATTGTGAAGTGAGTTTTGTGGAGCCCATACAAGATAATTTTAAATGTGTTTGAATATTAAGATAAACTTAGATATTTTTATAAAAAGTTGAAAAAAATTATAAATCTCACATATAAAATGGTATTCAATTAGGCTACATTTGGATCATCAACTCATCTCAACCCATCTCATCTAATCATTATAATTTTTTAACACAAAATATAATAAACAATTTAATTTTTTTCAAATCTTAAAATAATAATAATATTAAAAAATAATATTTTATTTAATTTTTAACTTTTATCTCAATTTAAATCAACTCAACTCAGCATTTAAATTGGTCCTTAAAAATAATTGTAAATTTTAAGTATAAAATTTTTTTAAATTGGGTGGTGTTTAATAATTTAAAAGATGTGCATGGATTAGACTTAGGGGTGTCAAATCATGTTAACAGGTCGTGTTCGTGTCGTGTCAAAGAATGTATATTATACTATATAGGTAAACCCTAACCCGACCCGTTAAACTTATCGTGTCAAAATCTCAAACCCTAACACGACCCATTAACATAACGTGTCGTGTCGTGTCAATCCGTTTTGACCCATTAATGAATATTACTAAATAGATTAACACGAAACAATATGATCCGTTTCAAATTGTTTATGTAAATGGGTTGAATATGTCTGAATTAACCTGTTTGACTTGATTAAATTTAACATAATTTTCTATAAATGTTAAAATTACAATATCTATAAAAATTATAAAACTAACTACAAGTCCAAAATTACAATCTAAACAATAAAAATATCGAAATTAAAATTCTAACAATTTTACTTTTGAGTAGAAGGGTATAATCATAACTTTAACTTTCTTAACGTGTCATAACGGGTCAAAATAGGTTGACCCGTTATCAACCCGTTAAACAATCGTGTCTTAACGGGTCAACCCGTTTTGACCAAACCCGTTAAGACTAAATCCTAACCCGCTATTATCGTATCGTGTTCGTGTTGGATTAACGGGTCGTGTAATATATTACCACCCCTAATTAGACTTCAATTTGAAGCGAGATGAGTGCACGTTCAAGTATGAAGAGTAGGCAATGGGATTTAAAACGTGGCGAAGCGTCTCCTCCTAAAAACACGTTGTTCAGATTGTCTCCGCACACGTACGGTGACAGCTATAGCTACTTCGCAATTGTAAACACGTTGACGTCATGCCGTTTCCATTCCCAAACAAGGCTATGCGGCGTGCGTCTCGTATTTCTCAAGTGTGCTCTGTTCAACGTCAATTTTGAACAAGAGTAATACCATACAGCATATTTTTATTTTATTTTTATATTATTAAATAATATATATTATATTTATTATTATTAAATAATAATAAAAATATTTAATAATTAATTATTTAATAATAATAAATATACTATATCATATTTAATACAATAAAAATATGATAGTAGTATAGTGTATAAAAATTTTATTTAAATAATTATACAGAAGAATAATGATAGGTTTATTATCTTACTACTTTTTTTGTATTTAATTTTTTTTTATTTAATGATTAAGGAAGTGAGTATTAGTAAAATTATATATATTTTTTTAATTTTTTTAGTGATTAAAGATATTAAGAAAATATTTTAAAAAATGATAAAAAAAAATATAAAACTTGAAATGAACTTGAATAATAGATGGATAGTAATAGAATAGTAATCATATCACTACTCTTATCCGGAATGTAAATCACGACTGTCAGTAAATTTTATAATTCTCACTTACGTAACATTATAAATGTAAATAACATTTTTTTATAATTAATTTGGTATTAAACTAATAATCTTCCAGTTCCTACCAAATTTACAAGATGATAATTAAGATTATTTTCTTCTTCTTTTTTTATTTTTTTGAAGATAAAAAAAGGCTTTGCACAACTTTAAATAATTAATGGTTGCAAATTGTACACTTTCAAGGAGTATGTCTGAATTTATGCATCTATTGAGAAACTATATTTACAGTATTAAAATATGTAAATATTGTACATTGTTTTTAAAAAAAATTAGTAAATTTGAGACGTGAGAAAAATAATTATTTTTTAATAATATACCACACTTAAAAAAAAAAAGTGAGTGCAGGAAATGTATTCACTTTAGAATAGTATCTGCTAGCTACTATTTCTCACTTTATGTACAACTATTTTGCATTTCTAAAATTGAAACAGTACTAATAGGGGTGTACAGGAATTGCCAGAACTAGCGATAAACCGATCAGGCTGATTGCTGGAGCATGAAAACAGCAGAGAACCGATCGACAGGTAGAGAAATTTAGAGAAAACCGATATCGATGGTTTGACATCGATTTGAACCCCTAGAAAACTTCTGAACTGACCGATCCAATCTATTTATATATATTTTTGAATATTTGTATATAAAACGGTGTCATTTCACTTAAATGAGTGAAACGACGTTGTTTTAGGTCTCGAAAGTGTAAAAAAAATAATAGAAAGATACTGTTTAAAATGAAATAATAACCTCCCACCCCTTTTTTCTTTTTTTTTTTTTTTTTTTTTTTTTTTTTTTTTTTTTGTGTCATCTTCTTCCTCTTTGCAACTTTCTTATTATTTCATGGCAAACGACGGCACGAGGCTTCTTCATTCCTCCTTAGTTCATCCTCCTTCACAAAGACGCTGACAATAAACCAGAGACCACACCAACATACGTCGAGACCGACACGATTGATTTTCTCTCCCCAAACCTACATTTCAACCGATGCAACAAACTCATGGCAGACATCAATAGTATCTTGGTCTTGTGCCAAAACCGACGCCAAACTCATTGGTATACAACCCCGAGTACTACCAATTTTGGAAGGCACAACTCCATGGACTTCCACCTTAGGTCTAGTTTGGATAGCAAAATCTTCTCAATTCATCACATCTTATCACAGTATTTAAAAACTGCAAATAAAAACACTTATCAATTTCAAATTTTTAATTTTTTCATTTAATAATTACCTAATCATTACAATTTTTCTAAACTTTCAAACAAAACTAAAAAATAATTCAATTTTTTTAATACCAAAAAGTAATTTTATAATTGTATAATTTTTTATTCTAATTATTTCTTTCTCCATTTCCAAAATCCCATAAAAATATAGGAAAATACTCCCATGCCGCCTGTACCGCCTAAGTTTACCGCTTAAGTAAAAAATATATATATTTTTAATTAGTGATTAAAGAAGTGATTTTAAGTGTATTGATGTATTTTTTTTACTTAATGATTAAGAAAATGATTAAAAAAATGTAAAAAAAAATTGAAAAAAAAAAAACAAATGGGCGATACGCCCAGTAGTATGTTTCAGTTAGCATAGTATCCACTTCTTAAAATATATTAACTCAAATAATTTTATTACTATTTATAAATAATTTTATTATTATTTACAGATCATTTCACTATTATTTACAAATCATTTTACTATTATTAACAAATCATTTTATATCATCACTGTACAAACCAGGTCTAACAGTTGAAAGTTTGTTTGGGATGCCAGATATGTTATCTTCCACACATATTTAGGTCATGTTTACGAGGTTTTAAAATAATGTTAAAACATATTAGGCTTCATTAGAGGTGGTTATATAGTTTTGGATATGTCCCGTCCGCAATAAAATTTAGTGATTGTTTTTTACTATAAACCTTAATTTATACTTGTCATTATGTTTATTGATGTGGTGTCATTAGTTTATTAAAAAAAATTAAAATATAAACATATAAAGGCAGAAAGAATTTAAAATTTCTTCATTTTTTTATATTTTTGAGAATTATTTTATTTTGAATATAGATTTTATTTATTTATTTTTAATAAATATTATAGTGCCATGTAGATAAAATGGATTATGTAAATGAGAGAGAGTGAGAGCAGCGTTACCCGCTGCTACCCTATTTTTATACAAGCAAACTGAGAAGTGTAGGCAACTGAAAAGTGTTAAAAGTAAAGGATTAAATTGGTTGATGAGAAGAAAAATACAAATGCATTGATGGCTGCTTTATTCCTTACTTGGCTGAGGGTCTACGCTATCGACTTTAACGGTGTTTTTTCTCTGAGATTTATGAGAGTTTGGCAGCGAAAAGTATACTGTATACCGTACACTCATCTAATTTTTATAAAATTTATATGACTTATTATAATATATCATATTATAAAAAAGAGAAATGCCTTTTGCAAGCGCCAGATACAAACGGCACGCAATCAACCATTAATAATATTTTTTTTTTAAAATTCTCTCTCCTCTCTCTTTTGTTATTTCACCCGCTCAACTTTTCTCTCTCCCTTCCCCCCCAACTTTTCTCTCTCCCTTCCTGCCCAACTTTTGGAAGTAATAGGCCATCTGGTTTTGCTTGTAGAAGTGATTGGTAATCGGACTTGTGCTCAAAACCTAGGCAGACATGTTGGTTTTGCAGTGGACGAGGTTTATGAGTTGAGAGTGGAGAGTGCGTGGTCTTTGGGGTCTGGTTGGTAAAAGTTCGGTGATTTGAAAATTTCTTCAAGTTATGAAACTCGGGTTTGGCGTAAGATTGGAAATTAATCGCTGAGGTTGGATTACAGTTTAGCTTTTGAGTGAGAATTAAGTGGATTTTGTGAATTCATGAACGATTTCGAAATACGAGAGATTTAGATGGCAAGCACAGCGCCATCTCCGGATTCATCTCCCTCTACCGTGCCACCACCTTCTACCATTATATCTCCTTCCACCAGTTCCTATGGCTTTTTATGCTCTGTTTCAAGTTAGCTTTCCACTTCCACGTGTTTCAGATTAGCAACTGTTTTTTATTTTATGTGTGAAAGATCTGGAGAAGGATCAAAGTGGTAGAGGCCAGCTTCCTGTTCCTCCCTCTCTCTCTCATCAGCTGAGCAACTTTTATGTGGCCTTCACAGCTCGAGAATGGGTTTTCTAAGAAGGTTGAGGAAGGTTGAAGAGTACAAGGAGGTGAAGAATCTTCATCGGTCGGTCATCATCAAAGATTGGATGGAGAGGCAGAGCATTCACAGCTCTGTGCTATTCAATTCAACTTCAAGCTCCTCTGAGTCTAGCTCTGGCGCAGGCTTCTCATCGTCCTCTGAGTCTAGCCCCGCTTGTCTGTTTTTATTTTTTTTATTCTTTTCGTACGGTCGTTTACATGCCGCTTGTATCTTGCAACTGTACCTAGCAGTTCTGTATAAAAGAAATATATACAGCTTAAAAAATTCAGTTTGTAAATTATAGCTCACACCATACATTTATAAGGTCCATTTTAGAGTACCACTAGAAACCAAGCTTTTACATCATAGCTATTATGAAAAATTAAATAAAAACCCTACAAATGGTTAAGTTGATTTTAGAATAATGGATAGCATGAACACCAAAATATTAAAATCAAAATAAGCTGTTTAGACTGAGAAATACTGTCAACCATCTCATCTCATCATTATAATTTTTTAAAATTTTTACACAAATATAAAAAATAATTCAACTTTTTCAAATTTTAAACTAATAATAATATTAAAAAATAATATTTTATTCAATAATATTTTAAAACTATTTAATCTCATCTCACTATGCAAACAACATTTCAAATCTTAGAATTCTGGTTCTTTAAAATTTATATTTAAAGTTTAAATCTTAACGTGTAAAAAAGATAAATATATAGAATCAATCCAGCATTATTTATAACTGTCTAAATTTATTATTATTATTATTATTATTTTATCTCTAACGTGACCTAAATTGGTAAAAAAATAAAAATAACAATCTAAATGATAGAGGGTGGTTGTAGTTCTATATGAATATCCAATAAATAGCCTACAAATTGGAAGAAATTCAAAAGCTCATAAACCCATTAAAAGCCCATTAAAAGCATGTCTTTTTTGTTGGTATGCGTTTAACGATCCCTGGTCCATAGCTATTAGCAAGGCTCTAAGGACCGCTTTTTAGACTACGTTTGAGTAGTAAGGTAATTTTATATATTTTATAAATAATAATAAAATATTAAATAGTAATAAATAATAATATAAAATAATAAATAGTAGTAAAATATACCAAACTAACCCTTAATACAAAGCTCCTATAATAAGAAGCTGATCCGAAATCAGTCCAGAAGCTAAGAATAAGTTATTTTAAAAAGTTAGAATAAAATCTCATATTTTGACTATTTTTACTTTCAAACTTTACAAATATTTATTTAGGTTTCCACACTTCATCCTTTGCTTCGCTCATCTTCTTATGAACTAATTATTTTTTTTGTAAATATATATATATATAAATACATCTCATTATTTTACACGCAAGAAGCAGTGCCAAACCCACCCACTTTTTTATATCATCCCAAGTGACCCGACCCATTTAGAGATGTCTTCAACTCCGGTCAAATCTCCCAGGTCAAGTCGGCGCACGTTAGCTCCGGTTCAGCCTGTCCCAGAGGGATGCGCAGTGTCTCCTGGCGAACCCGACTCTCCTCATCTCCAAATCATATACCACCTCGAACCCCTGCTGCTGATAGTTCCCAAGTGTGGCTCCGGGCCCACCACTCAACTCCTCCTCGTCCCCACCGTTCATCAACATCAAACACCCCACCTTCCTCTTCTTACCGCCGTCCAAAAACTCGTAAAAATAATTTCTCCTGGGCAGCACCACACTGGATCCATTCCCCACAAAGTGCAATGCCATGGCTGGCACGTTCACTACCTCGTCATAGTAATAACACGGCCCGAGCCCGGTCTTGCCTTCCACCTCAATCGCCCGCTCGTTCATTCGTCCCACCCGGTGTTCGAACTGGGTCACTACCGCGTCATACAGACTCGCCGGTAACATCGTAAAAGTGGTCCCAGAGTCCACCACCACCCCACCGTTCCCCCTCCGGTTGACCCGTTTCAAAGTTTCTGGCGCTGGAATAGTATTCTTTCCCACGGAGATTGCTTCCAGCCCGACGCAGTAGAAGTAGGGGTGCTTCGGGTTCTCCAGCATGGACGTGTACACGAACCCAGCTCCATCATTTCCCAAGCCCTTTTCTTTCTTGCCGTAGCGACCGAGAATAAGTGGACTCGGGAGGCGAACTCGGTCATGGTCGAAGGAGTGAGAAACCAAGCAGTAGGAGAACTGGTTGCCCAGCTGAGGATAGAAACTGGCGAGTTGGGCAGGCAAGGAAAGCAAGCCACGGCCGAAGCCAGCGACCCCAATGGGCTCACCGAGGGTCGTGTGGGCGCACCCGAAAGTGAAATTTGGAAGAAGTAGAGGAGGATGGACTGGGGTGGGAGCGGACAAGCTATCTTTGTAAAGGCGAGCGATTAAGCTTCCATCTCCATAGGCATAGTAGAAAGGTGGGCAGTTGAAGGAGGAGCAATCAGAGGTTTCAATGGATTCTAAAGGACAACGGGAAATGGCGCAGAGGTCGGAGGAGGAGAGGGAGGAGTGCGCGGCAGAGCAAGCAGGGGAATTACATGAAACGGTGGCGTTCTTGTGGATTTTGGGCAGGGGAGTGGTGGTGGAGGGGTTGTACTTGCCTTCGCAGAGAATGCATTCGAAAGGGGAACAGGGGAACCAGATAAGGTCGGAGCCGGTGTCCATGAATAGGGAGATGGGTTGGGGAGGGCAGGAGCCCACAGTAAAGGAGAGGGTGTAGTCGCTGCCAAGAGACAGTGTGAGATAGTCCTGGCGGCGACGCTGGTGGTGGCCGTGGAAACGAGTGGCGGAGCGGGCAGAGGTGGATTTAAGGAGATGGTGGGTACTGTTGAATTGGGTTTTGGAGAGGGAGTGGGTTAGAGGTAAAAGTACAATATCTGAGAATGAAACAGAGAGACCTGAAAAACAGAGTACGAAACAGAGAAAGAAGTCTGAGGAAGCCATGAATTAGATTTAGAACCAAGGCAGACAAGAGCAGAGTTATCTAATGTCACGGTGTTTCAAAGCGTTTGACTTTGCTTAGAGAGAGTGTGTGTGTGGTCAGGGGGCTTATAAGGGGAAGCTCGGAGACGGGGCTGGGAGAGGACTTAAAGTTCTTGCGTCTTGCGCATCGTAGGCGTATTATGTTTGAATTGACATTTTTCTTATTACAAAATTTTGTAATATTTGAATAAGATTTTAGTGATCAATTTTCATATAATTTTGTAAAAATGATATAATCTTTCATGCTTGATCTACTTGTTTTCGATGAAGACAACACAGATGTAATAGGCTAATAGCTACTCAACTTCCAACAATCTGTGGGGAACACAGTTTTTAACTCTTGGCAAGACTGACGCTTAGGATGAGACTATACCATGCAGAAAATGAATCTTATCGTTTTAAATGCTCTCTTGGCTTGGCCTTGACAATTTAATAAACGATCGAAAATTAGACTATTTTAATTTAGCTTTGCGTTGAGTTTCAATTGGTGCTGGACCTGAGCCGAACTCAAACACCTATGATATGAAGTGAGCTCATTCCCTTTTTATGAAAAAGACAAACGGTGCGTTTCTCTTAGTCGACAGGAGTTTTGAACCATCATTTTCCGCAAACCGGATGGGATCGATAACTTGGCTTAGCCCCCCCAAACAAAACTTGTATATGGATCGATTCTTGACAAATCTACCATCCCTTTCAATTAAAATGGCCCCCTCCATGCGGTTAGGTGGATATTCAGTACAGATGCCATGCAAGAAAGAGCATTTTTGCTTCACCCACACGACTGTGATGGACTAACGTATACGCGTACTCCTACAAAACAAATGATATGCATTGAAGAGAGATGGGGATTCTCTGAAGACATTGAAGATTTGCGGGTAAGTCTTTAGATTGGGGGGCGGAGTCCTTGCTTGTTTGCCAAAATGAAGTGCCATTTTTTATGAGGAGTTAGTTGCTCTAGTCCACCACCAACCCCTCCATTCTCTTTACTCCATCTAAACTCTGGAAAGGTCGTTTTATGGTAATAACCAGTCAAATACTTTTACCTTCATCAAAGAATCAAAGATCGGGATACGAGTTATGAGAGAGAGTAGGAGTCCTGCAAGCTGTCTCCTACGCAATCTGGTTACACAAGATGCATATGAGCCAGATCTCTCGTGTTGATATGTAGGCTCACTTCACTTTGCACAAATATAGCATTGGGCATGATAATGGAATTTTACTCACGTTAACCACATATGGTCCTCAACTTTTCTGTAGCATATTAATCTTATCTGAGTAGAGCAATATCAATGCCTAAATGAAAAGATCTGCACTGCCAGAGGAATTAAGCTCAACTGAAAGCAACGTCTTGCTTTCCTACCTGCGCCAACATATCACTGCCCTACCCTACAGCCTGGACATCAATCACTAAAGATCCTATTACTTTTTGGCCAAGGTTGCCTCCGTAGAGATGTTTGTCTATAAAAAGATGGGTGATATAGTTCGCTAAATAAAATTAAAATGACAGTCCTGACAAATTTAATTTCATTTAAGTCATACGCCAAAATGAACAAACCAGATTTCATAGAAGTCATGCGACAAAATGAACAAACCAGATTTCATAGAAGTCATGCAACAAAATGAACAAACAATTATGGTAAGCATTACCATTTATCAGATGTTGATAAGACCAAACACCCTGTGCGCCAAACACTCTTGGGGTGAGCGTGAGACTAGACCAGCTGAAAACAAGTGTCAAACAAAAACACGGTTTTCCAAAAGCTAACAAATGTATCATTTGCGAGGTGCAACATCGTTAGTGCAATCTCTCGCAAAGCAAGCGCAAAATAAAATAATATAAAACTCATAAAGCGTTCCCTGGCAAGGGGATATTTAGCATTTCTGATGTTCATACAACTTTATAGTTTGTACAACAAGTACCAATCAAATAGAGATATCCATAGGGAATTGATTATGTTCATAGGCATTAAGCAGCATGAATTACATACTATTAGGGTACAACAGCACCTCACAAAATTCAACTTAACACAACATTTCAACAAGACAAAATCTTACATTGGAATGTATACCCAAGCTTATTGGCAAAACCCAAACTTTAATATGCACGATGTCAACTAAATGTGAGCGATATCAAACTTTTGAAATAACAGGTGGTAAAGGCTTTAGTTTCTCCAACAACTTCTCGGCCTCAAGAAACCCTATTGATCCCAAAGATAAGAATTTCACACATTTCCACCTGGTCAAGCTCGTAGAGAATTTAAAGGTGTTAGAACAATATCAACTGTGAACAATAATAGAGAACATAAAATGGGTATACAGTGACAAGATATACATACTAACCTGGGTGTGTAAGGTAGCGCCAGACAGTGAAGGTGTAGATGGTTAATAGAGTTCAATGGAGGCTGATGAAAGCCAAATCTGTCAAGAGGAGAAAGGATCTTGTTCTCATAAACAAACTTACATGCAAAATTACGGCTGACAAACATGTTGACTTGCTTGAGCTCAGCACAAGACTTATTCAATGGCTTGCACGAAAAAACTTGAAATAAATGAGTAGAGAATGAGCAATGTAATTCTCAACTCGACTAAGTTCATTTTGTTTGTAAAATGGGGTATAGCAAAATTCAGGTTATCTCTGACCTATTTGTTCCCAGATTAATTATGCATGCTTAATTTTAATTTTAATCAAACCCGTTGACCTCATTTATTGCATAGAATTTGTTATACAAAGGATCACAACCAAATTTTCAATTCAATAACATGTTAGAACAGAGACCATTGAAATCTAAAAGGTAAAGAACATAAAATGAAGGATAGGGTGATTAACGTAGACCAAATTACAAGCAATCACGTGGACATATACATTCTTCACTGGCCACTGTTTTCATTCAGTACCATTGATTCTATGGATTCATTTCAAATATTTGTAGAACTAACAACACTTAAATAGCAGAGGCAATTAAACAAACATATGATGAACTGGTAACAACGTAGCTTCAAATCTGAGAATTTTCTGAAGCCTCTAGTTGATGACTAATCTATCTTCTTTAATTAACATCAGATAATCTTGAAGGCATCTATCTTCATGTACAAGAGACATTACCTGTACTGTGTACACTGAGGCGCATCTCGACGTAATAGCGTTTGCCCAACCTCTAACATGTGAGTTACTGGACAAAATAACAAACACAGAATATTACACTGGGAGAAAAGGGTGGCATATTAAAAGAAAGTGTGTGCCACACTTGTTCAAACTATTAAATGAGGGCTATTGTAGAAGTTTCTTTACCTAAGGAGAAGTCTTCAGTTCTTCTCTGGAGGTCCTTTACATTTGGAATGTGCTCCACAGGAATCACCAAGTAATGCCTACATAAATATCATCCCATTCCAAATGGTTTACACAGTCAAACTTAAAAGAGAAATTGTAAGCATTGTAAGTGGTATGATCGTAGCACTAATAGCCAAATTCCAAAATGGGATCAACATGGTAAAGATGCTTATCAAGACAAACATGGCAGAAGAATCCCTTCCAAGCATTTAAGAATGTTGTAGAGACAATTACATAAGAATTGGAGGAGGCGCAGAAAGCATAAGTACACTAACGGCAAGCAGCACAGATACAAATGAACAAGCCAAGATCAAAGACGGATATCTTTACACATTAAGTTCTCTCGTTCATTTCAGGTTTTTCTTGAAGATTTTCTTGGGTATATATGTTACCTTATCGATATGATTTCAATACATTATCTGAAGAAACTGACTAATAACATATTCTGCCAAATGAACTTCATATACCAAAAACGATGGAGCAGTTAATGATAGCTAATCGAGGTACACCCTTGGACCAGTTATCAAAATTATTTACATTTGACGGAGTTAAATTTGGGGCTTTGCGCAATTGAATTTAAAGTGAAGTAGCGGAAAAGTCTTGTACAGCTCCAAGCCCTTCATAAATATCCTCTCTCCCACCCTCCCTCTCACACACACACATACAAGTTTCACTCTCTTCGCTTATTATCGACATTGCAGCGATTCCACCTTCCCCATCATTCCCTCGATCAAAATTCTTCATGGGAAACATTGAATTTTTTTTTTTTTTTTGGATGAGTGAGTTTTAGCCGAAAGGGGCCAAGGAAAGGGAGAGGGAGAGATTGGAAACAATAACGTTCATTTCAATTGAAATATTCCCAATAAATTGCACTAGCGCATCGGATCAAGCGCATGAATTTTCACCTCCACTTCTTCAATCACTCCTATCATTATTCCAAGCCAACTCCTTTCCACCAAATCCCCACTACTCTTCTTTCTAGACACTTCATAGAAAATCACGCCGTCTAGGACGTCCCGCATCCGCAGCTTATTTCCATTACTTTGTTTGAATCTTAATTAGAACAAAGCTTTCGCATAATATAATCAAAATCCCCAAATTCAACCAGAAAAGCCCGGATTCTCACATGGGTCCCCATATTTCTTCTCTCCTTTACCACACGATCAAAATAAACAGTCCACGAAAACGCACACAAGGAGAAGCGAATCAATATTTCGAACATGAATTCACGAAACAAATGCAACACTAGGGGGGGTTTAGAACTCATAAATCAAAACCTGACAGCCGCTGGGCTGATGTCTTCAAACGCAACGACCTTCTCATCCTGCAGAAACCCAAAAACTCAAATCAGAATCATCCAATTTTCTTCGCAACCAAACGGAGCAGATGAAAAATAGAGGGGAAAAAATGAAAAGGAGAGCGAAATGTACGCTGTGGAGGATGGTAGTGGGTCTGGATTTGCTGGCGATCTGGCAGAAGATACAAGATGCCGAAGCTGCTCCCGCCATTTCAAGTTTCTTTCCTTTATTTTTTGGCCCGAATTTCCGAATGACTGATGCTTGGGTTGGATTGTGTATATATGGGTTTCTCAAATAAATATAGAGACAGAGAGGTATAGAAAACCACCCGTTGGGGTATAGTTGGGTTGGTTGGAAAGCAGGATAAATTTGAGAATCAAGTTTCCTCTGGCGTACGACAATTTCGTGGAAGCAGCTCAAGCGTGACGTGACTTTGCGGTGTCACCACTTTGACCCCATTTTTACCATTGGGTGACCTGACTTCGCGGTGTTACCAGTTTGACCCCATTTTACCATTGGGAAAGCGCCTGGTATTTCTTAAAAATAAAAAATAAAAAAATATTATTAAAATTTTAATTTCTTTTTATATAAATTATATATATATTTAAAAAAAAAATACGAGAAATACTATTTATTATCTTCACATTATATATCAATAGATGTTTTGTAATTTTATTCTTTTATTTAAAATAAATCATACTTATTCTTTTTTATATTATTGAATATAACACAAATTCAATTTATAAAAAATTTAAAATTATCTTACCAATCAAGTTTTACCATATAAATAGTATACAATATGTGTTTTGTATACCAACTTACAAATAATTTTTTTTTATTATTTCTTCTAATAATCTGCATCTTTCTCAAATATTTCTGTCTCGATTATGAAATAAGGATGGCATATATTGTTAATGAAAATTATTTATTTGCATATTTATCGATAAGTTGAGATGATAGATTTGCTTCTTTAAGAGGTGTCGTTACATTGTTCTTAGTCAAATAAATAAATATATATATTTAAAAAACATTAGGTTGATAGATAAAAATAAGGAGGAAGAAATGAGTATGATATTATCCATGATGGGAGTGGGTGTACTAATGGACTCACTCGGCGTGTCCAATGGGCATTCAAAACTCAAAGTCTTCTCAACACAAAGTTCAAAGTCTTCCGACTATGTGCGTCTCAAGTCTGAAGTGAATTCATTTCCACTTTGACACCAACTTCTTCCATTCTAGAAGCATTTTTTTAAAATTTTCGAGCCGCCTCCACAGTTCCCATTCCGAATACAGGCCTGGGCACCAAAACAAATCTCAAATATTTCAAAATTTTTATATAATAATTAAGAAAAATATTTTATTTTTATCATTCTAAACTCTTAAAATTATTTCTTTTATACCTTAGGCCTTTGTATAATGAATTACGAGGTGCACCCTTTTCAAGTTTGGTACTGGATCGTTTGTTTTGGGCCTAGCCAAAGCCCATGATTGATTTATTTCTCATCCTGATGTTTGGAATTGGCCCACCTTGTTGGGTTCTTCTACAATTCTAATATGAGAAAATCTAATAACCGGTCAGTCCATTATATTCCAAATAACAGCCCCTAATAAATGAGTGACACGTAGACATCCCAAATTAATTCTCATGAAGCCGCACATCAGATTTGAAATTTCCAAATCGATTCGCCTCCTCTCACACAGAAAGAAAATCTCCTCCAGAGCATCCTCTCTCCAGACCAATGCACAGCCTTCTCCACTGCAAGCCTCCTCTCCAGATCATCGTCTTTCTCCATT
The DNA here is from genome assembly GCF_018687715.1 of Carya illinoinensis. Taxonomy (NCBI): domain Eukaryota; kingdom Viridiplantae; phylum Streptophyta; class Magnoliopsida; order Fagales; family Juglandaceae; genus Carya; species Carya illinoinensis. Next base: position 28,081,934 of record NC_056763.1, read on the forward strand.
AAGCTCCCCCGCCCCCCCCCCCCCCCCCCCCCCCCCCGTGCCCCCCCTACAATGCAAGAAAACTGTTTCTCTGCATGTCTGTGATTGGCCAAATCAAGTACTACATGTATGTTTCTGACTAATTCTTAGATGCCTAAGATTAATGTCCTTCGCTGCTTGTGTTTTATCGCAATTATATTTTATGCCCAAAATTGCAATAAGTGTATTTTATGTCCAGAATTATCTACTGCTTGTTTGAGTGCAAATCTCTATATATTCTACAAACATCATCTTGCAAGTATCTATATATCATGTTTTGTATTATACAAAATTTGTTAATACCAGCAAATTGTAATCGTATTTTGTACATGAAAGCTTATAGAGGACTATTTGAAGCAAATTGTAACTGTATTTTAATTTCTTTTTCTCTTCTCTGGTAATTTAAGGCTTTTTTAGATGACTATTTGAAGATGGAGGGTTGGTGCATGGAACATGTTTGACGGGCGACGAAATCGGTGATGTGAGATTGATGATGGTATCATGCAGTAGTGGGCGACGGGAACTATTGTGTGCGAAGGTTTTTCTGAATGGGGCTCAAATCGATTTCTAAAGGGATGAGGAGAAGATGTGTTTTATCATCTAGTGTGATGAGTCTATTGTAATTTCTGTGAAATTGCTGATGTGGCAAAATTTTATTGGAGGGCTGTTAATGCCTCAATCTCGGATGGACTGCTGCAAAGCATTTCCCTTCTAATATCTACGCTCCACCAGGTGGCCTTCATAACGTGTTATTTAAATAGTAAGTTAAGATTAGATGAATTAAGATAAAATTTTAAAAAAATATTATTATTATTTAAAAATTAAATTATTTATTATATTTTATATAAAAATTTAAAAAATTTATAATAATAAAATAAAATAAAATAAAATGAGACGAAATACTGTACCGTCTAAACGTGACTAAGAAGCCTTCTCAATGGCATGTAAAGTGATAGAAATTTGAAGCAAATATGCCAAATAACAATAAATTGAGAGTACAATAATGATGAAATAACATAAAGAAACCGACGAATCTGATGAAAAGAGAGACAAACATATACAGGGCCCATCCCATCACTTTTGCAACATCGATCATGACAAATTCCTTTGCCTCTCTACTGTCATTGGTCCAATTCTGCCACTGATTAATGATTAATCGTCGACCATACTTTATCTTTGTAGTTTTTAATTTTTTTAATTTTTCACCGCTAGTGCTATCTTTTATCGGAAAAATGATAAATTTATTTTTTATTAACAGCTTGTATATAAATAAAATAATATTATTTTAAATTTTACTTTGACTTTTCTTTTGTTTTGATGTGTTTAAATATAATAAAAAAATATAATATCAATTTATGATAAGTACTGTTCATTATAATGGTACGTTAAAATTAATTTTTTATTTTATTTTTGTGTGGATTTCGAGTCTATCCATGTTAACGTGCATGCATCTTTTAGCGTTTTCTCATCAAGGCTCATTTATTAATGGGCTGCTCAGTTATTGGTGGAATTGCTATGATTATGTCTGCATGTAGTTGATGATCTTGAGGCAAATCTCGACATGTGCATGCAGTTCCATCCATCAGTCCCTATGCATGGAAGTTCAATTATTGAGGGACAAGTACTGGAGTTTGCATGGTTGATGTATATATGTAGGTGACATTCTTCTTATTTCAACTCATGAACTTGAGATTAGATAATTGTGTTATAATTATTCTCTCTTTTCCAGTTTTGCTATATATTTTGGAAGGAGAAAAAAGAACAAGAAAATTGTGTAGAATAGCTATGTTCTTCTACCTAAACTTTGTCATATCGAATCATATTCATTGATGTGTCGCATTTTAAGTAACTTGGTCCATTTATTAGCGAAATGGTAGTTACTGAAAACATGTCACAACACATCTAAGTCTAATTGACAAAACAAAATTTAAGATGCACAACAGCACTAGATAGTTGGATAACTTAACTTCTTCTTTAAAGACCAATCCAAAGTTATGCAAAGTCTATGCATCATGCACATCGTCATTCACACATGGGATCACACGACAAACGTCAATATTCCCACATGCATTGCGGAAGCTTCAAGGAAGCTTCCTTCCCTGCATTATGGTTGGCCCCGCATGCATCTCATTGTCCTCTACATTGGCATATTGAGTACATTGTCCCATGTTATTAATATTCCCAAATATTGCATTTCTTATAAGGTTTCATTTTGTGTTCAACCATCAAATTAACCACGAGAGATCTAAATATATAGTGGAGGTTTAAATAGAAAATGAATTGTGGAGAAGTTTCAGATCGAGATCGGTGGCAATAGGCCGCAGGCTGTGAGTCGCTTTTCTAACAAGTGTAGATTCATTACAAAAGGTCTTGTAAGCTGTATGAATATCTTGTAATTAAATTATTTAATATTAATGATTGAATTTTCTAGTTTTTCTTTCAATAAGTTCATCAAAAGATCTCATTCTAGTCATCAAATTGTTATGTATTTATCTATAAAAAATATTTTAGCTACAAATTTTATAAAAAATAAATTTATAAATTAATATGATTTGATGTTATATATTAGATTATAAATTTTTTTATTATAAAGTAAATATAATATATTGTATAAACCCATCAAATTTGTAATTTTATTTATATAAAATATGTTTGTGATGTTTGTAGCCGTTGTCTTTTATCTATTCATAATCTGTATAATTTTGTAAAAAGGCTCGTTCATTTCACTCGAGTTAGCGTTAATTTGGCATCGAGTTAAGATTTACAGCATGGTTTGACGTGATTTGCCTTTGCTGGTGTCTAGACTCTAGCCATCACCTGCTCATAAATACGTTTAGTATCTCAATAAATTTTACCCGCAACCCCCAGATGGGGTACCCCTTCCCGCACTGTGTACCAAGCGGGCGGGCCCCCTTCTCTCCTTGTCCATCCGTGAGCACTGAGCACGGTGAAAAAGTCCTCTTATCCAAAACCAAAACCGGAAAAATAATCGGAAAAATATTCAAAACCAATCGAAAACAACAATAAATCCACAAATCCATCCATCATTCAACAGTTACACACATATCGAAAAAACAAACCTAAAAAAATTGCAACTGCTCTACAAGACCACGGCTACAAATGGCCGGGAGTCTATTCGCAAAATGATCACTATGCACAGGTTTTAACTTTCAAGTAGAAAAAGTAGAAGAAGATGACAAAGGTAGGAGACTCAAAAGAATAGCAGAGGAGGAGAGAGAAAATGGAAGAGAAGAGAGGAAAAAGAAAGAGAGAAAGGATTTGATTTAGAGTTAAGTTTTTTAAAATGATGTGATTTTATTAATGAAAATAGTTTTTTAAAATATATATATATATATATAACTGCAGACAAACGGGACCTAATGTGGGAGGGCTAAGGCCCAGCCCGGACCTCGTCATCGTTTGTGTGCCCTGGTGCGGACCGTTGGGGCGCAGCAAACGGGCGGGGGGACTGTGCCGCCCACCTCTACTGCACTAGGCACAAAAATATTTTTTAAAAATAAATTTATAAATTTTTTAGATCCATTTTATAATAAAAATAGTTTTACAATTTAACTTATAATATCAAGCAATCCAGTTACATTAATTTGTGAGTTTACTTTTATTAAACTCTTTTATAACTATACCGTTTCTCCCTAAAAAGTATGAATCAAAATGTTGAAAAACTAGAAATTCCTCAAAATTGATAAAATAATTAATAGTTTTTCAATTGAACTACAAAACAAGATGAATACTTTTCTTTACAAATTTTGGCATTTGTTAGCATCGCTCAATTTCCCATTCCAATAGTTTTCCTTTACCAAATAATAAAACAAAATGTTGACATAATACGTGAAAAACTGTGCGCCATTCCGATAGGCATTAGTCCTTTTCTGCTCATAAAAAAGACGTAATGAGAAACAAAAATGGAAAATGACATTAACAAATATGTTTTGCATGCTCAGATATTTTTAATTCTTTTTAATTATTTAATAGTTAAGAAAGTAATATTTGTGAATTTATAGATGAATTTATTAGTGACTATATTTTATATATCATTATTGGAATCTAAGATCTCTTCAATGCGATGTATCCAAAAAAAAAATATCTGCAATGCGCTTCGTTTGGAGAGAATAATGTCAGAAGATATACCAGAAAGAACTTGAAGGGGCTTTATAGTTTCAACTACCAAACAAGTACAAGAAGCAAAGTTGTCGAACGACTCGAACGGGAGACTTTAATTACACTTCCATTAAATTAAATGCTTTGCGACTTTCAGGAAAGATCACCAACGGGACAAAAACACCCACAAACAAAGCTGCAGTGCTATAACAGTAATACACCCAACTGAACGGAAATACATCGATCTACATCCGAAAGATCGAACTCAAATCATCGTAGGAACAAGCCATATGATCACTCCCATCGAATCAAGAAGACAAGGAATTAGAACCACAATAATTAAGTGATTTTCCTTAATTTCTTTCACCATGCGAATAAATTTATAGGCGATCAAGAACTGTACTGCCAGATCGATAAACTCCAAATCCGAAAGTGTAACCAAAGCATAAGACAAAAAGAAGTGAAAATAGAGAGAAATTAAGAAGAAGCTAAACTAAAAGTACGGAATTCGTGGTTGTAGAAATCCAAGTACGCCAATTACCTGGAGATGCAGCACTCAAAGTGCGATCATGGAGAGGGTGTGGAAGTTGTCGGCATCCAGTTCCCGAGCTTGTGATCGTGAAGCGTGGGTCACCCTCTGGTACACTAACCGGAGAGCTCGCTCAACTCTGGAGTTGTGGCCCAGAGCCGGCTGAGTATCGAAGGCAATCTGACCCAGTTGGAAAAAGAAGAGCCTGGCTGCATAGACTACGTCTATGTAAGTTCGACGAGCCAGCCCGAAACTGAAGGAGAGTTTGAGGAGAAAAGGCCAAACCAAGCTGGTTACCAAGGGGCTGGGAGTAGTGTAGGTGGCGGATAGGAGTTTGAGCTTGGCCAATGCCACCAAAGGCAAACCCATGATGATGATGGTGTTTGAATGAGCCAGTGATCGGAGACCGAAAATTCAACTCTTTTTGGAACTGGGTCTATTAATTTGTGAAAAGGAATTGCTGAAATTAATTGGAATATTCAAGACTCAACAGTAACTGTGCGTGTTCAAGAAACGACGATTTGGCCAATCTGGGCTTCAGTGATGAGTTGGGAGAATAGGCTGCGGTCATACGTCTAATGTTTCTATTCATAAAATGATTATAGGTGAGGTTACTGTGCCGCCAGCTTTTTAGTGCTGGTGCCGTTAAGTTGTTTTTTTAAATATTTTTTAAAAATATAAAAATATACTAATATATTTAAAATTATTTAGTCACTAAGTAAAACAAAAAAATAAAATAAAATTACTGAGTGGTACCGCTGGGACAGCATAGTAGCATTATGCTATACATATAGAGAGAGAGAGAGAGCCAGATTATCAAAATCAATAGTCTTTGTAAACTTCAAAACAAAAAATAAAAATTAATATTACATGTTAATATCTAAAAATAGCACAGATTGGAAGAAAAAGAAAGTCATTTTTAACCTGTTATAGAGATTCAGGCCTTGATTAGTGTGGTTTGGAGCTCCCGACGATAGTCTGATGCGGTTATACGGTATACGTACGTACATCCATAGCAATAAATAAAAAATTAATATAAAAAAATATAAAAGATGAGATATACAGATTTATGTGATTCAACATAATGTCTATATTCATAAGAGTTTGAGGAGGGAGAATCTATTATAAAATATAATTATTTTATAGTTTCTCTTAATCTTTCGTCCTCATTGTATAATAAGAATTTGAAGTCTGTCTCCTCATGGTGGCCTTGTCGTTGGTGCTTTGATAGTGAGATTGAAGAAACTTTTAGAGAAAGTTGATTGTTTGTTTTTAAAGATGAGTTGAGATTAAAGTTGAAAGTTGAATAAAATATTATTTTAATATTATTATTTTTTATTGAAATTTAAAGAAGTTTAATTATTTATTTTATTTTGTATAGAAATTTAAGAAAATTGTAATAATTAAATTAGATAAAATGAGATAAGATGAAAAATTTTATAAAAATGAACGAAGCTGAAGTCTCTCGTCCAAGTCGTCTAATTCCCTTTCCTTTATCTTTTGCCTATGGTCATTTATATCACATCTCATTTGTTTTATATTCTATCCTTTCTTTTGCTCCTGTGCTCTTTCTCAATTTTATCATATTCTTGTCACTTTTTCCTCTCTCCTTATGTTATATTCTAGTAGAGGCTCTTTGATGTGCTGAGCTTAGTTTATTTAGACCTAAAATATTTTATTCCCGTTCTATGAAAATTCTTGAAAATTAGATTTGTGATTATGTGGCGAAAAAAAAAAAAAAAAATACCTTGTGTTTACTTTGGATAAACTTATTGTTCCTGACTGCATGATACCAATGGAGTCCAGAGAGAGAGAACGGCCCAACAGGCCCGATCGAATTAAGCCCGCGATTTGTGTTTACCAATACTGTCCCCACTTTTATCAAGAAATATTTTTGAGAAAAATATAATGTTTTTATTTTATAATAATTTAAAACTGTTTTTATTTTAATTTTTTTAATATATATTTTTTCCAAATTTGTAGGCTGTAAAATGCTCACACTTGCAAATAGACGAAAGAAAATTTTAATTGTAAATATAATTATATATTAATACATACATCAATTTAATATGATTGATTAAAAAGTAAATTTTATTAAAAATAATATTAATTTAAATTTTAAATAAGAAACAAAACTCATAGAAAAAAGAGGCCACTTTCTCATAGCAGATTTGGAACATCGAAGAAAGATGAGAGAACGACAATTTCGCCGTCTAACCATTGGCACCTCCAAGACAAACAAACAGAACAATCAACTAAAACCCACTTGTCCAATTCAACAAGAAGCAAAACGCTTCAAACGGAAGACACCCATTTCTCTCTTTTTCCTTAATAAAACCTTCCAAGGCACAACGATCTCCTCCTCTCGGGCACTGCTCTCTCTCTCTCTCTCTGACACACTCCTGCTGTGTCTCAAAATCCATGTCACTTCACTCCGATCCTTTTCTTTTCACTCTACTCAGACTATATATCTCCTTTAAATCCCCAAAGGCCCCCCTTAATCAATCTTCCTTGATCCAAGCTGAATGTTCTTCTTCCTCATGAAACAAAGCTATGAACTTTATCATATCGTCCCTTTTTATCCTTCTAGTCTCCCTCCCGCATTCAGGCTTTGCTTTGGCAAAACTTGAAGGTACGTAATCTCTCTCTCTCTCTCTCTCTCTCTCTCTCTCTCTCTCTCTCTTATTTTCCGCTGATTGCTTGATTTCTAAGATCATTTTTAGATGCTGGAGTCAACAAAATGAGAGAATTTTCAAGAAATGCTAAGGACATGGTCAGCATGTAACGCCCTTTACAGTTCTTTCATACCTTTTCATTATCTGCAATATCAATGTCTGATGATCTCTTCTTTTTCTCTTCCTTTTTATTTCAGTCTTTTGCTGGAGGAGATCAAGCCCAAAGAAAAGTTTTGCATGAAGTACATTCAGGAACCAATCCTATTGGTAATTCCATTCCGCAGCAAAGGTGGATACCCAAGTTAAGGAATAGTCCTTAAAACTCTCACTGTCTCTTTCACTATTTCTGCTATACAAAGACTTTTTTTAGCTGGGATATGATTATATACGATTTACAAATGATCTGCAGTTGACTTTTCAGTAATTAAAAGGCTTTAATTTGTCAATGTGATCTCCATGATTAGGATGGAGAAAGTTTGATATAAATGAAACTATATGGATTTTTTTTGTTTGCTTGAGGTCATATGAAGATATTGGTATTCATGTGAGGGAATATTTCCTCAAACTATTCACAACAATGCTGAGATAAATGTCATTGCTCCACATTTTATGCACTTCCTATATATGTGTTCCTCCCTAGCTATACATGAGCATAGTTTTGACTTTCATATTATACCGGCCGGTACGGTTGAAATATTTTGTTTTCATGACTTAGTCAGTACAAATAAGGATATAGTTTTGTACTTGTCAGAATTTCAACACATTAAGTTCATTTTTTGACTCACAATTCAGACTAAGCTATTTATAATTTATATATATATATGTATTTATATATAATTTATTTATATATAAACTATTATTATGAAATATAATTTATATATATTTATGTATATAATTTATTTATATATTAACTATTTCGAAACGATATCGGTATCAAAATATCTCATTTCAATATATACTTCGACCGAAACAGTTACCTAAATAGTATTCAAAACATTATACATGAGTCCATACATTTCCTTCATAGATTCAACAAACTATAGATAATAAAAATTGGAGATCATAGAGAGAATATATGTTGTGGAACATATATCATAGGATACATCATCATGTACAGCTCGATAATCTTTCCACCTCAGCAAATTTTCCTTCACACATTACATGTTAGCCAGTCAAATTGTCCGCTCATCAATTCTGCTAGGCTCAGTCAATCTCGTGCACCCTTTGCGCGCACTGATGATGTCAACGATTGTTTTATTTAAAAAAATAATTCAAAAATACGAAGACCCTTTTGCTCCCTAATTTCTACCATTTTCGCACCGATGGAAACTTGATGGACTACCCCAAATCTCCTCCACTGCACTCAAATCAAACAAATTGTTTAAAACAATGTAAGTTTAATTTTATGGCATTTTCAGTTGTGAACCAAATATTTCTATTATTGCCGTTTGGGCGGAGGTAAGTGTGTCCATGTAATCCACTTCATCCACATAATGGAAAAACAAAGAATTTATCAAGAAACCTCTCCTTTCTTACATTCTCTGCAGAATCCATCTCTTCTTTCAACCCATGTTTATGGGTATACAGGAACCGATCAAAACGGCTATGAACCGATGAGACCAATCGTCGGGGTATGAAATTGACAAAGAACTGGTCGGCAGACAAAAGGAATTGAGGGAAAACCGACATCGAAGGTTCAGCGCTAGTTTGAACCCTTGGGAAATTGCTGAACCGACCAATCCGATCTATTTATATATTTTTTGAAATATATGTATATAAAACAGCACTGTTTCATTTAAATAAATTTAAATAAGTGAAATGACGTTGTTTAGAGCCTGGATGTTAAAAAAATATAATAGAACAGCACAACACTGTTTTAAAATGAATTAATAACTCCCTACCCCTCTTCTTCTTCCTCGAGTCGTCTTCTTCATCTCTGCAACTTTCTCATTTTTCCATAGAAGACGATGGCACGACACTTCTTCCTTCTTTCTCAGTTCCTCCTCCTTCATAGAAGACGCCAAACATAGACTGAAGACCGCACCGACGCACGTCGAGACTGATATGATCGATTTTCTCTCCCCAAACTCTTTGTTTCAGTCAGTTTAATAGACTCATGGTAGACATCGGTGGTGTCTCAGTTTGGCATCGAAACCGATGCCGAACCCATTAGTGTACAGCCTTACCTATGTTTATGAACTTTTGGCACAATCAATACTCCATAGATTAATGATTACCACAAGAACGATGTTGGGTTTGTGGTTCTTGTTATTTTTTTTCCTCTAAAATTCCATAGTTTTCCCCAAATGATTTTGGCACAATCAGAACTTTCCTATTCTGATGAAAACTGAAAAGTTGAAGTCATTTTCAACTCTTCTTCCCATTTTTGGCCAAGTTTACCTCCGTTTTTTTTTATCAGTGGAGTGTTAAATAAGCAATGGCCATAGCAATGGCTTTGGCTATAGTTCACAGATGCAAGAGAAGAGAAGAGAAAGGGAAGGGAATGGCTCACACCATTTCGTAAGGCATAAACTCCCCACAACATGTCGTTTCATTTGTTATCGTGGTTTGTCAGATCATTTTCGTGCGCAAGGTGTGTACGAAAATGATTGTCTTTAGAGTTTTCCTTTATCAAAACACCTTTTTCGAACTTCTTCCTAAAGCAATTACTGCAAATGTCACTTGGAGAGCTCATTTTTTTGCCTGCTAAGGTAAAAATATGGTGGAGTTTAGGATAATATGGTCGCAGCAATCATTAATATTAGTGCAACATAAGTAGTAAATAACTTTTAATAATGATTAGATATAAAATGAATTGTAAACGAGTAATAAAATGATTAGCATCGGCGGTGGAGGTCATATTTGCATGTCCATTATGATCAATGATTAAATTTATCATATTTTAGTTGAATGGGATGGATATGAGACACGGAGAGCGTACAATATGAAAGATTCAAATCATATTAATTTAAAAATTTATTTTATGAGATAATTTTTAAAAATTTTATACGTAATTATTTTTACTTATTCATTCTACTAATGTGATTGACTGTATCATATTTTTTTAATATAAAATAATTAGTTTAGCCAATTATATAAGTAAAGTATGTAAAGAATATAATAGAACTCAATAATTTTATAACTATATCACTTCAAAAGAGAGAATCAAGGGAAATGAAGTGGAAGACACGTTCTAAACAGAGAGTCAAGAAAAGAAGAACCTGTTCATGGTGAAGCAATAGAGTTAAAATGAAAAAGGTCGAAAAGTTAGGAAGAAAGCAAGATTTAACTTCATGCATGTGATATTAATTGAGAATCTTTTCCACAAAAATGAGATGAAATGACATCTGATTTATATAAAAGTAAGATATTCTTGATCCAATAACATCTCACGATGTGAACGCATTAGAAAAGAAAAGAGCATATATTCAAAAGCATAGATTGTTGTAAAGTTCATAGAAAAGTAGACTTATATGCTATTGATGTTGTCTTTTGGGGGGGGGGGGGGGGGGGCGCGGGGAATAGTCTTTACATATGATTTCAAAAAAGATGCTACGAAATTTGTGCTAATGGAAAACATTGTCGAAAGAAGTTGGTGAATATTGATTTTATCGAAAAACTTGATTATTGACATATAACGTACGGCAATTGAGATTTTCTTTTGTATTTTCTTGACCATGGTTTCTCTTTTGTGCCTTTGTGTTCCGAAACACATTCGTGTATTTTTCTGTTGTAACATGAAAGCTTACCTTTTATTTTTTTTCAAAAGAAAATGTTATTTGGTAGAATAATTATATTTAAAAAATTTTACATTCTACATCATCCACGTGACATAATTTAATTTAAATATAAATTTTAAAATTTAAAATTTCACAAATTAAATTATAAATAATATGACAGTATAAATTTGATGGAAGGGAAATTAAATAAATACAAATATTTTTACAACTCTATAAAATTCTGTTTGGAATATTTTATAGGATTTGGCTTGCGTCCGGTGCAATAAAACAGGACATCTCTCCTGTGACAGAGATCAATGGCCAATATTACATGTTAATCAATAAGTCGAGTTCCTAAAGTATTTCTTTATTTCTTTCCACCCCCCACAGTAGCACACCATTCTGATGCCACTCATTTTAATCAAATCAAAATCCTTCACGCTGCCACTTACATGTTAAACACACCAGTAATTAAAAAATCGTCTATTTACCTATTAATTAAACATAAAACTAGCATCATAGATATTTATATTTATTTGTGTTTTAATATTTATCATAAATAATATATTACCTACCATTACGTAGATAACATAACAAATATTAATGACATTCTTATTAATCACTTCAAATTTATTTTTAATAAGATTTTGACAAAAAACTTCTATGAGTAATGCTAAATATACTTCTCGAATAACCAAACGTGTACTCCTTTAAAAATGAATAAATTTCACTATTATAAAAAGAATTTTTTTATATGAGCCAGAAATTTACCCTTTATTTAAAAAAAAATTAATTAAAAGTTTTATGCCTTATAACTAATATTATAAATATCATTTTTGAAGTTAGATAGAGTGGATAAAATATTATGGGCACTTAAAAAGAGAATAAATCTATTGTCAGTGAAAGCTTGGAAGAATTTAATTAAAATGAGTGAAATGGTACACCCCGCCCCGGGGGTGGTGTTGGTTTTGTGGTAGAACCGAAAAAATCAAAAGAGGGAAAAATTAAAAAAATTAAGAGGAGATGTCCTGTTATTTTTGTACAGTAAGTAAGCTAGATCCTATTTTATAAAATAATTGATAAAAATAATATTATAATATTATTTTATAAAAATAAAATTGTATAAAGAATTATAAAAAAGATTATAGGAATATTATTGCTGAATCTTGATAGATGAAATGATGTGACAGTGCTAATGGGGGCAATCAATATAGACCGTACTAACGTGGATGACACATGGTACTATTAAATGGGCGAAATCAAACTTTTAAGTTAATTTGGCAGTACCGCGTCATTATGTGGAATTCGTCTGGATATCATTTTGTAACTTTAAATTAAGGCCTTATCACACTCATACCGTCGCACATGATTTCATGCCAAAGAGAACAATGGAAACTATTAACATTTTATTTTTCAAAGAAAAATATAACTTTCAAAGAACTAAGCAAAACACATGCCTGAGCCTGAGCTTTATTTCTTGTTGGGAGGATCTTACTCCATTTATTTACTATTTCTTTTAGCTAAACTAATTATAAATTCAAAGTATTTAAGCCCTCTCGAACATGACAGGGAGAACATTAGCACCCAAGGCCAACAACCTCTTTCCATTCTCAACCAAGCCACCAACAGTCCCACAGTCGGTCCACCTACAAGTGGGACAAACATCCGTAGGACACCATGAAATCTCGTAAACATTATCCCCCACACCACCTTTCGATAACCGGAAGTAATTGCCGACGCTGAGTCCGCTTCGGCTTTCTCCGGTGACAATCAGTATCTTTCCAGTATCACGGTCTGTCTCGTTCACCAACCATGCAGTCGACTGCACACACTTTGTGGCCGCTGAGAATGCAACTCTGAAGTCGCTAGCCTCCGTAATCACACTCTTCTTCATAGAAAGGTGTAAAAACGACAGGAAGGCCTTTCAATCCTGAAACATTTGCCTGTCCAACGACAATGGGCAGGAGCCATTTCGATCAATCAAGGTGAAACGACTGCCGTGGTCGGTTATAGCGGGATTGATGTAGTATTTCTACACCACGTTCAGACGTCCTGCGCTGTCGAGCACTGGAGTGCGAGAGGAATCAGGTTGGGCTACTGCTGATATGGCCATCACCAGCCATATGTAACCAATGCCGCCAATCAATCTCATCGACCTCATTTCGAGTAGTCTCCGGCAACAAAAGTAGATTTGCTAGTTAAGGAAAAATGTATGGGATTCTATATCTGTGTTTGTAACTAGTATTTGTGTTTGTATTTATAGGATTTGGTGGGGGCTGTATTGAGATGAGTAGTGGGAGGACGATGGATGGAAAAAGTCCAAGAGTCTTATCCTAAGAAGAATTACGTGTACCTTACGGGTGGTATTAATAAGACTAAAACGGTGAGAGCCAAGAGTTCTGGTGGCAACCATTACGTTGGAGATGGTCGTTTATGTACAATACAGTTCTGGGGTAGCAAAATTGTATTTGCAGATGATGATGATACACTATTAGAAATTGAACCCACAAAGAAAAGGGGAAGAATAAGTCAAAACCTAGCCGTACATGACAGCTTCGGGACTTCAAATAAATGCAGCTGGGCCACTTAATTTGAAGCATGGAATTGAGTTCAAGTTACCGATTCACATACATATAGGCCTCAAAAACACTACAAATTTACATCTATTAACTAGTCTCATACGGAAAAGATCACTTCACGTAAAAAAAACCAATTAAATTCTCGATCTAATTTGCAAAGGATTCCTTCCCGTGTATCCATCTCTTGCCCACTAAGATTCTCAAAAATGGTTGGCGATATGGACTTAAATAGAAGATCAAAATTGGGCAACCAGCGCCTAACTATCGACCACGAATTGAGATTTCACAACGATTGCACTGAAGATATGTAGCTAAAAGTCACAATATAGTAGGTTTGACGTGGTGTTAGTTGTAGACACTGATTTAGGACAATTAATCAGACAAGCATCGAATCAGTGGACACGAAAGCAAATACAAAAAATTCAGGTTTCAGTCGAAGAATGCAAATGATTGTACAACTTACCAAAAGAAATACAAGGAAATGATAATAAAAAAAGGCTTTCATATATACAAATTATTTCGGATAAGCAACTATAATTCGAGTCAGTTTGCTGCCATAGAACATCTCTACCCAGCGAACTGTAAATGAACAAGATAGAACTGCAGAGAAATGCAGAGAGTGTTTCAACGGAAAATTTCCCAATCCTATTGATGTGTCGAGTATATAATTTATACAGAGTACATTCCTAAATTAAGGAATTACAGCAATCTAAATATAGACGAATATACATCAGTTTTTGCTAGAATCCTGCTGCACTATCTATTTACATTAATGATAGAAATCAGTAGCACTATTCTTGGTAAGAATATCCGCATGATTTTGCGCTAGGAATCTCGTTGATTGTCTTTTGATTGATCTGCCTTGATAAGAACATCATCCATAATTATATAGGAAGCAAATAAAATTATTCCTAGTTTAGAGTTACCCAATTGAACTGAGGAGCCAAAACTCAACAAAATCTCGTGGAACAAATGTTTAATGTTTTGAACATGTCAAATTAGACAATAACAAAACATATAGATCATATCTCCTCTTCCGATGGTCTGTCTTTTTTAACCACCTGTGTGAACCTTAAGACTCTGCAGCTTCATCTTTTCAACAAGTCACCTTAAAAGCAAGATCGAACTCAAGTTTCTTAGACTAGTCAAAATTCAGTAATTATTTGATCAACTTTGTCACTGGATTCAGCATTTAATTAAGAATGGTCATAAAAAAATTATCACAATGAAATGCGCACCAAGATAATTAACTGGAAGTTACAGGAATCTGTCATTTCCACCGAAAGCAAAAACCCATTTCTAAATAGCAATCAGCAGATCTAACTATATGTTACCACAAGAAACAGGAAGGCTACCTCAGTTAAACTACTTGTGCTCCTCTCTGGCTACAATCTTGAATTTCCCAGTTTGTTGTTGCTGCAAACAGAAGAAATACGCAATCAAATACTTCATCCTTCAATCGCGCTATCAACACATCAAATAATCGAAAATCAAATGAAACTGACCTTTCTCCATAACTCAGTGTGGTTTTTGCAGAACCCAGCGACAATAGCACCCCTCTTCCTCCCTTCCCTGTACTCAATACAAAGATCCTCCTTCAATCCGCAAGTGACATGAAAGCTAAATGGCAGCAGGGCTCAGAGCACTGAACAGCACATCCACTTGTACTCTTGCAAAGATAACACTTATCTTCCCATCTCTTCTTAGGAACATTGGAGCAATCAATCTCCTCTCGACCTTCAGCGTCCCGGAAGAACACTTCCGGAACCAACAGCGCACACACAATATGAGCCCAGCGGCCGTCTACTGTGGGCTTCGATGCACCTCCGTTGGTTGGACATAGGCAGCAAGAAGAAGACTTTCCATATTTCTCGGTTTCAGAGGAAGAGATGAGACATTGGGCGCAAAACCAATCGCCTTCGGGAATGCTCTTCACAAGGGGATTGCCATAGCAGGAGGCGTGCACCATTACATCGCAGCCATCACAGAGAACAATTGGGTCTGATGGGTCCCCATCTGTGCTTTGGCAGATAGCACATATAATACCATCATCGTCGTCGTCAGCACCACAACCATCATTAATAGCATCGACAGCGGCAGCAGCATCCCCGTTTTCTTTTTGGCTAGTGTTTGGACGAGATCGAGCGGTTGCATTTACGAGTGGGGTTCCTTCTTTCTTTACTGCTTCCGTCTCTTCCTCGAAAGCCAGACCTTGCTTGTATTCGACATTGAGGTCGAAAGGCGGCGAGAAGGGCTTCTCGAGAATGAAATCTGGTTGAAGCGCCCATAACCTTTTCTTGGCAGGCAAGGAATAGGTGGTTGGAGAGTTGGTGGTAGCAACGTGCTCAGCGAATAAAAAAGGTGAATCCCGAGACTCCTTTCTTTTCTTGGCAGGAAGTCGTGAAGAGAACACGGCGGTGTCTCCTTGTTGTTGTTGTTGATGTTGTCGTCCTTCTTCTTGTAGTTGCATGAGCCTGAATCTCTTAAGAGGAGGCAAGCCTTGGAATTTGGAGTCCATGTGGTCTCTAGGATTTGTTTTTTGACAAAGAAGAGTTACTGATTTCTCCAGCTGGTTTGGCTTTGTTTGGCGTGTAGAGATATTGAAACTAAACGAAGTTGACGGAAGAAAGAGAGATGAGTTCGTTGTGCTGTGGAGTGGTGGGAAGAGAACCACCGGCGGGAACAAGAAAATGAAACCTGAGAAATCCGAAATTTCGTCAGTTTTATAAAATTGGTGTCTTGCGTGTTTCAGATTTTCACTGTAATTTTGGCGGGAAGGTCCTTCTTTCAGATATCTTTTTGGTAGTTTTGCGGCCAACACCCGCGCTGCCCGGTTCTGTTCAATTTTGGACGAATACTCTCAGGAATCGGATCCTTTCAATTCTTCTGGGCATGTCCGTCGGTATCTAAACTGGGCTTTGTTGAGCGGTGTGGTTTCTCCTTTCCCAAAAAAGAAGAAGAAGAAAATAAAAGAAAGATAAAAACATTTTGATTCAAATCAAGCCGTTTTGAGTGGCCAGATATCGAACTATTTCAGTTTCAATATTTTTTTGTCGAGAAATATTTTTTGCATACGGTAAATGCAGTCGGCTGTAAAAAAAAAATTAATACGGGACCTACATAAAAAAAAAAATTATTTTTATAACTTTTTATAATTCATGTAGGTACCCTTGAATATAAAAAAATTTTTTATAATTTTTTTTTATTCATTCCGTACAGCCGACTACACACCGACTATATGTGGCGACTGTATGTAACAAAGTCCTTTTTTGTCTCTATGCACTAACAACTATTCAAATTAAAAAATTATTTCATTTCATTTCATTTTATCATTATAATTTTTTTAAATTTTTACACAAAATATAATAAACAATTCAACTTTTCTAAATCTCAATTCAACTTTTTCAAATCTCAAAATAAGAATAATATTAAAAAATAATATTATAAAAATATTTTATTTAATTTTCAACTTTTATCTAAACAATCTTATCTCGTCTCTAAATCCAAATGAGTTCTTAGAAACTAATTTAATTTGTTGATTTCAATCAATCAAACTCGATCTAGCATATTCAAAATTATTTATTTTTTGGCCTTTTTATCTTTTTGTTTGGTAAGATTTAAGAATACAAGAAAATTGAAAAAAGGAATTAAAAGATAGAATTATTCATTTTATTTAGCTGAAGAGAACAAATTCAACAGACAATAAATACAACCATTATGGTGACTTCATAATACAAGGCTATTTCTATTCTTCTTAAACAAAAATATTCGACGCAAAAAACAAGGAGAGAACAATTCAGTAGGATCAAGAATACAGTTGGAATTGAAAACAATACAGTACAGCAAGACCAAGAACGAAACCATGTTCTTTGTTCTTTCTTTTTTTTTTATCCAACGCTTCGAATGCGATATTTTTTCTTTTTCGTGAAGATTCAATCCTGCATCTAGGTGGGCATGAGTCTCCAAATCCCTGCCAGGACACTACCAAATATCGAGTGACAGACAGTGGAGACTGCACATGGTGCTGCTGTCAATGGATTTCCAAAGTGCTGGGTAGCAAGAACTACTCCCAGCACCAAGTTCTGAAACACAATAGGCAGACAAGAAACACTAAGATTTTTTAAGATTAAAAATAAAAAAGCACTTGCTCATTCCAAAGTTTCAACAATGGCCACAAAACAAGTAGAATATATGTATGATTCTATCCTTTTCCATTGAGAATGAAACAAATAGATGGATGTTCAGAAGTCTATGCTTGGAATTTTGTCAACAATGACTGGAAGGAGCAGAGGAGCTTCAGTCCTACAGTATATGAATTGCTTACCTGCATGCCGACACCTCTATAGAGACTGTCCTTGACGAAGAAACATCAAGCCCAAGCGTTTTAGAAAGTATGTAACTAAAGAAAAATCCAGATGCGTGAAGAAGAGATGCAGCTAGGACCACTTGTTGACCAGACATAAGTATTGCAGAAGCACTCGTGCAATTGCATTTCCACAGAGAATAGCTACAGTTGCCACGGCAATGGATAGCATCGCGGCGGGGAGGGGGAACAAATTTAACCAGGCTTTGGAAATACTGATTTAAAAATGCACCAGCCAATGCGGGAAGAAGCACTACCTGCATTCATGGCACTAAACCGACAAGAACAATGATAACTTGGGATAGCACTAATGCAGGAAAGCTCACCTGAAGTGTTGAGACTAGTAGTCCAGCTGCATCTACCGCGACATTTTTCCCACAAGTTTGAAAGTAAGAAAAGGAGTCATGAACTGCAACATGGAAGGGGAAAATGATCAGTAATTTGCCTTTTAAAAGGTAACTGGTATTAAGGAGGTGCCGGGTGTGAATTAAATTGGCTATTTACCAAAAGTTATATTGCTTTACTTCAAATTTCCAACTCAACCTTTTGTCTTACTGTAATATGATATGGCTAACTTCAATAAAGCTTACGATTTTAATATGGTGGTTGTACAATGAGGAATTTAAATTGTGCCATCCACAAATTACCTTAAAGAAAAAACATAGGTCAAGACAGCAATGCTAATTTACTAATCACGGCTGCTAAAGTGCTAGCTGCTGTCATCAACACTGAAAGCGCCACATTTCCACTGGTAGAAAAATAGGAAAAAAAAAAAAAGAAAGGAAAAAGATAAAGGCTCAAATGATTTTGGGGGAAAAGGGAAAAAATAGAGCGGAAAAAACGATGTAAGGTCTTTGGAGAATTCACAAACCGTGCAATAAAAGTGACAATGTTACTTGCTGTTCCTGCAAACCAGAGAAGAAAAATATGGTACTACACGAAGGGGAATGAGGATTGAAGTAAAGGAACATGTGAACAGATTAGCATAGATACATGCCACCAGGGCAGCAACCAACCAGTATTAATCCAGCTGCATAATAGGACGGCAAATTTAAAAGCTTGCTCACAAGGAACCCCGATAGTGGCATCACCTGCAAAAAGTTTACCATCGTGCTTCCTTTTACAATCATAGTAATAAAGTGAATAAACATAATCCCAACATCGAATTTAACTTTAGATAGCATAATCTTACTGGCGAGTTCTGGTTTGGTCTTTCACCCAAAAAAAAAAAAAAAGAAACAAAAAAGTTCTATGCTGTCGAGTATTCAATTGAACTTTGGATATAGAAGTAACCATGGCCATGCTTGGTTTCACTCTTCAAATTTTTGCAAAAAAACTTTCCCAAAATTTTGGGAATTATCTAGTAGTTCGGAATCTGGATGGCTAGTATGCATCTCAAAATTCACGTCACAAAAAATAAAAAATAAACACTTTTTTATTTTATGTTTTTCTTTTTATGCATTTTTTAAATCACTTTAATAATTTCTTTTAAAAAAATCGCAAACTCGTTAAAACATACTTCATTAACTATTAAATAAAAAAGGAAAAAAGTCTAATTGGTACAATTTGTAGGGAGAATATGTCGTGGCTTATGCATTTTTCTAAAATAAAAATTTTATACGTAGTCATTTTAACGTATTTTTTTATACATTTTATTAATATAATTAATTATATATTAAAAATAAATTAATATAATTAATCACATTAATAAAATATATAAAAATAACTATATATAATATTATTCGATAATCGTCACGCCCACACCAAGCATGGTAAAGGTTATGTCAAGAACGGTCAACTTGGGCCGAACCCAACTGAAAGAGCTCGGCTTGACGAGCACCAATAGGCATCCTAGGGCTACCCATATGGGGAACGCAGTCCATACAGTTTGCCCAAAGAACTCAATCCAATCGCCGAAACTACGAGCGCCATTAGTGTTATCGTTGTTCGATGACATGCCGCAACGAATTGGAGGGAGTCGTGAGGCTGAGGCATCGTTGATTTCTGTACGTAGAACGAGAGTGGTGGATGGGGTCCGAGTTGGTTTGTTTAGCGGCGGCGGCGGTCGTCGTTGTCATTGAAAAGGGGGTCTTAGATCAAGTTGAATGGAAGAAGAAAAACCTGGCAAAGTGTAAGACTTTGTGGAACGAGGGATGAGCAAGTGTGTTGATTTAGCTCTTCTCGCAGGATAGCTCAAACTGGGCTTTGTGCTTCGTTGAAAATCGAAGCCACTTCTTCCATGATGAGAGTATGAAAGTGAAGATTGCATTCTCTCTCTCAGTCTCTATCTGAGTAGTTTCAACCGGTAGACAGACTGCGTGCATTCATGGCTCGAAGCATGTGCAGTGAGCATGCCCCATTTCCCTGGACGCTTTCCACATAAAAAAAAAAAAAAAAGATTTTGCTACACAACCTCTCAACATTCCATTTTATTTTTATTTTTTTACATATTTTTTTACATTAATTTAATTATTTTATTTATTATTTATATATTAAATATTTGATAAAAGATAAAATAATAAAAATTAAAAAAAATGTAGGGTGTGGAATGTTGAGAAGTTATAAAAATCAGCAATACTTTTCATAATTGGGTGAACACCGAGCAGTGACGATTTTTTATTGATCAGTAATTATGTATGCACGTAGTAAATTCTATTATTAAAAATTAATTTTTTATATAAATTTATATTTATTAATTTTTTTAAAAAACAAATACGATAGTCGCAAATATATTTATATTTATTTTTACTGTGACTTCAAAAAATTTTTTTTTTTGATAGGTAGTGACTTCAAAATTTGACAGCCTAGTCCGTGTGGTGTCCAGCTGGAAATATTTAAAAAAAAAAAAAAAGCTAGTGCCCAATCACTGCCAATGGCTCATAATTTATTAGAAGAAACCCGTTATTTAATATAAAAATAATAATTAAATGTAGCCCTGCTAAACCGTCAGTACCAAAACCAAAATATTCTGTGTATTTTTGCATGCGGGCAAGGCTTTGGTAGTTTTTTGTTGCGGGGTTAGCAATTGTAGACTTGAAGGAGTGAGAGAATATCAAGGTAACTAAAATGAATGAATTAAACCTTGTACTATGAACTCCTATTAGATAGTTGCCACTAAAAATTGGGAATATAAGCATCCTATCATGCTCATCTAGTCACACGGCTAATCCTAGAGAAGCAAAAATCAAGCCAATATTGATTCTTGAATGAATGAAACTTTACAGCATAAAACTAAGGGCTACAAGAAACCATGTATGATAAATCATTTTTGCAGACCATAATACCAGACTACCAGTCCATATCAAGACTACTGATGAATGGATTTCTTTTTATGTTCATGTATACCGTTCATTTAATCAATCACAATATCCAGTGCTCCTTCATATGGATTTAATCATCTCAAAGCGGCTACACCAATAATGTTGTACAAATGAACTTTTAGTAATTAGTTAACCCTACCAAAGAGGTAGTGTATACTGCATTTCACACTAAACCAAAATCCATAGGTCCTGTTTATTTTTCCTCATCATCATCATATCAGTATGCACTCGATCACAATCAATTGACACCAGGGGCCTTCACAAGCCACCAGCCCACAGATGTCCATGTCAAAGTAGCTTTCATAAAGGGAGTAAAAATGGAGATGATTTCCTTTGTGCCCAAAAAGAGGCACAAAAGGGTGGATCAAAGTTCTATAAAATGTTCCATAAACCTGGAGACCATCACCCCAACCATGGAGGTGAGGTCATCATCAGAACCCATTGCAGCATATATATCAAAATGACAAATTACTTCTCAGGATACAAAGTTCTATACACCAGGTGGTCTGATCTAGCCAGGCCATTGATCTCAGTGAAGCAGCCCTATGAATAGGCGAGGGGTCCCACAGGGAATGAAACAGTTCGGGTTTCTAGCTTGTGCCACTTCACAGGATAACCTGAAAATAGAACTCAACTTGTAAGGATGATGATCAGCAGAAATGCATATGAATTGAATCCTAATCCATATAGTAGAAGTTGGTACAAGCATATAGTAGAGAGAGAGAGAGAGAGAGAGAGATTGAAGAGGAAGCATATTTTCCATAGGTCAGCCTCAAATAGTCCGTTAGAAGCTTCTATATTTGCTTTGTCTAGCCAGTGTGGCGAAAACATAGGTCCATGTGGAGGCGATTAAGGCTAGCCAAAGTTCATATTGGAATGTATTTTTGCAACTTATGCTCACGTGATTTCTTAGATTGATACCCACAATAGTGATTTTACAATTGGTTGAGATGTTTATATCTATTAAATTTTGGGAAGAAAATATGAAGAGACTAATAACGACATTTTTCTCTTGCACAACTGATTGGTTAACGTCACAATGCATTGAATACATGCATTCCCACTTTCTTATATATTGTATTAACTTATGATGAGGCAAACAACTTTTGTAAATATTAAATAGGAATCAACACTAGACAAAGAAAGTTATGATGTTTTACATGAGAAACAGATCATCTTAGGAGACGTCCTATAGCACTTGAATATAGAGAAGAGTAGGATCAATGGACATCTAATTGTATAATACATGCTCATGGTGTGGGGTTATGGAACCGTACTGACAGATGCAGATAATGATAAACTACTTTAGATCAAAGGTGGGTGTATTATAGTTAACGAATACAAAATATAACTGGAAAAATTACCTTGAGACATTAGAGATAGAGGTAGGTTAAAACATTCGCATAAAGATTACTTTACTGTACCATCAAGTTAAGACGAATTTTCAAATTTTTTGGGAACAATTTCGACCAAACAAAAACCCCTATATATGATCAAATGTCTCAAAAATTATCATGACACAACATGTCCATTCCTGACTTAAGTATCTAATGAGTAATAGGTCAAGATACCAGTTAGAACACAGCTTGGTTTGCTTGTGAGAAAAGCCTATCTGTGTCCTTGAGCTCGTTGCATTTCATAGGCACTCCAGGAAGCAGGACCAGGTCCATAATGAGGGAAATTTTCTGCACCCGCCTGAACCGGAAAGTTGCAAGGAAAGAACAACATATGCCCAATCGTTAGCATGACGACATATAAACAGAAGCAGGATATTTACAGTTGCTTAAACAAGGGTAATAAAGAAATCTAACACAAAGCAAAACTTGGAAAATTCATAAAACAGAAAACTCACAGGATTCATGCCATAGCCAGCAGGATAAGGATTGCCTGCATAACCTGTTTCAGGATTTCCATAGTTCACATTGTAGCCTGTCCCTACATATAATATGCATGTTCACGTGATAATCAATATCCAAGAGAAATATTATCAGCATCATGTAATTAATTGATCAATTGATTTATGTATATAAAATGAGAGGAAGAATTCAATAATCAAACCACCCTAGGTGAAGCTAAGAAACAACCACTTGGACCCACACTGGCCTAAATTGACCCATTATTCACCTACAAACACAAGCGAGTTGAAGAAGTGATTTGAGTCGTTTTTTTCCAGCATCTTATATGATGTGTTGACTCTTTGATCACCAGGAAAAAACCTCATAACAGTTGCATACCAGGATTCCCAACAGCAGCAGCAGCACGAGCTCTCTTCTCTGCATTGGCAATCTCCGCACGAAGCTTCTCCAACTCTCGAGCCATTGAGAGCAACTTCTTCTCCATCACTTGCCCATGCTCATAATTATCGGCATATCCTTTCTTCTCATACTCGATGGCCGATCTAAATGCAAACAAAGAATATAGAAATCTTCAGAAATGAACACAATCGTACTCGAAACATAGACTCGATATCACAAGAAAAAATAATAATAATAATCTGATGTAAATTACTACTTTGCACGTTGCAACTCCTGCTTCATAGTCTCAATTTCCGCCCTTAATGCTGGTGCCTGTTGCAAATCTGCCGTAAGTCTAGCCAAATCTTGTGTCATCGCTTGTACCTGACCCGTGAGCCCCTGCCTTGAGCCACTAAGCTCTTTAATATCAGCACGAACTTGAACAAGCTCGGCACGCATGCCCTCAACCCCACGAAGATCCGCCTCCAAATGAACAGACTTCTCATATAATCCTCTCATCTGACCATCCTTCTCCGCCCGCAAGGAATCTGCCAAGTGACCCATCTTTTGCAACTCATGTTGCGTAGCTTCTAGTTCCTGCTTAAGGGCAACATGGGTCGCAGCTAGCCTCTGGTTATCGACTAAGAGCCCCTGAATTTCTTGATACTGAGCATCAAGACCCTCCTGAATTACTGCAGGATGAGGAGGGAGTGATCTGGGACCCATTCCGAAGTGGGATTCTCTCATCTCCTCGAGTAGAGCTGGATGGGGTATTGGCCCAACCCCTCTGCCAAACGGTACTTCACGGACTGAGGGGGGTAGTCCCGCGTGAGGAGCCCCTTTCATTGGAAGCGGGGGTCCGCGATTTCTTCCAGACATTATTTCTTGCTAGAGATTTGGCTACCCAGAAGAGAAAAGACAGCAAATTCAGAGTTTGGAAAGCGACACTCACTAAACTGAGTTCAATCAATTATAAAAAATGAACCCAATAAAAATAATCCAGAAAATTGATAAAAATAAATAAAAAATCATAATTTCAGACCTAAACTTCGTTAGAACAATTCGACCACAAAATCATTGAAGAATACACAAAATAAAATAAAATAAAAATAAAAATTCAGGAAAGCCCAAAGCCTTAACCGTCCGATTGGTAGCCGAGAAGACAGTGGAAACGAAAATAGAAAAAAGATTTCCCTTTCCGAATAAGGTTTGATTACGTAGAGACGGCCGGAAAACAAAATAACAAACTGAGTGAGTTCCACTAGCACAAACCACAGGCAAAAGTCAGCATGAACAAAAAAAATGTGGAATTCCTCTTTCAATTTTTCCAAAGTTTCTAGGCAGAGATGCTACTCCAACGAATAATTATGAAAAAAGCGGACAAATGTGATAGAAGAAAAATTTTAGGAGCAAGATAACAGACCCCAGGGAAGTGAGAGTTTTAAAGTCCAGGTGGATTGAGAGATTCAGAAACAAAGATTTCTCGGGCTGGTGTGAGCTCAAAACCCTAGCCCTGGGTTTTTCTCGCCAGGTTTGGGAAAATATGGAAGATAAAATGTTTTATTATTGTTATTTATTAGTATAGAAAATGATAGTATGCTCATGGTTTTGTCGCCAGCTTTTGTATTATTGTTTTATTTTTAATTTTATTTAATAATTAAGAGAGTAATTATTAATAAATTGATGTATTTTTATTTTTTAATATTTAAAAATATAGATAATTTACACTAAGCGCACAGCCAACAGCACACGTGCGATCAATTTCCGTTGAATAATTAATTTAGTTAAGAACATTTATTGGATTAAAATTAATCCCATGAATACAAGTTATCAAATTATGCAAATTATCAATTTTAATAATTTATAGATATAGATTCAAAAATGAAAAAAAATATTAACTTTCCTATATAGAAAATTTTATTTCATAATAAGTAAATATTTAATATTTATATTTAATTCATTTAATATTGTTGTAAATTCAAATGATTTATATTGTAATATCAAATTTTGATAGCGAAATATTTTAGTCAAAAGTTACCACAAAAGTAAATAAATTGACTGATAAGTCAGATTATAAAATTATTTTTATTATAAAATATATATCTAACGTATTACATGAAACCACAAAAATTTATTCAGTATAATATTTTTTTAATAATGTTACATACAGTCACTTTTACGTATTTTTTATACACTCCACTGATGTGATTAGTTGCATTAATTTTTTTAATACACAATAAATTACATCAATAGAATGCATAAAATAATATACAAAAATAACTATACATAGAATTTTTTTATTTTTTACTTTTTATTTATTTTTTATTTTTTGGCTATAAGAGTTATCATCTTAATAATAGCTGCATGACTAACATGCTGCCCACAAGTTAGCAGTTTCAAACTTTCAACGCCAATTTGTGTACAGCATGCGGCTATTTTTGTCCAGCAACAAACATGAATCCTTTGATATTTTATATGGATTATAGGAATCCTAATATAATAAATGCTTTTAACTTCCTGATCATGTTTCATAGTTTCATTTACAACTACCTTGAGTACCTCGTGAGGAGCTTTTATTAGTTTCCAACGGTTTGATGTTCCAACGGTTATAACCACTGTAGCCCACCACAAAATGTATAGCCCACGGTGGAGGCCCAACTAGCGGTGGACCTCACGTGAAGTTCACCAATTCAACAAACTCATGAATATTTATCTCATCTTTCCAAATATATCGAAGGCAACACTACTTCTGCATGCTCCTCACTTTGCTCCTTACTAGAATAAGCAAGGCATGGAAGCTTTGTGGAATTTGGAGGACAAACTCAAGCTTTCAACCCAAGAAGCACTTGTTCTATTAGTATGTGCTGGTTTCGCCTTCGTTGGTATTTGTGCGGCGACAATACTGAAGAAGAAGAAGGGAATGAAAAAACAACTTCCCAACCATGATGGCATGGTCACCAGCTGCGATGAGTTGATGAGAGCAAAATGTTCCGAATCCGAGGCAAGGTGTGGTTGGTTTTCGATAAAGAGGGTGTTGATGGGGTCGGTGAGGTGGAGTAGAGCAAAAAAATGGGAGGAAAAAAGAGTTGGATCAGGTTGGAGAGAAAGGCCTACACCATTGCTTAGAATGATGGAAGGGAGTGAATTTGATGTGGGTTGGCAAAGCCATAACTCGGAGTCACCAGTGTGGCAAAGGCCTATACTTATGGGGGAGAAGTGTGAGTTGCCGAGGTTCAGTGGGCTTATTCTCTACGATGAACGAGGCAGGCAGCTTAGTGATCAGTCTCATCAAGAAATATCTTGCAAAGAGAACATTCATCCCCAGGTAAATAGAGAGAATAAAAATAAAAACACCTTATAGAAGTGCTGCTTAATTGACAACAAATTGTTACATTCCTAGTTATTATTATTATTATTTATTTTCTGATGTGGCATTGAATAATTAAAAAATAGTTTATTATATTTTAGGTATGGAATAATTATTTAACATTGTTAGTAAAGGATAAGAGAAATGATAATTGAAATGGCACAATCATATATACAGTTGAAATTACTTTTACGTTGAGCAAAAGAGGCCTCGTTGCCGTTTGATTGACAGGATATGTTTAGGAATGGACCACGCTTAGTTTCAACTTTCACATCCACTTCCATCTTAAGCATTTAGGTGATTTCTTTGTTTTGTCGCTGTCCCTCTTTGGGGGCGGGGGGGGGGGGGGGGGTGTTGTGGGTTGGAAGGGGGGAGGAGAGGAATTGGAAAAACTTTTCATGCTGAGGGAGGACTTGGAGGATTTTTCTTGCTAATTCCCTTGTTTCTGCTTTTGTGTAGGTAAAAACAGCAGCTGTTGTGAGAAATACTCTCAGGGATTTGCTGTGATCTTCTTTTTTTGGATTTTTTTTGTCTTTGTTGGCTTTCCCAATGTTGCTCTAAGCAATGCTGTAATACAGCGAGCTGTTCCAAGATCTTAAGAGAGTGGGATGTTTTGAGATGAGAGTTACAATTACATAAAGAAGTACCAGTAAGTTAGAATGATTATAGAAGTATTTGGCAAGCAGGCAAGGTGGATTTCCAGTCCACAACTTAGATCTGTGATCTCTGAAAGCGCATTTTTTTCATCCATATAAAAGTGCCAGATGATAGAGCCATTCAAAAAATGGCTTTACAGGTTTTGTCATTTCTAGGGAAATTACAAGCAGTGTAATATGAAACTCGCTGATTGATGATCTTATATCCTTAGACGCTTCAAAAGAAAAAGAATGAGGAAAACAAAAGATAGGTGACAAATGCTTCGAATATCCATGATTTTTTGTTTTTCTAAAAAATTGCATACATACTTCAAATTCTCAGAGATCTAAGAGCAACATGTAAGGCAAGGGAGAGAGCAATGAGGCTGAGAACGGCTCAAGAGACGGCTTGAGGTAACTTGGCAACTTCTTACCATTCTTCGAGCAGTCTGCATTCTTATTTTGTGCACAAGAATGGTCTTCACCTATTGCCACAAAAAGAAGTAAAAACAACACAGATCCCATCAATGAAATATTATAACCCATGAAAATA
The DNA here is from genome assembly GCF_018687715.1 of Carya illinoinensis. Lineage (NCBI taxonomy): Eukaryota > Viridiplantae > Streptophyta > Magnoliopsida > Fagales > Juglandaceae > Carya > Carya illinoinensis. The sequence continues at coordinate 28,110,045 of NC_056763.1, forward strand.
ATTTACAAGCACACACCAGTGCAAAGAAAGCCAAAACAATCACAGATTTCTCAGGGTGGAATATGGGAGTACAGCACCCATTTATTTAGACAGAAAATTTGATCAATCTGAAAGATCCATCACTAGATGCCTCAGAAAATGCAATCACCTCACATAAAAAAGAGAAAAGGGAAAGAAAAAAAGAGAGAAAAAACTATGAGCTAATAAGTGAACCAAAAGTGTCTGTACCTTTGCTTGCCAGCATCGCTATTCATGCATACGACACTATCAAAGGTTCTGCAGAGTCTTCTCTCTGTCTTCTGCTATAGAAGAAATACAATACCAATTGTACAATCCCTAAAATGGTTCCCATCCCATTTGGAACCTGAAGTTCAAACAGAAAGAAAATATATGTGAGAAAATACAAAGACCTACACATAAGAAACTGAGGCTTATATATATAGATAGGAAAATTCTATACGCCATACTATCATCCCACTTGCATCCCACTAAGTAAGATGTTGCATATTTACCACCATTGAATGATAATTTATTGCATGCTTCTTTATCATCCAATGATGATAAATGCGCCACATCATTTATAGTAGAATGTAAGTGAGATAGTGGTGTGGTGTATAGCATTACTCATATATATATATATATATAGAGAGAGAGAGAGAGAGAGAGAGAGAGAGAGATATGCAATCAATTTGCTGAGAGGAGCTCACATAAATGAAGATGTCATCATTAAATAGTCCATATAGGAAGAAACACGTGCTCATCAGGAAGGTGGAAAGGGAGAGATAGAATGGCATAAATTCAACACTTTTTGTCCGGATCACCAAATTCTGAAAATAACATTTGCAATTGAAAAAACTGAAAAATGAACCATTTATTATAACAGGTATGCAAATGCCTGAGATATACTTACAATTATAAACAACGGTGAAGCAAACATTGATATGAGAGAAGCTCCACTTAGTAATCCAACAAATATCCACCGCATAGTACGGTCAAGTATTTGCAAGCTCCCAGCCACTACGATTGCAAGTAGCCCAAAAACTACCAGCAACAATATAAGCATCCTAATCTGCCAGAAACAGCAAAGGGAAAGCTTAGAACTGGACATAAAGCTTTGAGAGATTTTATCAAAGTGCATGTATATTTTACAGGATAAACAACCTTCCTTCCTTTCTCAGCATATGTTATGAAGAGTATTATGTAGATCAACTGAAAAACTGCACCGGCTGAATTGACAGTCATCACCAATATATTGTTAGAAGATATGAGGGGCGTACCATACCACGTACAGAGCAAGCAATTCAAAAGAGCATATATATACGGCAACCCTGAGAACTGTTCAGTCGATCGGTTTCTGAGAATTCTCCTAAAAGTGGGTCTGGAAATATAAAGGGGGGAAGGAACCAACGAAACTAATTAGGGAATGAAATATAGTATAATCTATATTGTCCTGTTTATCCTTCAAAAAGTCTTATAAAATGGGAGGAATATTCAGATGTGAAACTTACATCGGGGACACAAACAGCCCAAAAGCAAACAAATTCCCTGCAACAAAGAAGTATGCATATCAACATGACATTCTAAGTATTAATCCTCATTTTCCAACTCTCTTACGAAGACAAGTAATACAAAAATATTTTTCATGTAATTCGGTCTTTATCACTATCTGGAATATAGCCATTTAGTGCGCCCTTGAGATTCCCGGTTTTTACAAAGTAATGGCATTTTTCATTTCCTTTTTTCCTGAAATGATTGCACTCCCAGTCCCCTGTTAATTTATGGATACACTCAAGTTTTCAGTGTAATTTTATTTTCTTCTTTTTAAATTAGTTTTAACATTAAACAAGCCATAGAAGCCCCAAGTTTCTTTAGCAGTGTCTGAAAACTCTGAACATGATTCATTGATTCCTGTTAGCGTTTACAAACCGTGCCAATGAAAGCAATCTCAATGCAGCATTTCCTTTAAAACATAATATTTTGAGGTGAAACCATGGTAAAGGTTGGGGAAAAACGTTCCTTGTGTTAACAGCGGGTTCAATAGCAGAGATCTGGGCTAATCCCCAAATTCAACTCCTTCATAACCAAAAGAACAAAGATCGAAATAGTCATAGTAAGCTAGAGAAATAAAGACCCACATTTGGTACTACTTTTACTATCTCTTGATTAAACTACTTTTTATCAGCACATCAAAACTACTTCTTCCATATAGAAGGCAACAACTCTAGATTGAAGCATCCAGATCATGAAAAGTGCAGAAACTTCAGAATCTCTGATGAAAAGGTACAAAGACTAGTCACGTTTCGCTTTCACTAATTAAAAGCAAGATTTACAAATGAACTAGGCTAATAAAAGAAAATATATCATGCTTCCCCAGAAATATGGGCGACTCTTAATCAACTTTTCAGAAATTATCAAGCTCTTCGTCCATCATTGATCATAACCCCAGGAAGCGATGAGTTTCTCACCCAACGGTAATCATGAATGTCCCTTTTTCTTTAAAAAAACGGCATATGGGTTATCTTTGATCTAAGCTAAGAATGCAAGAACAACCAGAATCGAATCAATCAAATCAGCGAATTTATTGCACGGACTCACGGGAATTTCGAATTTAAAAATGATGACATGGACTTGCTTCATATATTCAACAAAATTAACGAACGAAGTCCCAGAAAATAAAAACAGACAGAGACAGAGAGAGAATATACCGGCGACTCCAGCTGCATCCTTACAGATTGTAAGAACAGAATACGAAATAGAATGAATCATCAAGAAGGAATGCTTCAGCACCAACTCTTCGTAAATCAACACAGGAAAAACAACGAAACCAAAGTTCCAAACCAAGTCTTTATATCGCAGTCACAGCACCCAAAACATTTGTGTTTTCTCTCACAGAAAAGCAACTCGATAGGCCGCCGTCTGTCCGAGAAGATAAAACACTCTATATTGAAAAAGATCAGGGTCTCCTGGAGTTCCGCGAAGAAGGGTCTTGTTCTCTTTATTTAAAGATTTTTTTGGTGAGGATGGGCTATTTCCCATGTGTGAAATTCATTCATCAACGCTCCCAAAAAAACAAAAACCAGTAAAAACAGAAGAAACAAAACAAAATTATACATGGACGGTCTTTCTTCGGATGATAGGTGCTGAGCTGGTTTGACAGCGATGGCTGTTTCTAACGTGTTTGTCCGCTGGAAAATGCAGAGATGCGTGGGAGTATAAACTAACGAGCATACGTACAGTATTTTTATGTATTTTTTACCTATGTTATTGATATAATTAATTAAATTAATTTTTTAATATATAATTAATTATATTATTAGAATGTATAAAAGAGTACTAAAAATACACGTAGACATTTTATAAACCTTGTTCTTCGTTCATTCTTATCCATTGTCCAATCCTTCTCAGAATGCAGTCAGATAAGATCTTTCAAATCTGTTTTAATTGACTATATTCTGTTTTTTATTCCTAAGATTCCTTTGAAAAAACTTTTCAACAAATATATATCATTGTCATCCCATCTCTCCTTTACCTAATTTTGGAAAATTAAACAAATAAATCAAGGACCAATAGATTTATATGAAAATAACATGCTTTTTAGAGCTTTGTTGTATCATGTTTTTTCAACCAAAAATATAAAAACTTACTTCCTTTAAAACTGTAATTAATATTATCCTAATAAAAAAACATGTTTCCATGGTCTCTTTGTACAAGTAAGACCGTAAAAGTTAAAAGACAAGGAAAGGTTTTGATCGGGATGATTATTGAGTGCTGAAATTACAGTAACGCCTATACTTTGCCCTTTCAACACTAGGAGATTTTGAATAAATATAATTATATATTACAATAATCAATTTTATTGTTATACATAATTACAATAAGAAAATTTCGCTTTTTCTGATATATAGAATAACCAATAGGTCATAATTAGAACAATAAAAATTAACAATGCTATTGATATTTTTTGGAGTATTGAAGATGGCTGCACTTTGGGGTTTCATTTTAAAATTCGAAACTAATGAAATGAGAAAAATATAAGTACCACATTTTTAATATATATAATTTTTTATTTTATTGTAATATATATTTAGAAAAACATATTTCAAATTTCATAAAATACAGTATAATAAATACGTCACGATTAAAATAATTTTGTTTAACGAAGAAATGCGTTCATATTTAAGAATATAGAAATAATTACTGCTAACTACTAAAAAAAAAAGATATTTTGGAAAAGTCAAAATATTTATGGGTTTTTAAATTAATAATATATATTACTTATTTTTAATATATTCATAATATTTTCTATTCAATAATTAAAAATACTTTTCAATAATTTGGGAGATTAACCAATTTATTAAATTTCTAAAAAGTTAAAACAATCTCATCTTATCTTATTATCTAAACACACATATTTTACAAATTATTTCATTTCATTTTAATTTAAAAATTTTATTACTATTCAAAATATCCCACTCATCTCATTTGAACGGCGTAACAAAACGAGATCTAATACCCATGTTCAATCATTTTTATTTTTTGCTAGAACGTGTCTTATACACTTGGATGAGTAATAAACACTTCTCGCTTCTTTGGTTTATTAACTATACAAAAAACGTGGCCTTTTTCCTTTTTCCTTTTTGTAATGTTGTGGATGAGTAATAAACACTTCTCTCTTCTTTTGTTATCCAATTCCAACTTGGTCAGTACTTGATTTGGACGTTATCAAATAATTATTCTTGCCCAATACTCAATGAGTTGGAAAATCATGTCACCTTTCGTTGACCTCTATCTGTAATGATTTTTTTTTTATAATAATAATAGAGTACAATATGAGATTATGAATTCAAGTGCATGTATAAATTACAAGCAATAATATAAAAGAAGTTATCTCATTTTACGGTGGAGACACGAATCTTTTTTTGAGGGGTCAAACTTAGGGTTGCTGTGAATATACATCATCCAACATTTATTACAGCCCGAAAAACAATTAGAAAATGGAGCAAAGAAGAAAATTAGATAAGATAGTTGTCGAGAGAAGGTCGGATATCAACTAGCAACATTGTACGAATCTCGTGCTTTAATCAAAACTCGACAATATAAAGGAGGTAGTACAATATCGGTCGATGATTGCTGCAGTGGGACACGGTGCAGCAACAAGATGCAAGTAATTGTAGGTTTTTTTTTTTTTTTAAAAGAAATTTACAAAATAATCAAACTAAGATATAGTCAGTTGAACTGTGTATTCATAAATTTTATACACTACATACTATATAATTTTTTATTTTTTTAAATTTATTTTAATTTTATTATTCTTAAAATAATTAAATTCTTTTACTTATAATTCATATATCACATATTTGATAAGAAAAATAAATAAATAAATAATATGAAATATATGAGACTTATGAATAAAATTTTTCTAATTGGTTATATATTTAACAGTCAAGAAATATCTTAAAAAAATATCTCCAACCGATTATCTAAATAATTATATATTTTTTCCAAAGGTTTTTTTTTTTTCAGTTGGGATGTGAAAATACGCGGGATGCACAAGAATTGGACGAATAAAGAATATACTGAAATTAAAAATGATTTAATATTAGCTGTCATTGTCAACATAAAATTAAACAATTGTTACCACCAAATAAAGTTGGAATGATACGAATAATTTATTAATGAAAAATGTTTGTCTTCTTGTTTGTGGCTTCTGCTAAAAGTTAATATTGAGACTTTTTATTTTTTTATTTAATAATTAAATAAATATTTAATATATATATATATATATAATTGAAAATAAAGAACACAAACAACTTGAGGGATCCCTTAGCGGGGACTGTAGAGCCGCCCTTATTAATAGCAGGATATAAAGTTGGAGCAATGGGGTAGAGATTATTTGAGCAAGCGATTGAGACGTGCGCGTTTCTTGCTCAAGAAACATGTGCATGCTGACAATGCAATCTCGTTAAAATAAAGAAAATGGACAGATAATCGGGGTTTTCGGAAGAAACACATGTAAACTATTAATAGACATGATGGGCATGCACAGTTTAAATCAACAATTCTCATTTTCGCATGCCGAAGTATATTATTAAAAAATTATTCTTTCGTATAAAATCTTAATTTTTTTTTTAAATAAATATATAAGATTTGTACATTTTAAAATTACAAATATTATTTCTTGATTTTAAGATAAAAGGGCAGCGTGAAAAAGATTTTTTATTTTTTATTTATTTAAGAGGAAAATTGTTGGGTATGAATGGGTTATGTTTGATGATGAGCGGAATGTCCAAAAGTATTATCGAGAGAATGTGAGCCCAGTATCCATTGTTATACCAGCGCCATTCCTAAGAAAAGTTGCAATTTAGTTGTAATCTAAAAGCCAAAGCACTTGAAGAGCAAAAGGTGACTCGCACCTGCTCTACTTCATGTTAAAGAGGTCCGTCTCTGAAAATAAATGATATCAATCTTCCAGCAAATAAGCCTAATATACATACAAAAAGCAAGCAACTGAAACATAGAACATAATCTTTGTTTTTTGGCTTTTCCTAGTTAGTTTTAAACAACATACCTAGGACAGAGGACCGAAATCAAATACATCGACGATGCAAAAACTAAATGAACTTCTGTATGGGAGCTGAAGCATAACCTATAACCCCAGAAAACAACACTGGAGAAAAGGTATGTTAACCTCTTGAACTGACCAGGATCACTCAACGCGTCTTGAACTGAAAACTGATTTAAATCTATCTCTCTATTTGTATCCTTTTGTCCCTTATGGGCAGCTCAATGGGCTTCTGAGCTTCATGTGGATGATCTGGACCCTTGTAAACCTTTAGGTGGTTGAACAAAGCTCTGCCAAGCTGCACACAAAAAAACAAAAAAACCCACTTTTGAGGCACATCGGTAGTAAAAAAATGTTGACTATAATAAAAAAGACAACTGATAAATTTAATGTATAATTGAAAATTTACTAAATCCCCATGTCGTTGAACAGGGCTCTGCCAAATTTCAAGACTTCCCCGATCGTGCGAGGTACTTCATAGTTCAGTTTCTGGCAATAATTCTCTAGGCTATTACCTCTCTCTCTCTCTCTCTCTCTCTCTCTCTCTCTCTATATATATATATATATATATTATATATATATAAAGGAATTCTGAAGGTTATCCTATCGACAACACTGACCGCTAAAGTTCTTTAACCTGGTATTTTTACCCCTTGTAACTTGGCTCAGTACTTTTGAGATCCATTTTTAACTGTCTTGCGCTTATATAGTAATGATAGCAATGCCTCGTAACCAAACTAAGAGCTTCATAACATTAGGAGACCAGTTAATCAGACCTACTTAAGCAAAGTAGTCAACATTGTCCGTAAGAACATACAAGTGTCCTTTAATGAGTAATGCTACGTACAGTCATTTTTGCGTACTCTCTGCGCACTCTACTGATATGATTGGCTAGATTAATTTTTTTTTTTTTAATATACAACCAATCACATTACTAGAGTGCACAAAAGAGTACGCAAAAGTGACTATACATAAAATCTTTATTAATTAAATACTGAGAACCAGCATAAAGAGAGAAAAATAAAACTTTGGCTTTGGATGGAGTTTCAAAGTAATGCATACAGAACAAGAATACAGAACAAGGAAATTTGAGCATAGAATGTAAATCACAACAACGGAAAATTAACAGAGAACCGAGCAGCAAGACTGGTTAACAGCTTGTTTCTCGTTGACACATATTAACGAATCCAGTAGATTCAAAGTGAAACCCAGCTTTGACAGCACTTTATGTAGCAATTATGCCTAATAAGAATAAAATAAATTCCACAAACATGCATACAAGTAGAACAAACTCACCCTTTTGGGCCATGCTTTACATAGCAAGTACACATAATAAGAATAAAAGAAATTGCACAAACATGCATGTGTATATAACAAACTCACCCTTCCTTTGGGAAGCATACCGCGGACGGCATGTTCAATAATTCTTTCTGGAATTCTCTGCTGTAGCTGGTCAAATGTTTCCACTTTCATACCACCTGGTCGTCCTGAATGCCTCCTGTAGAGCTTTTGGGTCCTTTTCTTACCAGATACAGCTACTTTTTCTGCATTTATCTTTTAATTCAAGTATAACAAAATCATTTAGGACTCTGTCTATGAACCATGTAACTAATCTATGTAAGAAAGCACATAAGGACTATCAACACAAGACATTGGTAAGCAAGAACATATATCTCTAGTTGTGCACATGTTTGTTGTTCTATCTCCCGTTGTCAGGACTTATTTCTCTTTTTCATGCGTGCATAGATCATTCTCTGTACTCAGGCAATACCTCATTTATTCATTAATAAGATTTTAACTTAATTGTCAATATATAAATACACACACACACGTATATCAGTTCATTACTTTACTAAAAAAAAGTCCCACCGTGTAAAAACAAGACATCATCACCTTTGCTTGGTTAAATAAATAAAATTCCTTCATTGCAGATTAATAATTTCCACAAAAAATAAAACAAAACACAGTGGTGACATTACCTACTGCTGGTTTAAAAATTCAGCATCAAAATCTGATACTTAAAATTGGCAATAGAACCTGGTAATTCACATGATAGTAGAGACCTAACATCGAGTAAGAAAATTTACAGAGATACAAAATTGCCAAACATACTTTGTCAAGCCAGCCAAGTACAATGACTCGAAGGTATGCCTTCAAAAGGCCTAATTGCATCTACCAGAAGCACGGGAAGCATTACAAGTAAAGCCTTCCCTTTAAGAACATAAATCTCTAACTCCTACTCTTTGCAACATTTGTGCTGTATCTACAGAACTCCTTACCCAGCACAATGCTTAACTTCAGATGGAAATCATGCAACTCCAAGATCAAACTAAGCCAAAAGATGATAATCCATTTGGTTCTCCTTGATACAAACACGAGGTGACATGCGTGTAATTACATAGACAATTTGTTATAACCAATAAAACTTTATTAAAGAGGGCAAAAGGCCCAATCAAAGTACATATGAATACACACCTTCATACCTAGACGTGTGATATGCACATTGTCAACCAAGCCAATATATAAAGATCAATAGTGAGAACAACAAGGTGACATTGTCAACAAAGCCACTAGAAAACAGATCAATAGTCCGATAAGAAAGGTAACAAAACTCATGTGAACCACAAGCCATCTTCACGATGAGCTTAGACTAATAAATAAAAAGACTTGACAGAAAACTCCGAAGTTGAGGACTAAAAGAACAAATAGATGAATTTTACAAAACCGGGGGACCATGAGAATTAAATCCTTGACAATCCCAAGAGCAGACAATGTGGTCTATATTATTCACTTCATCGTGAAGAAAAGTATGCATAAGTTATAAGTATACAAACCACATACCACAATCACGAATGCCCCCATGTCCACGCTGGGAGTATAGGTAGCCAGATTTTTCCCACGGATGTAAATGGAAATAGTCGACGCCAGTCTTCCAAGAATTTTGTCCGTAGCATCAACAATGTACCACGGTTTATCCGTGTTCACATGATCTGCAGCTTTGGGATACCAAGTCGTGTTCCAAATGTCCTTTAAAAAAAAAAGTAAATAACAAAAGGATTCATTGACGGGTATTCATATTTCATACCAAGCAAGCAAGCAAGCAGGAAAGGCGAAGTACAATCACAGATTTACATTAAAGTGGGTAGAAAAAATATAATGCATCCCCAACCTGAACAGTATAGGTAAGAGGAATAACTTGTCTGAGTCCTTAGAAAGTAGACATCAGTTCACAATCTTAAGAGTGGTGAAAGTTCCAAACATGCGGTAAGAGAATTAGAAGCAGCTATGCTCATCATTAAAAGAAGCAATTGGGAGATCAGCAAAACCCTATCAGAGAACAAAGAATTTGACAAAAACAAATACGAATTGTGGACGATAATGCCTTATTAAGAGACAAAAATTACATGGACTCGGCATAGGTTGTCAGGTGCAGGCATGTGCCTTATGTTAGGAAAGAACATCTAAAACCTTTTCCATTCCCACATTTTCCTCGCAAGCGCAGAGAGAGAGAGAGAGAGAGAGAGAGAGAGAGAGAGAGAGAGAGAGAGAGAGAGAGAGAGAGAGAGTTTACAGCGCCATTGACTTCGGAGTCCTCAAACATCCATCGCTGATCTGTGGGGACGAGAGAGAGGTCCTGGCACCGAACCTGGAAACACCCATGGGAGTTTTTACTGAGACGAAACGAGCACGGCTTTGATAGAGCCAAGGAGAACCCAACGAATGGGTTATTCACAACGCCGCTGCTACTGTTCTTATTCTTTTGAGAAGATGAAAATGAAGAAGTACATATGGTTGAGACCGCTACCGGCGATGAAACGCACAGCATCGCCATGTCTCCCTCTCTCCCTCACGCTCGTGTTCTCTCTGGTTTGATGATATAGCGGATAAGAGTCTTCGGCTAGTGGTGAGCGAAGACGGAATGGACAAAAGGAGTGATTTTATTTCTCTTTTTCGGTCTTTTCAGTTTTACGATTTTCTCCATTTCCAGAGGCAATTCAATATTTATTCTCTCTAATAATTTATTTTACAGAATTGGGTATTTCTCTGACTAAGATAAAGTATTTAACTTTTAAATAAAATAATAAAAATAATTTATACAAATCATCACTAGAAAAGTAAGGGTGCTACCTGCATCATACAATATGGAATAAATCCCCCCACCCCTGCATGAGGCAGATGGAGAAAATTTTCCTGTCCCCCGCTCCCGGTGTGCGTGGGCAGGATATCCCGTCCAGTATGATAGGGTGCAGATTGGGGGGCAATTCGTCCTCTCCCCGCACCCTTTCTAGGCCTTGAAGTAATTTCTGGGTAAAAAATAACCCAAAAATCTTAGTAATGGGCCAAAAATGGCCCACAAGTTTTTTTTTTTTGTCCAAAAAAGCTTATGAGTCATTTTCAGCCCATAAAATTATAAGTAAAAAAAAATTAAAAACCAGAATAAAAAAAAAAAAAAGTATCTTGGATGTTAATTGATTTTATGGCTAATAAAAATTACTAGTCTAAGAATCTAATACTAATAAACTAATAATAATAACTAAATTATTACAAAATTGAAAGGTTAAACAATTACAAAATTATAAACATAAAAGTGTCCAATGGACATTGTATCAATATTACAAATCATTGAAAACAAAATATGTACAAATAATTAAAAATTGAATATTCTAAAGAGGGACTGATAGAGCTGTCAGCTGTGGCTTGTCTTTGACTGTGAGTCTGTGACACTTGGGACGGCCCGGGCTTGAACACATTTTTATGTTACAAAGGTGCTAGACGTCGTCTCATGTGTTACTACAAAAATTAATATTAAAATTAATAACGATGAAATCAAAATAATAAAATATAATATAATTACCAGGTGGTCCAAATCCAAACTCATCACCACCCTCGTCGTTTTTCTTAAAATCTAAAATATTCGGAACATGAATATCATTTCTCATCGTCTAACTCTGTGTACATATCAATGCCTCTATAGTTGTAGGAGACAATAAATTATGGAAAGGATCCAATATACAACCTCCGGTACTAAAAGCTGACTCTGAGGCAATGGTGCTAATAAGGATTGCCAAAATACAGCAGGCAATCTCAGAAATGATGGGATATTTCTTTGAGGCATTCTTCCACCATCCTAATATATCGAAATTATCATTATCATCTTGGATCATATCCGCTGACAAATAATTGTCTAACTCGAAAACCACCTTCGTAGATTGATAGACTAGTGTGAAATTCTGTGCGAGGGTCTTAGTCCACGGCATTTTGTGCTTCTTTGTAGGAGGCCCGGTCATGGTGTCTGTAGAAGGCGTAGAGGTAGGTGTATATGTCTTGGATGTAGTACCACCCTTAATTGCATTAAACTTATCATACAATTTAGTCAAGGTATCTTGGGCCAATTCATCAATAAGTTCAGTCCATACCTAATCGTGAGCAAATCTCAACCCATATAACAAGCCTGAAACTTTCAGATGGGGATCAAGAATAATAGCCACATATAACAAAATATTCATTCTAGTCAAATCTCTCCAATACTTGTCATATTTTAGCATCATAGTCACTGTCATCCCCATCATCCTTTCATTGAAACCCCTGCGCATATCTTCTAATTATTCTTTTATCCTACATATTTGTTGATAAAACTCATGGGATGTAGGGTACAAAGAACCAGATATATTCAATGTGACATCATAAAATAATCCAAAAAAATTAACAAAAGTATAAACTATCACCCAATCATCATCATTAGGCTTTCATAATCCCCCGTGCTCATCAAAGTATTGGACATATTGGATGTCTTCATCACCCAATAATTGGAAGGCTGCCTTATATTCTTGGGCTGCCTCCAACATCAATAAGGTTGAGTTCCATCTGGTAGGAACATCAGTACAAAGACCCTTATTCGATGTTATGCCTGCAGCCTTTGCAGCAACTTTGAATTTCTTCAATCTAGAAGGAGAAGACCTCACAAATTTCACAGTCATTCTAACTCGTGCAACTAAATCATCAACATTTTTCAACTCCTTAGTGACAATGAAATTTAAAATATGTGCAGCACATCTAACATGTAAATATTCACCACCCAAAAATGTCTTATTTGCATCTTTAAGATAATTTTTTAAATATCCCAATGCAACATCATTAGATGACACATTATTAACCGAAATAGTCAAAATCTTTTCCAACCCCCACTCCTTTATTGCAGCCTTCAAGGCCTTCCCAATCGTCCCACCCTTATGATCAGTTATTTGACAAAATTTAATAATCTTTTTGTGCAAAACCCAATCAGAATCAACAAAATGCACAGTCAACGACATATAATTCATATTTTGGATAGAAGTCCAAGTATCGGTAGTGAGGCAAATTACCAAACCAGCTAATTGGCCTCTTAAAACATATTTATCACGAAAGTACATCTTCTTAATATCCTTTGCCACAGTGTGACGAGAAGGAAATACAAATTTCAGTTCCAACTCTTGGACAAATTCTTGGAACCCTTCACTCTCCACAAACTGAAAAGGTAGCTCGTCCATGATAATCATACGAGCTAACTTCCTTCTACACTCATCGGAATTATACTTCGTATACCCCTTCAATGTTGGACCCCAGCCCCACTACTCTCATCCACCATTTTAATATCTAGTCTAGATTGACCTTTTTCTATTGAGGATCTTAAAATTGGACTCTTCTTGCATCGTTCCTCTAAATGGACTTTCAGCTAGGATGTACCATATTTCTTATAGTGACATCTATAAATTTTCTCACAGTGATTACATTTAGCTTGTGGGTTGTTGGGGTCACCACCCTTTAGTTTAGTAAAGTGTTGTCAAACTATGGATACATGTTTATTGCCATGTGTGGGTTTCGGGGCAGGGTAAGGTGTACTCCTTATAAAAGTAGGAATAGGGTTAGGTTATGGGGTAGGGGTATTGGCTGGGCAAGGCGAGCTATGACTAAAATCTGAAGATATTCCTGATTCTCCAACACAAAAAAAAAAAAAAAAAAAATCAAAGTGCAATTTAACACAATCATTAAAAAACTACATACAAATAGTAGACCCACACATCTTTTTAATTTTTTCTTTAAATTGATTGAAACCCCAAAAACCTTTTAGAAACCCCTCAATTAACATGCATGCATAAAATTATTAAAAATCATATATGATGTCATTCAAGTATTTAATATCATGTATAAAAGAGTATAAAATATAAAATAATAAATAAATAAATTATAAAATGATAGTAACTATTTTATCTTATAGACACGCACACAGGTGATTGTATATTATATAAAAAGGTTCATATGCAATCCAAATGAAATTAAGTATGGTTTATATATAGAAAAATACTTTAACAAAATTTATGAACTTAAATAAATTTATAATATACGTTAGATTATAATAAAAGTAACTAATTTACCTTAACAAAAAACCCTAATTTGTTTGTTTTCAATTAATTTAGGGTTTGGGCACTAAATTGTATTCTCAAACTACAAAAAAAATTAGAGTTTCAGATTAGAACCCTAATTTAAATTAGAGTTCCAATCCTAAACCCTAAAATAATTTTTAATTTAGGGGTTTCAATCAATGAAACCCCCAAAAAAATTAAAGTTTCGAATTGGAACCTTAAATTAAATTAGGGTTCCAATCTGAAACCCTAAATCAATTTAGGAGTTTCATTGATTGAAACCCCAAAATTGATTTAGTTGTTTCAATCAATGATACCCATAACAATCTGAATTCTAAAATAATTTAGGGGTTTCATTGATTGAAACTCCTAAAATTAATATTTCGGATTGGAACCCTAATTTAATTTAGGGTTCCAATCCAAAACCTTAACCCCTAAATCAATTTAGAGGTTTTCAATACAATTAAATTTACAAAAAAAACAATCAATTTAGACGGAATCCAAAACAATCATAGTAAGAAAACCCTAACACTGAATACACGTGCACAATGATCACGAATCCACAACACACAAGTCACAAATCTCATTCTCCATCTCCGATTCAACCCATCATTTCTCTAATTTCTGATCAAAACTTAACAAAAATAAAAAACAACGGAGAAAAAGCATACGAGCTAACTTACCGTGTACCGTCGGCGTGCGTCTGACGTCGTGCGAGAGAGAGGAGAGAACGAGAGCGACTCCAAGTCTCCGACCGAGACTGTAAGAGGGAGGAGAGAACGGGGTACTGGGGTAGGAGAGAGAGAGAGAGAGAGAGAGAGAGAGAGAGAGAGAGAGAGAGAGAGAGAGAGAGAGAGAGAGAGAGAGAGAGAGAGAGAGAGAGAGAGAGTCGGGAGAGAGAGAGAGAGAGAGAGAGAGAGAGGCTTGCTGAAGGGAGGGGGCGACGCCCGGAGGGATAGACAAAACGGCGCCGTTTCATTAAGTGGCCTAATGAAACCGTTTCATAGATAAAACGACGTTGTTTTGTTATATACAAAACGATGTTGTTTTATCTATAATTTGTATTTATTATATATATAATATATATTTATATTATATTATATATATAACGAGGCGAGACGGGGGAAAACCAGACCGGGGTCGTGGCGTATCCGTCCCTAGCTTCTGCTGGGGGTGTTCCATACGGGCGGGGTCCCCCGTATCTTGCCGTTACGGTGCGGATGCCTCGCGGGTGCGGGGCGGAGCAGCGGGTTCCGGGGCCCCACTGCCCACCCCTATAGAAAAGAGAAATCTCATATAAATCCTTATAAAAAAATGGATACCATCTAAAAAAAATATAAAAACTATTTTTCATTAAAAGGACCTAATTTTTTATAAATAATTTATATGAAACTTGTCTATTTAATATTTATACTTAGTATTACTCATAAAATAAATTCCCTTTTATTCCTAATTTATGCAGTGAAATCATTTCAACTCATTTAATCCAATCATTGCAATTTTTTCTAAATTTTCAAATAAAATATAATAAATAATTCAAATTTTTCAAATTTTAAAATAAAAATAATATTTTATTCGACTTTTAATTTTAATTTCTTCTTTATTCACTATTCAAACCAGGCTTAATTGTCTCTCTAGTACATATTCTTTAGAATTTTTCTTATAAAAGTGAGGTGGGAGGTAAAATCATTACAACTTTTACTACTTTCAAATAAAATATAAAACTTAATACAACTTTTTGAAACTAAAATTATATTCAAATAATTTTGCAACTTTTTAATATTTTTATTCGACTTTTATTTTTTTATTTTTCAAAATTCAATAAAACATTTTAACTCAAACCATTTCACTATTATTCACAGTCCAACTACTATTGGCGATGTGTTTTGTACACCCTAGTTGAGTTCTAGCAAACCAAGTCAGGATCTTGCTACGTGCAACACAAAGACAAAGGTGAGCTCGATGGTAGTTTGGGAATTCTCCGATGTCAAAGTCAATATTTATTCTTGTAGAATTACAACAAAATCAAAGTATTTAGAGAGATTATTCATACCTAGAATCTGTTTTTTATACGAAATATCAGGAGTAATTCTATATCCTGTGTCAAGGGTAAACGTCTTGCTTAGGGTTGGAAAAAAAAATGTTGAACCAGTAAACCGAACCGGATTGGTGCGAACCAGTTGGTCTATTTTAGTACTAGTTTCATTTTTATCACAATTGGTCAAAATCGGTTCAGTTTCGATTTTCCTTTTTCTAACACTGGATCAGACCAATTCATATATATATTTTTATTTTTTATATTATATAAAATATTTTTATATGACTTTTTATATTATATATAATTTATATAATTATATATAAAATAATTTTGTATTATATGATAAATTACTAATTAATATAATATTAAATTTTAAAATCCTATACCACTATAGTTTATTGTATTAATAGTTATATTAATACTATATCACTATCTATATTATATATTGCAATATACTATATCACAATATATTATTATATATTGCAATATACTATATAATATACAGGAAAAATCGAATTGAACCAGTAAAATTAAAAGTACCAACTTATGGATGTAATCGGTGCGGTATTGATTTTTTAAATCTCAAAATCGGTATATACCGATTCGTTGTAAAATATATAGAAAATAGAACCGAATTGGACTGATTATACTCTTGGTCTTGCTCACAGTTGTCAAGCCATTATCTCAAATGCGATATTGTTTCTGAGGTGGCACTAACGTGACGTGACACCCAATCTGGCATCTTAACCATAGATGATCGGTGTGGTCACTTTCCATTCCCATTATCAGGCAATGAAGGGTTGTCCGCGATCTCCATTCACTTGATAGCTTAGATTTTTAAATGGTCGGTGTTACCCCCCCCCCCCCCCCCCAAAAAAAAACTTGTTTCCCATGCAAGGGTATGCTCTAGTATAGTTCGTGAGCTGAAACTATTGGTGATTCTTGGGTCCATAGGAGGGGGAGTGATTTGGGCTGATATGAGCTTCAATGTCATGCTCAGACCCAACCCAAGGGCAAGGATGGGAATATCCCTTCAACTACTATTTAACGTAATTATAAAATATTCTAAATATTTAAACGGACCTAAATTCTTGTTATGAAAAAATTAGAATAATTTTAATGAAAGATGACTTCCTACTTAAGTGAGAATGACTTATTTAAAAAAGAAAAAGAAATACTAGATATAATTTTAAAGCGTGAGGTTTTATACATTTTATTTTAAAAAAATGAAACTCACTATTAAAAAGTAAGTATTTTCATATGAGTTTAAGAGAGAGTTAGATTTGAACAACTTAAACGCATAAATCATTTCCCTTAAAAAATGAATTAAAACATCAAATATTCAAGAAGACTATTTCATGTAATTAAACAAAATACATAATTTAAAATAATAATATTATACACCACGTCCATATCTCATTTTTATTCCATTATATAAGATGTGATATATTTAATATATGATAATAAAAAAATATTTAATGGTAATAAATATGTTACATCTTTTATTATGAAATGAAAATAAAATAATAATGTAGCATATATAAGATTTTCTAATTTAAAATGGAGTAGTATTACATATTTACATGTAGTTATACTTTTTATTTATAAAATTTTAAATTTTAAAAATTCCAATATATTTAAAAAGTTTATAAAATTTTCTTAATTACGTTCAGATTTTGCTTCAAAATATCAACTAAAAAGTTGCCGAGGGATTAAGGCCCTCCAACTTTTCCCTTTTCCTTCGGCTTTGGTTCACAGAAAAAAAGCCGCAAGAAACGATGGCTGTGTCAATTTCAGCTCCTCTTCTTCACCACAGACCCATTTCAGTCTCTCCATTCCAGTCCCGGTTCCACCACTCCACTTCCTTCCCCAGCAGAAGGGCCCTAATTCCCTTCCAAAACCCTAACCCCAACCCTAGTAGACCTCTGAAGATGGTGGTGGCCCATGCAGGCAGCGTACATAGCGCAGTATCGGAGGCAATGAAGTTGATGCAATCGTCCCCTCCCACCTGGCCGTCCGCCCTCCTCACCAACCTCGTCATCTTTGTTCTGGGTTCCCCGATTCTGGTCTCCGGGCTCTCTCTCCCAGGCATTGGGGCCGCTTTCCTTCTGGGCACTCTCACTTGGCGCGCATTTGGTCCCCCTGGCTTCATTCTCGTTGCCACCTACTTCATCATTGTAAGCTCAACAAAAAACATGAAAAGAAAAGAAAAGAAATTTCTCCTCTTACTCACCACTTGTGTCTGAGATTTGATTTGTCTCTTTATAGTGACTATTTCTTAGTAATGTTATTTTTTTATTCTTCTATTTAATGGGGTTCGATTATTTTTTATTTTTTTATACTCGTAGGGAACCGCAGCAACAAAACTGAAAATGGCACAGAAGGAGGCTCAGGGGGTTGCCGAGAAGAGAAAAGGAAGAAGAGGACCAGCCAGTGTTATCGGTTCCAGTGCTGCTGGTTGCGTCTGTGCTGTTCTTTCAATATTTGGATTAGGGGGAGAGGCCTTTTATCGGGTTTGGAAACTCGGATTTATTGCCAGCTTTTGTACAAAGTTGAGTGATACTGTATCGAGTGAGGTAGGGAAGGCATATGGCAAAACAACGTAAGTAAGGCATCTTCTGGTGTGGTTTGGGCACTTTTGTTTACTGTTGTCCGTTCTCCAATGAATTTGGAAATAGATTTTGGTGGAATTTCAGAGCCCTTATATTTCTTGTTTGATACTTTTTCCCTCGTGTATTTTGATATTTGCTTCTACAACAGCTCACTCTTTGTTGCCAATCACCAAATTGGTGCTTCTGATCAGGTATTTAGTTACCACACTTAAGGTAGTCCCAAGGGGAACAGAAGGGGCTGTGAGTGTCGAGGGAACGATTGCTGGACTTTTAGCTTCATTTCTTCTTGCCTTCGTTAGTTGTCTCATGGGTGAGGTACTCTTTACCATCTTCTCACTCAATTAGGAATACGTTTTTTTTTTTTTTAATTTATTTATTATTATTATTTTTTAATTTCCTCGGGAATTTCCCTTTCTTCGTTTTATACTTCATCTCCTTCCTTTCCCATTTGTTTGTTTACCTCGTCTCCATTGTAAGCCAAACTTGACGAATATTGGCAATCTAAACTCTTCTCTATTTCTAGGAAAAACTGAAATATGTTGTTTTTGTAGAAGTTTTTAATCACCTCTTTCATCCAATTAGGTGGATTTTTGTCCGTGCCCACAATATAAATGATGTATAAGAATTTTGTAAATGGAAATCTTAAACCCATAATATCCTTTAAAATCAAGTAAATATTTGGGGTGAACCAGTTCAATGTTCATCGAAGACTGAAACTAGCATTCATGTTTCAAGACTTTTAACAGCTCATGACTGCAAGATAAGCAGTTGATTTTAATAAGAGGCATGCTATGTTCTACACTTCCATTCCACTCCCATCACGTTATGCTCATGTGGCATTTTCTATCAACTATTATATAAGCTCTTATTTTTTAGAATAGCAAATTCAAGGATTAATGAATAATGACACGTTAATATAGTAATATGCGGTATTCCTTTTAATAAAGCTTATAAACAAAGCACTTTGTTTTATAAATATTAATGGTATATCTTTTCTACAGAAGTTAGCCCTCTTTACTCGTGATATATCTCTTTAACTAAAAAATATAAACCATGCAACTAAGCAAAAAGTTGTTCTTTTGTTTTTGTACTAAATTAGCTCAATATCTGTCATTTATGTGTTGTCGCTTCATTAGTGAACGGGTTTATAATTAATCAGCTCAAACAATTAAGCTTTTGGTTATTGTGAGATGTGTAAACTTTTTTTTGGTACTATTTGGTGAAACAGCTAGGTGCAGCTGAAGCAATTATATGCGTAATAGCTTCCCAGATTGCTAATGTTGGAGAAAGCATAATAGGTGCTGTACTTCAAGAGAAGGAAGGATTTCGATGGGTAGGCAGCCCTTCAGATTATTACTTGGTTCATGAGATGCTGGGTTTTGTATGTTATAGTAAAGAGACCATTAGTCAGTTTGAACTTTGGACTAATTAACGATATAGGCAAATTCATGTAGAAGTTTTGAAGGCGTGGTTTTTGATGGGTTCTGTTGTGGCTAGGCTTGGCTAAAAGGATTTCTTATGGTTGTCTTTCTGCTCTGTTTTGCAGCTCAACAACGATGTTGTCAATATTATCAACATATCAATGGGTAGCATTATAGCCGTTCTGATGCAGCAGGTTGCATTCCGAAACTGATCGGTGTGAATTCACTCAACACGCCTATTCAGCATACAGGGAATGCGGACCTTATTACTTCCCTTCTCCTTTTTGTTGCTATCCTCGAAAAGCCTCCCTCTCTTTTCCTTCCCAACCTCCTACCTTTCCAGAGCAGAACAATTTCCTGCTATATCCCCCATCAACCAATAAGTTAGTAATGGTCAAAGACTCGGCTTTCGATTCGGAGCACACAAGAAGTAGCTCCGCCAAGGTGCACCAAATCTGCTCAGGAAGTGTACAAATCTAACTAGCAAAACAATGCGATCAGCGCATAGGGAGAATTATTTAATTCTCTCTCATAGAACCCCATTTGTTTCCAACGAGCATTTCGCATTCTTATTGCTAATGACAACAGTTTCAATGCTAGCGATGCTAATATGATACTCGCTGCTATATCACGTGTCTTACTGCATAGATTGTATAGAAGCTTGTACTTGGTGTAGTTATTCAGGAAAGGCAAAAATCTATACGATGATTGCCACAACATTGCTTAATTTTCTCGTATTAAGCTCATCTTAGTTTTACAGAGACTTGGTCGATGAAAGCAAGCATCTGATTGATAAACTCACGTTCTTCTTCCGTGGTTGCTGTTTTTTCGTTGCCATGAAAACTTATTCCCATCACTTCCTGCTCATGATAATTTTTAGTTTTTACTACACGCGAAATGGAGAGAATCTTTTTACAGAATGGATATCCCATTCTGCCAATATATGTACGTTGATAATACATGCATCATCATTACTTCACATAAGGGTGGTGCTACTGTGCCGCCTCCCGGTGACCGCTGCAGCTGACCGCATGACGTGGCATGCCATGTGGTATTTAAAAAAAAAAAAAAAAAAAAACGGAAACGAATTCGAACGAACGGCTGAAAATCACGTTAAGAACCCTTCGTCCAGTCGTTGTGTCCTCCCTCGCCGTCCCCGTGGCCATCCCTTCGCAGAACACCGTCATGAGTGGTTCCGTCGCCAACCACCAGTTCCCTCCTCCACGAGAACGGGCCCATAGCATAGATCTTCTACCCTCCTCCCCAAGAGCCTTCCGTCACGTAAATTAAAAACAACGAGCGGTAAATAAAATACAAAACCGAGTTTGTGAAGACTAGCAGAACTTGTTGAGAATAGAGAACCCTAGCACAACCATGTTGTGAAGACAGAACCGGCCAAACTAGCATTTGCCGCTGCAAGGATTATCTCCATTTTCCAATTTTTTAACTGGATTTTGATGCTGATAATTTCTATTGCATTTTACAGTTTTTATCTCGTCAAACCTCAAAGTTGCCCAGCGCTGAAAGTCACCTGGTCGTCACAAGAGTAGAAGACCCTAGCAACCATCGAAGGTTCCACTTTGTCATCTGGTAGATTTGTAAGCGAACTCACCACCATTTACAAATTATTAAATTTTTTATTTTTTGTGATTTTTATGGCAACGAGGATGATAAAGATTGGTGCTTGTATACTTTGAGAACTTGTGGTGGCTTTGGGGGATGGCGGTTGGTGGGTGTTTGATGGTAATTTTTTTTTGGTTTCATAGTAATTGTTTTTGGGGCTTTTCTGGGAAGGATGAGAGGAGAGATCCCAGTACTAGTGTTGAAGAGCTTCTAATCATCATTTTTGTCACTTTTGTATGATTCCTTAGGATTTGTTTTTGCATTGTTGTCATTTTGGTGAAGGCTCTGTTTTTAACGCATGGCAAAAACTTTTTCTTCTGCTCTGTTTTAGCTGGGATTTTGGGTGGATGGTTCTCAGGTCATACCAAAAGCAATTAATTTGATTAACTTTAGAATAGGCAGCTCATGCTCATTTTATTAATTTTATTAACTCATGAAGCAGTTAATTTTATTAACTTATGAATGATGCTTGGTGAAGTGAAGATTTCAAGTGGAGATGCCTATGGCATCTTGGAATGCCGTCCCAATTAGTTTCTGCCTTTACTAAAGTAGTACATGTAAAATGAGAAAAAATAGTATTTTTGAAGCATTTGTTGTTATCTCCACTAGTCTGAAAATGTGTTTCCTTAACAATGTTCTTATTAATATTTTTGGGCTTATGTTTGTAGTATTTTAATTTCTCATCCATTTGCTTGGAGAAAATTATATGCTAATTGAGTTATCCATATGCATTATACGCTTTGTTCTGAACAATTTTGTTTCCGTCCTAGAATATGGTTTTGACTGCTCTAATTTTTCTACAGATTTTGGCAATTTTAATTTGGATGGCAGATGCTGAACTGGAAATGATCTTCACTATCATGTTGCAGTGCATAGGGGCGGTGTATTGAAGCAATAAGTGTTAACAATGAAATGATGAATAGAATCGATGAGTAGAGCTAAGTTTGTTTGTATATGGAAACTTGGAAAGTCTATATGTATATGGAAGCTCTTTGTATTTGTTGAGACTTTGAATCTTCTCATGAATAAATTTCCAAGTGCTGTTTTTAAGTGTTTGTTTTTCTACCAAGGGGCAAGGATGGATGGAAAATGTGCAGAATTTTTCTTTTGAAAATGTACTGCAAAACAACAGATGCCAGAGAACATAATATAAGTTAATTAAATGAGTCAAAAGAACATATTAATGTCAGTATCATTAGAGCACATAGATGCCACCAACAAACACCCAACAACAAGGGTTCAAAACACTTTCATTACAAAAGCACGTCCTAAATACAACAGGCAAGGGTTCAAACTCGACTCATTTACAACAAACACTCAATAGCAAGGGTTCAAAACACTTTCATTACAAAAGATGTACAACAAGAAGGGTTCAAACAAAATCTTTTTCAAGAAACAACCAACAGCAAGGCTGGTGGTACATCATAAATACAACAATGCATTCATGGCTGCCACCATCTATGCTGGTGTAGATCATCATCTTGACTCGAGAGATGCAATCACGAAGGTTGCACTTGTAATGGAGGTGGAGGAGCAGTTGAGGGAGTAGAAAAATTATCTCGCGCATGTGTCCAAACTTGACTTTCTTGATCTTGTAGCCAAGATACCTAGGAAAAATATAGGAGAATTTTATGGGTTTTGTATATATACAAAAGAAAAGAACAGCAAATGGATAAGAAATTAAAATACTAAAAACATAAGTCCAAAATCCAAGCAAAAACATAGCACTATCCACCCAAAATCACAGCAAAAGCAGAGCACTATCCACCCAACTAAAATCAATTGAATAATGCTAGCCTTTCAGTTCAAACTTTTATTATAGAAATATAAAAGAGAAAAGAACATGTAGTGGGAATAAAGTCTTTTATAGGTGCACTAAATAGTGATAGTTTTTCAATGAAAATAGCAGGCCATAACAATTATCAAAAAATGGAAGGTTCGTGCTTCAAAACTAGCAAGTCATAACAATCTCTTCAACATCATCCCCATCCCTTGCAAAGTTGTTCACTTTTAAATACAATCAAAGAAATCAAACAAGCAAGTGTACAAAGAAACCAGAGAGATTTAAACCCAAAAATAAAAATAAACAAAGAAAACATTTAGTATGGTAGCAACATCACCAAGATCACTATAAGCCCAAAATAAAAGTAAAAACTGAGCATTATAAGCCCAAAATTCAAGCAAACATAGAGCACTATCCACCTAAAATCCCAGCAAAAACATATCATCATCCACCCAATACACATCAATTTAGTAATAGCAAATGGAAAAGTAATTTAATAACTACAAACATAGGCCCAACATTCAAGCAAAAATATTCTGTATTGGAAATTTGTATGACTAAAAGTACGTCACTAAAAGCAACAAATACAAAGTCGGTGGGTCAAGATTAGAGAAGTACCAATACACAGAGACAACCATCTAGAAGCTATCGGTGAGTCTAGGCAAGCTCAATACACAGAGACAAGGTCACGGCTACCTAACAGAGATGAAGAAATTGTTTTTTAAAAGCACCTACAATTTTTACCATTTGCTTCCGGCGTGGTGTGACTCGTGAGGGTGGAATGGAGAGAGATGAAGGCTTCGAATCGCCTCGAATCTTAGTGAGGACGAAATACTACGTGGATTCGAATCGGGAGGCGTAGAATCGTGGTGAGGATGAAGTACTGTGTGGAGTCGAAAATGGTGGTCTGGAGTTTCTGTGTGGAGTAAAAAATGGTGGTCTGAAAATATTGAGGATGAAAAACTCACCACAGATAGGGTCGATAATGGTCGTCGGCGCTGTGAGGCAGGGGAGCAGGTTGCTGCGAGATGGGGGCTAGGGTTTGGATACACTTGCAGAATGGAGTTGAACGGACGAATCGTGTTTTTCTTTATTTTTTGTTTTCACGTGACGACGTGGCATAGGCCACGTCAAGCGGTCAATTGGAGCGGGTATCTTCAAGCGACAAAGTAGCATTATTCATTCACATAAATGACTGATGGCTATGGAGTCAGGTGACTCAGATCACAAAACTGTCAGAACTATTTTATTATCAAATTAGTATATAAAGCACGTTATCTATGTCATTTAAATTAAAAAAATTACAATCAGGTTATGTCGCTTTTATAAAATATGCTTTACATCAAAAGAAAAATGATATTTACAGTCGTAATTATACAAACAACGTACAGTCTTTTTGAAAAAAATGAATTAATATGAGACTCACATGAAAAAAAAAAACTAACTTTTTAGTCGTGAATCTCACTTTTTTTCAAAGCGATTGCGTGACGTTTACAATTTTACGACTGTATGTAGTGTTGCTCATTTAAAAATAGAATTTTTTAACTGGCAAACAAATTAGGTATAAGTTGAAGAAGACTAGAGTTCTCGCTAGTGTTCCGGAGAGAGAACTCAAGTTATCAACCTATTCTTTTTAAAAAAATTATTATACTCACACTATACAATTATTAAGAAAAAATAAAAATAAAAAAATGTAGTGAGTAGCTGCTAAATAAAATTTTTCTTTTAAGAATTCAATAATATTTCATAAAGACTGCTACAGTCATAAAAAAATTATATAAATTGATATAATTTTATATGATATATTAGTTTTATTTTATAATTTGACAGATTAATTCATATCATATTAATTTATAAAATTATTTTTATATAATTATTTTATAACTGGAATATTTATCTTTTGTAAACTCGGATCTCTCGCCTTTCTCAGAGGGCAACACAAGTTTTCTATTCAATGTTTCATGCCCCACGAAATTGAAAAATGCTATGTACAACCGGGTTATAACCCCGCCGCAGCCTCGTATCCTACATGGCTTAAAAATAATACAGCGTCGTTTTCTCTTTTGTAATTCTCTCTTTATTCTGAAATCGTGCCTTCGTGCTTCCTTCAGAGTCTCAGACCTCTCTCTCTCTCTCTCTCTCTCTCTCTCTCTCTCTCTCTCTCTCTCTCTCTCTCTCTCTCTCTCTCTCCTTCGAATTCCCCTTTCTCATCCCTCAAATCTGCGAAGCCCGTCTTCTTCTCTCTTCTCCATGAAACTCGTGAAGCTCCATCCCTGTCGTTCTCCCTCTCCCCCAAACCTCCAAGCCGCCGGGGCCGTGTCCCTGCCAGACGGTCGCTTCAGCCTGCGCATCTATGGCTAGTAGATATCTAAGTCGCGGTTGTTGTCGTTGGTGAGAGAGAGGTCTACGATCACCATGAGAGGTCCAATGTGATTCGATTCTTCAAGGAGTGCCTTTTTTTTTTCCCTTCATGTTGTTCTCCTAGTTTGACATTCTTTACATATTTCTTCAAATTTCGTTTTAAAAAATTTTTGGTAACATGGTTTCGGTTCTGTTTGTGTTGCTTCTGAGAATCCAAAACATGTTCCTGATTTTGCTTCTGTAGCTTCGAAGATTGTACCGATTACTTGGTTGGCCGTTGCAGTTGGTTGGTTTCGGTTTTGGAGCAAAGGAAACATGAAAGTGAAGAATCAACATTCTATCCTGAAAAATTACTTTGACCCAAACATTTCCTTGAAAGACTCGCTTTGAAAGAAACTGATCAAAGTAAATAATAGCTATGTAAGCCGTATGAGATTTAAAACCAAAGATTGTCCAAGTCCTTAATCTCCCCTACACCTTCTCTTTACCTGCACCACTCAAGATAGCCACCTGGACTGCAAAACCATAGGCAACGTCCTCATCAAAATTGATGCTTTTGCAGAGCTCGTTGGACATGGCCATAAGAAAATATCGAGTGACAATCAAATATGTGAGAAACAGTGGAGAAACGAATGTATACTCCATCAGGAAAGAATTGAAAAGCTAGAAAAATATATGTTTGTTTCTTAAAAAAGTGTAGGCAAATAAATAAATCTGAGTGATTTTCTTTTTCATATGTCCGAAAATCGCTTGAGGAAATGAGGAGCAAAGAAATCGTATGGCTGGAGAGATAAAGACAGTGAGAAGTTGAGAAACTTCTAATTTTTTTTTTAATTATTATTTTTTTATTAATATTTTAATTACCACATCAATCCCGGATGCGGAGGGTTATTTCCCGGAAGTATGTAACCGTTCTGCATTAAATTACAGATGATGTAACGTATGATCTGCTCCTTCAAGCATTTGAACCACCGCCATTAAGATCTTTCAATGCAGACTCTATTTATATTTCGAAGTTGGCGTGCATATCTGACTCCCACCAGTCAGTTTTGTATAGCAGGACAACCTATAGTGTAAGAAGGGGCATTTAAGGCCATTAAATGCATTAATACTGCATTTTTATATATTGATACTGCAGTTTTTTTTTTTTTACTGGACGATCGACATAAGAAGTAAGAGAAATATTATTTCTATCTGAAAAGTGTCTCGTGTGCAGGTTTTTTTTTTTTTTACCAAGTAATTAAGGAACTTTTTTTAAATAATGTTGTTTTTTTAATTTTTTTTAAAAATATTTATGATTATTAAAAAAATGTATAAAAAAAGAAAAAAAAAATGAAATGCATGGCCCGGGATGTATTTTCGGGAGATGCCTAAGTTACCACTAACAAACGGGTTATAAAGAGTAAAAAGTAGGGGCAAGTTTACATTTCATCGTATTGAGAAGCCAAGAGCCTAAGCTTGAAAGTTGAAGCTATGAAAAATGGAGAATATGAAGTTCAATCTCAAATGCCACACAATGATAGGCCACAGACGACATTACGTTATCCCATAGGTTGTTGGTCAGAGACTGCTATGTTCTTTGCGAAAAACAACGTACACGTCGCGTAGAGAAGTTTGGGGGTAGATGGACTTGCGATACGGCAAAAGGAACATAAAAATTAAAATCCCAACCAACAACTGTTTGCTTTCACATGGACAATAAAAGCCAAACAACCAAATGCATATGAAAGAGACCTATTCACAAAACCAATGAAAAGGGAAAGGAAAAAGGAGAGAGGGAGATATACTTACAGAGGAAAGTGCCAGTTCAGTTGGAATTACAAACACACATTTCTAACTTTAAGCTGCTTATTATGGACCCTGAAGGAGAAGGAAATACCTAAAAATGCTATTGGCACACACGGCCCAAACCAGGCGCAGTCCAAACCCAGAGACATCCAAATTATGGAATTTAGGGACCAGAAATTAGATTTGCCTCCGCCTTTTTTAGAGTGCGTGATTATGTTGGCAATGCATGGGATTCTGAACACGCAAGTGGCTCATATCAGGAACAAAAACTGCACCTTCCGACAAATTCTGAGAGTTTTTCGGCTGGTGTAATCCTGAGGCAGTAGGTGGAGAAGGGACCTGCGGCACTGCCCATGAGGCCTCCGGCACCTGACCCAAACACTCTTCATCCTCCAGTTCTTCACAAGCTCTTAAAAATGGGGAATCAGAGTCCCCGAGTGTGTCACGATCAGCCTGGAGCAAAAATCATTTATTAAAAAAGGCAAACCTGTGGACCATAATTATTGTACACGCAGGTGACACAACAACCATCATGCAACACCAAATCTATGAAAAAGCTTAAAACTCTATGGTAATTTGCATACAGCTGTATACAACATGGAGCTAGCAAAATCAGCTGGCATAGATACTTCTCAAGAGGAGAGCGGCAGGCACATCACATTCCTCCAACTCCCTTTGACCTTAATACTGAAATAGAGGTATTTCAAAAAAAAAAAAAAAAAAAAAATACTGAAATAGAGTTATGCTAACATAATACACGATAGCCATTCTGATTCAACATGCCATATACAGTAGAAGACGTGTATTCCTCTATATTAACAATAAACGAACAGAATAAGTGCATACTTTAAAATAAATATATACTTATCAATATGTAATTTGTCTCATTGAGAACGAGTGCTACCATTTCCGTGTCCTTCCTAGTTATAGAGAATAATCTGCAATGACATTTCCATGAGAAATTTATCCTTCAGCTCTGATCAGCTATTGCAAAGCGTAACTAAAAAACTTAAGGGCACTACATCAACCTTGATTTTTTTGTTATAAGTACATCACTCCTGAGTGTTTGATCCACGATCCGTTTCAAGCCAACAAAATTTACCACACCATCACTATATATAAACCCACAAGCAAGACATACTTGCCCATCAACCAGTCGGATATAGAAATAGTTAATGGCCATCCTAGTAGAGAAAAAAATTCAAGTCCCAAAGCAAAAGATTCAATCAAAGGAAAGACACTACAATGCTAAAATATGGCTTTACTCGGATGTTCATGGGATAGATATAAGCATACCTTAGATGATCCGTTGTCCATGCAGCCATAAATCTGATTGAATTCAGGAAGCCCAAGATATTCATCTATAGGCCATTGGGGAATGACTCCAGCAACAGAACCCCCAGTATAGGGTACGTTTGGTGCTGCAAAGTCCCCAACTCCACCAACATGGCTGGGTAATACTTCATTGGATTGCCCAGCCGATGGAGACAATGAGTCTCTTCTAGAACCAGAATGCGCTTTAGTTTCCAGGACTTTTTCCCTCGAACTTGCCTTCACTGAGGAAGACGAAGCAACAGGTTTGGTAAATTCAAGACCAACTTTAACACCAGTTAGCAAAAATCTCTGATGCGTGGACACATAAGCATTCGCTGTATGTATGGCAACATCACATTTTCTGCAGAGTAAAGCTCGATCCTCTAGACAAAAGAAGTAGCCAACTGTCTCCTGTAACGGGTGTGAAATAAAAGCAAAAGTTGATTAAAAACACGGGGAAAAAAAAAAAAAAAAGATTATAAGGGATGACCACTTCCTCAGTCATATTTTTAAAGAAGATGAGAACAAATTCATTAAGCATGCACATTAGATATTTTCAAGAGCTAAGTTCAATACTAATAAATTTCTATTTTCGACAAATAAAGATCACAATTTCCAGAAATAAGCTGGAAATAGATATTTCTGACAAGCTGAAGATGTATAAATAAAATTCACAAAAACAAAATAAGACAGGTGCTCATATTATAATTGTGTCATCTGAACTAGCTTTTTAGAAACCAAGATGTTTCTAATACCAACTTCTAACAGGAACAATTACAGTAAAGCATCTGTCCTTTTTCGTACATGCTTCTAAATAGGTGAATCAAACACGAGGCGCTCTCCCTTCAAAAATCCTTAAAAAGCAGGCTTAGAAATATTCAGAAGTGTTAGGTGGAAATAAGAGATAAATATATATATATATTTTTGATAAGCAATATAGAGATAAATATATACCTGGCAGATGTCACATTTGGGAATCTGAGACGAGGAGCTCGAGAGAGGGACCCTCTGGTGCATGATGGCAAGCTTGTTGGCCGAGTGAATCTTCTCGTCACAGGCCCAACACAGCGCCGCCTCGTCCGCGCAGCACAGCACCGCCGCCTCTGCCGCCTCGCACACGTTGCACTGTATCTTCATCGCTTCCTCAGTCCCTTTTCCACTTCTATAACTCTCTCTCTATCCCTGCGAGCTGGAATCTAGCGAAATCAATTCCAGCGATGGAGGAATTGAAAGTCCTAAAAATTGGGAATTTGGTATTTTCCTCTGGAGAGGGAGGGAGATAAGAGGGTTTAAGATGGGTAGAGGTCGTGTTCCTTGGAAAGATTTTCTGAAGGCTGCGTGTTGGGGACTCTGTCTACGTGGCGTCCTCTCTGGACATTGTTATGGCTTGGAAGATTTTAATCAGGATTTCGTTTATATTGATATTCATTTATCGGATAAATGGATTTAAAAGAGATTTTTTGAATTTGTGGTATGTTTGTCAACGAGACGGGATAAAATTTCTCAAAATTTCTCTCTATTTTTAATTATTATCTCATCATGATTTTAAAAATTTTAAAATAAAATATAAATATTAATACAATTTTTAAAAAAATTTAAGGAATCTAAAATTTAAGTTTGACAAATAAGATAAAACACAGAATTTTTATATTATCTTATCTCATCATTATAATTTTTTTAAATTTTTACATAAAATATAATAAATAATTTAACATTTTCAAATCTTAAAATAATAATAATATTAAAAAAATAATATTTTAAACTTTTATCTAAAATAAAAAATTCTCATCTCACTTATCAAACCTACCAGATTAGGTTGGATACTATTTTATTTTTAATATATAATTTATCTTAAGCTCCAAATTCTATTTAATAAAAATGAATTACAAATTAGCGTAACGTAACAATGACTTTCGAATCCCTTTATTCCTAAAGTTTATCTAAATAAAAAGATTTTAAAATTAAGACATTTTAGTCTTTTGAATTAAAATCAAAATTAAAATTTATTTATCCAAATGCAACTTTACCAAATTATTTTTTCTGCAGAAGAGTTTATATTAACTTTTTTTAGTCAAGATTGGCATTGTCTTTGTTAAATTATCATGTATTATATTTTTCATAAATAGAAAACCATGTTTATACAAAATAGTTATCGTATAGAAAAATTTTACTTATCATCTTACAAGATAAATTATACATAATTTCTTATTTTTTGTATTTTTCCTTATTAAATATGTGATATATAGATAATAAGTAAAAAAATTTATTTTTTTCTAAAAAAAGGAATAATATCAATTTTATTTTTAAAAAATAAAAATAAATATAGTATATAGTGTGTATAATAATGAGTAACAAAGTTTAATATTACTATATATAATTGTAGGATGTGTAATTATCAAACGATAGCTTAAAAAAAGAATAATATCTCTTATTAAAGTTAATTTTTTTTATAAGAGTCCTGTGTATATTCATTTAAAAAAAATAAATAACATTTGATTAATATAAAACTATATATATCATTTCTCATCTTTTAATATAAATTAAATCTAAGTCCGGGAGCCCTGAGCTAAGTGAATGTGGCCTGGAACACATATCTCCTGAATAGTGAATACTGGGGAGGGCCCAATACACACCAACCTCAAGAGAACACCGACCTGAGAAAGTGGCGTTTACTACTTGGAATCCACTCAACCGTTGTGAAAGCCGCATAACCGACCGACTGCTTTTCGCGCCAAGTCTTCGATCCTAGGGTTTCGAATCTCACTGGCGCAATCATACCTATTACGCATTTTGCTCTCTGTGTTTCCTTTTTATATTTATGCTCATTAGGATAATTTCCTCTCTTTCTGTCTTTTTTTTTTTTTTTTTTCTTAATTTTGTTTTATTTATTTATTTATTGTTTTGATCTGTACAGGAAGTTCCAGTGCTTACATGTCTGACACGATCTGAGAATTTCGAAGCTTCCTCGGGGTTTCCTGACCTTTTCTTCCTGATGTTTTGTAGTAACAAATAGAGCTCGAGTTCGAGACTGGTTGAAAACAGAGTCGGTTTATTCGTAGTTTAATCATTTTGAGCTTTTTTTTTGTTTTTTGCTAGTTGTTCGTCGTTTTTCTGCGAGTTGATGGATCTCTCGGTTTCGATTTTCGTTGGGATTTCCAGGATTTGT
Source organism: Carya illinoinensis (assembly GCF_018687715.1). Classification (NCBI taxonomy): domain Eukaryota; kingdom Viridiplantae; phylum Streptophyta; class Magnoliopsida; order Fagales; family Juglandaceae; genus Carya; species Carya illinoinensis. The sequence continues at coordinate 28,142,113 of NC_056763.1, forward strand.
CGTTGATGTCTGATCGAGAAACAAGGCAAGGGCATTGAAGTTTCGGTAAAGAATTTTCTGAAGTCTTTAGGTATGTCTCTAAAATGGCATAAAAAAGGTTTACTTTCCTTTGCTTGGTTGCTCAGAAAACGTGGGGAAAAGAAAAGACTTTTAAGTTCTGAAGTATAGATTATTTATGGCTTGGACCTGAGAAAGTGATACATTCCGGATCCAACAGAATGCGCAGCTCTACGGCTTAGTTAACTCAGTTACTCAAGTTTTTTCCTGAAGTAACGCATTTCTGAACTGATTCCTTACTTTGAGAGGTTTACATCTAAAACTTGTAATTTGGGCACCTTTCAGACAAAATCCAATGACATACTTTTTTACCAAAATGGTCTTTGATCAATATAATTTCCAATTGTTACAGCTGAATTTTTCACCCCCAATGCTTTGCATCAATTTGAAAGGAAAAAGGACTCTCGTATCTATTCACTTCATCGTGTCCAGCTGTCTAGTAGAAACATGTATGGCTTTTAAAAGTGTTAATGTGTGTGCTTCTATGATGAGCCTTTAATTAGATGATACATTTTCTTAGTTTCCCCAAGGACTGTTTTATGCTGTTTTCTAGTTTGCATTTTGTAGTCAAAGCAAAGATGACAAGAATTTACCTCTAGTGGGACAAAGCTATTGCTTTTCTTTACTTATTGCACCAAAGAGCTTGCTGCACCGTCTTATGAAATTCAGAATACGGGGGTTGAACTTGATTTGAAGGTCTCTTCCCAAACGTATGGTTTTGATTAACAGGTCCTATGAGCCCCATGTATGCCATGAAGTTGAAGATTATTTCTGACGAATGAAATGAGATGCAATGCGTGCTGGCGAGAACTGGAAGGGCAAGCCATTTCCACCACCTGTGGTCACCTCTTGTGTATCCGAAGTATAATTTGTCTTTCGTACAATTTTTCCAATGAATTGTGTTTGTTGGTGCTTCTGCATAAAGTTTTCCTTAGCATTGTGAAAAGGCACAGATGATGCTAGCAAGATCCTCAGTAACGATGGAGCATGTCCCATTTGTGACCAAATTCTCTCTAAGAGGTCATTGGTTTTTGATGAGTTGTGAATATTTTATTTTTCTTGAAGCAGTCAATTGCTTAAATGTGCTGGAGTGCACGTGTAGAATGGATTAAAAAGAAAATGTTATTTTAATTTGGCATTGTGGTCCTGTGGATAACAATTACTGTAGAGACAAAATGGATAATCATCGCTTGACATTAGTGGCTCATCTAGATTTATTTCCCCCTAGTCACCTGTTTGAGGGATTCTTTGGAAACTAAGACAACTTGCATGCCGCCATATCATTATACTTGTCATCGATCTTCAGTAACTAGCCAATCATTGGAGTATGTTGCACTACTTATTCTTCTCTTTTAACTTATATACATCAATTGTATGATCTCATTTCCTCTTACTCTGTCTGGTTTGCCACTTGTCAGTCTGATGAAACCTGTAGATATCAATCCAAATGATGAATGGATAAACGTAAGCAAGCATATCTCTGGAATACTTTTTTTTCTTAGTTATCTCTGAATAATATTATACAGCTATTCTATACTCCTGAATTTCTTTATGCAATGAATTCCATCCATGTTCCCTACTCCTGCTTTTCCTTTTCTACCACTTGCTCCTTGTTAATCTTTGCAAAAAATTCTTTTGCAGATGGCCTTGGCTGGAGTGTCTCCACAGATATGTATCCTTCTATTCAATTTCCCGACACTGACAAAGAATAGTAAAATAAATGTCAAACATCTGGCATGTCACTCTTAAGTTGCTATAAGCTTAATGGTTTATGTCTGGTTAAATATTGTAAGACAGTATGTTGGCTTGGCTACATATCTTTCCTTGATAAACTCAGTGATGAAGAGTGCATACAGAAGTGTGATGTTCTACATCGGGCAAAAGGAATTGGAAATGCAGTTCAAGATGAACAGAATATTTGCTCAATGTCGGCAAAAATGTGAAGCAATGCAAGAAAAATTCACAGAAAAACTTGAGCAGGTGCATACTGCATATCAGAAAATGTCCAAGAGATGCCAAATGATGGAGCAAGAGATTGAGAGCTTGTCCAAGGATAAGCAGGAGCTCCAGGAAAAATTCTCTGAGAAATCCAGGTCAGCCTCTATTATCGTTGTATCTGCTCATTGATGCCAATTATTGATAGCGTATTTTGGTAATTTGCTTATTGGGCTTCGATACAAAATATTATTCCAATGCCAGACAGAAGAGAAAACTTGATGAAATGTACGACCAATTGAGAAGCGAGTATGATTCAATGAAACGATCAGCCATCCAACCTGCAGGCAGCTTTTATCCAAGAAATGGGCCTGACTTGTTCGCCAACCCAGCTAACATGATGGATAACAGAGACAACATTAGAAAAGGTAAGCCTTTTTACCCTTTTATTAACAATTTCCGTCAAGAGTGTAAGCTATCGCCTATTGTCATCAGAAAAGAAGTTTTTATATACCAAGTTTTCTTGTAATAGTCGGAATGTTAGGCTTTTCAAGGCCATCAATGAGACTGAGGTTAGGTCGACAACACACTGCTAAACCTCTCGAAAACTAGATGACTTATTTATAGCAGGTTGGCCGCTTTTTACTCCTGACACTCCAGGGCCTAGAGAGGATGTATGGCCAGCGAGACAGAATAGCCCAAACTCTGGCACCTTTGATATATCTGTTGGCTCACCAGCGAAACAACCAGTCATCCCTGCCGATGCTGGTAACAGAAGGACAGGTGGTCACCCTGTTTTTGGAGCTGGAGCTAGTAATCCCTCAACGACTTTAAGAAACTTGATACTCTCTCCCATTAAGAGACCTCAGCTCTCTCGTAACCGCCCTCAGATGTTTACGTAAGTGGCTAGCTTAAAAGTCTGCGGAAAGTTCCACTTTGCTACCTATTTCTGAAGTTTCCTGAATTATTATTATTATTTTTTTGATAAGTAGAAGTTTCCTGAATTATTATTATTATTATTATTATTATTATTATTATTTTACAGATTTTAAGCCTGGAGTTGAGGGCTTGCCATTTGCCAGATCGATCCTAGTGATGCTTGATACTTGTATTCTTGATGTAATGTTTCTTTCCTCGTGCACGCGAACCACAAGTATTGATGAAGCTCTATTATAGGTTTTGTTTCCTTTTCTACTCTCCCAAATTGACCATCTTTGGGGTGAAGAGCTGCCAACTGGTAATTACAAAGATATGGAAATGCTATTGCTTTTATGATTACCTGTTTTTGGATGGTAAGAAGCAGTTGCTAATCCACAGTTCCTCATGTCATGCAATGCATCACACGCCATTACTGGGTCGACTTTGTATCATTTGTCTTTCTTATTTTTAGCTATGGAGTGGAAAGATGCGGACGATTATTATTATGTGACGCACAAAGAAGAAGAAACCCCAGGGTGGTCTGGAACGTTTTAACTGGGTGTGCACAGGTTCGGATCTCGGGTACAGACTTGATGCTTCAATAATCAGAGATATTCAAGATTTGTCTTGTCTCAATCCAAGTCAATGCAATCAGCAAATCCCCTACATGTAGCAAATATCATTCGGGTCAGGTGCAAAAACAAACTTGATTCACGGATTGTTCAATCAGTTAGGAAATTTATAAAATTTAATTTAATTTTTTATACAATTACTAATTACAACGGTTGATATGACTTATTCTAACTGATTTTATAAATGGAAAAATTAACATTGCTGAGATTAAAATTATCGGCCATATTCGGTATTCCATTAGGTGAGTCTACGGCTAAGGGCGGTTCGACCCAAATCGGACCCAAGTTTTGGGTTAGTTCAAAAGGGTCCAAACCTATCCAACCTCGACTCTCTATAATTCAATATAATATCCAAATTAGGCAAATGACCCACCCACTCCAATTATCCCAGACCAAGCCCAACTGCCCAAGTCACGGCCGAATCGATCTGGGTTATAGCCTTTTCGGAGCTAACCCATATTTTCTTTCTTAGGGACAACGGGTTTAGTCTCTTTTCAGGGTTACGGCTCGCAGTCCAACCCTAAACCTCCCCGGACCCTCCGATCGGACTGCCCCTGAAGCTCCGCATTGAGCTTCCGCGACAACCTCTGTAAGACCCTAATTATTTCCATTTTATATCTCTCTTTGTTGGGTTTTCATATCAATTGAGATTTGTTCACGTAATTGGATGCTTGTTGGGTAGATATTGGGATGATCCTTTTTTTTTTTTTTTTTTTTTTAAGATTTTGGTGTTGAATTAATGGCTGTAGAGGAATTGGGGCCTAAAATTATCTTTTTCTGTGATTGGAGTTGTAACTTTGATGTAACATCTGTTTTTTTTTTTATCTGGGTTTTTGTTGTTTATGAGAGTGTTGTTCCATATAGGTTTGATTGTCCCGTTATTTCATGATTATGTTCGATTAAGCGTGCAGCCAGCCGGCAGGCAAGCACACTGGTTGGTTCAATGGAGAGCCACTTGTTTCACTTGAGAAGTGTTTGTTATACAATGGTTGATTATTGGGAAACCTAAACTCAAAATTACTATCTCATTTTGATGATCCAAATTTGTGCCCTTTATTCTTTTTTTACTTTTATTCTTCACAATCTGAATTTTTTTGGTGGTTTTCGACGCTAGGGTTGATTAGGACCCAAAATCTCGATTTTGAAGTATGTTAAATTATCGCACTTGCAGAGTTTAGGGTCTTTCTGTCTACTTTGTCAGTGTGTTGGGAACTTTTTTTGTTTTTGTTTTTTTTTATTTTGTTGTTGGTGTTTTTTTTTTTGGGGGGGGGAGGGGGGGGGCGGCGCCCTGCTCTGCTTCTGAATTTGTAATTTTCTTTTGATTTATTTCAGGTTTCTTGCCCTTTGGATTTGGTGCTTCTTGATGAAATATTGAGATTAATTTTTGGGATTATGTTGTTTGTTTCTATTTAATATAACTGAATAATATACCGTCAGATTTCTCATGGTGTGGAATTGGTCTATTCATCTAATTTGTTTGTTGCTTGATTCTTGTTTTTTATTTGGCATTTCTGTGTTTCATTCAAGTAAGAGACCAACCATTAAGGTTTTTACCTGTTATTTATCGAAAATAAAAAATTCACTTTTTGACTATTTTGATACTTATTTTAGATTTTTTTTTTTAAATATATTTTTCAAGAGATCTCATGTAAGGCAACCAGTCTTAAATGATGATTAATGCTTATTTCCTTGATTTTGAATGTAATTTGGCAGTTGGCAAAATATTTAGTGAAGATTAGTAGAGAGAGAACTTCTAGGTGGGTTTGGTTTTTATTTTGCTCCTGTTACTAGCCGGTGTATGGATTTTTTCCAACTGGATTAAAAAATATGGATTTAGGGCAGAATTTTCTTGTGTGATATGATTACACTTGTAATTTCTTCAGAAGTGATGTTATAGAGTAATTTGGGTGGTTCTGCCATTTGCATCTGTTTGTATATTGGCATTATAGTATTCTAATGGATGTGGTTAAGAGACCTCTGCTATAGTAGTATGAAATATTGATACTTGAGGGGCCATTAATGGGTTTATGTTTGTAGTAATTGATGGTTTATCATAACTCTTATGGCTTTGTTGTGTTTTCAATGATCAAGGTTTATAATATTTCTGTGCTAGGGTTGTTTACTTATTTTGTATCCACATTTCTTCAGTGCAGACCTTTGTAAATTTCAAGCCTATGAAATGGAATTATCAAATGACTTGGCTGGTAAGAAACCAAAGCGGTTGACATCTGTGGTTTGGAATCATTTTGAGAGGGTCAGAAAGGCTGACAGTTGTTATGCTGTTTGTATACATTGTAACAAGAAACTCAGTGGATCAAGCAATAGCGGAACAACACATCTGAGAAACCACCTAATGCGATGTCTGAAAAGATCATCCACTATTGATGTGTCTCAACTACTTGCAGCAAAGAGGAGGAAAAAAGATGCTCCCCTGGCCCTTGCAAATATCAGTTTTGATGACGGACAGAGAAAAGATGATTATATTAAGCCAACAATTTTGAAGTTTGATCAGGATCAGAAAAAGGATGAAATCATTAACCTTGGAAGTAGTAAGTTCGATCAGGAGAGAAGTCGGCTTGATCTTGCTCGCATGATTATATTACATGGTTATCCATTGGCCATGGTTGACCACGTTGGATTCAAAGTATTTGTCAAGAATCTTCAGCCGACATTTGATGTTGTGCCGAACAATGCTGTTGAACAAGCTTGTATGGAAATTTATGAGAAAGAGAAACTAAAAATGTATGAGGCAATAAATCAATTGCATGGCAGAATTAACCTTTGTGTTGAAATGTGGTCTTCACTCGAAAATGTTGAGTATTTGTGTTTGACAGCACATTATATTGATGAGGATTGGAAATTACAGAAGAAGATTCTGAATTTTGTCACACTTGATTCTTCGCATACTGAAGACATGCTTTCTGAAGTGATTAATAAGTGTCTAATGGATTGGGATGTTGACCATAAGTTGTTTGCCTTGACATTTGATGATTGCTCCACGGATGATGACATTGTCCTGAGAATTAAAGAACAGATGTCTCATAAAAGGCCTCTTTTGAGTAATGGTCAGTTATTTGATGTGCGATCTGCTGCACACGTTTTAAATTTGATTGTTCAAGATGCTCTGGAAGCATTGCGAGAGGTGACCCAAAAGATTCGAGGAAGTGTCAAATATGTTAGAAGTTCACAAGTAACACAAGGAAAGTTTAATGAGTTTGCCCAACAAGTGGGAATCAGCAGTAAGAAGAACTTGCTTCTTGATTGTCCAGTTCGATGGAACTCAACGTATATCATGCTTGAAACGGCCTTAGAATACAGGGGTGTGTTTTCTCTTCTGCAAGAGCATGATCCTGCCTACACAGTAGCTCTAACAGATGCAGAGTGGGAATGGACCAGTTCTGTAACTGGTTATTTAAAACTTTTTGTTGAAATCATAAATGTCTTTTCTAGCAACAAATTCCCAACTGCGAATATGTATTTTCCTGAGATTTGTGATGTTCACATCCAATTAATAGAATGGTGCAAGAGTCCAGATAATTTTCTCAGTTCCATGGCATTGAAGATGAAAGCTAAGTTCGATAAATATTGGAGCAAGTGCAGTTTAGCTTTGGCAGTAGCAGCCATCTTAGATCCTCGATTCAAAATGAAGTTAGTGGAGTATTATTATTCTCAGATTTATGGTAGCACTGCTTTGGATCGCATCAAGGAGGTTTCTGATGGTATAAAAGAACTTTTCAATGCGTATTCTATCTGCTCAACCATGGTTGATCAAGGTTCTGCTTTGCCCGGTAGCAGCTTACCCAGTACAGGTAATGACACCAGGGATAGACTAAGGGGCTTTGACAAATTTCTTCACGAGACTTCTCAAAGTCAAAATGCAACATCAGACTTAGACAAATATTTAGAGGAACCAGTATTTCCTCGTAATTGTGATTTCAACATCTTGAATTGGTGGAAAGTTCATATGCCAAGGTACCCTATCTTGTCCATGATGGCTCGTGATGTTCTTGGGACTCCCATGTCAACTATTGCACCGGGGTCTGCATTTAACACTGGAGGCAGAGTGCTTGATCATTGTAGAAGCTCACTGAATGCAGATACTCTACAGGCTTTGATATGCACACAAGATTGGTTGCGGATTGAATCAAGAGGTATGTGCATTAAATTTTTTTCATATATAAATATATTTGAATTACTTAATCTATTGATCGGTAAAACATATCTAATTATTTCTACTCTTCTGTATCAGATTTCAGTCCATCCTCGAGTTATATCCTACCACTTGCCATTGAATCAAATTAATTTGTCTAGGGTATATCTTTGTTGGTTCTTTTATGATGCATTCTTCTCAAAATGTCTGGATTCTGTGAAGTATATATATGTGCCAACAGCCAATTAACTTATTTTTGTTTTGATGGTGTTTTTTGTGCAGGTTGACGGACACATCGGCTCATATGATAATGTCTAATTGTTTTTTACACTCGGGCAGTATCCTAGAAGCTGCTGTCTTGCTGCTTACTTTACCCCTGTCTATTCTGCATGTTCATATGTCGCAGCTAAATTTGTCATTACAGCTTGGAGTTATGTATCAAGAAGCAGTGTACATTTTGGAAGACTTAGATTCTGACAATTATGCTAAATTAGAGGGACCCTCTCTCTCTCTCTCTCTCTCTCTCTCTCTCTCCAAGGAAAATCTGATCCACTTTCTTTTAATAATGATTTCAGTTTTCTTTATTATTATGGGTTTTTTTTTTTTTTTTTTGGTTTCTTTTATGTTTTATTTTCTTGGCTTTCAATGCATTAAATGCTCGTGGGCAATATGAACTCTTAGCAATTTTTAATGTAGTATGGTTTATATGTTGTATCTAACTTTCTAAATTATAAAAAAATATTTTGAAAAAAAAAAAGAAAACCGAAAATCATGATCTGCTGTCTCTCACTCTGGTTCTCACGGCCATAATTAATTTGATTAATGTGGCAAGCCCAACAGCTTTTACTTTTTAGACAGATATAATAAAGAGCTGGCAGGGTAAAAATAATATTGCAGATAAATTAAAAACCAACAAGGTATAAATGGTTGGGGTCTCAACAATTATTCCATAATGGTTCGGTACAGTGTAGACATTGGACAACCAAAGGGGTCCCAATTTCGTAGCTCCTGGCGTAGTGACTTTATTCATAACCAAAAGAAGGGCCGCTACAACAAATAGAGAAATCATTATTATTTTTTGTTTGCGGTCTTTGACTAGGACTGTTCATACGGGCCGGATTTTATCCGGCCCGGTCCGGAATCCAGCCCGGATTAAATCCGGGCCGAAATCCGGATGGTAAAATCCGGACCTAAGCGGTCCGGATACGGATATGCTACAACAGATATGCTACAACACGTAGAAAAGATCAGAGCAATGTGAATCTAAAATGCACTAGGATGATAATGAGGTGCACTGTGGTTGACTGAACTGGAGTCACTGAAGGAGATCTCCACTCCAACTTTCGTCCTGAGCAAAATAAGATCTAAGCTCCCTGTCAATGAAAGGCTACTCACAGAGGAGAATTCAAGCAGCAAGATTTGGATCCAAAAGGCTTGGATTTGCATAATTAGATCCGAGGGGATAGACATTCTGCTGGATGCCCAGCTGTGAAATGGAAGTTGAAGATTTAGAGGTTGGCGGTAATGGTAATAGTCATGGATGCACTAGAGGGTGGTGGCCATAAAAAAGCAGAAAGAGAAGTGGTGGTAGGTTAGAAGGGAAGGAGAGAGAGGAAAGAGAGATGAAGAGAAGAAGAGGGATAGAAGGAGAGGGGAGAAAACTCTATAAGAAAGCTTATTATTTAAGGAGAGCTGAGGAGGATGTTTTGTTGGGGAATAGGTGGATGGTGGAGGCTGAAAGAAGACAGAGGTAGAGCTTTTCTCTAAAAGCTACAGAGATAATGAGATATCAAGGCTTCTGGTTTTTCGCAAGCATGGTCATTATCAATTATTAAATACAACTAGTAGAGAAAAATGGAAGAGGACGGCCTAGCTAATAGAATTTTATCCTCATGACCTTATACAACAGTGGAAATAATGACATGAAGCTAAGGATGAATAATTATTGGGAGAGCTGACAAACGTTAAGAGGGGAAGCTGAACACAGAACCTAGTGCAAAACGCAGAGGTCAGTCACGAGGTCTGAGACAGAGAAGTGTTGATTATTCTGTGAAGTTTTTCATGTTGGGTCCAAAGACATATTTAATTAGCGACTCCTTGATAGATAGCAACTCGGGGAACTCTGTTTTCAACTTCGTTACATCCAACTCGTTGTTGCATCGAGGGGCCGCAAGGACCTTGGCCTGTTCTTCAAGTGTGAAGTTTTCCCACTTGAAGTCAGGGTCAATGCATTGCTTGTACAGCTCAAGAACCTCATTGTGGCTCACAACCCCAGGGTTTGTGAAGTTCCATATACCCTTCAAATTTCGCTTTGCCATCTCAATTGAAATGGGTAGAAGCTCATCCAAGAGAGTCATGCTATTTGGGATGTTAACCACTTTGCTATAATGAGTAATCTTATATATGAAGTTGCCTGGATTGTTTAGGTCAGATAATATTGGCATCCGACCTCTTAAAACGCAGACATTGTCATATTCTTCCAGCAGCTCTTGAACCTAATTAAAAAATCAAAATGAACTTATTAGGGCAAACACATAATCTCAGAAAAGATATATAAACAGACAATGATTCTTAACAAATTACCATAGCCCTAGTTTTGGAAAAGAAAGAATCGGCGTAATTGGATTTGTCATTCTCTGTAAATCCAATGCCAGAGCCTTCAGGATGTGCAGCATCATACTGGTATATACACCCTGAAGAAAAATGCATCATCAAGAGTCCATGCTCTCTGCAAACTTCTGCTAAGGTTAAGGCTCCAACAACATTCGTGCGAATTGTTTCTACTTTGTGAAACTCGCACCAATCTGCATTAGGTTTACCAGTCAGACCAGCAGCATTAAAAACATGGGATGGCTTAACGTCACGAATATCTGCCAAAAGTGATGACCGATCCTCTAGACGCCCTCTTCCGTATTCGTAAGGAATTCCTTGTATCTCACATAGCTTTCCAAGCAGGCCCCCAACCCAACCAGTTCTACCATAGATCAAGAACTTCAAGGAATGTTTTTTAGGAAAGCCACTTCGGTTGACAACATGGGATGCAGCGAAACCATCAGCCCCAGTAACGAGAATGTCCTTTGGGGTATAATTAGCCATCTCAAACCAGTGCCTACGAAAAAAAAAAAAAAACATTACAACTAAGTACTTTACCATGATTTGATTAAATTTTTAGCAAAAAAATGAACACACGCAAGACAGATCCATTGAAACAGGTTGGAGATCCCCACGATAAATAGAAAAGCTCCCATTGTAAAGAAAATAAAATAAAAGGAAGATCTCAACGCATGGTATGCATGGATACTCCCTGTCTGCATTTGGTTGCTTACTGTAAGTGATAATGCCCCAGACCAAGTCAACCACAAAGATAAACATAAATCTGAGAAGATCACTCCTAGAGATATACAATTTGTCAATTCAAATATTGAGAGAGATATGGATAAATGTAATTCAAACAAAGTGAGGATTATTCGGTTGTTATCTTGTTATATTGTAATCAACTATATTGTTTATAAATATAAGGCAGGACGCCTCCATACAATTACGGGAGAGCAAAGTATTCATCCAAAAATATATTAGTTTTATTTATTGTTTTATGGTATCAAGAGCCATTAAAGACCAACGTTTGTGGTCCATGGCCTTAGATTCTTCAATTTCTTCAGTAAACCCCCCACCGGACCAATCTTCCCACATGCCATCCCTTCAAATCTCTCCAATTTTATCACTATTAAACCCAACGAAGACAATTATTTATTATGGAAGGCACAAATCATGCCGTATCTTCGTGGTCAGCAATTGTTTGGCTTCGTTGATGGCAGTATCACTCCTCCATCATCTTTCTTGCCCTCTGTTGGGGGTTGTCAAGAATGCAAACTTTTGTATTTCATTCACTTGATTTTTACATTGAGACATTATTTGAATAAATAGATACAAGAATAAGTCTATCTAAGGTAACTAATTGAATATGGTAATTACAAAGTAAATGTTAATTTCCTAAAATCATGTTGTTACAAAAATAGAGAAGATTGTTGCTTGATTTGGAAAATGATCTGTCAATATGCCCCCTCAAGTTGGCGCATGGAGATCCGTAATGCCCAACTTAGATAGAAAGTGATGGAAGAGATCCCGACCTAATGCTTTGGTGAATATGTCGGCAACTTGCTCATGAGAGGATGTGTGAATGGCGGTATGGAGGTCGGACCGGATTTTATCACGAACAATGTGGCAGTCAATCTCAATATGTTTAGTACGCTCATGGAACACAGGATTATGAGCAATATGTAGAGCAGATTGGTTGTCACAATGGAGATTGAAAGGTGCTGAGTGAGAGACACCAAGATCAATGAGAAACTGTTTCAATCAAGTAAGTTCACAAGTGGTAATGGCCATGGCACGATATTCGGCTTCAGCAGAGGAACGGGCCACTGTAGTATGTTTTTTTATACGCCAGGAGATGGGACTGGATCCAAGTTGAATAAAGTAGCCGGTGGTGGAGCAACAAGTGGTGGGACAACTGGCCCAATCGGAATCAGTGTAGGCAGTAACATGATGAGATTTGGAGGAAGCGAAAAATATGCCTTGGCCGGGACTACCTTTGAGATAGCGAAGGACGCGAGTGGCAGCTTGCATGTGGGGGGCACGAGGAGCATGCATGAATTGACTGAGAATGTTCACTGCAAAAACAATGTCAGGACGAGTGATAGTCAAGTATATTAGACGACCAACAAGTCGACGATAAGGCGCAGGATCTGGAAGAAGAGAGCCGTTGTGGTTGGTAAGCTTTAAGTTCTATTCTATCGGGAAGGAAGCAGTCCGAGCACTTAGTTGACCACTATCAGAGAGGATGTCAAGAGTATATTTGCGTTAGTTGAGAAAGATGCTTTGAGGTGAGCGAGCAACTTCTAAACCAAGAAAATATTTAAGAGGACCAAGGTCTTTAGTTTTGAAGTGTGTAGAGAGAACACTTTTGAAGACCTCGATTTGGGAGCGATCATTGCCAGCAACCATCATCGACATAAACAAGAACAAGAGTGATACTGGTAGAAGTAACCAGGGTGAATAAAGAATGATCCGCCTGAGATTGAGAAAAACCTACATGAAGAAGCATAGTGGTTAGTTTAAAAAACCAATTGCAGGAGGCTTGTTTGAGGCCGTAGAGGGATTTGCGGAGACGACAGACACGAGTCTCCTCTTTCGAACAATAACCAGGAGGGGGGGTTATGTAAACTTCCTCATCAAGGTCCCCATGCAAGAAGGCATTATTAACATCAAGTTGATGAATAATCCATTGGCGAGAAGTAGCGACAGCCAACAAAGACCGAACGGTAGTCATTTTGCCATAGGAGCAAAAGTCTCATGATAGTCGAGGCCTTCAACTTGAGTATAGCCTTTGGCGACTAACCGAGCTTTGTATCGTTCGACAGAACCATCGGCTTTGAGTTTAGTTTTGAACACCCATTTGCATCCAATGGGTTTCTTGTCAGGAGGAAGTGACTCAAGTGTCCAAGTGGAATTGGCTTCAAGGGCATGAAGAGAACAATCTTCGATCATGGCAGAGGTGATCGGTGGCACGACTGTCCACCACCCAGTCACGATGGCTGTCAAAGGGAGGGAGAGAGGAAACGTTACCAACAAAATTTGCAGCAGGAGGAGTTGGTTTGAGCAGATCAAGAAGTTTGAGGTAGAGGTCCGGTGTTAGACTAGGAATCGGAGAGGAAAGAGAGGCTTGGTGAGCCATCGACTGCGAAAGGGGAAGGGGGTTTTCCGAGAAGAAAGGGCTGCTGTTTGCCTCGAGGCTCTCGTCCAGTTGGATATCCCACAAGACACCAGCATCGATCATGGGTGTGACCGTGTTTTCCACACTCGGTGCAGTGCAGGGGTTTCCGTGGAGGAGCACTGGAGTGAGCGGCGAAGATGTGGGTTTCCGGTGCTGTCGCAAGCTGTACATGGAGGAGACGCTGTTGTTCCTCCTAAAAAAGAATAGAAAAAATTTTGGTGATAGGAGGAAGGGTTTCCATGGCTAGGATTTGGGTTCTGAGTTAGGATAAAGAGTCATTTATGCCCAGTAGAAATTGGTAAACTCTCTCATCTTCAGCTTGTTGTTGCATTTCTTTGAGATCATTGGTCTGTTGTAAGTGGCTGAGTTCATCCCAAATTTGCTTGATTTGGTTGTAATACTCATGAACCGAATGGGTGTGCTGTTGTAGGGAAGAGAGCTCTCGCTTAAGATGATAAATTCGCGCATTATTACCGTGGCAAAAGCGTGACTGAAGATCAAGCCACACTGCTCGTGGGTCGGTATGAAATTCAAGGGAGTTGGTGATGGAGGGGCTGATGGAATTGAGGAGCCAGGTAAGAACCATATCTTTAGTTTGGTTCCATTGTGGGTAATCTGTGGAGGTGGGTTCGGGTGGGGAAAGAGTGCCATCAACAAAGGCTAATTTGTTTTTGGCATTAAGGGCACGGGTCATGACTTTTTGCCATTTGGGAAAGTTGTCACCGGTGAGGAGACCGGATACAAGAATAAGGCTAGGAGAATCGGAGGGGTGGAGAAGGTATGGAGAAGGTATGGAGATGAAGAAGGGTTGGAAGGGAAAGCCATGAACACGAGAGAGGGAGGATCGGTTTTAGGCTGATACCATGTCAAGAATGCAAACTTTTGTATTTCATTCACTTGATTTTTACATTGAGACATTATTTGAATAAATAGATACAAGAATAAGTCTATCTAAGGTAACTAATTGAATATGGTAATTACAAAGTAAATGTTAATTTCCTAAAATCATGTTGTTACAAAAATAGAGAAGATTGTTGCTTGATTTGGAAAGTGATTTGTCAATAGGGGTGTTTCACTACCCAACTCATTGTTCACACGATGGTTTCAGCAAGATCAAGTCATACTAAGTTTGCTGGTATCCTCTCTATTCGAAGGCGTCCTCACTCAAATCGTTGGCCTTTCCACATCTCGTAAAGTCTGGTTAGCTTTGGAGCGCATGTTCTCTGCTCACTCCCAAGCTCGGATTACTCGCATCAGGTTGCAGCTCTCTACTCTTAAAAAAGGTGACTTCTCAATCACAGATTATTTTCAGAAGGCAAAGAACCTATCTGATACTCTTGCAGCCATTGGCAAACCATTGGAGGAATGTGAGATTGTCCCCTATCTTCTGGCTGGTCTTAACACAGCCTATGATCCCCTTATTATGTCCATTACGACAAGGGTAAATCTTATGACACTTGATGATGTCTTCGACCACCTATTGAATTATGAGGTGCGGCTTGAGCAGTAGACCTTTGTTGTTGACATGGCAGTAGCATTTGCCAATTTTGCAACATCTCGAGGAAACCAATCCAATAACCGCAACAATGGCAACCGCAGACGTTATCCCTCCAACAATCGTAACCGTGGATGCAGTCGAGGTCAAGGTAACTCCACCAACAATTCTCAGTCGTCTCGCGTCCAATGTCAAGTATGTAGTAAATCTGGTCACTCTACACTATCTTGCTGGTATCGCTTTGATAAATATTTTCAGAGCACTTAACACACACCTATTGCATTCATGGCTACTGCTCCTTCCAACAATGAGGCAACTTGGTATGCTGACTCTGGAGCCACTCATCACCTCACTAATGACTTTCAGAACCTCAACCTAAATGCTGAGCCATATCATGGTCCAGACCAAATTCAAATTGGTGATGGTACAGGTTTAAATATCACTCATGTTGGCTCATCTAAATTGCCTTCCACTCATAATTCCTTCTTATTGAAAAATCTTTTGCATGTGCCTTTAGTTGCAAAGAATTTAATTTTAGTAAGTAAATTCACTACTGACAATGGTGTTTTCATTGAATTTCATGGGGATCATTTTTGCATCAAGGATGAGGCTACGAGGAGAACACTGTTGTGCGGCAAGGCTGAATCTGGTTTATATCCTTTCCCTTCCACCGTGTATGCTCATCTCAAGTCCCAAGCACTCCTTACCACCAGCGCTCCACTCACCACTTGGCATGCTCGCTTTGGTCACCCCTCCATGAAATTAGTTCATAGCATTGTTTCAAAATTCTCGTTACCTTTGTCACCAAATAAAGTTGATGGTGTATGTGCTGCTTGCCAACAAGGCAAAAGCCATCAATTACCTTTTTCTATGTCCACGGCCACTTCCAAAGGCCCTTTAGATCTTCTTTCAGTGATGTATGGGGACCATCTCCTTATTTATCTTCTGAAGGAAATAAATATTATGTTATTTTTGTTGATCATTTCAGTAAATGTTCATGGTTATTTCCTATCTCCAATAAATATGATGTTTTACCCCTTTTCCGCTCCTTTCATCTACATGTCGAGCGTCTCTTTAACACAAAAATTAAAATGGTTCAAACTGAATGGGGTGGTGAATTCCGAAGCCTTCATAAATTTTTTTAATACACTTGGGATTCACCATCGCATTACTTGTCCTCACACTCACTAACAACATGGCTCCATTGAACGACGTCATCGGCTTATCGTAGAAACTGGTCTTGCCCTCCTCTCTCATGCGTCTGTACCATATAAATATTGGGACTCAGCCTTTCAAATGGCTTGCTACCTTATAAATCGTTTGCCCACTCCCATCTTGTCCCACATATCTTCGTTGGAAAAATTATTTCAACAACAACCAAATTACTCGTTTCTACGTGTCTTTGGGTGTGAGTGTTGGTCCTATCTCCATCCCTATAATCGTCACAAAATATAGTTTCATTCTCAACATTGCATCTTTCTTGGATATATCACCGTGGGTACAAATGTCTTGAATCCAAATCTGGCCGAGTGTTCCTCTCCTGATATGTCATATTTAATGAATTAATTTCCCCCTTTAAAGAAACCATACACGAGTCTATCATCGTTCCAGATCGTCCAATCCTTTTACCATCCACACTCCAAGTGTCTAACTCCTCTCCTCGTGTGTCACAACCAGTTGAAACACCCTCTTCACCTCCACCCGACCCTCCTAGCCCACCCTCACATGTCTCAAGTGAACCTTCACATACGACTACCTCACCAATACTTTCAACGCCAGAGTCAATTCAACCTAATGCAACAGTCAATCCTCCATTGCGTTCTAGCTCATCCGATGCAAACTCAACTCCAGAATAACATTGCAAAACCCAAGCAGTATCATGATGGTTGTGTGCGCTATCCTCTGCCGAAAGCGTTAATGGCTATTGGTGACTTATCTCTGGTTAAACCAACCTCCTTCACTCATGCTTCTAAACATGTGGAGTGGCGGTAGGCCATGAATACCGAGTTCAATGCATTGCTTAAAAATGGCACTTGGTCACTTTTTAAACCACACAACAACATGAATGTGGTGGGATGTCGTTGGGTCTATAAAATCAAAACGAAGCCGGATGGCACACTTGATCGATATAAAGCCCGTCTTGTGGCTAAAGGGTATCATCAACAAGAAGGACTGGATTTTCAAGACACATTTAGTCCAGTGGTCAAACCCACAACTATTCGCCTGGTGCTCTCTCATGTCGTGAGTCAACAATGGTGCATCAAACAGCTTGACATCACCAATGCCTTCCTTTGTGGATTTCTTAATGAGGAGGTATATATGCAATAACCTCCTAGCTCTATACATCCTCAATATCCAAACCATGTATGTAGGCGTCATAAGGCCCTTTTATGGACTAAAACAGGCACCCAGGGCCTGGTATTCACGCCTCAACGATAAGCTTCTATCTCTCGACTTTACCAATGCAAAGTCATATGCTTCACTTTTTGTTTATCAAAGTGCACAAATAATGATCTACATTCTGGTATATGTGGATGACATATTAATCACCGGCTCTTCTCCACTTGTGGTGTCCTCGGTTATTCAGTCTCTTGGCATGGAAGTTGCTCTCAAAGATCTTGAAGTTCTTCATTATTTTCTTGGTGTTAAGACTCACTGTGTACCCGAAGGCCTCTTCCTCTCTCAACATAGATATATTGTCAACCTCTTGCATCGTACAAACATGACTCATGCTAAACCGGTTGCTTCTCCAATGTCCACTACTCATAATCTGACCATGTTTACCGGGGATGCCTTTGAAGATGAAACACTGGACAGAAGCATAGTTGGAGCACTTCAATATCTTTCATTTGCCGTTAACTGAGTCTATCAATTTATGCATCGACCAACGACAGTTCATTGGACAGCAGTAAAATGCATATTATGTTATCTGAAACACACGATCGATCATGGCATCCTTATCCGACCAAGTCATACCTCACAACTTATCGCCTATTTCGATGTGGATTGAGCAGGTTCCCCTGATGATCGTCGATCAACCAGCGGCTATTGCATCTTTTTTGGTCATAATATTGTGACTTGAAGTTCCAAGAAACAAACCACAGTGGCTCAGTCTAGTACGGAAGTCGAGTATCGAGCTATTGCAAATACTATAGTTGAGATCATATGGTTACAATCTCTTTGTCGTGAGCTTGCATCTCCCAGCCCCACGCTCCTATACTCTGGTGTGATAATATTGGCGCCACCTATTTGACAGCTAATTCGGTTTTTCATGCCTGTACCAAGCATATAGAATTGGACTATCATTTTGTATGTGAACATGCATCAAAGAAATTGTTGGATGTCCGATTCATCTCCGGGAAGGATCAAGTGGCAGATGTGTTGACAATGCCTTTACCTTCATTACGGTTTACTTTACTCAAAGACAAGCTTCATGTGGCTGCTGCCTTGCTTTGCTTGAGGGGGTGTGTAAGTGATAATGCTCCAAACCAAGTCAAACACAAAGATAAACATAAATCTGAGAAGATCACTCCTAGAGATATACAATTTATATATTCAAATATTGAGAGAGATATGATAAATGTAATTCAAACTAAGTGAGGATCATTCGGTTGTTATCTTGTAATCAACTGTATTGTTTATAAATATAAGGCAGGACGCCTCCATACCATTATGAGAGAGCAAAGTATTCATCCAAAATATTATTTTTAGTTATTGTTTTATTACGAACTACTCTCTACACCTCATAGAATTACTTGTCAGAAAAGGTGGTTCTCGACTTATTTAGTTACACAGTTCAAATGAGATGTGATTTTTTTAAAAGTTAAATAAAATAATTTTTTAATATTAGTTTTGTTTTGAAATTTGAATAAATTGAATTGTTTATTATATTTTGTGTGAAAATTTAAAAAAGTTGTAATAATTATACGAGATGAGATGAGATGAAATAGTTTGGTTTTATGTAGCCAAACAAACTTTTTAAAAACTAAACAACAGAAGACATAAGCATCACTTTTTCTTTTGCCTCCTCTCTTTCTAGAGGCAAATAAAAATAAAAGGAAAGTACTTTAACCACAAATGAATTATACAAAAGTAAACCCACAAACTAATGTAGTTTGATATTATACGTCAAATTGTAAAGTTACTTTTATTATAAAATAGATCTAATGAATTTCATGAAATCACAACAGTTTGTAAATTTATTCTGTATAATCTTTTTGTGTATGTATCATTTCTCAAAATAAAATACAAACAACAAAACAAGTTAGAATCAAAATTAATCAGTTCAACGTTCATCAAGCCCCAACACAAGTTACCAGATCCAGTATGGGTGGGTATATGAATTATACACGATCCATGTATATTCATATACCCACCCATACTTAAACTAAGGGGTTGTTCGGATTTAGAAATTATTTTGTTTCATCTTATTTAATCATTATGATTTTTTTAAATTTTACACAAAATATAATAAACAATTCAACTTTTTTTAAATCCTAAAATAATAATAATATTAATTAAAAAATAATATTCTAGCAATATTTTTTTTAACTTTCATCTAAAATCATATCATCTCATCTCACTATCCAAACAAGCAGAATCCCATTGCTAAAAAATCGCATATACATCTTATTTCTACCACCATATCCCAATAAAACTCCCATAGGAGACACACAGTACCCAAGCACCCAAATCATAGTACGCAAATATGTAATGTCTTTAAATAAAAAGCAAATAGCGTAATAAATATAAAAAATGTTTACATTGATCACAAATCTAACTATAGTGAGAATGATGCATGTTAAGGAGAGCTCCAAAAACAATACTAAAATGAATCATCCTTGATTCTTTTAGGAAACTAGAGGCTAGAGCTAACGTAGACAATGTACCATCTATATATATATGTTATTGATGTGAGAATATTTAATTTATAAGATTCAATTTTTTAATTTATCTTGCAAATCAAAAACATTACATGTCATCGGTGTAAGATGTATCATCCGCTTCTATTTACAAGTGAAGTAGAAATGTTCATGCTTACGAAATTAGCACTTTTTGCTATAAACAATGAGTACACGCAAATTTGAGAGAAGGAAAAAAGTCCTAATATTGAACTTACCTGCAATCAGGACAGCAAGAGAGAGAGAGAGAGAGAGAGAGTTACGGATAAGGTAATGAAAGATGAGAGAGAGCTCGAAGATATGGTAGTTTGGGAGAAGTTGGAGGAGTCCCATATATACACTCCCTAAAATCTACATCAGCGAGAGAGTTGAACGTTAGGTGAGTCGTAGAGGCCAATAGAAAACAACCACGTAAGCTATATTTGAGGAACTAAAATGCACCCACATATAGAACACGCTCTCCCTCTTCTTCTCTCCCCCCATCTCCCTCCCCCATTTGCTTATCCCATCTCCATTAACAATCATCTAGATCACTAACCTCTTTAAAAATATTTCAGATTTTGGACTTCAAAAAAATATATAACTATTGAATCAGAACCGAATATTGAAGCCAAGTAAAACTGGAGATTGGAGGTAAATCAAGAATTGAAACAATAACCAACCAATAGAAAGAATTATTAAAAAACTAAAGGGTTAAACAATGAAGATAGAGAAAGAGAGATGAAAATGAGTAGAGAGGGAGATGAAAATGAGTATATATCATAAGAAGGGCACATCAAGAAAATCGTCAATAGGAAACAATAAAAAAACACTTGCCAAATTCTTTGCTGTCAATGAGCTACTAACTCTACAATTTCCAGACAAGTCTATTCATAGTGGCAAAAATAGTAGCGAAAACTCAAAATATAATCTTTGTACAGAAAAGCTTCTTCTCTTAGTTGGGACATTGGCCCAGATTATAAATTTTCATATCCAACAATAGAATAACTAACATAGGGCGTTTGCACACGTTGGGTAGAGAGAGAGATAATGAATGAGAGATGGGTATCGATTCATACTCAAAGATGTTTTGGGACTTTCGTCAGCATCGAGTGCAGGTATGGAGGAGTGCCGATGGGAGTTGGAGAGGGAGAGAAATGAGAGGGCTAGGGCAACATGATATACGCAGACGGGGTAGGGAGAGAGAGAGGGAGAGAAGGAGAGGGAGAGTTTCTTTTACATGCAGGTACATTTTAGCTCCTTAATAATAATAGCCTATGTGGCTGTTTTTTATTGGCCGGTGTGAAAAATTTTTTCACACTCATCCGACCTGAAGTGTTTCCTTACTAATTAACATATAATTGGTAGAATAATAAAATAAGATAAAATTAAATAAACTAAAAATTAAAATGATTTTATCATTATATAATGAATATGGAGCTTTTTATTCTTTCTTTTTTAAAGCAGTCCTGGGAGCTCTTGGGTAATATCAATTAACAAAAATGTCCTGTGCTAAATTGTTTACTTTTTTTTTATTCATTCTTTTTTATTCAGTGCTTTGCTTAAATTGTTTCTTTTTGGGTTCCTGCAACTATAGCACGTCTTCTGTGCATTTTTTGGGTTTCAAGTTCTATTTGGCATTATAAAGGTAAAAAAACTAGATGAACGGGAGAGGTTGGTAACAAGAACTGCTTAAGCCACCGGTAAGTGAATACCATTTCCTCTTCTTCTGGACAGTTGAAAAGTTGCATATGTGAGTGTCTGTAATGTGTGACCAAACACTACAAAAATTGACAGAATATAGAACATATAGCCTACTTCCTTGTAGTCAACTTGTGGGCTTTATTTAACACGGCAATTTTTGTGGTGGGAGGTGTTCAAGCTAGGAAACAATGACATTATTTTTCATAATTAATTTCTGATATTCAGCAATGTTTATCTTTTTGTATGAATTTTTGCACGCAAGTGGTGTTGGAAGTTATTGGATGGCAGAAGATCGTGGATATATGTAAGCCGAGGGCCTTATTGGAGAACTCATGTGAGCATGGATGATCCCGTGTATAAGCTAGCAAGAAAGTGGACAAATGTGTTAATTTATTTCCGCATCATCTTTACCTTTTAGAAAGGCTTACAAGATTGGATTCTAAATCAAGTAAACTGAATTTGGAGCACCTCTGGGTTAGCCATGACAATCACCTTGGAGTTGGACCTCTCTGTGGTAGATTATGGTCGTCATATAGATGTCAGGTCCCTCAACACCAGCAAGTTAACTTTGTGGTCTTTCATCCTCAAACTGAAGGCTGATTTAAAGAATCTATGAATAGTATTTCTCAAGTCAGTTCATTATACTACTGAATAAAATTGTTTCAACCAAATAAACAGGTACCCAGTTGTGCTATTTCTATAAATCTAGAACTATGGAACCGTCATTGACTCAGCATTCTTTGCCTTGGGAATAAGTTACTGAGAGTCCACCCACTATTATCTGTCATAAGCAACTATTCCAATTAGGAGCTTATAAAATGAAGTTGATGATACATGCAATGATGACGAAGTGCAAATTCTTTTTTACTCTCACCGCTGCATGACCAAATGTTATTTCTCATGTAATGTGTGGAAAAATAGTTTGAAAATTGCTTACTTTCTTTTATGTGTAAAAATGCCACTGGTTACAATATTTGCAGCATACTTTTTTATATTTACTATTTTACATAAGTTACATGATATCCTTGCAGCATATTTATTCTTCAAAAAATATTTAGTAGACACTAAATATCAAAAAATTACAGTGAAAATTCTTGTTTTACAATGATAACTTGTGTCGTGCCTACTGCAAGTTACATGATAAAATGGTAAATATTACCCTTTTGCATCTCAGAGTGTTTGGGATTTTTGCAAGAAGCTGTTTGGTAATATATAGCCACATTCCACATCTTGATCTGGCTGGTACCCTTTTTCCAGTCATGACTTGTTAAAGTTTATTTACATTTGTCTTGTGATATTTTCAGGTGGCTTTGATATGTGTTGGCCTTGAGAATTACTATAGCTGTTATATTTTATGTTATTTGTCATAAGCAATTGTTCCAATTAGGAGTTTATAAATGAAGCTGATGATACATGCAATGATGACGAAGTGTGAATTCTTTTTTACTGTCTCACCACTACATGACCAAATCAGAAACTTTCTAATGGCTATTAGAATGTGCTTATGCATATCGATCGTTTTGTATAATCCGTCTTCTCATCTAGAAGTGTAAAGCATTTTATGGGGTATATTTTTATGCTATACCATAGAAACTGCGGTGAACTGTTTATATTTTGTGGATCTTAACCAGCTTACAACCAATTTGTTCCTTTGGTCGGGCTCAGTACAGGTCTAGAGTGCAAACGCTGCTCATACGAAGTTTTATGATCACCCAAGTCAGCTGTCCAATCATCAGAAAAAAGCAAGCGCTTGAAGGAGCATGTCATGAGGGGTTCTTTACTCCCCCTTTTTTTGAGAAAATGAGAGTGGGTCCCTTTACCCTCAGTATAAGCAAGAGCATATGGGGAGATTCGAACTTGTATTTAGGTTAGCTAAGCTGTTCTATTTTTATTTTTACAACAATGATCCCAAAAGGACTCAAGTCCATTTTGACCTGTTGCCTTTAATCGCAAGTTGGTGGCACATAAAGGATAGCTTTCAGCCCCCAAGGAGGAGTTACATTTGTAATCAATAACAATTCTTCTTATATAACCATCTGTCTTCTTTTTCTGTATCTTAATTTTCTTATTTTGTAATTTGTAACAATTCTTCTTAATTTTCCGTTCATAACACAGGTATATATGGGACAAGTGCTTATAGAAATTCTAATAACCAAGGGGTTGAAAAAGGTACGTACAAACATTTTTGCTTGTATTGTAATAGTAAGAGACTTGCTTACGATGATCAAGTGATTGAAGTAGTTGAACATGTTTTAAGCTTTGTGCCTCTAAGTACACTGTAGTATCAATCATGATACTGCAAATAGAGTTCATGAAAGAAAGCAATCATTTAGCATTCACACCCCTATATCTGATCTGCATCTGTACAAGTTGCATCAAAGATTACTCTTACCCAAGTCTATTATTCTGAAATCTGAAGTCCCTAGGCACACGTAAATTACCATTCCAGCCTCATCCATCCCATGATATTGGATAATCAGTCCATCTTCTTTTCTAGATATGAACATAATGTCAAACTAAGCTTCAATATGATTACTTTTTGGCCTCTCTAAACTTTAAGAAACAAATGTTTGGACTCCAGCCACAAAATGATCCATTGAAAGCAACGTTACATTAAAAGGAGATAAATTATCCAAGGAAAAGAGTTGCTATAGATATAATCCTCATCCACAAAAACATTATAAACATTCTAGCCAAGTTTATCTACACGAGCTGCCAATATTTATATCCACAAAAAATTCAAGTCCAGTCATATGATGCTGCCAAAAAATCAGCTAGCTAGGTTTATCTACACAAGCGCCCAATATTTATATTCACAACAAATTCTATACAAGTCCAGTCACACAATGTTGCCAAAAAATCATCTAGCCAAGTTTATCTACAGAAGTTGCCAATATTTATATCCACAACAAATTCTATATAAGTCCAGTCAAACGATGTTGCCAAAAAATCATCTAGCCAAGTTTATCTATAGAAGCTGCCAATATTTATATCCACAAAAAATTCTGTACAAGTCCAATCGCACGATGCTGCCAAAAAATCTAGCGATCGCCTGTCTAGCCACACAATGCTGCCAAGAAACATGGGCATAGTCTAGTCAATAACATATCACACTAATAGTTGACCAGCATACTAATGATTAAGATTTTCATACGTTGTCTGATATAAACACCTATCTCTACGTAATTACATTGGTAGAGAGCCTCAAATGCACATACAAGAAATTTAAAAAATAAAAAATAAAAATAAAAATGACATCTACCTGGCCAGTCTCTTGAAATCTCCTCAACTCCTCTGGATTACTCAACGGAGGGTATGGCATAATCATTCCTAGATGTGGCATATATGGATGTTGTATTTATGCACAGTGTTAGAATGACTCAAATGCACATACGCAAAATTAAAAAAAAAAAATTAAATAGGATATCTACATGGCCAGTCTCTTGAAATCTTCTCAATTCCTTAGGATTACTTGAATGAGGGTATGACATAGTCGGTCCAACAAGTGGCATCGACGGATGCTGCAATTAGGTCCTGTGTTAAAAAGCCTCAAATATAAATACAAATTTTAAAAAATATATATAAAAGAGGGCATCTACCTGGCTAGTCCAATGGTACAGATATGGATTTGAATTTGTATTTGGTGTCATCATAATTGTCGGGTAGTATGGATTTATGGGACCATGATAGCCCTATAATACAACAATAAAAAAATATGTTAACTAAATGGAAATATCAAACGTACACTCCGAGATATCCAAATGACCAATGCGTATCATACTTGGGTTGGTGATGTCGATGTAGAAGGCTTGGGTGGCCAATTATCTTCCTCTTCACCCATCAAGCTATTACAACTAAGAATGACACATACACAAATTCAAGATCTCTTAGTTGTAAGAAGAAGGTGATATAAGGTGAGGATTTCTTACCATAAAGAAAAGGAAGTGTAATGTTGTAGCTATGCACACTAAGGCATTCCCGTATGAGGTAAGCTGGTCAAGATTTTGAATGAGAGAGAACTTGTTTCCATACTAGTAGGATTGTTTTCAATACCTAGAACGATGCCAAAAACCATTTTAGCAACACCACTTGTCTAAAAACAAAAACAAAAACAAGCTATTTTAGCAATAACCCCGTAAAAAAACGTGTAATGTGTTTGTTTGCGTAGTACGTACTACTTCTTCTCAAAAGTCAATCAACCCATAAAAAATGTGTAGTGAGTCTAGTATTATAGCATCATCAGTGGTCAAAAGTCATAGATATTGCTTAATATATTTCCTTTCTTGAAAGTTGAGATCATCATGTTAGCTCTCTCCTCACAAGCCTGTTAGCTATAGCTACTGCTCTATTATAATCATGGACATTTCATGATCTCTTTCTTTAATTTTTTAGCAAAGGCAAGGTCTGAACTAATGCTCTTGCTAGACTGTTAGGCAAATGCATCGTGGATTAAGACAAGTAAAGAACCCACTTCGATAAAAAATCCTTTATTTGATCTAAAGAAGAAAGTTTGGAAAGGAAGAGTCGGGAAGATTTACCAAATTTGCATGTCTGCAAAGCCAACCAATTATTGTAAAAGTAATTAGATAGATGTATGTATAAGAATAATCAGAATCATGTCTCGAGAATGCCCCAAGCATGCATTCTTCTAGCCTAGCTTAGGTTTATGTGATATAGTAATTCATGCTGCAGTAGTGGGGGAACCTCTATTCAGCTGTGTGGTAGTGTGTGTATATATATAAATATTATAAATATATTTGAACTGGAGAACAAGCACCACAAATATTCTTTATATACAAAGGAATTCGTTAAAAAAACTTTTTTCCCTGCCAATTTTTAAAAGAAATCTCAAAGAGAAGAATGACTAATGAGTAAGCACAGCAACCCATGACCAAAGTAAAAGCTTTTTTTCTGCAGAGCCCTAAAAGTAAAAGATAATCATCCATGAATAACCACTCATTCCTCTTGTATCTTCTATCAATGGTATTTCTGTCCCTGCAGATCTCTCTCTCTCTCTCTTAATAAGTGAAAGTCTCGAATCTTGGATTACATGCACGTGATAACACATGCTGACCACCTATCTTAGACCCAATTTTGGGACTTTGGAGCATGCCTTTGAAAACATCTAGATCCAGGAACTTGATGCAGGCAAATTGGCAAGTATGATAACTTGCGCCAGGAAAGTAAAGGACCATATGACTTGGAGGGAAATCAGGCATTTAAGAGGGGAGAAAAAAGAGTGAATTCTGACATTCCCATGTACAAGCAATTTAGTCAAAGTCGATACACTGAAAGAGTTATAAATTCTCATGCATGTGTCACAAGGCTAGCTAGCTAGACACATTTTAGTGGCATCAAGAAAGAAAATTCTCAAAACAGGTAAAAAACAAATTGCTGATATTGTAGATATCAGAAATAATTGACTAGATAGATTTGTACAACTTGCAAATGGGCCTGAGTACGTTTAACTAGTCCTGAAATAGAGCAAGGATAACCTTATTCAGGATAATTTAGCGCTATAACCAAACAACAATCATCTTCTACCTTGAGATATTTCTGATCATGATTTCTAACAATGATGGCAATCATCTTCTACCTTAGAGGCTTCTCTTTATGCAATTTTTAACTGCATTGTTAACTAACAAGTGAATCCATACTAAGGCTTCACCGCAATGTTTGTTGTAGTTAAACATTGCAGACCAAACTGTAATAACATGGCAATGAATCATAACATTGCAATTTTTTCAGTTAACATTACAGATCTTTGAGGCTTCTCTTTATACACTGCTAGAAACTGTAATATAGATGCAGGAATAAATTCGCAGCATATGTTAATAACGAAGTACGAAGGCAAAATAGCTTGCTTCCATGCGATAAAATGCAACCAAAAGTCCTATCACCTCAAGCAAATCAAGTTAGGAAATTTCACTGGGTTTTTCATGTAAATCATTTACCCGAAAGATCCCATTGGCTTGTGGCAATTGGCTAACATAAAAATGAGTTCTTTAAAAACAAAAACAAAAAAAAAAAAGAAAAAGAAAAATCTGAAACATTTCCATTTAGAGAGCCAAGGCATCTTACAAAAGGGAAAAAAAAAAACAGATTTTGAAGCAAAAGCTACCAAAAGCAGATTTTGGACAATACCTTGCGAGAGAAAGCTGAGCTAGATGCATTATCGATCTGTAAAAAGTGAATAAAGAACAACTTGTTGGTGGCGATGAAGCTTTCGTCGGTGGTTCAGAGAGAATACGAAAGAGGACGCTGGCACGGTTGAGCACACACGAACATGCATTTGACGCGCGTGGAGCTGGGGAAAATTTCAAACTGGGAGAGCTGAAGAAAATTTCGAATGAGGGTGGAACAAAAACGCTCGTTTTAGTATTTGACAAAAAAAAAAAAAAGAAGAAGAAGAAGAAGAAGAAGAAAAAGCCACGTCACATATGCGGTGTAGGATGCTCTATAGAATGACTCTTAACGAGATGAAAAAGTATTGGCATCAGCCCCTGCACACCTTACGTGTCATAGAGTAAAATGACCAAAGAAATATTATTGGGAGCAGCCCCTATTTGGGAGCAGCCGGCGCACACCTGACGTGGCACTAAGGTAAAAGACGAAATTGTCCCCCTTGGCTCCCAGCTTCCCGTTCCCTCTCACGATGGCAAACATTTGAGTTTCTCTCGTATTGGCTCCTCTCTCCCTTCTCTCGATTTCAACAGCTTCCCGTCACCCATCCCCCCACCGGGTAGCGCAGCCCTAGTCTCCCCCTCGTCTCGCTCGTCATCTCCCACAACCTCCCCCTCTCGAATCTCCTCTAAAGCTCTGTGTCTTCTCTGATCTCATCCCTCGAAGCTAGTAGCGGCCTGAACCCTCCCCACATTCTGGACCTCATTTCTCTCGAGGAGATCAGTCCCGAAGCCCTCCCTCAGTCCATTCGACGAGAAGCCCTCAGTCTATTCTTCGCGAAGTCGCCGTGAGTCCATCGAGCCGAAGCTGACCTCAGTCCACCGAGGCTAGCCCGACCACAATCCACCGACGCGAGGGAGGGGGGAGTCCACCGACGCGAAGCCACCCTCAGTCCACCAACATCGATCCTTCAAATCTGTGGGAAGGTAAAAAATCAGTGATTCTAGGGTTTGGGCAAATTTTTTTTTGCAATTTTTTTTTTGTCTATTTACTTTTATTTTTTTTTGCTCACTGTATTTGCTAGAAACTAATGGCATTGGGGTGTAGATGTTGCCGATGTTGACTCTCATGGCATACATTTTTCTGTGTATAAATTTATCAAGCATGAAAGAAACTAACAGAGCTTCTTCTGTCATTTTCTTTGCAAGAACTGCAAATGCTCCAAACAGAAGAAATTCTATGTACTCTTTTTGGTTTGTCTAAATTCTATGTAAAGTACAGTGTATGTACTCTTTTTGGTTATGCATTGTTATTTTGAAGTTCACATGGTCTGAACCCCGACCATGTAAATTGTACCCATCCGTGTAAAGAAGAAATTTTGTCAATGAAATTGACTTTGTAGCCTTTAGCAAAGTCTACTTTAGTGACATTGCTCAAAACAGGGATGTAATTAATTCCCCTTTATATGTTTATGCACTTTAAGTATTGTTGGATTTTGAGTGCTTATGATCCTCATCTGGTAATGAACTGAAGCTGGAGTTATCTTTTTGGATATAAAAAGGCAATGTTAGTATGGTAAGTCAGAACCCATACTTAATACAACCACAGAACTGAAGCCGTGAGACTTTGTCAACTGGAAATTCCTGCTATACATATTCTTGCTTTAAGAAATAATGCAGACTGGATATTGGACGTATACAATTCCCGGCCATCAAACTTGTCACCATATTCCATATATACAAATTATGGCTGTTAATACATAACCAAATGGATATGAAATACTCTACAAACAAATACAAAAGCCATCGTTCTAAAGTCAACAAATCTTCACCAACGTGCAGCCTCTTCAAACTGTCTTGAACATAGTGTCTGCACATTAAATCAAGGAACCTTGAACTTGGCAGCTCATACCAGCCCAACAGACTGAATCCTTTCTCACAAATTTTCACTTCCCATAAAATGGGTGATGAGTTTATCTGTGGTAAAAAATACAGATGATACAAAAAAAAAAATTCAATACACCGAAAATAGCAGAACTTTGAACACAGCCATGCAATTTAACATCAGCACCCAATAATATTTTTTGAACTAAGAATACTACCTCAAGATGAAAAAAATTCAGCTATAGATATACTTTCGGTGTAGGCATGCACCGAATTTTGACTCAAAACTGATGCTACCAACTCGGATCAATAATCAACATTAAACTCAACTAGCTTCTGCTTCTTTCCACCTGAGCTCTCCTCATCCTCCAAAGACTTGTTTTGTTTGACTACCAATGGGCGACCACAAGCTAATTTCATAAGCCCATGCATCTTCTCCTTGGCCAATTTAGCTTCCTGCATCCTCACTTTAACGGTAGAAATCAATACGTGCTTGAAAATAAAACCATCCAATATGCCCATTTCTGTTTTACTTGTCAACAAAAAAAAAAAAAAAAAAAAAAGAGAAGAAGAAGATTATCACAGTTTAATTTATTTTTGGTATATATATACTCAAATATGCTCACATCAGCTAGCTGTCTAGGCCAAAGATCACCACAAGTACACAAACCAAATAATTTCAAACCAATTCCCCCGCTTTATCCCCCATGCACATACACTTCGCTGTTGATATTCACGGGCAAATATCTTCAGCATAAATAAACAAAGCTTTGGCTGTCCCCAACCCACGAAATCCACAAAAACTGCAACCAAAATCCATGAAAATAACAACCAAAGTTCACAAAAATCAACAATCAAGACCCACGAAAATCAGCAACCAAAAGCACATCTAAAGAACAGGAAAATCAGCAACCAAAAACACATTGGAAGAGGAGGGCTCGACCACAGATGCAGGGGAGGTGTTATTTTTACACCGCTTTTGGTCAGGTTAGTGGAGGCTCGAAGGTGGCTAGAGGGTCACCGGCGAGGTGGTCGATGGCGCTGCTGGGTGGCCGACAGAGGTCAAATGCACGTTTTGTACGCGATGTGCTGCTGGCTTGGCAAGGGAGGAGTACGTGATGCGGAATGCTTGGCGACAGAGGAATACGCGATGTGGCTGATTCCACCGGTACCGATAGCGTCGCCGGTGGTGTTGGGCAGAGGAAGGTGACGGCATGACACGACGCGGGCGAGGGATGAGGTTTTTCGCGAGGGTAATTCAAATGGGAGAAGAAAATTAAACCGGGCAAAACAAAACACACGTTTTGAAAAAAAACAATAAAAATGACACCACGTATGGTGTGCAGGTGTGCTCCTGCTACAGTTGTGGCTCCGTAGTATTACTCATGACCAAAAATACCCCACAACAAAACCAAGTCTTTTTTCTCCCTCTCTCTACCCCGTGTGTCACCCAAGCCCCCTGCCCCTGCCTCTCCTCTACCCCCACCCCCACCACCAGGCGTCGACATCCTCTCCCCCACCCCCACCCGACCTCCATCTAGGCCAAATGAGAGGGATGGCTGAGCATGGAGGGGGCTGAGAGAGGGCGGTGGAGTTGGAGGGACTTAGGTTTGACGGTGGGGGTTGTTGGGAGGTCACGGGGCGCGGTAGTGGTGACTGGGTTGGCGTACGGCGGCAGCATGGTGGCGAGAAAGGGAGAGACCCATTTCGGATTGTGAGATGCGATGGAGAGGGAGGAGAGGGTTGTTGTGACTTGGGTTCGACGGTGGGGGTTGCTGGGAGGTCGTGGGGCTCGGTGGTGGTGGCTGGGCTGGCGTACGACGGCGGCATGGTGGCTAAATTCATGTAAGACCCATTTCAGGAGAGGAGAGGGGAGCCTGCGCGTGGGGGCTGCCGTGGACTGTCAAAGGTAATTGGAAGGTCGCCGGTGTGAGGGAGAGCCGATGAAGTGGTCGGTGGAGCTGCAGGTGGCGCACGGCGGGGTTGGGTGCATGAGTTGAGAGAGGGAATCCGGTAGGGGAAGGGATAAAAGACGTCGGCTCTGTGTTTAAAAATAAATAAATAAATTTACACGTAAAGTGTGCTATGGATCAGCTGTGAATAGTGGCTGATCCGTAGCAAACCTCTAATGAGATATTATATCAAGGGATCGTTAATTTTAGAATTATAGTTAAAAAAAGAGTCGTTAACTTTAGAATTATAGTTAAAAAAATAGTAAGTATTTTTATATTGAATTTTTACTTTTATCAAAACAAATAATATAAATATAAGAAAAATGCTTTAATCATAAAATATTTTATAAAAATAAACTTACAAATTAATGTGACTAGATGTATAATGTGTTAGATTATATAATTATTTTTTTTATAATGTAAATATAATGTATTATATAAAACTATGTTAGTTTGTAAATTTATTTTTGTAAGACGTCTTTATGATTGTAGTAATTCTCTAAATATAATCCCAAATGCTTGACAATCAATCAAAGGAAATGAAATTATGTGCTCCATCATGAAATCGTAGAAAATGTTGTTACGCATCGACCAAGAGACACTAGTAGAGCAGATTGTTGCCTTTATCTAAGGGAAATATTTTAACTATAAAAAGATGTTATAAAAGTAAATTTATAAACTAATGTGTGATATATCACATTATAAAATTATTTTAATTATAACATAAATTTTAGATATCGTAAGAAATTTCATCAATTTATAAATTTATTTTTATAAAATTTATTTGTAAATTAATTGTAATTATAACACTTGCCTTATTATAAAGTTATGGAAATGAAGTCCAGCATGAACTTCGAGCATGAACTGATGTGTTAATTGTACTGTAACTTCGTTTGAAATCTTGAAAAAATATTTCAATTTTTTTCAAGTACCCTCCCTTTTGTCTCTTTCACCCGCATTTCAGACATCACTTTTCATCCCAAAATCTCAGTTTTTCCGTCACCCTCTCTCAGATCAAACCTTCATGTGTGTCGAACTCTGTCAGTGGGTCACAGTACTCCGCCATTTTTCTATCTTCGTCCAAAGCTAGGTCAAGCATATTTTTTTGTCGTTGTCACCATCTCCGTCATGACACCTCTGATTTGAAGTTGATTTCTCTAGATTTCTGTATGCATAGGGCTTGATCATGTCCAAATTAACATGGTCTTCTATCGACGCCTCTACCACTCTCCATGATCAACATCTAATCATGACAGTTTTCCGGCCCCTCTGTGAACTGGTTAAGGTACAGCCTGAGCCTATATCTAGAGTTTTTGAATAATTTTATAAAATCTTTTAATTAATAAATCTTTATTCTCTTGTAGTCTTGGGCAAAAACCTAGGAGACTTGAGGAGTTTGCAAATCTAGGGTTTCTATTATCCCATTTATTCCATCTAGTCAGTGGCGGATTTACGTCGAGTTTGAAGGGGCTGGGCACATATATGGCCTTTCAATATTTTTTTTCAAAATCTAAAATAGTCTCTAAATTTTATTTATAAATTCATGTATATAAAAATTATCCCCCACAAAAAAATTTATAATTTCTTTAATTCCATATGCTTTTTAAAATTTTTTAAAATTTCAATATACATATAAATGTCTCTCTCTAATTTTTTCCTATAACCCCTAAATTTTGTATAATTTCTATATATTATCTATTTTTAAGGATGTGACTCTACTAAAATTCAATTAAAGCTAAGATTAGGATAACAATAAACTATTAACATTGATCTCCAAAATTTTTTATCATATAATATTAAGTTTCTTAATATAGAATCCAAAGTGAGAACATAAGAAAAACCATTTGAGATTGATTATTTATAAAAAAAATAATGAAGATGATTTATCCCCTAAACTTCATTGAGTAAGGAAAATTTTATTTAAGGTCTCAATTGTAGTATCCTATAGTACTTAATGTGACAACAAAATAGATATATTTTACATGAAATTTGATAAACTAGTTTAAATATTAGAATAAAATATGACATTTTAAAATATCACTTGATAGTTTTTATGAAGAAAATCATTTCTAAATACTTGATATTTACAAAAATAATAATGGATGAATATTATTCTAAGAAATATTTTCTTAAAAAATCTGAAATAGACATTAAGTTGTGTTTTTAAAATTTTATTTCTATATTATTTGGCAAATTATCTAGCTTTAATTTTATATACAGTTATGTTTTATGACCTTGTAATATTTTTCATTTTACATAAATATCTTATGCTGTAGAAAAGTTGCTCCCAAGAAAAATTTCTGGTTCCGCCACTACTTCTAGTCCTCATTGTAATTTGTACATCTGAATTGTTGCTTCGGATGTTGTTTCGTATGTTAATTTGGGTGTACTTTTATATAGATAATTGAATAATTTTATTTGAAAACTTTTATATCAGACCCATATGTGATATAATTTAATTTAAAAAAATAAATTTTAAAATTTGAATATTACAAAGGAAATCATGTTATGTAAATAATATTTGGTGTAAATTTCTCCTAATAGCTTAGACAATTATACGTTCACGTTGGAAGCTCAAGTTACGCTTAATTTCTAAATCCAGGTGGAGGGTTGTAATGAAGTTGACGAAACTGCCTTGGATAGTTGCTATTGTAATTGTTTGTTTTCCTTGAGGGCCTATCCTAATATGTAAATTCACAGCTGTAATTGTTGGCTTCTTGTAATATTCTGTGTAGATCATTGTACTTTATTATCATTGAAGGATTAGCTTCATTGTAAAACTTGATTTATTAATGTGCGTGTGATGAAATGGCACCGTCTTCTTAATTAGTAGAGGTGTAACTGGTCTGATCCGGTCTAGTTTTGAACAAAAGTTAGGAGAGAACTAGTATGTACTAGTTTTATATTTTTCAAAATTGATTACGCACCGGTTGTCTTTCTAAACCGCTACTCTGATTTTACCAGTTTTCAATCCGATTTGGTACAATTTTTCAATTTTAATGTAGTATATAATACTATAATGATAATATATTGTAGTATATTATAATATATATTGATATAATATCAGTATAACTATTAATACAATAAACTATAATGATATAAGATTTTAAAATTTAATATTATATTGATTAGTAATTTATCATATAATACAAAACTATTTTATATATAATTACATATTACATATAAAAATTATATAAAATAGAAAAAATTAAAATATATATATGAACCGGTCTGGTTCGATTTTAGAAAAAGAAAAATCGAAACAGGATCGATTTTGACCAATTTTAAGAAAAATAAAACCTGTACCAGACCGAACCAAATTCGGGACTAGACCGAACCCGTACCGTCTAATCTGGTTTACCAATTCACCAATTTTTTTTACACCTCTATTAATTAGGCAAAAAAAATTTAATGCCATTTAAGTTTGTGAGCTAGTTGTGCTGAATTTATAAGCTAGTCATTTTTTAGGAAGTAATGTTAGGTATTAACGTCCAACAAACAAATTCTATACAAACTATTTGTAAAAAAGTGGGTCACTAGCTGAATTTCTTAATTCCCTATCATAAATGACTATGGACAACCTTAATGAAGAACAATCAAATTTGTGAGCTATACTCTTTCACGACCACCCATGATTTTATTGTTGAAATTCGATTGTACTTTTAACACAAAAGGAATGGTTAGTTTATTAGCCAATTTTAAGGTATGAATTACTTTACGTCTCTATGTTTTTATTTAAAAATTTTAAAACTAAATAAAAACTTGAAAGAATATTTGATATGAAGGCGTGGGCTATGTAATTTATAAAGAGACCCGGCCCATTGATTTGTATAGACCTTAATTAGCTTAATCTAAACCAAGAGTGTACTCCTATAATAATGGCATTGGCGGGTAGTTTTGGTGAATGAGACGAGAATTTTTTATTTTAGATAAAAATTTAAAATATTATTTTTTAATATTATTATTATTTTAAAATTTAAAAAAAATTAATTATTTATTATATTTAATATAAAATTTTAAAAAATTTATAATAATAAAATGAGGATTTTATATCTGATCGCATGCTTCAAGCCCGGCCTTAGTCAAACAAATCTGGTTTGGTAGGCTCATGTGTTGTGTATTTTTGGATCTGCCTAGATAACCTTGAAAAGTCGCAAAGCTTGGTCATCTGTGGGCGGCATGCATACATCATACATGCGACCCCTCTGCATACCAAACCGGCCGAAGATAGTCCGTCCGGCGTCGATTGCCGATGCAGGTCCAGTCCGTTTTGACATAATTATCCTACTTATTATTGACATAATTATTCTGTTGTTAAGTTAGTATGTAATTTACAGAATTTAAAGAAAAAATCTACACAACTTTTTACTATTCACACAACTTTCGTACATCACATTTTTTTTTATTTTTAATTTTTTTTTCTTTTCTCAAATATTTAATATATGAATAATGAATAGAAGAATTGAATTAATTTAAGAAAAATAAACTCAAAAAAATTAAAAATATTAAAAATTTGAAAATTTAAAAAAAAAAATGGTATGTAGAGGTTTGGAGGTTGTATAGCATTGCACGAATTTAAATGGTAAGATTTGATTTATAAACTTCAAATTTTAAAATTTCTATTTAAAATCAAATTATGTCATGTAAGCATTCTACTAGATGTGTTATTCACACCTACTTATAAATATAATTTTTCTTATTGATTTGTACAAGGCATTTGGAGTTTTGGATAAAAGAAAATATAAAGATCTGACTATTATACATTAACTTTTACATAAATATCTAATAAAATATTAATTTTAATTTTTTTTTAAAACTTGATGTGCTTAATTTTTTTTATAAAAAAAATATATATATTATTTTATTTTATTAACAAGTTGTGAAATAGTTATGAATTGATTGTGAGTGTATAACTTCTTATAATTTTAGATTAATAAATTAATGACAATAATTTCACTTTATCCCTTTTAACTGGAAATGGAGCTAACATAATGATGTTCTCACTCATCCTTTATACTCCCTTTTGGTTATGCCTAAAGAGGTTTCAGACTTCAAGCTCATATCAATTGGTATGGAATATAGATGAAAGTCCTCAAGACTGTCGCGCGAGGGTGTTGGCTAGCTTGGTGCATGATAAGAGGCGGACTCACATGTGGTTTGGTGGATGGGATATCATGATTTTTTCAAGTAGCATGGAACCATGCTAAAAAGATAAGACTTACGCGAATTATTATATATTGGCTCAAGTCCATCTTTAGAAATTGCATTCAGTTTGAATTCACTAGATGTTAAAAATTCTTCTCTAATGATCAAAAAAAGTTTTCATCGTCTGAATTTATCTTGAAGAGAATACCAAGGCTTCTGTTTTTTCACAGCCATGGTCATTATCAATTATTAAATACAACAAGTAGAGAAAAATGGAAGAAGCCAATCTAATAGGATTACCCTCTTCGTCAGGATCTTATGCAATATTAGTGGAAATAATAATGGCATGAAGCTAAGGATGAATAATTATTGGAAGAGCTGACAAACGTCAGAGGGGAAGCTGAAACCATATCACCTAGTGCAGAACGTAGAGGATAGTCACGAGGTCTAAGACAGAGAAGTGTTGATTATTCTGTGAAGTTTTTCATGTTGGGTCCAAAGACATATTTAATTAGCGACTCCTTGATAGATAGCAACTC
The DNA here is from genome assembly GCF_018687715.1 of Carya illinoinensis. Lineage (NCBI taxonomy): Eukaryota > Viridiplantae > Streptophyta > Magnoliopsida > Fagales > Juglandaceae > Carya > Carya illinoinensis. Next base: position 28,179,299 of record NC_056763.1, read on the forward strand.
GGGGAACTCTGTTTTCAACTTCGTTGCATCCAACTCGGTGTTGCTTCGAGCAGATGCGAGGACCTTGGCCTGTTCTTCAAGTGTGAAGTTTGCCCACTTGAATTCAGGGTTAATGTATCGCTTGTACATCTCGAGAACATCATTGTGGCTCAATACCCCGGGGTTTGTGAAGTTCCATATACCCTTCAAATTTCGCTTTGCCATCTCAATTGAAATGGGTAGAAGCTCATCCAAGACAGTCATGCTATTTAGGATGTTAACCACTTTGCTATAACGAGAAATCTTAATTATGAAGTTGCTCGGATGTTTTAGGTCAGATGATATTGCCATCCGACCTCTTAAAATGCAGACATTGTCATATTCTTTCAACAACTCTTCAGCCTGGTTAAAAAACAAAATGAACTTATTAGGGCAAACACATAATCTCAAAAAAGATACAGAAATAGACAATGATTCTTAATAAATTACCATGGCCCTGGTTTTGGAAAAGAAAGAACCGGCGAAATTGGGTTTGTCATTCTCTGTAAATCCAATGCCAGATCCTTCAGGATGTGCAGCATCATACTCGTATATACACCCTGAAGAAAAATGCATCATCAAGAGTCCATGCTCTCTGCAAACTTCCGCTAAGGTTAAGGCTCCAGCAACATTCGTGCGAATTGTTTCTGCCTTGTGAGACTCGCACCAATCTGCATTAGGTTTACCAGTCAGACCAGCAGCATTAAAAACGTGGGTTGGCTTAACATTACGAATATCTGCCAAAAGTGATGACCGATCCTCTAGACGCCCTCTTCCGTATTCAAATGGAATTCCTTGTTTTTCACATAACTTTCCTAGCTGACCTCCAAGCCAACCAGTTCTACCGTAGATCAAGAACTTCAAGGAATGTTTTTTAGGAAAGCCACTTCGTTTGGAAGATGGATCCCGCAACAAGGTATTACTTGAGACATCATGAGATGCAAACTTGCCATCTTCTGGACCATTTAATTGTCCCCGATCTGTCTGACCAGGCATCATCAGCATTCTTGGATGAGGTAGCAGTGCTCCGGAAACGTCACCCCACCAATCAGGATTGTTGACGTACCATTCCATGGTCTTCTTCAGCCCTTCTTCCCAAGTAGTCCGCGCAGACCATCCCAATTTACGTAGCTTCAGATCATCTAGAAAGTACCTTTGGTCGTTAAATGGTCTGTTCTCAACAAACTTGATGTTTGTCGCTGGGTCCTTTGAGAAAAGTTTGCATATATCTTTGGCCACATCAGTAACTCTCATTTCCTCCGTTGTCCCAATATTGTAAACATGACCTACCTCTCCCTTATGAAGAATGACTTCAAAAGCCTCAGCAACATCCTCGCAATATAAATAACTCCTTACATGAGACCCATCGCCGTGAATTGGAAGATGCTTCCCTTGCATAGCCAAGAGGATGAACTTTGGTATTAATTTCTCAGGAAACTGGTTGGGCCCATAAACATTATTCCCACGTGTCGTTATCACAGGTAACCCATATGATCTATGATATGCCATAATAAGCATTTCTGCTCCAGCTTTTGATGCAGAGTATGGATTTGTTGGGAGGAGTTGAGAGGCCTCGTGGTTTCCGACAATAGCATCTCCATCTGTCTCCCCATAGACCTCGTCCGTGCTGACATGGATGAACCTCTTGATCTTGCCAGTGGCCTTGCAGGCTTCTAAAAGGACATGGGTACCCGCGATATTGCTTTTGGTAAACTTAATGCTGTTACCAAACGAGTTGTCAACATGGGTCTGGGCTGCAAAGTGCATTATGGTGTCAATAGATTCGGCGACGAGGAGGTAGTTGACAAGGTCAGCACTGGCAATGTCCCCCTTGACAAACTTCATATTGGGAGATGATTTAGAGGGAAGAAGGTTTTTAATATTTGAGCAGTAATCAAGCTTATCAAGCACGATGATTTTGTAGTCAGAGTAGTTACGAATGAGTCGGTTGACAACATGGGATGCAATGAAACCAGCAGCCCCAGTAACGAGGATGTTCTTTGGGGTATAATTGGCCATCTCAAAGACTCAAACCAGCACTGCCTACCAAAAAAAAACATTACAACTAAGTACTTTACCATGATTTGATTAAATTTTTAGCAAAAAGAAAGAAAGAAAGAAAGAAAAAGGCGCAAGGCAGATACATAGAAACATATAATTCCCACAATGAATAAAAAATCACCCATTTTAAAGAAATAAAATAAAATAGAAGGAAGATCTCATCTCACAGTAAGGATACTCCCAGTCTTCATTTGGTTGCTTACAAACTGAAGGTAAAGAGCAGTATACATCTTGTACAATTACTTAGTCGAAAAAATTGGTTCTTGCTAGCTTTTTAGAATTTACTAAACTGCAAAAGATATAAGCTTCAAATTTTCTTTTGCTTCCGCTTTTTCCATGCAACCAAACATACCCAAATCAAAATAAAATGCCGAGAACAAATCAAGCTAGAATCAAAATTAATCAGTTTCCATGTATATATACTCACATACCCATATGTAGTTAAACTAAGAATTAATCCCACTGCTAAAAACGCAAATACATCTTATACCTACCACCATATCCCAATAAAACTCCCATATATAGGGGACACACACACACACAAGCACCCAAATCATAGTAAGAAAATTATGTATGTTATTAAATAAAAGCAAACGCTATAATTAATATAACAAGTGATGATTCTACTACCTGTTGGGATTGTTCCACATCGGTGGTGGAAGGGGAAGGTGGTCAATTTATAAATGTGAGAAAAAGTCTCACCTCTTGAACTAGTTTTTAAAGTTTAGAGATGCCCAAAACCACCCAATAGTGCCATCTACATTATTGATATTGGAATATTTGACTTGCAAGAATAATTTTTAAGTTTCTCTTATAAATCAAAATCATATGATCATGTCATATATCACAGAATAAGATGTATCCTCCGCTTTAATTTGCAATTAGAAATAATCATGCTTAAGAAACTAGCACTTCCTGCTATAAACAATGACATGAAACACGCAGTTTGAGAGAGGGGAAAAAAGAAAAAAAAAAAAAAAAAAAAAGCATCCAATTGACTTACCAGTGAGGAAAGCAAAAGAACGAGAGAAATAGAGTGTGTTACGGAGAGACAGAGCTCGAAGATATATATGGTACTGGTAGAGAAGTTCGCGGAGGCCCATATATATACCCAAATCTACATCAGCGAGACAGTTAAGGGGGAGTCCTAGAAGTTGTTGAACGGACGAAAATGCTCTCCACTGGACCATAGCCTCATCAGTCATCACATTACGGGGACTACACGCCATGTGGCTGTCCCCCCACAACCCCCCGCCCCCCCGGCGCATATGTTACATGTATTCCCAAATCTACATAAGCGGGACAGTTAAGGGGTAGTCCTAGAAGGAGCAGAACTGGCGAAAATGCCCTCCCCTGGACCATAGCCTCATCAGTCATCACATTACGGGGATCACAAACTGCGTGGCTCCCCTTTTTTTCATTTTTGTTGGCGGAAGTTAGGTGTTATTATTATTATAGTTAAAAATTAGTAAATAAATATTTTTATATGACAAGCAATATATATAAATAGAAGCATGTTACTCATCATCTCACACAACATATTTTATATATTTTAAAATTATTTTTTATTTTATTTTATTCTTATCAAATTAATTAAATTGTTCTACTTATCATCCATACACTACATACTTATTATATAAAAAATTAAAATAAGTATTATGTATAGGGATAATAAGTACAATTATTCATATAAATATAATCCCAAATGCTTGTCAAAATGAGATAATCCCTCCATCTTGAAATCGTCGAAAATGTTGTTTCACATCGATCAAGAGACGCTAGTTGAGGAAGTGAGTAGTTTATGTTACGAGAAAAAGAAATATTTTAGTTACAAAGTAATTTTATAGAGTAAATTTAAAAATTAATCATGCAGTTTATTATATTATAAAATTATTTTTATTATAAACTAGATTTTAGATATTATTTGAAGTTATATTAATTTATAAATTTATTTTTGTCAAATCTCTTTTGTAAATTTATCACTCCTCTTATTATAAAGTCATAACATGGAGTCTAGCATGAACTCCGTTCATGAATTGATGTGTTTAATTATGCTGTAACTTCGTTTGCAATTTTTGAAAATTGATCTTTTAATTCATAAATCATTATTCTGTTATAGCTTGAGCAAAAATCCAGGTGTCTTGAAGCATCTAGGCATTCTATCATCCCATTAACTCCTCGATATAGAAATGATAAAACAATAATTATATTCCTTTACAATTTTTATACAATTTTTAAATAAAATATATATTTTTTGAAATATTTATTTTAATTTTGATTTGATGTATTTGATTTTTTGTTTAAAAAAATAATATTTTATTGATAAATTGGAAATAAAATGTAGTTGGGTTGTGACTCGATGGTTGCTCTTATTCCTCCAAGTCCTCGTGATCGCTCATGAATTGAATGTTGATTTGGGACCTTGGGTAGGTGTTGTTTTCCCCATATAGACAATTACCCGTTAACACTACAAAAATAAAATAAAATTTTACAACCAAAATTGACAGAAACGTACTGGAAGCTCAAGTTGCGTTTTGTTAATCCAAGTTGAGAGTTACAATGAAGTTGACGATTTTGCCACCTTGGATAGTTGCTATATATATATATATTGTAGGTTTGTATTTTCCTCGGCGGCCTTATCCTAATATGTAAATTTACAGTTTTAATTGTTGGTTTGTTTTGTTGTTATAGTTTTTTCCTTGTAAGGACTAGCTAGCTTCATTGTAAAACTACTTGATTTTAATGTGCATGCATGTGATTAAACGGCTAGTTGTGCCGAATTAAGTTTGTGAGCTGCAGAGCTAGTTGAGCTACCTACTAATTTTTTCGTTATAAATTAATGAGAGGCACAGACCATGAACTACTTACTATATGTATATAAGGTTACAAACTAATTAATTAGATTTGGATAGCCGAATTTCTTTGATGAATTACATTCAAATTTGTGAGCTATCGTACTCTTTTACGAGAGAGAGGGGGGAGGGGGGCGTTGCCATAGAATTTATTATTTATTTATTATTTTTTTAATTCATTCTATTGTCATTTATTAAAGATTATGGCTTTTTATAGGAGCTTAGTTTTGGAATTTCTATAATCCCTTATTTCTTTTTGTATAAGATATTTGTCCGTTATAAGCGATGATTAATTAATAAAAATGAAATACCGTTATCTTCTTTTAAAAAAAAAAAAAAGTACAAGATTTAATGTAACAGCCCGCTAGAAATTCAATTAAGGAATTTCTATTGACTTTAGGAACCTCGTGAAAACTCTGTAAGTTTACACGAATCAACTAATCGCATAAATTTTAGTCTGTCAACATAGTTAGTGTTATCACTCACTATGGTGCCAGAAATGCGATTTTAATTATTTGAGATAGTTAAAAGTGTCAAAATACATTATAGTCTACACCACTAGGCTTAATTGAATATTTAGAATTTTTCAGTACTAAGTTTATTACGTTTATTTTTGGAGTGAATAGTAACCTCGGTAAATGTACTGAGCGCAGTGTTTTCAAAATCATAGTGTGAAATGTCCAAATTAAGATAGCGATATTTTATTTGGACACTTGGCAAGATCTTAACCACACATAATGAATAGTATTAGATACTTGGCACAAAGAGAAACCATTAGATGGAATTGTGAAGGAAATCAAGATGTGAGATCATGACACCTAAGCAAAATACACATTTGGAAAATATCTTAAGAATAGAGATTTAAAATACACATAGAAAGATTTTAGCCACCTTACTCTTCCAAGTCTACTCCACATTTAGAAAATATATTGAGCTGATTTTTATAGATATTATTGGATAGAATATTTTGAGATAATATTTTATAGATATTTTGGGTAGGAGAAAACCACACTCAACTCTCAACTCCAGCCTTATCATCTCCCTTATCTCTTCCATAAGCATCTCCAGCCATCACCCACGAACTTATCTTCATTTACACGTTTCTTTAAAAGAATATCAAACATTCTCTCTCGGACAGCTTTTAGGAGTTCTTTTGCATGCCCATTTCGAAGCTGTTGTAAGTGTTTTATCATAAAGTCTCCTTCATATAAGTTGTTCCTTTTTTAGTCTAGTTTACATGGATATCTTATTTGCCCCATTTGAAGATCATTTGGTCAGTAAAATATTGTATAAACTATAGAAATGTCATTCTGGGAGATAAACTGGAGAATATGTTATAGTTTGGAGTTTTTGACCAAGCTAATGGATAGATATTGGTCCGAAATTTTTATGGAGTATTGTTAACATGTATATATGACTATTGGTTGAGGATTTTTGCATGATTGAAGGTTTTGATGAAATATTTGCTTAGATTTAGAAACTTAGAAACTGGAAGAAGAAAAACAGTTTCTATTTTGAGAAAGTTTAACTCTTTGGTAGTCTAAACCTATTCTAATGACTTTGATAATTTTATTGGAGGATCCTAAGCATCTTATATACATGTTATATTATTATTTTGAAGATATTTGATGTTAGTTTCAAAGATATGAAATTTTATGCAAAGAGATATTCAGATAAGCCAAAGTGTGGATGTTCTTGGCTAAATTTATGTTTTGGTTAATTTTTAACCATGTGATCTTGAATTAGAAGCTTATATATGTTTTAGGACATCTTTTTAAACCATGTGATGGTTTGGTTTGAAGATCACATATTTATAAGTCATAGATCAAAAGGTTGATCAAAACAAGTTGGAAACAAAAATCAATAGAAATAGCATATGAGAATTTCGGCCCTATGGAGTTTTAATAGTTGTGATTAGTTTTAAATTTTTCTAAATTGATATTTGAGTTGAGGATAAAATTTACATGAGGCATGTAAATTTTGGTGACCTTTGGAGTTAGTATGCAAAATCATTAAGTTATGGGTAAAACGGTCATTTTCCTACATGTAGAAAGTAAAATGGAAATTTTACTCTTTAAGTTAGTATTTTTCCATATTTCAAATTATTAGTGATTTAGTACTAACTTTTAGAATCACTAATTACAGTTCCTCGTGATCGCGCTTGAGGTTTTATAAGAAACGCGGAGATCGAGGTAAGTTAGCTTTTAACTTACTAGCAGTCTACTGTGTATGTGTGCTAAGTAAAGGAACTACAGTATATGTATATGTGTTATTATATATGTCATGCCATGCTAAGTTATCACGTAATTGTCTGTTATACAGAATTTATTCTGTCATCAGTTTTTATCTGTTACATAATATATTCTGTCATGTATTATTGTACGTTACAAGTACGTCATGCTAAGTATGCCATCTATTACATGTATGTCAAGTCATGTAATATTCATTGTTGCAAGTATGTCATGTTAAATATGTTGTTTATTATATGTTATGCCATGTTACGAAATGTTTCTCTCTCAAGTTGGTCATGTATTTCAAGTTATGTTAAGTCAAGTTTATGTAGAATACATGGGGCCACAACAACTGTGGAGTATGTATTTAACTACATAGTGATGTGTAGAATACATGGGGCCACAACAACTGTGGAGTATGTATTTACACATAGAATACATGGGGCCACAACAACTGTGGAGTATGTATTTTTCATGTTAAGTCAAGTTTATGTAGAATACATGGGGCCACAACAACTGTGGAGTATGTATTTAACTACAATTGTGATGCGTAAAATACATGGGGCCACAACAACTGTGGAGTATGTATTTTTCATGTTAAGTCAAGTTTGTGTAGAATACATGGGGCCACAACAATTGTGGTGTATGTATTTTTAAATGTTAAGTCAAGTTGTGTAGAATACATGGGGCCACAACAACTGTGGAGTATGTATTTAACTACAATTGTGATGCATAAAATACATGGGGCCACAACAACTGTGGAGTATGTATTTTTCATGTTAAGTCAAGTTTGTGTAGAATACATGGGGCCACAACAACTGTGGAGTATGTATTTTTAATGTTAAGTCAAGTTTGTGAAGAATACATGGGGCCACAACAACTGTGGAGTATGTATTTACACGTAGAATACATTGGGCCACAACAACTGTGGAATATGTATTTTTCATGTTAATTCAAGTTTCAGAGCAAGTTCATGCTAAGTCAAGTTTCAGAGCAAGTTCATGCTAAGTCAAGTTCACTTCATGATTCAATTTAAGCTATGTCAATTATGCTATGTTGTACACTAAGTTATGCTTTAATTATTTATGAATTTGATTATGCATTTATGCTTTTACTGTCATCCATGCATCATTAGTCTGTATGGAAGTTTTTTGTTAACTTGCTGAGATTTGTAATCAAATCTCACTGTGGTAGTCCCAACTACCATTCCCCCCGAATGGTAGATCTTGTTACAGGACCTGAAGGAGGATCAGGAGCTGACCAACTAGACACAGTCGACTGAACGACGGTGCGTCGTTAATGTTAATATAGTAGTTAAATTACTACTTGTACGATGGAGTTGCATCTCCAGTACTATTGGATCATAACTATTTTGGAATAGTGCTGTGATCTTAGTTATTCAATGGATCTTTATGTATGAAGTATGTTTTAAGTATTGGAATATTTTCAGTTTGGTGCATAGTATTGCTAAAGAAAAAAAAAATTATCCGCTGCGAATATTGCATAATGTTAGATGCATGTTAGGATTATTGCATCTTATATGTCATGAACGGGGGCAGGTAACCTTGTGTTGCATGTCTCGACGCTTCAAATGTCCGTCCAATCCCAAACGGAATTTGGGGGCGTCACAGGGTGGTATCAGAGCAATACGTCTCTGGGCAGTAAATCCACATGTCCTTAGGAAATGCACCAAACATTAGGCTTGAATTTCTTAAGGTATGAAGGGTAGTATGTGGTTTTAATATATATGCTCGTGTGTTTCAAGAAGGGACACATGACTCGTGATAGAATACCTCGGAATCCTAAGGGAGATAACAATCAAAAAGATCAGAATTTTCCGATGGATAAAGAATTAGTTGAGCTAAACATAGTTAACGTTGATCTGATTGCAATTGATGGTAGTATTGCATTATTATTATTTTGGAGTAAGTCAAGTCATTGGGGTTGGTAAATTGTACATTATTTGATTCAAACGAGTCATTGTTTCTATTAATTGTGATAGTGCTTGAGAATTCAGTTTGGAAGCTAAATTGTTACCCTAGTGGTAAGAGTAACAATTTTCATTAGAAGTATTATTGTTCATACCAATGTAGATATAGAATACCTTTTAGTAATATGAGAAAGGATATGTAGGATTGATAAATGGTATTCCACATATTTGGAGAATTGTTTTGATTCGGAGAATACGATAGAAATTGTGTTTGGAAGAGTAATTTGATTAGGAGAAACTTTAGCCTTAGTAGAATTTATTTATGATAATAGTATTACCACGTCGCCAGTTAATGATTTCTGGCAAAACACTATCTTTATGGATACATAGATCGATCTTCTTTTGAAGACTATTATATGGAGAGTAAAATATTGGTCTTGAGGATTTATGTGAACATTAGGAACAAATCATTTAGAGTTAGAATAATTGATAACTTATGATGGATAGAAGAGTTATGACAATCATAAGAGAGAAAGTTTCAAGTTTAAGTTATTAACTGGTCAGTTATCAAAGTACCACCTAGGAAGATGACTGATTGTTGCGATTATAAAGAAGTAAGTTAGTCCTAGACCAGTAGAACTCCTTGAGGTTTTTATTAACTTGAAGATTACTGAGAGTTTGAATATGCATGATTAAATGCATATTTATATAAGTCATTGGATCATGTCATATATATGAAAATCCCTGAAAGAAATAAAATGGAGTACATAAAACATATACCAGAAGATATAAACACAAATATGAATATTTGTGAAGTATTATTTTATTATCATAAAGCAAAATTACAGAAATTTGAGGCTCTTTGCCTCAATCTTTAAACGTTCTTGCTCTTCAAAAATCTGCATACCTCTCCTATCTAAAGGAGTAGCCACTCGAAAAGAAGAGTTAAGCAAAGATTTTAAATCTCTGTTCTCTCGCTTTACTGCTTCTATCTTCATGTTGGATTCCATAAGAAGCCTCTGAAGCAGAGAAATACTCTCGTGGAGTTTGTCAACCCCACCAGTTCTGGATTGCAGTCTCTGAGAATATGCGACAATGGCTGATGAGTATCGAGTACCGAGACTCACAAGCTCGTAGATAAGTTCATTTTCTGACTTATTAGTCAGATCATTATTTGATTGCATAATAGCACCTATGGAAGAAGCAGAAACAACTGGAGAACGAGGTGCAGAATACCTCATGTTTTGGCAATGAGAAGATTGCTGAGCCATTGCAAAGTAAGTAAGCAGAAAGAGATTGCAGAGTAAGAATGCAGATTAATTTCAGAAAAGTGAAGAAGATGAGATGAGAAAGAAGATGAACTGAATAATTCTTTTATAGAGAAAATTATGACGAATCACCTCTCGTGAATCATTTCTCTACAAGAGACAAGAGCAATGTAGTATCATAGCTGCGGTGCCTGACAATTACAGAAGAACAAAGTAGTGTCGTAGCTATGCGGCGCCTGACAACTACAGAAGACCTATAAAAATCACGCGGATCAGAGTTGTCTGGCCTAAAACAGAGTGCCACCGATTTTGTTAAAAAGAGAGAGGTTAACGGTTTAATTTTGATGAATTCTTTACTAACTATGGTATTTACAAGAACATTTAAAGTATATCACCTATGCTTTTCTAAAGAAGAGTTTCGGAAGATTATTTACTTAAAGTTTTAGGTTTGGAGAGTATGTCGTTACAACTTGGCCAACCTTGTACAAAGAAGTATAATCTAATTGTTGATTAAAGTAAGAGAGTTAAGGAATGACATAATCTCAAAGGCAAATATATACGGGATAGACAGTAGGTTGGTAAGCAACACCTCCTTATTAAATTTCTATTTCTTATTTAATTCGATTTCGAGGACGAAATCTTTTTTTTAGGAGGGGAGATTGTAACAGCCCGCTAGAAATTCAATTAAGGAATTTCTATTGACTTTAGGAACCTCGTGAAAACTCTGTAAGTTTACACGAATCAACTAATCGCATAAATTTTAGCCTGTCAACATAGTTAGTGTTATCACTCACTATGGTGCCAGAAATGCGATTTTAATTATTTGAGATAGTTAAAAGTGTCAAAATACATTATAGTCTACACCACTAGGCTTAATTGAATATTTAGAATTTTTCAGTACTAAGTTTATTACGTTTATTTTTGGAGTGAATAGTAACCTCGGTAAATGTACTGAGCGCAGTGTTTTCAAAATCATAGTGTGAAATGTCCAAATTAGGATAGCGATATTTTATTTGGACACTTGGCAAGATCTTAACCACACATAATGAATAGTATTAGATACTTGGCACAAAGAGAAACCATTAGATGGAATTGTGAAGGAAATCAAGATGTGAGATCATGACACCTAAGCAAAATACACATTTGGAAAATATCTTAAGAATAGAGATTTAAAATACACATAGAAATATTTTAGCCACCTTACTCTTCCAAGTCTACTCCACATTTAGAAAATATATTGAGCTGATTTTTATAGATATTATTGGATAGAATATTTTAAGATAATATTTTATAGATATTTTGGGTAGGAGAAAACCACACTCAACTCTCAACTCCAGCCTTATCATCTCCCTTATCTCTTCCATAAGCATCTCCAGCCATCACCCACGAACTTATCTTCATTTACACGTTTCTTTAAAAGAATATCAAACATTCTCTCTCGGACAGCTTTTAGGAGTTCTTTTGCATGCCCATTTCGAAGCTGTTGTAAGTGTTTTATCATAAAGTCTCCTTCATATAAGTTGTTCCTTTTTTAGTCTAGTTTACATGGATATCTTATTTGCCCCATTTGAAGATCATTTGGTCAGTAAAATATTGTATAAACTATAGAAAGGTCATTCTGGGAGATAAACTGGAGAATATGTTATAGTTTGGAGTTTTTGACCAAGCTAATGGATAGATATTGGTCCGAAATTTTTATGGAGTATTGTTAACATGTATATATGACTATTGGTTGAGGATTTTTGCATGATTGAAGGTTTTGATGAAATATTTGCTTAGATTTAGAAACTTAGAAACTGGAAGAAGAAAAACAGTTTCTATTTTGAGAAAGTTTAACTCTTTGGTAGTCTAAACCTATTCTAATGACTTTGATAATTTTATTGGAGGATCCTAAGCATCTTATATACATGTTATATTATTATTTTGAAGATATTTGATGTTAGTTTCAAAGATATGAAATTTTATGCAAAGAGATATTCAGATAAGCCAAAGTGTGGATGTTCTTGGCTAAATTTATGTTTTGGTTAATTTTTAACCATGTGATCTTGAATTAGAAGCTTATATATGTTTTAGGACATCTTTTTAAACCATGTGATGGTTTGGTTTGAAGATCACATATTTATAAGTCATAGATCAAAAGGTTGATCAAAACAAGTTGGAAACAAAAATCAATAGAAATAGCATATGAGAATTTCGGCCCTATGGAGTTTTAATAGTTGTGATTAGTTTTAAATTTTTCTAAATTGATATTTGAGTTGAGGATAAAATTTACATGAGGCATGTAAATTTTGGTGACCTTTGGAGTTAGTATGCAAAATCATTAAGTTATGGGTAAAACGGTCATTTTCCTACATGTAGAAAGTAAAATGGAAATTTTACTCTTTAAGTTAGTATTTTTCCATATTTCAAATTATTAGTGATTTAGTACTAACTTTTAGAATCACTAATTACAGTTCCTCGTGATCGCGCTTGAGGTTTTATAAGAAACGCGGAGATCGAGGTAAGTTAGCTTTTAACTTACTAGCAGTCTACTGTGTATGTGTGCTAAGTAAAGGAACTACAGTATATGTATATGTGTTATTATATATGTCATGCCATGCTAAGTTATCACGTAATTGTCTGTTATACAGAATTATTCTGTCATCAGTTTTTATCTGTTACATAATATATTCTGTCATGTATTATTGTACGTTACAAGTACGTCATGCTAAGTATGCCATCTATTACATGTATGTCAAGTCATGTAATATTCATTGTTGCAAGTATGTCATGTTAAATATGTTGTTTATTATATGTTATGCCATGTTACGAAATGTTTCTCTCTCAAGTTGGTCATGTATTTCAAGTTATGTTAAGTCAAGTTTATGTAGAATACATGGGGCCACAACAACTGTGGAGTATGTATTTAACTACATAGTGATGTGTAGAATACATGGGGCCACAACAACTGTGGAGTATGTATTTACACATAGAATACATGGGGCCACAACAACTGTGGAGTATGTATTTTTCATGTTAAGTCAAGTTTATGTAGAATACATGGGGCCACAACAACTGTGGAGTATGTATTTAACTACAATTGTGATGCGTAAAATACATGGGGCCACAACAACTGTGGAGTATGTATTTTTCATGTTAAGTCAAGTTTGTGTAGAATACATGGGGCCACAACAATTGTGGAGTATGTATTTTTAAATGTTAAGTCAAGTTGTGTAGAATACATGGGGCCACAACAACTGTGGAGTATGTATTTAACTACAATTGTGATGCATAAAATACATGGGGCCACAACAACTGTGGAGTATGTATTTTTCATGTTAAGTCAAGTTTGTGTAGAATACATGGGGCCACAACAACTGTGGAGTATGTATTTTTAATGTTAAGTCAAGTTTGTGAAGAATACATGGGGCCACAACAACTGTGGAGTATGTATTTACACGTAGAATACATTGGGCCACAACAACTGTGGAATATGTATTTTTCATGTTAATTCAAGTTTCAGAGCAAGTTCATGCTAAGTCAAGTTTCAGAGCAAGTTCATGCTAAGTCAAGTTCACTTCATGATTCAATTTAAGCTATGTCAATTATGCTATGTTGTACACTAAGTTATGCTTTAATTATTTATGAATTTGATTATGCATTTATGCTTTTACTGTCATCCATGCATCATTAGTCTGTATGGAAGTTTTTTGTTAACTTGCTGAGATTTGTAATCAAATCTCACTGTGGTAGTCCCAACTACCATTCCCCCCGAATGGTAGATCTTGTTACAGGACCTGAAGGAGGATCAGGAGCTGACCAACTAGACACAGTCGACTGAACGACGGTGCGTCGTTAATGTTAATATAGTAGTTAAATTACTACTTGTACGATGGAGTTGCATCTCCAGTACTATTGGATCATAACTATTTTGGAATAGTGCTGTGATCTTAGTTATTCAATGGATCTTTATGTATGAAGTATGTTTTAAGTATTGGAATATTTTCAGTTTGGTGCATAGTATTGCTAAAGAAAAAAAAAATTATCCGCTGCGAATATTGCATAATGTTAGATGCATGTTAGGATTATTGCATCTTATATGTCATGAACGGGGGCAGGTAACCTTGTGTTGCATGTCTCGACGCTTCAAATGTCCGTCCAATCCCAAACGGAATTTGGGGGCCAAATAAATGGGCTAAATACCATTAACTCACAAATTGCTTGTCGTTGCGCATTTGATCGGGACTTATTTGGTGGACGGGTGAAGGACAAGCCCGGCCCGTAAAATAAGAATTTTATCATTCATAATCAGTGGCAGAATATAATTGGAGAAACAACGACACAACATGTAAAATAAATTAAATTTAAGAACTTAGCACAAATGATAATAAATACTCAATATTACAATGAATATATTTTCACATGGTGAATTAATCAATTGTTTGCATACCAATATTGAGAGTATATTGCGGATTCGTAACTTGATAAAATTTAACCATACTTTTTTGAGTATATGATTGTGGCAGTACCAACAAGAAATGAGGCTCTATGGAAGATAATTATAGATTAAAAGTTTGGGAATTTTTGGGGAGGATGATGTTTGAATGGAGTACATAGGGGTGGGTTTGTGGATAAATATTAGAAAAGGCTAGGAGATATTTCTAAGACATCCACGTATTGTAGTGGGTGATGGTTCTTGTGTTAAATTTTGACACGACAAATGGTGTGGTGAACAAAGCTTTAAAGACTCATTCCCTATAATTTTTGAGCTTGTACACCCGAATAATGCAATTGTAGTTGTACCTAATCTCTTGGCTTTCTCTCGTAGCTCCTCTCAATGGAATATAAATTTTATTAGGGTAGCATAAGATTGAGAATTAGAGATTGTAATCAAATTCTTTGCTTTGGTGTATTCCGTAAGAGTGCTTGGGGATGCCATAGACAAAATCAGCTGGAGCCTCTCTAAGGAAGGTAGATTCACAATCAGAGAGTTTTACCAAATTCTAACTAGTCAAGGTATGACCAATTTTTCATGGATGAATATATGGAAGACGAAAGCTCTTGTAAAAGAAGTTTATTTTGTTTGACAACCTCATTAGACAAGATTCTTACTACAAAAGAAATTGAGGAAATGTCGTGCAATGACGTTAGACCGATGTTGCATGTGTAAGAAGAATGATGAATCAGTATATTACTTCTTTTACATTATGAGGTGGTTAGGACCATGTAAAATGATTTTCTTTTTGCAGGAATTGGGCTATTATAGGTCATGCCTCATAGGCTGGTGAATTTCCTAGCAAAATGGAAAGACCTCTAAGATAATCCACAAGTGGCAACAACCTAACTACCATATTTATGTGTTAGTGCATTTGGCATGAGATAAATGATAAAAGATTCGATGACCATAAGAGGACAATGGATGTACTTAATGTTTTCTATTTTAAAACATTGTTCTTAAATCTTAATTAGGTACTTTTCATGTATGATTCACGTCGATGCTCTCTCTTCTCAAGAACAAAACCTCTTGATTGCCTATAAAAGAAAAAATATGTGGATTAAGCTCATTTTGTAACATGATAATTGATGTTTATATTAAAGACTCAACTATCAATCCAAAAGTTCTAGGACTTTTGGATACTAATTATTTACTTTAACCCTTGTTAGAAGGAATTTTTGTCATAGGCCGACAAGAGCCCTCAAAGCCCAAACCCACCAAGGGAGCTTCACTAAAGGACAAGATAGGGGAGAAAGGATGGGGTGGGGGATAAGGAAAAAAAGGAAATGAAGCAATGTCTGACTTACAGGCAGAGAATGAGAGAAAAGATGTGAGGTAAAGTGACTTGACATAAAAGAAGAGAAATAAATAGATTAAATGAAGAGGGATAGACAACTGAGGGGGGTCTTGGGATGGACTATTCGGATAAACTCTGGGCCAAACTTCTAAGAAGCTTCTTGGGAAGGTTTCTTCAATCTCCAGACTTGGCATCTTACAATAATGTTCGAACCAAAAAGAATGATCTATAAATCTATTGTACAGTGAGGATGAGAGATCCTGAGAGACTATAAATCAAGCTTATATAGTAGGTTCTCCCCTCCCTAAATCCCGTGGACATAGGCCTAGTACCGAACCACGTAAATCTGTATATCTATTTCTTTATATTTTTCTTGCATTCATCTACTGTTCACCACAATGTCCATACACATGGACTTTGTACAGCCACACCAAACCAACTGAGGGGCCCACATTACCTCTTTCAAGCCCAACACCTCAGGGCCCAGATATCACCAACCTGGGTCCAAAGACCATCTTAGCTCACCGGGGGGTTCTTCTCCATTTCCGATCTGTTGACGAAAATCACACGTTAACAACCCTCATGATCATAACAATTCACCATGCTTTCAAATTTGACATCCATGACGGTCCACTCTATTAATACTGACTTGATGATATCTATTTCTTTTTTAGATGCTTCACTCATTTTATTAGTATTCAATATTTTAAACTATGCCTCTACATAATTTCAAGGCATTTTAATTCAATCAATAGGTCGCTCCCTTCGTGACTTAAATCCGTGATGTGGTTCTTGTTCTGATACAAATGGTTTAAAACCGTCGAATGTTAATTTAGTTAAACCTTTAACCATTAAAATCATAAGAATTTTAGTACTATAAAATATTTCCGAACTCACCTTATACTATACCACTAACGTCTATCTGAGTTGCGAGTATTATTAATGTGAGAGGTCAAATTTTATGAGTCCGCAGGAAAACAGGGGTTATGCATCATCCTGAAATATTAATTAAACACATAATTATTATTTTCAATAGAAAATAAATGATAATATAAGAGCATCATTTATAATTATAATAGGACGGTGGTAGATCCATATAAAAGGATAGTGTATTTTTAAATTTTTTTTTTTTAAAAATCACTTGTGTTAGTTTCTTTAAAAAAAGGAAAATAAATATACAAAAATATTTTAAAAATTCATTAATTGGTACATTTTATCTATCATAATAATAGTAATAATCTTCTTAAAAGTCCAACCCTAATCCACCTGCTAAGTGCTAAATACCTCACAGTTGATTATTTAAGCCCAGCTTCAAAGTTAGACTTAACTGAGATCAACTCAATTCAATTTAATTTTAAATTAAATCTAATATCTAAACACATAACTCTTAAATTATTAAACTCATATTAATTCAAAATCTTTTTATAAGTAATATTTTTCAACTCAACGCCTCTTTACACGTGAGATCCATAATTTTTTTTAACTTTATATATATACACTCATTTTAATATCTAAATACATCAAAATTCTTCTTAAATGGACTTTATAAAAATCATTCTATTATTTCAATTCATTACTATTTATAAATAACTTAATTCAATATCTAAACAAAGCCTTACATTACAAATATGCTTACGCCATTTATCAAAAATAATTTTAAAAGCTCGTAATAATATACTTTAAAATAAAAACGTAATTTCAGACCGTGCACAAAATTATTTTGACATAAATAAAAGAAGAGAAATTGTATTTTCATGTCTATATATATAAATTATATAGACTTAAAAATAAAATAAACCATTAGAATAATGACAGGAAAACAGAAAATGAAGGTGCATGTAGTGTATCCCTCCCCAAAAAAAAAAAAACCGATCTTCACTTTGTTCGACACACCCATCGTCGTTACCACCCAACCCCCCTGCTTCACCTCTCCCCCCTCCTTCACTCTCTATATATCTCTCCTCACACTCTCTCTCTCCTCTAGCCCCTCTCTCTCTCTCTACTCAAGCCTGTTCGGCCTTTCAAAAAAATAAAACGGTTAAATTTGACAGACTTTCTATTGCAAATGTGTGCAAGAAAATGTGTTTTTTTATTTATTTCCTTGCAAATTAAGATCTGGGCATTTGGTGGAAGGAGACAAGCAGTGTCTTACACTCTCAAGGCATTATTTACACAACGTATAAAAATAGCATAGAAAAACGTACGTGTCTAGAAATTTTTGTATGTTTTCTCTGATTTTATCTGTGAGCATTTAACGAAAAGAGATATGGGCATTTATCTCAAGATCTGAATATTTTTAAACGTTGTGTTTGGGAAGTAGCGCTGCTATTTCGAATTCCATGCCGAAAATCTGGCCCTTGCAAATGTTATCAACAAGTTACAATGATTCAAAAATCCCTACAATACAATTTTTTTGTATGATTTTTATTTTTATTTTTGGCTAATGGGTTTGTCGATGTAACGGAATTGTAATTTAATCTATTCAATTTTTATTCTGAATTTGGACATTGCAAATTTGAGCATTCATTGCAAATTAATGTGGATTTGGACCATTGCGGATTCGGCTTTGAGGGGTTTTGAAGGTCTTGGTAGAGAGGGTCTTGGAGATGGAAGGGTCTTGGACGATGGTCTTGGGAGAGAGTTTTTATGCTGCAATTCAGTGTATGTGCAATCCATTCTTAGTCCAAATGGGATGACGGCGTGGCACCACCTCATTGGAAGGTGTTATTTGAGGTTTAACACCCGACCTGTCCGGAGATTTTCTCTAGTTAAAAGAGGGAGTTTGCCAATAAATTAATTTTAAAATAAAAGTAAAATTTTTCGAATTCTTATTTGATTATTTCCCATCGCCGAAAAAAAAACATAGTGGCAAAATAGTAAATTGGATGAAAATCTTGGCCAGCTGAAGCCTGCAAACGCATTTTTAGCCCATCTCCCCCAAAACCTCCTTCCATTCACACGCCCATTCATCCAGCTGAACAACACTTTCGATTCAGCTTGCGGTTTCCCGGCTAACCGGCCCCTCTGATCGAGCCAGTTTCTGGTATATACTGGCCAAATCTAAAGCCTACTCTCTCAGATCCGATCTGAGCACTGACCCAAAGCCTCAAGTCAAAATGAAACAATCAGTCTCCGTCTCCGATTCATTCTGCGATTCTTTTTTCAGAGCTGGCTCTTAGCTCAAATTTATTCCTAAACGTCGTATTTTCCCTCATTTCCTAAGTCCTTCACTCGATTCACACCGATTCATCGGCCCAGGGCTGAAAACCAGTTTTCCTCGATCATTTTTTGTCAGATTAATACCCATTCTATCCGAAACAGCGCAGTCGCGATCGGGGTCTGGAGCTGAGAGGTGGAGTATCAAGGCTTCTTCTCCTTCATCAAGTCAGAAGCGAAAAGCGGGTTTACTTAATCTCTTCCGAAATCAGTTGTACTGAAAATTGCTTCTGAGTTTAATAGCTTTTTGATTCCCACATTCATTGTTAGAGAAGAGAGAGGGAGAGAGATGACGTCAGGCAGCCGGCTGCCTACATGGAAGGAGAGGGAGAACAACAAGAGGAGAGAGAGGCGGCGACGGGCTATTGCGGCGAAGATCTTCTCCGGGTTGAGAATGTACGGAAACTACAAGCTCCCTAAACACTGTGACAACAACGAGGTCCTCAAGGCCCTCTGCAACGAGGCCGGCTGGACCGTCGAAACCGACGGCACCACCTACCGTAAGGTAATATTACTGTTATTTCTTTACAATTCTTTTTGGGAGCCAAAATAATGGTCATCTTTTTCTTTATTGTCAAAGCAAATGAAATGCTTCCAGCAGTAGTTACTGCTTTTGCTTGTGTTGTCTTGTGCCTGGTAGGATAGGAGTGGAACTATAGATTTACAGAATCACGAGGCTCCGTAGATCTCTAAAACTTGACTTAGCACCATAGATCGGTTGAGCCTGAACCTTTTTTTTTTTTTTTTTTCGGTTGATTTATGCTAACGTGCACTGTCCCGGGGGGGTGCACCTTATCATTAGTAGTCCGTCAATAGAGATAGGAATGAGGAAAAATTTTGATTCGTTGGTGTCTGCTACCATGCGCCACATTTGCGGCTCATGTGGGCAATACTTATTATAACAGGCGTTAGGAGTGTGCATCCGGATCCGGATCCGGATATCCGGCCATAACCGGATCCGGATCCGTGTTTCAAAATCCGGGCGGTTATCCGCCCGGATTGAATCCGGACTCAATCCGGGCGGATAACCGGATTCAATCCGGATACCCGGATTGTAACCGGATATCCGGAATTTTTTTTTTTTGGCTTTGATCCCGGATATCCGGGTTATACCCGGGGGTTCTATCCGGGTTATACCCGGGTTCAATCCGGGTTTTGAAAAAAAAAAAAATTCTATAAAAATCTTTATAACTTTAAAAAGAATTATAACACTTTTTAAAAAAAAAAATAAAATATGATCTCATATCTAAATTGCCCAGATTTTTTTAAAAAAATAATCAAAACACTTTAAAAGAATTTTCTAAAAAAATTAATCGAACAAAAAAAAAATAAAAATACAAACTAGATAATATTGTTATTACATAATTTACATCACAATGCAAAACATAAATTTACAAAGAATAAAATAAATAATAATACATAAAAACTCCAAATATTGAATCTTGAATCTTGAATTTGGGGGAAAAGCTCCAAATATCATAAAAGCTCCATCAATGTCCCTACTGAGCATTCAGCTAATTAAAATCTTCCAAATATCCATCAAGCTCCATCAATTGCTGCGATACATGACTTTGTCAAGGGCTTAAGCACAGAATTATATGTCATTTCTTTGTTTGAAACTCTAAATATATATGTTGAAATCCAACCAACTGTTAGGCCCAAAACCAGTACCAGCTGAACTACATTCCCCGCTTGCAGAGGATCAACTCCTATAAACTGCACATGAAATCATGACTTTTGTGATGGGCAGTATTAATTCTACTACTAAAAATTCCAACTAAGCTTCAAATGCAAGGATGTGGCATGCTTCTTAAACACTAGATGAAGCAACAAGGTAGATGAAATAGTACCACCTTTGAACTGACATAAGTATATTAAATATTGGCAAGTTTGAAGTCTCTATTTCCAGCAAACATTTGTAAGTGGAAAAAAGGCAAATTAAAAACAGGAAAGAGGTCGAATCCCTCCATCAGAAAGTGTAAAACAAAAAGAAATAGGCATATCAAGTGTACCAAAAAGTTTAAATGATTACATAAGAGAGGCTAATACCTCCAATCCAGTTTTCAAGCCAATGCCTAGGACAATAACTCCAAGTCCAATTAGTAAAACATCCTTCCTCGTGTAACCAAATGATGCCTGCTCTAGAAACAAGAAGAAGTTACTGAAATGCCTTCTATTTACTTTTTCTCTTATTGGACTGCTATGAGTCTAACAGTAGTATCCAAATTAATGAATTCTAAAAGAAACCTTACTTTCACCCAAATTAACAATGCCCTCTTGTTGTTTCTTTATTTTCTAAGTGGAAGCACAATAAACACTGCATATGTAGGAAAATGCAGTGTACATGATCAGTCAACTTATATAAATTAAAATCCCGCAAGAAAAAAAAGTATACAAAGTAAAGTCTCATACCATGATTAAATATGCAGTGTATGCAAAGAAGCTCCAAAGTTCACACCATCAATAACAAAAAATTAAGTTGCTGAAGTTGAAGGAAGAGGGTTACCTTAAGAAGAAAAGAATTTAGAGGTTAAGTTAAATGGATAAACTAGCAATAAAAAATCAAAATTAACAAATAAAAGCATTTACCTTCGATGGCAACGTCTTCTACATGTTCCTCCACCTCCCAAGAACTAAGTGGTTCACAACTCAACCAATTTTGTGTGCAAATTAGTGCTTGGACAGTTTCCGGCGCTAATGAGCTTCGGTATGGGTCTATTACACGTCCACCAGTGCTAAATGCGGACTCGGATGCGACGGTCGAAATAGGGATGACCAATATATCACGTGCAATCTCCGCAAGGATGGGATATCTAAATGAGTTCCTCTTCCACCAATCCAAAATATCAAATTCAAGTACTTTTGGTTCAATCACATCCGACAAATACCTCTCTAAGTCTGAGCTAAATACCGAACTGTTTTGCCCCTCAAGATATTGATCTAGAGATGTATCAAAATCTTCATATTCCAAGTCGTCACCAATGATACTTGAGGAACTTGAAACTTGTGCCATATTTGATCTTCCACTATCTAGCCCATAAAGCTTGTGATATTGCTCAATCAAACGATTCATGAGCAATCTTACATTGGCCTCAATTCTATCTCCACATTCATCCCCTTTGCACTTTTTTAACCAATATGACAAGGCTGTGATCTTATATCGAGGGTCAAGGACAAAAGCTACATAAACAATCATGTTCATTTTATTCATATTCCCCCAATATTTATCAAACTTAAGTTTCATATTAGACGCCATCTTCCTCAACAAATCATCCTCACTCTGACCCATTTTGTTCAAATTATGCTCAATTGTAGAAATTTGTTGAAATAACATATTAGATGTCACGTAAGATGAGCCGGATATTTTCAAAGTGGCATCATAAAAAACTTTAAGAAACTTAATAAAAACACGAGCCCTTTGCCAATCTTCAAATGGAGGTGCTGCAAGCTGTGACTCCCTCATTCTCATTAGCACAAAAGCTTTTTCATATTTTTCAGCAATACTAAGCATTAGGTATGTGGAGTTCCATCTAGTGGGAACATCTAGACACACCATTTTTCCACACACAATATTCAGCTCCTTTGCACATGCTCTAAACATATCAAGCCTTGCCGGTGAGGACCTCACAAATCTTACTGCTTCTCTAATATTATTTATAGCATCATATATAATTTTTAAACCATCACAAACAATGAGGTTTAAAATATGTGCAGCACATCGCACATGTATAAACTCGCCTTCCAAAATTGTAAACTCCTTCTCTCTTATGCTCCTCCTCACATGATCAATAGCGACATCATTAGATGTGGCATTATCCACAGTGATCGTACAAAGGCGGTTAATCTCCCAATCCATTAAGCAAGACTCTAACATCCAAGCAATGGTCTCACCTCTATGATTAGGAATCTTGAAAAACATTATGATTTTCTTGTGTAGTACCCAATTTTGATCAACATAATGACATGTGACACAAATATAATTCTTGTTTTGCACCGATGTCCATATATCGGTGGTCAAACAAACTCTTTGATTACTCAACAAAGCCTTCAACTTTTGCTTCTCCTCCTTATATAAACCAATACACTCTTTTTGGAAAGTGGTTCGGGATGGCAAGTTGTGTCTAGGCTCTAAATAACCCAAGAGTTTAACAAATGCCGGATGCTCTATAACCTTGAATGGCAATTCACACTGGATAAACAAATTAGAAATCATCCCCTTTAATTTTTCACGGTCATATTGTCCTAACATTTGAGGACTAGATCCTCTACCATCCATTCTAACTCCAGTGTGTGATGGTGATTTATCCTTCTCAAGATTTTTATCCCGTCTAATGGGAGACGCCGGACAAGAATATCCTAGGTGGTGCGACATTGATGAAGTACCATTTTTATAATGGCATCCATAAATCTTGAAACAATAATTGCATTGAGCTTTTGGTGCAATGGGATCAACGGGTTCAATCTTTGTAAAATGATCCCATACATGAGATTGGTTGGTAGCCTTCTTGGCTCTTTTTGGCTTTGGGGGGAGAGATGGTGCGGGCCCGGGGTTTGGGGTATTTATGGAGGAAGGCACTAAAGGACTAGTGTCTTCCTCCATGTCTAATGAAATATGAACTGAACTAGAACCACCAATACTATCACTTAAACTACCTTCCATCTGTTTTAAGCATAAGAAAAGAAAAGGAAATATAATAAAAATCAAATCAGCAACAATACAAATATATATATGCAGGGCATGGGAATGTGCATGCATGCATGGAAATAATTACAAGCAAACATTATCTCAAGCATTTTTAACTTTTTACTGCACAATGTGCTTACTTTTGGTCAAACTGTACTATTGGTCAAAAATATTTTTTCAGTCAAAATATTCCGATTTGTATTTAGTTTGTGGCTCAAGTCGATGAGAGAAGTCAACTTTCCAAATGCAAATGCAAATCGATGGGAAAGAAAGAGATTTGAAAATAAAAATAGATTACAGAATTTTTAATTGCAAAAGCAAGAAAGAAAAGATGACAAACATAAATTTCAAAAAAGAATTTATGTGAAAATTGTAATTACTAACCCTTCTCAAGTGCTTATTCTCAGAATTTATGTGCAGTCATCACTATTTTGAAACAACAATACGGCTGAACTGTAACAAGGTAGTATGTGTGAGTGTGAGTTGTTAGTGGTTTTGTAATTGGATTAGTCTCCCATCACAATAGAGGTTTTAAATTGAGAGGGAATTAGTAACTAATATGGATGTGTTTTGATAATCATTTAGATTCAAATCTCCTCCCTCTAGCTCTTGTATCCAAATGCAACTTATTTTATGTTCTCTTCAAATATCACTATCATACACCACATTTACTTCAAATTGATCCATCTGATTGTTTTGGGGTATTGGAATCAGTTGATTACGAAATTTTTCCCAAGTTCAAATTAATCAACATAATGGTTCCCACTGATTTATGCATCAACCTTGACTTGTAACATACTTGGAATTTTATTATATATTAAGGTAGGTAGGTAGGTTTCATTCCCTTTATCATATGTCATGATGTTTATATAAGAAAACATCATGACAGATTTTTTGAATTGAAACTCTATCAATTCTGAAAGGAAAATCCAGAAATGACCCCCCTAATTAACAAGAGTCTAATAAAATGACCTTTTTTTTGTGGGTTGTGCATGGAGAATTTCAGGCTAGCTACCAACTCTATCTACCATTATTCAAAAAAACAAATACATTACCAGAATCACAAAGACAAATGCAAAATCATAGCCTGCAAACTCACAAGTACAAATGCAAACTCACAGACCCAAATATGAAGTATTTCAAGTGAAAATGAAAGCATGAAAAATGATGAATGCATCAATGTGAAATCAATGTGAAAATGGAAGCATGAAAATTTCAAGTGCAAACTCACAGACCCAAATAATGAATGCATCAATGTGAAATCAAATTAAAACCCTAGACCAACAGAATCAAAAAGAATCAGAAAACTCACAACCAGCAAAATCAAAAATACAAATGCAAAATCGCAAACCCAAATGGCAAACCCTAAACAGATTACACAAATGTAAACCCAAATGCAAAATCACGCGAAAATCAAACATAAACCAGAAAAAGGAATCCACCCAAATCGAGAGAGAGAGGGAGAGAGAGAGAGAGAGAGAGAGAGATTAACATACCTTAGCTAGATTACACAGAGAGAAGATTTGCTATGCAATCGCCACGGGCCCTAGGGTTCTTGAGAGACGAGCGTGAGAGAAGACGAGTGAGAGATTCAGACGATGAGACGAGTGAGAGACCGGGTTACGTTTCCGGAAAATCTAAATGGTAAGGAGAAACGGTGTCGTTTCGGGGAAAAAACATAGTAACCGGGTCTATAACCCGGTTACGGATTACCGGGTTATAAAACCGGATCCGTAACCGGATCCGGATTTATAACAACCGCCCGGGTGTAATCCGGGCGGATAACCGCCCGGATTCACCCGGATCCGGATTTCCGGACCGGATCCGGAAAAAAACCGGTCCGGATGCACACCCCTAACAGGCGTGTCGCCTAACCGGGTCGTGCGTTTATTGTTTAACAGACATGAACTGGTCGGACCGGAGTTCACGTCTCGTGTTGTTTGCGTCGCACTGGACCACCTAGAGCACATTTTAGGAGAGAATCATCTCCGCAATTCACAATTAATTTTTTAATTTTTTATTCTTTCCTATTGCTAAATATATATTATATAGATGATTAATAGAAAATTTTAATTTATTTAAAATTAATAAAAGCAAATTTAAAAAAAAATATATATATGTATATATATATGACATGTGGAACGGTAGCAAAACCATTTCTTCGGGATTTTACCAACTGTGCTTGTGTCAGCGGCTCGCGTTACCAGTGGGACTAACAGTCTAACAGGGTCGGTGGCGCACGTTAGCAGTGGGCAGGGGAGTGTTTTTTTTGCTCTTTTTCTTCCTAATCACTTTTACGCGTGAAGCGGTGTATAGAGCCATTAGATTCTCTCTGCTTCCCTGGGCTTTTGATGACTAATACCTGAGAGACTCTGGAGCTGCATAGATCTCGAGGTAACGAGCAAGCACTTGCACTTTCGGTTTTCGTAGTCTTTTTTAGCGGTTTTCGTAGCACTCGGCTTCCTAAAGTTCCTACTGGCCATTGTCCACTCTATGCAATTGCAATAAAAGTGAACCTTTTGTGCAGTATCTGCTCATTAATGTACTTTGGACATGTCTGTCCCTGGACTTCCCTTGAGCCCTTTTTACGTTTTTATTGTAGCTTAAGCAGTTTAACTCAACTAACAAATCATCCATTACTACCGGCTGTGGGAAGTTTTAAAGGGTTCTTGATATTTTCATATATTTCTTTTTTCCCCGCCCCAGGGACCTGGTTCTTCGTTTAGGATATAAATGTCTTTTTGGCTCATGCTAGAACGGGATTGGCAACTGAGCTGTTTTGGTTGCCGCTAAAATATTGAGCAATTGACGGTAATTGTTTGCCATTTGCCCTCGTTGCTACCAACTATTTTGAACCTCTTTTATGTAATTGTAAGGATAGTAATGGATAACTCATGGATAAATTCTACTTATAAAAAAAAAACTCATGGATGAATTCTTTTTGTAGTTTTATATTAACATAATCTCATCATTGTAAATAGAAAAATCTTGATCGCTATCTTTTTAAGACAAATGGCTGATTAACCCCTAGGGGTTGGCTCAAGGGCTTGGGGGTATGCTTCCCCCAAGTCTAAGGTTCAAATCCCCTTGGGTTCATACAATCTCTAGGGGCCATCGGATTGAAGGATTTTCTCATTGAATTACCTGAAGTACACTTGCAGGAAACTTCTTACCGAGGGCCTGTGCACTCCCAAGATTAGTCAGGTTGTTGTTTCTGGATTCCCGGTGCCAATTAAAAAAAAAAAAAAAAAAGACTAGTGGCTAAGGAAATTGTTGGCCTTATACTGGACTTCCGTGATTATTGTCCAAATCTTATAAGAACCCACAATATTTACAGGACAGCTATCAAGGAGGTTAGCAGAGTAAGAGCCAAGACTTTGTAGTAAACACATACTAGTTTTACAAAGTCAGGATGAGTCGGGTCAACTGAGAGTTGTCATACTTACAAGGCTGAAAGTCATGGCTCTTTTGTCCTTGTGTATAATCATTCTGATTGCTTTAATGTTTGTTCTTTTTTCATGGCTTCATGTGAAATGCCAATCAAGTATTCGGGTTTATCCTTCAATTATCTTTGATACTTTATTGCCACTAATCATGTTAAATACATGTAGGGATGCAAGCCTGTTGATCGCATGGACGTGATTGTTGGATCTGCGGCATCAAGCCCATGTTCGTCTTACCAACCAAGTCCCCGTGCTTCATTCAACCCAAGCCCAGGCTCCTCTTCTTTCCCGAGCCCATCATCCTCTTCCTATGCTGCTAATCCGAATGCTGATGGCAGTTCGCTCATCCCATGGCTGAAAAATCTCTCTTCTGCATCACCTTCAGCCTCCTCTTCCAAGTTCCCTCATCTCTACATTCATAGTGGTTCAATTAGTGCTCCTGTTACCCCTCCATTGAGCTCCCCACCTGCTTGTACACCCCGATTCAGATCTGATTGGGATGACCAATCTGCCCGTCCAGGCTGGGTTGGGCAGCATTACTCATTCCTTCCATCTTCCACTCCACCAAGCCCTGGACGCCAAATTCTTCCTGATCCAGAATGGTTTGCTGGAATTCAAATCCCCCAGGGTGGGCCAAATTCTCCAACATTCAGCCTTGTCTCTTCAAATCCATTTGGCTTCAAGGAAGAGGCTTTAGCTGGTGGTGGATCTCGTATGTGGACTCCTGGACAAAGTGGGACATGCTCTCCTGCCATGGCTGCAGGGTATGATCACACTGCTGATATTCCTATGTCTGAGGCAGTTTCAGACGAGTTTGCATTTGGGAGCCACACAACAGGGCTGGTGAAGCCATGGGAAGGAGAGAGGATTCATGAAGAATGTGGAGATGATCTGGAGCTCACTCTTGGAAGCTCAAAGACCAGGTGTGTTGCCGTGGACATGTGATAAGGTACGTTAATTGGATTGCTTGGACTCTTTCGTTACTTACTTCAAACATGTTATATTGCAGGTAAATGATTGCACAAGTGAAACAATCAGCGGTCGCTTGTATAAACTCTGAGCTGTTTAAGAAAATGTTTTTTTTTTTTTCCCCTTTTTCTTTTCTTTTTTCTAAGATCTAAGCGAGCACAACAGTAGGTGTTTTTATATTGTTTATTTCATTTCTTTTCAGATATTATTTTTTTGTCATTTACATATAGGTAGTTCTTCGAAGTGTCGGGTGCTTTTACAACCCTTCAATGTGGTGGTTCTCTGTTTAAACTGATGCCGTTGAAATGATCGATATACATGTATGGATGAGTTGCTATTGATTTGGTTTGCACTTGGATGAGTTACTATTATTTCCTTTTCCTTTCAGATATTGTTCTATATATAGGCAGTTCTTAGAAGTGTCGGGTGCTTTTACAACCCTTCGATGTGGTGATTCTCTGTTTAAACTGATACCATTGAAAGGATCAAATATAAGTTTATGGATGAGTTGCTATCGGTTTGCTTTTCCATTGGAAGCAATGTCAATGACTGAGGACCCCTTTACTGTATAACTCAATGGCCAAACCTGTTGTGAAATTTTGGATGGAAAAGAGTATTATCCTGTCCTGTACATTCTTTGACATTATAATGTACTGCCCAGACTTTTTTTTATTTATTTTTGTAAAAATTTGGATAGAAAAGACTTTTATCTTTTCTTTTTTATTAATATTCTATGACATTATGATGGTCTCTGCATGTTATCCAGTCCACTTACTTTCAAGCTTATTATTTCAATCCATCTTTATTTGTTGCTTTTATTAGTGAGAGATGCTTAATTTAGGTGCTTACTGTCGTGACATAGAGTTTGTCAATAAAGGACGAGGCATTTCTCAGACGGCGAAAATTTGATGTGGGCCCTAGCCACTTCTACCACCTTCATGGAAACGGCCGCAGAGGTCTATCCCTGTGGAGTGCCAGTTTCACTTTCTTTTGACCAAAATTTAAGGTCATGATATCTATTTAAATAATAATAAAATAATTTAAAAATATCAACCGTTCTTCCTAAAGATGTGTATAGAAAATCAACAAGATGATGGGCCCACTCATGCCAATCCCAGTGGGTTTTGAATTTGATCTCTTTTGGAAGTTTGTTCAGCGATCATTTTCAAACCGTTTATAGCAATTATATGAAGTGTAATTTTGATGTGATATTTTTGTGGCCACAGATTTGTCGATATAAAGCCGAAAAAGTCATTATTTAAAAAAAAAAAAAATTTGATGAGACGCTCTGCCCTGTGTTCGTACGAATCGTAACCTACATTTCTTCCCCATGTTTCCTACTTGTTTCGTCCGAACTGTGCTTGTGTTTCAGATGCCGTGATGTGTTGTGGCCTGGAATGGATAGACCATATATATGGTCACGTGACATAATTTAATTTATAAAATTTTAATTTAAAATTTTATTTTTTAAATAAAATAAAATAATATAAATGACGTGTAATGTAAAAAATTTTAAATAGAATTATTCTTTCCACAACCAATTACTGCTTGTCGTCACTTTCATAGTTTTGGCAGTAATGGTAGTCCAGTGTTAGTCTCGGCTGATATTTATTTTCTACATGGATTTACAATTATAAAAGAATAAAATACAAAATAAAAACTATTATATATTTTTAGAGTATGGATGACAACACAATACTCTCTCATTTTATCTTAATATATCATGTAATTAAATCTTTTTATATATAATATATAGAATTTTTTTATATAAATATAATTTTAATTAGCATGATATTCTTAATTAAAATATTATTTATTTTTATTTTTATTCTCCCTCCAAAGTCCAATACTTATCTATAATTACAGTAACAATAAAATCTTATTAGAAAATGATATTTGGCCAGATAATTTTGAATAATGCTCTATACTATATTTTTACCTCGCTATATAAGATATGATATATTTATCATTATTAGATAATAAAGAATTATCTAATAAATGATCATGTAATAATGATAAATATGTCAATTTTACATAGTAGGATGAAAATAAGATAATAGTGTAGTATATAAAATTTTTGGATAAGTTTATTCTCTCAACTTTAGTATTTTATTTTATTTTATATTAATAATTAAAGAAGTGATTATTAGAAAAATTATGTATTTTTTTTATGTTTAAAAATATTTACAGATATTTACAAAATATTTAAAAAAACAAAAATAGAATTTACATTAATGAAACAAATTCAGGAGACTGCATCATCCAAACTTATTTGCAGTGACGGTATTGGAGTTCACCACCCGTGACAATTGTATCTCCCTGCAATAATATCTCTATCCTCTGAGCCACAGTTTTTGCCGCTAACGTGGCGTTGATTCGAATTGTATGCGCATTGCGCACCCGGCGCACTTCCGCCGAAACCCTTACACACTCGCTAGCCTATCTCTAGAATCTAGTAATCTACCGGGCCTTCCTCTGCTACGCTTTACTGTGTCTCAGTAAAGCCCAAATTTCATACTCTATCTTCCATTCTTTCAGAGCTTTTTTATTTTTTCCAAAAAAAGAATCCGAGCTTGCCTTCGGTTTTTTTTCCTGGAATTGGAAAAACTGCATCTTTCACTCCTGTTTTGTGATTTTAGAAAAATTCGAATTCTATTTCGGGGCTCCTGATCTTTTAGAACCAAAACCCAGTCCAAACTCCCCAAGAACCATAAATTCTAGCTGTCCCTGTTCGAAACTTCACGCCTTTTCACTCTCTGTTACGAAATTTGACATGAGATAGAGTTGGAAACAGCGAAACTCCATCGATTTCACAATTCCGCTGAAGGGAAAAAACCAAATTTAGCTAAGATGAAGAAGCTGTGAGAGACAAAGGAGACAGATCTGGTCGAAATTCTTCATCGAATGTCGGTAGAGAGATCGTTTGAGGCATGGGAGGAGGTACAGCGGCACGGTCAGGACTTCGCGGACCGACTAGCTCAGGGTTTCACCGGGTTGATCCAGTCCCACATCAGTCCTCCCTCGTTTCCATGGCCCAACCCTCAGAAATCCATGCTCTTCGACCTCGAATTCCCAAGTCAGCAGAATTTTGGGAGAGGAGATTTCGGATTGGCGACCGATAGTTCGGGGATTAATGGAGTATTGGCGATTTTCGATATTGGGAATAGGATTGGGCAGGCCGGGGCGGACTTCGGCGCGAACTTGAATGGGTTGGTCCAGCAGTTTTTCAGGAGGCTGCCTGCCCCGTTTCGGCAGGAGGAGAATGCGAAGGCGCCTGTGATGGTGGACGTGGGGGGGAGTAGGCTGAGAAGTGATGGGGGTGTAACTACGCAAGGCGATTTGGGGTTGTTGACAAAGAGGCTGAGGGATTTTGGGTTTGCGGAGAACGATAGTGGTGCTGATGAGTTGGTGGATGATGAAGTTGCTGGGTTTAATCTTAGGTCGGCAGGGCTTTTGGGTAGACCGCAGGTAAGAGTTTTGAAGCTAATTACACGAATTCATTCATCAATTTATGACCTAATCAGGCTTGTGACATTTTAAAGTGCTAATTTTAGCTTGTAAAAATAACATTTGTATATTAATAAACTGCTGGGGAAGGTATTGGATACCATGCAAATGATTAAGTCAGGTAGACTAAGCAGTTCTTACGTCGACTTTGGTGAGGAAGAAGGTAGTTGATTATGTGCTTTTAACGGAGCATGCTACGATTATTGTAATGGAATTTTTATTTTCTAAGTCCATACTACCACGCATTTTTCAAATTGCACCCCAAACTATCAAAATAAAAAATTTGTTACCGTAAATTACCATTTTTTTTCCCCATTTTGCACCCTCCATCTAATTGAGCCGAAATCCTTAAGGCCCCGTTTGGTTATACAGGTGAGATGAGATGAGATGTTTTAAATAGTAATGAATAAAATATTGTTATAATATAATTTTGTAATATTAATTTTGTATTGGGATTTGAAAAAGTAAAGTTATTTATTATATTTTGTATGAGGAATTGAAAAAGTTGTAATGATGAATTGAGATGAGATGAGATGAGTTTTTTGGTTTTGTGTTACCAATCCGGGGCTTCAAATGAGTTTTTCTGAAAATGCCTTAGTTAAGATTTTAGTAAAAATAAAAATAAAGAAATGAAAACTTTTTTTTAAAGAAAAACAAAAAGATGGCCACTATGGCTGGCCACACATTTTTATTTTTACTCAATCTGAACTAAGATTTACTTGAATTGACTTGAATGAAACAGAAGGATTTGTAGATCACAAGTAAATTGGATAGATAAGACTTTTAGTTGGATGCTGTTTTTTTTTTTTTTTTTTTTTTTTTCCTTGAGGACAAGCTTCTTCCATTTGGAAATTATTGTATTGATGCAAAATACATTTAATCACATATGACCGTGAAACTTTTTGGCAATTTTTAGGTGCCCTCTTGTATCTATACAATTATTTGTGTTTTCCAATAATTTAATTGCATCATAGTGCCATTTTGTCACGAACTTTGTTTTCACGTGTGGTGTTTTTGGAAACTAACTCCCAAATATTTAATCAAGTATGTATCTTTCATCATGGAAAGGATTAAAAAATCTAGATCATTTAAATTCCCTGAGAAATGGGCATGACAGTTTCATTTATATGTGAAACTTGTAAAAATTGTAATGACCATCCTGCATGGCAATTGTTTTGTCTATTCTTCGTTCTAAAAAATTCGTCTGTTTGTCATAGCAGTCTCATTTATGAGCTTTTTTTTTACCAGATGTATGTAGGAGGAGGAAGTCATTTAAGATTTTCTTTCTTTAATTTGATGGCTGCTGTATTTTTTCAATTGTTTTGTAAGTGGTATGGTTTTATTTGATGCAGGGGATCATAAATATTACATCAACCTATGATAGCAGAACACATGACGTAGAAAGTTCTTTGGTTGCACGGGGAGATTTATGGAGGGTAGAGGCATCACACGGCAGTTCTACATCTGGAAATGACAATTCATCTCTCTTTCTTGTCCAGCTTGGACCAGTGCTCTTTATTCGTGATACAACTCTTCTTTTGCCTGTCCATTTGTCAAAGCAGCATTTGCTTTGGTATGGCTATGATAGAAAGGTATGATCAGCTTTAATTGTACTATTTTTTATTTTTATTTTTAAATTTATTTATTTGTAATGTACAACTTAATTCATGCAAGCCTAAATAAAGATCCTGTAGGCTCCACCCTACAATGCTGTTTTCATGGTGATTTAATGAAATTGCCTTCAAAGATATCCTGAATTTGCAGCATTATGAGCATCTTCCACTGATTTAAATTCAGAGTTTGCTACCCTACTCTGTGTGGGTGTGTGTGATATTATAACAGACATAAAGGGTGCAAAACTAATTGTGTAAGAAGGCAAATGCATATGTAAGCAACAAGTTTTGGCAACTTTTCTGTGCGCTTGTATTGTCACCTAGAAACAAGTCTTTTAAATGATGTTTTTAGTACTCTTAAATGAACACAATGCACTTTTTAACACTGACTTTGCATGTATTATGTGTAAGCTGCCTCATCTTCAACAACTTTTTAATGCGTGTGATGAATTAAATTATGACATTAATGGATTCAGTGGCTTCGCATTTCCTCTACTACTATGTGGCCTTTCCCTGTGATTCGTTACCATGGTATGATTGTTGTGGCTTAATTTGCGATATGAAGGAATTGCATCTTGATGCTTCTCCAGATTTTCCCTCCCTTGGTTTGTACTCATTTCTTATTTATTTAATTTTCAGAATGGAATGCACTCACTTTGTCCAGCTGTGTGGTCAAAGCATAGAAGGTGGCTGTTAATGTCAATGCTCTGTCTCAATCCCTTAGCTTGTGTAAGTTACTAATTTCTATTAGAACATTGTAATTAATTAGTGAAATTATTTATTTGATGCCTCCTTTGCAGGGTAAGTCTTTGGACAGTCTTCCTTATAACTACTTAATTCAAAACAGAATTTATGGTTTGAGTTTGTTTATCATTAATGCTTCCTTTTCATTTGTAGGACTTGGATGGTCTTGCTTTCTTGCTTGCCTTGCATAATTGAGGTTGAGAGTTCCAGTGAAGATTACTTAGGGCTCGTTTGGATACTAAGAATATATCAGAATAATAGTGAAATGGTTTGTGAATAGTAGTGAAATAGTTCGAGTTAAGATATTTTATTGGATTTTGGTAAACGAGAGAAAAAAAATTGAATAAAAATATTATAAAGTTAAAATATTGTTTGAATATAATTTTTTAATATAATTTTTGTTTGGAAGTTTGAGAGAGTTATATAGGGTTTTGTGTTTTTCTTTTTGAGAAAGTTATAATGACTAGGTAATGATTAGATGAAAAAGTTGAAAAGTTGAAAATTTGAAATTGAAAAGTGTGTTGTGTTTAAGTGATGTTTGAAAAGGAAATATATGAGAATACCTAAGAATAGTTGTATTCCCAAACGGGCCCACTAGTCTTTTGCATGGTACAATTGAACTCAGGACCCATCCCAACCATACCCCTCCCATTTACCACTTGAGCTAACTCAGCATGAGAGGCATGATTACAGAAAAACAACATACTCTAGATTGTAGAATCTAGTAATAAGTGGTGTGATTAAATCTATCAAAAAAAAAAAAGTGGTGTGATTAAAAAAGAAGTGTGAGCATTTATTACCCGGTTATAGTTTAGTGAAATTCTATAGTGCACTGAGTCTGAGGATATAAACTGAGCTGAGTTGGTCTCTATGTGATACTGGAGTCCATGAAAGTCATTTAAGTATGCTATCACATGGAAAGTAGACTAGACAATTTTATTGGAGTGCTAGCCTGAAATATTAATTTGATGGTATCAAATTAATTTTTTTTAAAAGGATTATCCATCAATATTCATTTATTGACTTCTAAATTTCTTGGAGATCCACTAAAATCTTACATGCCAAGTTTACTGATTGACTAACTGAAGGCATGAATGAAGTCCTCATTTCATTTGAAAATCAATTTCTATTATCATGTTCTCAAGTTGAACCATCTTGAGTTGGGGTAGCAGTTTGCTCATAATAAATTACGAAAATACGAGTAAGCTGCCAACTTCTTTGGGCGGAGATTGACACAATTTTTCTTCTCTATCTAGTCGTTTGTAGATTTACAGTTTCCAAATGGGAAGTTGACATATGTATCTGGAGAGGGGCTTACTACAAGTGCTTTCCTACCTATTTGTGGAGGCCTTCTACAGGCTCAGGGTCAATATCCAGGAGAAATGAGATTCAGCTTTTCTTGCAAGGTGAGATCGCAAATTCGGAACAAGCTATGGAAAAATAATTTTGGCAAAATTCATCTCATTGAATCTAAAAAATGAATTCTTACACTTTTTTCCTGTAGAAGATTGTGTAACAATTTGTTAGTAATTCTAAGTTGGTGCCAATGTGAATGGGCCCTAAGATTTCCATTTGGAATCCTTTTTATTTTTCAGAATAAGTGGGGAACATGCATCACACCGATGGTGCAATGGCCTGACAAGTCGTTTGCGTTTAGTCTTGCACAAGCCTTGGCTTGGAAGAGATCTGGTCTCATGGTGAAACCGACCATCCAATTCAGGTTAGATTATCTGCCTTGGCTTTTTTAAGTTTCCAATGGATAAGGCAATTTAATTTAGGCTAAATACATTTTTTTTTTTTATTTAAGTAAGAAAATTTTATTCATAGAATGAAATAAGCGAAACTCATATACACAGAAAGTGTACAAAAGAAACATCTAATTACATTTCAACGGCTAAATACACTAGTACTCGTTGCAAGTCTATCGGCTGGCACTAAAACTCCCAAGCTAAAATTTTAGTCAATTTTACCTTGAAACTTTCAAGAAGGTACAAGTAGACCCGTAGGTTAGGTTTGCATCCAACTTGATGTCAGATATGTCAATCTGTGAAACTAGATAATATTATAGAAAAACCGAAAAAAATAATAATAAAATTAAACGGTATTTAGATATGGTTTAAGTATGTTTGCTCAAATTATTATGTTAACGGTTATTTATAAAAATAGGTGGTAAGTTCATGCTATTTCCTTAATATCCGGCCGGTGTAGTTTGTCCATCTACCCTTACCTATATAAAATAAGAAGTTTGTCCATCTACCCTTACCT
Source organism: Carya illinoinensis (assembly GCF_018687715.1). Lineage (NCBI taxonomy): Eukaryota > Viridiplantae > Streptophyta > Magnoliopsida > Fagales > Juglandaceae > Carya > Carya illinoinensis. The sequence goes on from NC_056763.1 coordinate 28,215,871, forward strand.
ATATAAAATAAGAAGTTTGTCCATCTACCCTTCTGGGTAACCCAGGTTGCATGAATATTGCTGTCAAGATAATCTTAGTTCCACACGAGAGCCATTTTCCCAACTCTCTTCGAGAAAAAGATATAAAGCTGCAAGCAATGAGAGAGAGAGAGAGAGAGAGGAGCGCCATCATTTGGGTTCTGAGCTACTTGCAGAATTTAAAATCAGCGATGCAAGCATGTACAAGTCACTTATTAAAAAAAAAAAAGAAAAGAAAAGGGCAATGCCATAGTTTCCTGTCTCATATGTACAAGTCACTTATAAAAAAAAAAAAAAAAATCGGCAATGCCATAGTTTCCTGTCTCATATTGCTATTATGTATATGCCTTCTTTTGCTTTATGAGAAGATATACGCCTTCAGATTAGATATTTCTCTTTTCGGTTTTGGTTTGGTTTCTTAACTGTACACTGATTACATATGCAATCAGTTTTAGCTGTACCCAGTCAGTAGCATGCTAATGCTTTGCTTCCATATTTTTAAAGAAATTGATTTGCTCTCAAATCATAAGACTTGGTGGTTCACATATTTCTTGTTAAATGTTGCAATGGCCAGTTTATGCCCCACTTTTGGTGGAAGCAGTCCTGGGTTGCGGGCGGAGCTTATTCATACGGTGAAGGAGCAACTGAGTCTGATATTTGGATGTGCATTCATGACTCATCCTTCTGCATTTGCGTCTATTTCTGTAAGTCAGTGTTTCACAGTAGTGTTCTATCGATGTCTTGAGGGTATGGGCATTAGGTTTTCTCCTACCATTGCAAAAAATAAAGCACATATCACCTTTGCTTTTCTGAAGTTTTACTTGGTAAATTTAATTGTCAGAAGAGTATAATTTTTGACAAATAAATCTTATCAAAAAAATTTTGACAATTAAATTTCGTGTATGGAAACTATTGACAGCAAAGGGATTGACTTATAATCTTTAGTGGTGTTTTCGAAGGTTGTTATATTAAGATCTTATATGATGCTTATCATTATATCTGGTAATATATGGCGTGCTATCATATTTTCCTTGCTTTGTACTGATCTTGCAACTTGCTTAGGCTAAAGACTCGCTTCCAATACTTCTGAGTTGTTTAATTATATTGATGTTGGAGTTTTTGGTCTAGGTTGCTCTTCTCTCAACTCTGCCTTTAAATTATTGATGAGTAGGGCAATAACAACCCATTCATGCCTCATCCACTAGTTCTCAAGAAAATATTATTTTAAATTTATACACAACAAATTAATATAAAGTTCAAAAGAAATTTTGTAAAAAATATTATTTTATTCAACAGTTGTATAAGACCTTAATTAGCTGTCAATCATTTCTCTGGACTCTTTTTTTTCTCTTTTTACCTTTTTAATTATTGATATTGGACGTTTATTTTGTTATGACATTGCTCTGCCACTGTTCCTGCTAGTATAATTGAATTTCATTTTTCCTCTTCTTGTGGTGTATGTTCTATGCACAGCTTGGCAGGTCAAAGTGGAACGGAAATGTTGGGAGTTCTGGGATAGTTGTGAGAGTGGATACCCCTCTTTCCGGTGTTGGTCGACCTTCCTTCTCTGTTCAGATAAATTGTGGTGTTGAATTTTAAACGTGATCCCACATAAGCTCCAATCAAAGTGTACAGTCTCCAGCAGCTCAGAAACCATACAATAATACCACTTGTGAATATTTGAATGTTATTTAATGCCAGTTACATTGATATCATTATCTTTGTATTTGGAATATTTTAATACATTATCTCTCTCTTTTTTCCTAGTCCACTTGGGTAATGGGTTGCATTTTTTGAAAATTTTTTGGTATTTCTAGATATAGATGTTCTGTACATGTACAGATATACTACTCTTTTGTATCTTTGGAGTTCAAAAAAAAAGCCCAAAACCCCAAAAGAAAGGCCAAGATGTTTGAAGAATTTTTGGGGATGAGATTATGTGGAATGTGTTTGATAAAAGTCATGAACTGGATCTTTTTTATTTCGCATCTCTCTTGTAAATCGCAAGTGATAAAATTGGTAGAGCACAGTACTCGGTAGTTTCAACAGTATCACTGAACATTGGAAAAATTATAAATGATGGACGAATATACTGCCTGTCTGGTTTAAACTTGGCAATGTAGACTTGTGCTAAAACTTGTCGATTATTATTTTTTTAAGAAAAAAAATCTAAGAACTAAACTATAAAAAACATTGAATATGCTTGATGCTGAAAATAACTCGACATTAGTTGAGTTGAGATATTTTATTAAAAGTTGGATTAAATATTGTTATAATATAATTTTTTTAATATTAGTTTTATTTTTAGATTTGAAAAAGTTGAATTGTTTATTATATTTTATGTAAGAATTTGAAAAAATTATAATAATTATACGAGATGAAATGAGATAGATGGTTTAATTTTGTGTAACCAAATTAGCTTAAATGTCTTGAAATTGTCTTATTTTAAGGTTTGGACTAAAAAAAGAAAGAAAAAAACAAAGGCTAGAGCCACAAACAGCAAAAAATTTAATAAATTCTGAATGTTGAGTTCAACTCAGTATTATTCCTTCAAATCCTTTATGTTAGTAAGCCTTCTCTTCAGGTTCTTGTGTTCGGGAAGATGGTGTTTGAATGAGAATCCCTTGCAGTGAAACCAATCCTTGGCTTTCCTGATCCCAGGACAATCATAGGTTTGCAGAAGGCTAGGATGAACACCAACTCTGTGAGGAATGACATTATACTCCAAACAAATAGTGTTCTCCTCCAGTACCAAATAATCTTCTTCAACTTAGGGAGCTCAGATTCAAGCGCTACCGATGCAGCATATACTTAAGGTATACCGGCACCATGTTGGTATTCTGCTCGAGGTTCTAGTGTCATCTTCAAGCAGCAGTTGGCTCAAGCCCTTTAGTGAATTTGTTCATTTTTATGTTCAGAACTTGGGATTCTGATTGGAAACCAGCAATAAGTGGAGCACTCTTAAGGAAGGTTTCAACAAAGCGGATCGGCTGGCTTTTGAATCGCAGCATGCATGGATAACTGGAACTGGCTGTGATATTACCATTTCCTGACAGGAATTCAACCCTCACCTTCATGCAAAAATAATGGGGGATGAAATCACAAACTTGAATCAATTATCCGGAAAATCTAATAGTAATGATAAACCAATACAATTAGCACGGTACAAATTGTCGTCATATTTTCTCTAGCAGAAAATCTGGGGGAATCAGATATCATACCTGGAAGACACCGAGCTTTCGATTATACTCAAATTCAGGTACTGTTAATGAAACAATGAGCTGCAATTTATGGTTGTAAGGAATGAAACGACTGCCAATAACATAAGAAGAGATGATTGGCACCAAAGCAACAGGACTTATTTTGGTGTAGTCGAAATTCAGTGTCTCGACTGTCTGAATGGGCTTCTCAATTAGGTTTCTCATCATGAAACCCCCATATACGAACCCTAAAGCTTGCAACGCTAAAAGCATGCACAAAACGTAGATGACTGAGAAGATGGCCCGACCAACCCTCACTACCACTGATTTTTGTGCATTCATACACTCGGTCTAGTCCGGTTTGAGGAGGTTTTGCAAACCGGACTAGACCTATTCGGTCCAGGGTTTTCCCATCCTAGACCGGACCGAAATCCCTAAGGGTCGGCACGGTCTGGTCAGTCTATTCGGTCTACGGTTGACTCTTTTTTTTTTTTTTTTAATCCTATAACCTTTTGTTTAATACTTATATAATTATATTGTGATATATTTAATATATATATATAGTATACTATTATATATATTAATATATATTAGTGATATGCTAATACTATTAGTCTATTAGTATATAGTAAATTAGTAATAGTTATTAACTTATTTGCTATAACTAATAATACACTAGTATTAATATTATAACTAATAACTATATGAAATAATAGTAATACTATATGTAATATACTAGTATTGCTATATCTCTTCAAACACCACACATTTATTAATACTCTATGTCATACTATATTAAATAATAGTAATACTCTTATTACTAAATACTCTATGTAGTTATATTAAATACTATATTACTAATACTCTATGTAGTTATAGTGATTTAATACTAACATATTACATATTAAGTTAACTATACTAATACATTATAAATTTATACATATATGATATATTATAATTTATACCATAACTCTTATAATATGTTAATATTTTAATATATACTAGTACTATATATTATAGTTAATAGTTATACATTAAATAGTATAATAATACATTGATACTAAGTATATATAGTTATAAACCTATAATGATTTAGTTATTATGAATTTACGATTAGTTATAGACTATTAGTATAGTCTATATATTACGATTAGTAATATAGAAATACTATAGTCTATAGTTATAGACTTATACTAGTATTAATAATATTAGTTATGTTGAATCAATTAGTTAGTATAACTATCAGTAATTTGTATTAAGCTATTAGTAATTTAGTATAGCTATATTATATCAGTAATATTAGTTATGTTGAATCAATCAGTTAGTATAACTATTTTCTACATTATTAATATTAATAATATTAGTACCTTATATTAGACTTAAGAGTTTTAGACTATATAATAGACTAATAGTATTAGTACAATTGTATAGCTATATATTAATACTAATTATAGTGAAAAGTATAACTATATAATAGTACTAATAGTAGACTAATAGTATAGCTATATATTAATATTAGTTATATTGTTATAGTGATTTAGTATATTATAATTTCTATATTATAATTTATACTATAACTTTTATAATATGTTAATATATTAATATACAGTAGTACTATATATTATAGTTATACATTAAAGAATATAATAATACATTCATACTAAATATATATAGTTATACAGTTATACTTATAGTGATTTAGCTATATATTAGTATTAGTATTACTTATAGTATTTAATATAACTATATAGTCTATATTAGTATAAGTATAACTATAGTATATTATAATATTAGATTATTAGTATTATTTTTTTTAATACCATATTAGACTAGTAGAATTAGTATAGATATTAGTATTAGTATATAATTATAAATATTAGTATTAGTAAAAAATTATATAATTAATTTATAAAATTATTTATATAAATTATATATATATTTTTTCATTCGGTCCAATCCGGTCCGGTCTGGGATGGAAAACCCCTGAACCAGAACCGGACTGAATGAGTTCAGTCATCTTAAAATTGGATTGAAGTAGACCCAATTCGGTTTGGTCCAAAAATGACCGGTCTAGATCGGCCGATTCTCATCCATAGTCTCAGTACAATACATAAGGCAATCCGAATAGTCGCTTCCTAATCGCCTTTCAAACGCAAACGCGGGTTCTAATCTGGGTTCTATTTGTCCTATAGAACCAATTCCACTATCTCTCTCCACAGCTCCTTCTCTTTCTAGATTTGGAGAGAGAGAGAGAGAGAGAGAGAGAGAGAGAGAGAGAGAGAGAGAGAGAGAGAGAGATAAATAGGCATAAAGTGAATGTGGGAGGAGATGATAAGGTAGTGGCATTATTGAGCAAAATCTAGACGCATTACTTGTTGTACATGTCTTTGAGTCACAGATCGAAGTTAGAAAGAGAGGGCTATGGGAGAGAAGTGAGAGAGAAGTGTGGGAAAGAGGGCTACGGAAGTGAGAAGAAGAGGAAGTGCGGCCTCGAGGGTGAGAGATGGGAGTGAGGGCTATGAAAGAGGAGAACTGTAAAATAAGTGTAAAAATAATCTAGCGATGTACAATGCGAGAGAGAGAGAACCTCGAAGTTGTTGACGGCTCTTGAAAGTTTACATTGTCTTGACTTGAACACTGCAATCCGTGCTTGGGCGGAGGAGGGAGATCATAGACGGGGGAGGAAAAAAATATTTGAATGGGTATTCTAATGAGATGATTTGAGAATTTTTTTTTATTTATTTTTTGGATGGGGGTTAATACGGCTCGTTTTAAAAAAATAATTAAAAAAAGCTACCTCACCCAACGTGTGGTGTTGGTAATAAAAGTGGCTTAAGAGTATAATTACTCACTAATTAAAGTCTTTGTGGGGGAAAAAACGAAAAGGAGAGCAGCAACGCAAACAAACGCCCAAAGGAAGAGAGACATGGTGGTTGGAGCTTTGATGGCAAAGAATAAGAGGACGAGGTGTTAAATAATAAAGAGAATTGGAAACTTGCAAATGTTCTTTTTTTTTTTTTTTATATAGCATAAAGATGCAAACGTTAATCGAACAATGTTACCTATAATTCTCATTTAGATATTGTAATATAGATATAAGTAATTTTATCTTTAAAATTTTTAAAAGTTATTAAAATATCTGTTTTAAAATAATTTTTTTTTAATAAAATATTTGCATATATAATTTTTAAGTAATAACTGTAAATAAAATTTTTCATATTAAATATATGTGAAGCGAACTCTTAAAAAAAAAAAAAAAAAAAAAAAGGACCGAAGGTACTGACCGATTATTGCTTTTACTTTCGTAGAAAAGCAATTTGGAATGCGAAAAGTCGTTTAACTACGGCTGAAAGCAAGATTGAATGGATGACCGGGGGAGGGGTGGCGGGCTACGTACAGTTTTAATTTTAAAGTAACGTTTAGCAGATTTCTTATTTTTAATATAAAATTCTCATTTTATTATTATAATTTTTTTAATTTTTATATAAAATATAATAAATAATATAATTTTTTTAATTTTTTTAAAATTTTAAAATAATAATAATATTAAAATATAATATTTTAATATTTAATTTTAAATTTTAAATTTTTTTTAATTTTTATATAAAATATAATAAATAATATAATTTTTTTTAACTTTTTTAAATTTTAAAATAATAATAATATTAAAATATAATATTTTAATATTTAATCTTAAAATTTAAAATTTTTATCTAAAAAATCACAGTGCCAAAATCCAATCAGCCATTTGGACAATCTTGAAATTTTTTTTTTATTAATATATTCTATCGTCGTTATCTCAAAATTTACAACCATCGCTATCACCGAATTGAATATTTAAAAATAGTGTCATGCAATATGTACGTATTTTATGCATATATTAAGTGATAATTTTATTATCATATTTTTTTAATTTAAATTTTAAAATTTTCATGATTTTTAATAGTCGACGCATTATCATGATATTTGAATAATTTTTTTTACCGTACGAACGTACACCTCAAGACTGTGCACTCAGACGGAAAAAGTCGTACACGTTCTCCATATGCGGGAGCGCCCACAGCTATTGAAGAACCACAATTATGCTTAATTAATTATCATATTGACAGTCAAAATGCATTCACCACACGTACCTTGATTGATTGAATATTTGCACTAGTTGCCTATCATGTGCATGGCGCAAGATAAATCAAAGGGGACTGCATCGGTATATCATGCATGGCCTTCAAAAGACTTTTTTAAGCTATCTCTCTGGACGGTGGCTAGGAGCATTATGCCATTATGTGGGACTTCATTTGCACATACAATTAAATATCATTGACAGTTGGTCCAGTTTGATTACAGATATGATAAGACTTTTTATTAAAAATAAAATAAAATATTATTATAATATTAATTTTATTTTAAAATTAAAAAAAATAAATTATTTATAATATTCATGTGAAGATTTAAAAAAATTATAATAATAAAATAAGATAAAATAATTTAAATTTAGATAAACAAAGGAAAATTAAATTTCCTTGAACCAACTTCTTCAACCCTAGATGTCGTATATTTTTCTCTCATGTTAACAGGTAAAAGATGTTTGGGAGGACTTTATATGCAACTTCAATAGTTCTATACTCAGTCGGTAAATATAAACATGGTGCAGTCGACTGACGTGGCATCAACTGCTATTTATTATTAAAAAAGAAAAACGAATGAAAATGCGGAAGTTGGTTCCTAGGCTTCTGCAGTCCTTCCTTGTGGGTGCAGATTGCTTGTTATAGGTTGGGCATCAGGTTTGGGTGGGTTAATTTCAGGTCAGTCTACATTGGGTGGGTCAAGCCTGAGCATTGTTTAGGTGAGTTTGGTGGGCTAAGTTTAGGTCAGCTTCTTGGGCCATCACCTCGGGTCAGCTTCGTGGGCCAGCATTTTGGGTCAGCAACAATGGGTCAGCAATGTGGGTCAGTTTCGTGGGTTGGTCAACCTTTCGTGGGTCATCTTCTCACTTTACCGTCAACACCACCATGGCTAGGTTTTGGTTCTAATATGGATCTATCTCATTATGCTTCGGTAAACTTGGGACTTTCATAATATATAATTTGATATATATGTGGCTTTATTTCGTGTCATTTGCATGAACATGGTAAATATATATGTTGGAGCATTCATATGAGGATCAATATCTTTGTTTGAAAATGTTTGTTTACAGTTCTGGTTTGTTTTTGCTCTCGTTTGTTTCCTGTAGCAAGCCAATGTAAACTAAATAAATTGAGACTTCGGAAAGAAAAGGAAACAAAAACAAAAGCTCATTATGATGATATACAAGGATATGAATAACGTAAACACGTGACATGCTATTACTGCAAGTTCAATGCTTATTATATCACTCATGGAATGGCAGTCTTACATGCATTTAGTTGATAAAATCAAGTTGCAGGTTACAAAAGGCTGGCATGATAGAAGTAGATTTAATGATACATAATATTGTTCCTAAAAGACTTTTTTTTTTTAATTTTTAATTATGCTGACTGAATGGAGAAGATGAGAGCATTCTATTGGCTTTTCCTCCATATTTCGTGGTTCTTGTATATTTTGATTTACTGGATTCAGCCAACAATCTGTTAGTGCTTTTTTTTTTTTTTTTTTTTTTTTTTTTTAAATAAGTAACAATCTACTGGTGCTTTAAGGGAGAATTAGGTAAAATAAAACCAAGCCTCTTATAAGGAATCAATGAAGAATTAGAAACTTTTAGAATCATATATTGCTTCAAATAGTTCCTTAGCAATATGGTTATTTGTGTCATCAACTTGATTCCCTTATTTCTCATTGTGGTAAATGAAGATAGTGTTGTACTTGCGCTATTCTTCGAGTTTGGTTATTTCGGATTGCCTCCAGCCTATCATCTTTGCTTGTTCTCTGTCTATTATCTCTAGTCCTCGTACTGTTCTTCAACTTTGTCCTCTTTTGAATGGAATTTATGGATTGGGAAAGCTTTTCCTTGTACTTTTATGTTAACCCTACCTTTATCTTGTTGGCTATCATTGGATCTATGACACTATGTCTTGGTTAGTTAGATGATTGGGAGATTTAATAATTTTCTCGTGCAAAGGATTGAATACTAGTTCTCTATTTTTAACCCTACCTTCGATATAGTGCTTAAATGGGACGAGATAAATGCACTAATTGCATAATGCTAGTACTTCTAGGTTAAAAAGTTGGTTCGATAAGTCTACTGAAACAGTTGCAAAAAAATTATTGATGTGAGCAACATATAATTGCAAATAGAGCAAGGATAAGAAGATTGTTCAAAAGGTTGAGGAGGAGTCCCTTCAGACTATGAAGTACTTAAGCTCTTGGGGCCCCAACTGACCTCTAACCTTGATTTTCGAAGTGGCTTGGACCTCTCAGTTTTCAGTGGCTGCTTCTTTCTAAGTGATCTATTAATTAATGCAGCCTTTTGTGCATTTTTTGGAGGTATTATGTAAGATGTTCGACAAATAAGAGTCATTTGAATGAATGATATATCTATATTTCTTCTTCTATATATTAATAATCTTTAAAAAATACACTACTTTCTTCAAAAATTACAAGTTAAATGCCTATTTTGCATAATCCTTGTATTTGCTATCAGTGAGGTGAGCCAGCAATACTGTGTCCTATTTCCTAACTCTTTACATCAACGATATGCAATGATTTAACTTGCAAGAGAATATATCATCCTTCAATATTGACATGTCAGGATTTAATTAATTTGTAAGAAAATAAATTGACATGTCAATGATACGGAGGGAAAGAGCATTTATTTACTCAATATTGGCGGTTCTCTTTTACTAACCTATCAATACCAAGCTCTGGTTTACAATGTTGCAAAGCTTTTTCTTCAGTACTCAAACGTATAAATCAAGATGCTGAGGCAAATAAAAATAATGTTAGGTGGCTAGGCTGTAAGCATGTGTGTGTGTACCTCTCCCTCCATCATTTACATTACTCATCAACAAAAACATACCACACGGAACCAAATAGATTTCTTTTATAAAAATAACAAAGTTTCCTTTTTGCACATTGACATTTATCAAATCCAAATATTCATTATAGAAGATACTGAAATATAGAAATTGCAGAATACAAAAATACAAAAATCTAAAAATACAGAAATACAATAATATAAAAATATGAAATAATCTGGACAGGAGTGACTGATTACCAGATTCGGGATGAAGGGTTACGGTTAGATCTAGGCTGCTTAGGGTTAGGGTTTCGGTCTGGGATGAAGAGTGGGAGATGCTTGTTGAAGACGAAAAATGGGTCGGTCACTTTCTGGTCTTCGAAGGGAGCTGAGAAGATAACATGATGCAAAATGGTGCAAAAGGGAGAGCTAGCCTTCGGAGATCAGTGACATGGATGAGAGAGAGAGAGAGAGAGAGAGAGAGAGAGAGAGAGAGAGAGAGAGAGAGAGAGAAACGAATTCGTGGGTTCTGAGGGAGGAATCGAGAGAGAAGCTGAGAGGAGGGAATAACGCATCAAAATGGTGCGTTTTCGTTTTATCTCTGTCAACGCAGTCGTTTACACGCCGTTTACTCCAAACGACTGCATCTAGAGTTTTTCATGCAACTTGGGACAGATTTTCTTGAACAGCTGTGGACATCGAGTTGAGAACCTATGCTCCTTCATGCAACCACGCAGGCAGGTGCTATATTGCCCAAATATACAAAGTTGAGAACTGGTACGGATACAGCAAGAATGCAATATATATATGTATATATTTTAAAAGAGATGGCCATTGAGATAGTAATTATTAAAATATAAAATAAATAATAAAATTTATCTTTTTTATTAATTTATAATTTTAAAATAAATAATAATTTTGTCTAATATCAAATCAAAGGTCGTGATTCAATTATGACTCTATACTTTATTACTATAAAATAATTTATATATTCCCAAATAGACAAATCTTGGGCATGTTTTTATAAAAAGGTAAACCTCATTTTGAAAAAGTTAATAAAAATTATTATTTATTAGTAGAATCCACTTTTATATAAAGAGCTTGTACAAGACTTGTCTATTTGAGATTTATACATAAAATTACTTATTAATTAAATATTCAACTTGTCAAACTTAATTATTGAGAGAGAGTTTGACCTATACACAACAAGAAATACCGTGTTTTTCCATAAATTCTTTATATGGCAAAAAAATACATTTTTGTGAAAAAAATTATATTCTCATTAATTTTATTCATGGACAGCTCGTCGGATATAAGTCGCCACAAAAATATTTTATCTCATGAAAGGTCCAAGTCTTGGAAAATACCTAGGTGTTCCCACGACAAATCCCGCAGCAATAGCCTACTAAACTCACCGCAAAGATATGTTTACTTTCATTATTGCCCGTGGGAATATGATTAATTACCGTAAGAGGTATTGGTGAGTATTAGTATTACCCAGTAGAATATTTGGTGGAAAAAACTTCTTACGGTATTGCCGTGAAATATATTCATGGCAAATGCTAAAAGAATTAAAAAAAAAAACACACCTATAAAAGCTAGAAAAATGAGACCGAGAAAAAAATAATCATAAACAATTGTCTAATATAAGCTAAAAAAATATATACAAACCTTAAAGATTCAAATTGACAATAATAAAAATTTTAAAAAATAAAAAATAAAATTGTGCTAATATGTTTACAGGAAAAACTTCTAATGAGAACTCAAGATTAGGAAAGAGTTTAGTGCTTCGATACTAATGAGAGCGTTCAAGCGAAACACTCCATAAAAAAAAAACTAGCACTACTTAGGGATAACAATAAATATTGTATCAGAGTTTTAATTATCAATCCAAGTTACACACATGTAAAGAAAAAAAATAAATATTAGAAAGTAACATAAAGGTGTAAGTTGAAGAAGATTGGGAAAAATGGCTCATCCTTTTAACATGATAAAGACTCAAAATTCATGAATAAACAGTATACATCACAATAATAATTGAAAAATATTGAAATGAAAGAAATAAAAAGCCTAAAACGAGAGAATTATGGAAGGCTAGGCTACATTCTTACCTCAAACAAGCTATATCATAAACTGCAGGAGATAAAGTCTTCATGAGTAGAACAAATAATTTTACTTAATATCCTATACATCACATATATTTTAATTTTTTTTTATAATAAGTATATATTATATGGATAATTAGTAGAATAATTTAATCATTTAGAAAAAGATGAAGTATTTTTTCTTAAAAATTTGAGACTTGAATATTTTATAAAATGAAAGCATCACGTGGTATAATGTAATAAAGAAAAATATTCGGTATACACAAATTTTATATAAAGAAAGTTATAGGTTAATGTGATTTAAGTAATTTATTAGATTAAAAATATATTTTTATTATAAAATAGAAATGATATATTATGTAACATAATATTAATACATATATTTTTATATAAAATATGTGTAAATATAATAACTTAGGAATAAAGTATCCTTTTACATGGCCAAATAAAAAAAAAAGTATTATTTTACGGTAGGGGACTGCTAGAGTCACTTTTGAGTCTTCGCTAGACTTAGGTATGATTTGGCAGTAAGATGAGAATTTTGAATTTTAAAATAAAATATTAAAATATTATATTTTAATATTATTATTATTTTGAGATTTAAAAAGTTAAATTATTTATTATATTTTATATGATGATTTGAAAAAATTGTAATGATAAGATGAGAATTTTAAATTTGAGATAAAAATTTTGATGGACCAAACCGATTCTTAATTTTTTTTAATAAAATTTTATTTACATCATTTTTTAATATTTTTAAAATAATTATAATAATATTAAATAATTTTTTATTAAAAAACAGAAAAAAAGAAAAAAGAGAAAGCCGGGATCGCCGGGATCTAGCATTATTCTTTACGGTAACATGTGATATGTTCCTAATCTGACACTAATCACTTTAAAAATAAGGGCTCGATGCATCTTTGAGACAGCTATATTATAATATAGTTTACGAGGGAAACAGCAATGGCCTACCAAACAAGCTTTTATATTTTCAATTATTTCTTTTTTTTAGAACGCAAAGGAGATAAGGTCAAGATAAGGCAGCGTTATCTTTTTTTTCTTTATTTCTTTTAAAAAAAAAAAAAAAAAGATAAGGCAGCGTTGGGGCACCAATATCTGTTTGCTTATAGCTAAGCAGTAAGGCGGTATTTATCGTTTCAGAAAATTCTTCTTACAAGCGGGATTGAGTATCAAATCACACATTAATATTAATATGTAAGATATATATTTAATAAAAAAATATAAATTAAAAATAAAAATAATTTTTATGAGATAGAGGATATTTTTTTCTTTTAATTTTATTTTTTTAATATTTTTCAATAAAAAAAATGAATGGTACCTAACAAGACTTTTATTTTTATAGCTAGGCAATAAGCTACATTGAATGAGCTTTGCGTAGTGTTTAAAAAAAAAAAAAAAAAGCTATATTTTTTTTGGGGATCACCTCGTAAACTATATTAAAAATAAAGTATATTGTATTTGGGGATATCCCAAGATTCCCGAGTTACAACTCTGACACTAATCGATGGTTGGCCGAAAAAAGAGAAATAAAAAAATAATAATAAATTACAATTTTTGTTTTGGGAAATAATAAATGGCATTCAAAGAAGGCGGACGGTCCCACGCTGTGAGAGAGAGAGAGAGACAGAGAACCCCAAAATGTCAAGTCTGCGACCCCTCCCTACCCACATTTTCAAGTACCGCTGCGAGGGCCAGGGACTCACACTTCTGCCATTTTGCTTCATTTTCTCGTCTTCCCCTTTTCATCCTCTCTCCCTCTCCTACCCCTCTCCCCAGCCCTCTCTCTCTCTCTCTCTCGTCCTATCTTTCTCCAGTCAAAGGTCCTTCCTTTCATTTGCTAATTGGGTTGTTGTGAAGTCGTTCATGGTATTTTTCATTGGAAAATAAATATGTTTCTTGTTCGACTTCTTCTTGCTTCGACCGTCATGATGGTTTGCTTTGCGACGTTTGCTTCCGGAGCCTTTAAACTGCCCGTTGATGAAGAAGGTATACACACAGATATATCAAAGCCTTTTTGTTTTTGTTTTTGTTTATTTTTTTTATCGATTGACATATATAGATATATATAGTCCGTTAATCCAGGAGTGAATTTTCATTGGGTTTGCTTAATATATAATTGTGGATTTTAATTTACAGTGCAAGCTTTAAGTGTCATATTTAATACGTTGGGGAAGAAGGACTGGAACTTCTCTGATCCATGTACACAACCGACGGCCGTAACAGCTGTGATGGCTGCTGTTACCTGCAGCAACTGCGTCGTCAATGGCAACGAGTCATACCGCGTTGTGGGCATGTACGTTGTCATCTCTCTTTCTCTGATCATCTTCATGACGAGCTGTTTCATAAGTCTCAAATTAGAGATCAGTGTTAGATGTATGAAAAATAAATTTATAAACCAACACGAGTTAGCTTTTTATGTTTAATTTATTTTACAATAAAAAATATTTTATAATTTAAGGTATTCATATAATACTACTTGTATGAATCAATCATTTTACGGGAAAAAAAAAAAAAAAAGACTAAATACTTAGACAAGCGGTCAAAGAATAACACCGTCTCATTCTCAATTGACAATTTTAAAATACAATCATATCAATTTTTAAAAAAATTTTAAACTCATGAAATCAAAAGTAATTTTTAAATAAAAATTTTAAAATATATATTATTTTATTTCATAATTAATAAATAATTTATTTTTCTTTTGATTGGTTCTCACTTATGATCTCAACTCTCAAGCGGTGAAGCTAAAGGTAAGAATTGCCTTCAAAAAGCTGCACGCTTAAATTAGAGAAAGGATGAACCTAATACTTTTTATAATATTTTGTATAATTATATTTTAAAATAAAAAATATTTTGTAAAATACCTCATAAAAATATTCTTATTTTAAAATATAATTGCGAAATATACAGTAAAATTAACGATAGCTTGCCCAATCATGCAGTGAGCCACCAACACCGAATTAATTTTTTTTTTTTAGATATCCAAACTTACATTAAAAATCATCATTACACAGCGGCTTGATCAATCCAAAGAGCTTGATCCGCACAAGCAGGTACAAAATCCCACCGTACTTGAATATCAACTATATGCCAAGCATATCTAGTTAAACAATGAGCTCAGGAAATCTGTGCATCAAATGCTTTACATCTTAATCAGATTACCATTCCATGAAGATGACTCCTGTGTAGCCTGCAATTCCTCTACTAGCTGTAAACAATCGGACTCTATTATCAATTTTGGTATCCCAAGAGGCCGTATGCAAAGCTGTAAACCTCTTAAAACAGCCAATAATTCAATTGTATTAGTCCCATCCACTTCCTCTTCCATCTTACTCACATCCATTACAACCTTGCCTGTAGCATCTCTCAATATCAAACCGACTCCTGCTAATTTCCCGTCCTTTTCAAATAATAATTTTTTAATATTAAGCATGATATATATTTTTTTTTTCTTAACGCAAACCCCGTAACATTATGTCAAGGAAGTTCTAATATTTTAAATGCATTAATTGTATCAAAACTCCAATTGGTTTAGATGGGCTCAAAATGAAGCCCATACTTTAAGGATTGGTTTGGATACCCAAATTTAAACTATCTTATTTTATCTCATCTCATATAATTATTATAACTTTCATAAATTTTCACACAAAATATAATAAATAATTCAATTTTTTTAAATTTGAAAATAAAATTAATATTAAAAAATTATATTATAACAATATTTTATTCAATTTAAAAAAAACATTTTATCTCATCTAAACTGTGTTACCAAACGAAGCCTAAATTGAAGATAAAGGTTTTTCTTTTTTAGATAAATTTAAAATTCGGTTAATTAAATTATCTATTACAAGTGTAGTGCTACTATACCTCCTTAATTTGTCCACTTGGTGTGCTCTTAGTGCAAATTGCACTTATCTTTTTTTTTAAGTATTTTTTAAACATGTTTATACATTTTTAAAAGTTAAAAAAAATATCAATATACTAATAGTCACTTTCTTAATTAGTAAGTAATTTTTTTTAAAAAAAATTAAATACATGAGTGGCCAAAATGAGGGGACAAAATAGAGGGGCTCAAGACCAAGCCCATACTTTAAATTGAAGATAAAGGTTTTTCTTTTTTACATAAATTTAAAAATAGATAAACTACATAATACAAAATAGTTTCTTTATACAGGGATGTGTGTTGTTCATTATAGATTTTGTCACGATCAATTATACTTTTTTATATGATATATTTTAAATAATTATCTATTCAAATAGTGAAATCATTCCCCGCATGTCAAGTATAATTGTATTTAATAAAATTAAAGATGGAGAAAAGTATTACTATTTTAATATGGCTATTGTATTAAAAAAGAGTAGTGATAGAAAAATACTTTAAAACTTTGTTTTAAATTGATGTCATCTTTAATAAATAATGATACTTGAGTTTATTTTATTAAAATGTCCTCTATTTAAGATAAAGTTATTATGAACAGTGCTTGTAAAAAATGGTTCTGTTTTTATCATTTTCTCCTGATAAAAACATAATTATTTAACAACTTTGTTTTAAATTGCAGGTAAAGGTTTTTCTCTTTTAGATAAATTAAAAAATGGTTAAACTATATATTACAAAATAGTTTCTTTATCTAGATATGTATGTTGTTCATTATAGATTTTGTCATCATCAATTACACCTTTTGATATGATATATTGTAAATAATTATCTAGTCAAGTGGTGAAATCATTCCATGCATGTCACGTAAAGTATACAAAGATGAAAAATAGTATTACGTATTCTTTTAATATGGCTATACTACTTTAAAAAAAAGAGTAGTGATAGAAAAATCTTTTACAACTTTGTTTTAAATTGAAAACAATGAAACTTAAGTTTGTTTTATTAAAATGTCCTCCAATAAAGTTGTGAAACAGTACTTGTACAAAATGGTTCTTTTTTAATATCATTTTTTCGTGATAGAAACATATAATTATTTAGCAACTCTGTTCTAAATTGATGGCGTGCATTTTTATAAATAATGATATATGCTCTACAGTTGCAATGATGTTTTATAAAAACATTTTTGTCCTTATCATTCTCCTTTAAGAAAACCGTTCGAATTTCAGATTTCTCAAACGGCAGAATCTATCAGGCACTCTTCCTCCAGATTTGGTGAAGTTACCTTGCCTGAAAGATTTGTAAGTTTATTGTACGTGTATTGTTTTCTTTCATCAACTAACTTACCTATAGAACTCATTTCTTCATCTCCCTGATCTCTCATATCTGCAGTGATCTTAGTGGCAACTACCTTAACGGTTCAATCTCTTTGGCATGGGGCTCCATGCAGCAGCTGGTCAACATGTACTCTCACTCCCTCTGATATTCATGTGTCTATTTGGGTTAACGTTGTTCCATGTGTGCGCATAGCTGTACGTTATATATTTAAGATATGGGGTCTTATCGCAGTTCCCTTTTAGGAAACCGATTAACAGGTCCTATCCCTAGAGATCTTGCAGACATCAAAACTCTCAAAAGCTTGTGAGTTTCGATCGCACCCAATCTTGTTTCAATATTTGAAGAGTTTTTTTAGAGTATTACTAATTAATGTTATCGAGGAATTCGGTTTTCTTCTTCGTAGGACGGTTGAGTTCAATCAGCTTTCTGGAAATCTTCCTCCAGAGCTTGGGAATATGTCCTCCATAGAAAGACTGTAAGATGAGTTTTATATTCTCAATTGCAAGTTCCATCTGATCTCTTATTTTAGGCAAGAATTATGTGGATTGAATTCTTTGTAGAAAAAAATGTTGAATCCTGATAATATTGCTGATAATTAAGCCATTGGATGGATTAGTACTTTTACTTGTATATTTATATTTTTATCTGTTGTTTTCGATTGTAGTTTACTCAGCTCGAATTATTTTACCGGGGAGCTACCTCCTTCATTTGCAAACTTGACCTCATTGAAATATTTGTAAGCTTCTAATTATTTCTTTTTATATACATCAAGTTTAATTTCCACATGCTGAAATTTCAAGTTACTAATTTTTGTTCCTTTTGAGATACCCATGACATATTTTTTTTTTTTTTTGCATCCATCAATGATCAAACGGAAATGCAGTCGGATCAACGACAATCTTTTTTCTGGACAGATTCCCAGTTATATTCAAAATTGGAAAAATCTTAATGCACTGTGAGACCTTATATATTCCTTGTTTGTTTGTTTTTGTTTTTTAATTTTTGAAAGATCTTATTATTACGAAAATTGTGTATTATCACTCATAAAATCCAAAAATGGCAACAATAGATCCATTCAGGCAAGTGGTTTGAAGGGACCAATTCCTTCCCTTGATCTTTTGAAAAGCTTATCTGACTTGTAAGTATGAATCCTTATTAATCCCTCAGCTATATAATATAATCGAAACATACACTAGAAGAAAGACGATTATTTGCAATGAAAATAATTATTTATAGAGAGAATGGACTCATTTTAATAAAAAAAATTATTATTTTCATTGTAAATAATCAACCAACCATGTATAAATTTTGTCTTGTAATATATGATTTGAATAACGTATAATTGTTCTTTGTTGAATTTTGATATACAGGAGAATTAGTGACTTGAATGGATCTGACGTAACTTTTCCGTTGAAAAACATTAACGTATCACAATGGATCGTACTGTGAGTTAAATATTTGTATATATATATACACATATATGTTTTGACCGGTAACATAATTTTCCAAAGTAACAATCCTTATATGTGGCTACTAAAGTTTTACATGATTATTTACTTTTTTGCAAGGATACTGAGGAATTGCAATCTCACTGGACCGCTACCCGATCAAATATTACCTGGGAGAACGGATTTTCAAATCTTGTTAGTATAGTACTTCTTGATCATCTTCCACTATTTCCTTGCCAGTTTTGTGATATTTTAGAAACCTTCGTGAAATATTTTGATTGAAAGAAAATTTATTTGTACTGCTTGAAAGGATTGCATGGAGTTGTTTGTAAAATCTTTTAGGGTTCTATATATTTATTTTCTAATTCAGCTAGTTATAAATTCTCCTGCAGAGATCTCAGCTTCAACGGACTAAGTGGAGAAATTCCAAGCAACTTTACAGAACTACAAACTGTAAACATGTAAGCAATATTGTAGAAAGAAATTATAGATTGATTTCATTCAAAAGCTGACGATTAGTGGCATCAGCATGGGGATGTAAAAGGCCGGCCGGCCATTAGAATAGCCTGATCAATTAAGCAATCTCTTAACTCACTTTTCTAATTGAATAATAAGAATGTTTCGAAAGATTTGAGAATTGTGAGAATTTGTTTGAGAATAGGTTTTGAGAAATGAAAGAGAAGAAAATGATTAATTTTTTTTTAAATTAATTAAATATTGTATAGGCATTTGTGGAAGTGGATATATAAATAATTTTTTTTTTTAAATATACTTTTTTAATATTAGTTTTATTTTGAAAATATGTAAAACTTGTATTGATTTTTGTATTTGAGTAATGAATTAGGTTAATGATTAGATGGAAATCTTAATATTTAAAATAGAAATTTTTTTCAATGTTTAAATAATGTTTTAAAAAAAGTTAACAAAATTTTGAAAATTTTATGGCTTGCGAAACATGGTCTAAGTCCACTCTACTTTCTGTCATTTTATGTAATTTATCATATTCACTCTTAATACGTGTAGAAACACTCATTTATCCTTTTAAAAGGCCTAATAAGAGGAGTAGAGTAATTTCTTATAAAGTCCAAGATGAATTTGTTCCTAAACCATGTGGGACTTCTCAATACGCCCCCTCACATGTGGGCCGGTATTTCCGGTACCATCATCGTGGGTAGGTCGTGGAAGTCCATCATCGGTCATAGTTTAACCTGGCTCTAATACTATGTAGAAACACTCATTTCTCCTCTTAAAAGGCCTAATAAGAGGAGTAGAGTAATTTCTTATAAAGCTTAGGATGAATTTGTTCCTAAATCATATGGGACTTCTCAATAATATGTAATTATCAAAATGTGTGCCCTGTACCATTATTGATATTTTTAGCATTTTGAGCCGTGAGGTACAGCATTGACTTGGCTCATGACATTATAAATACTGATTTAGCCATTTCAATGATCTGTTCATAGATTTGCCTCATCAGGGACAAATTTACCCAGTCAACGCTGTAATAATGCACAAAACTACGTACGTAACGATCGATGCTGACTGGTTAACACTGATTCTGTACAGATACTTAGCCGGCAACTTGTTAACTGGACCAATACCTGCTTGGATGCTGAAATCTAGAAAAGCCATGTAAGCTTCTCTGCCAAATTCCATATCTATATTTGAGCTTTCTTGGAATATTGCGTACGTGTTAGGCTAGCATTTAAGACTATAAAATTAAGAAACGTTCACTTTGTGAGAGTTTTTCCTTGATCCCTATATTTAAAACTTGATTTCTAAGCTCAAAGAAGAGTACATAGATCTAGCACTGGAAAATTCTACACGATCATAAATACACTACTGATCAGTATCACATCCCGACTTAAAAATGGATGAAAGAAAAAGTGTTCTCACTGAAACCGAGTTCTGCACAATTTTGCCAATTATATATTCCAGTATCTCATTTTAAATTCGAGGATCATATATTTGTATTGCTGTATTTGGTCATCCAAGTTGAAGGGAAAGAGCTAGCCTCCTTATCCTGGTTTCAAATCGAAGCTTGTTTTGGTATTTGTTTATGTGATTAGAAGCAAACATAATTATCATTTTAGGCAGTATATTTGCTAATCTTTTGTATAATGCA
Source organism: Carya illinoinensis (assembly GCF_018687715.1). Taxonomy (NCBI): domain Eukaryota; kingdom Viridiplantae; phylum Streptophyta; class Magnoliopsida; order Fagales; family Juglandaceae; genus Carya; species Carya illinoinensis. Next base: position 28,236,931 of record NC_056763.1, read on the forward strand.
TTGAATATGATATCATTTTTCCAAGAATTTGATGATCTATCATGTATGGTAAAGTTATGATGATCTGATCATGCTACATCACGGAAGTTGATGAAACATGTTGCTTCTTTTGTGTGCAGTGATCTTTCATTTAACAACTTTACAATTGACAAATCGGAATTATCATCATCAAGTACTTGTCAAAATCGGTAATATCCCCAGTAAGATCGACTTTCATCTAATAATGAGACGCGCTTGCATGCATGGTCACATACATATCCTCACTGAACTTTTATCTTGATGTTATTTTCCTCAGGATCAATTTATTCAAGAGCTCTTTAATGGGCAATGAAACGTAAGTATTAGCTTCACCTATCGAAAGTATGTTTCGTAAATTTTTCTGAGGTAAAATTTCTTGTGGGATATATTTAAGAGTAATATTATATACCACACTCTTATTCTATTTTCATCCTACTAAGTGAGATGTGGTACATTCATTACTATTAAACGATAAAAAAATGCAATAAATGATCATTCAATTGTAATAAATGTGCCACATCATATTTAATGAGATGAAAGTATGATGGTAATATAGTATATAGAATTTTCCATATATATAATATATATATATCTATGTCACAAATCTAATTTCGTTGATGTTACATTAATGCTAACTTGTTGATCTGGACTTTCATCGTGCTATGTATGTACGTACCGGTGCAATAGCATTGTTTCATGTTCGGGGAGCTTACCGGATTGTCCACAAAGTAAGTTGAAATGTCATATACTTCCTCTAGATTGTCAAATTCTCGTGGTTACAATTGGGTCAGCAGTGTAACATCCTAATTTGCTTTTCCTTGTCTCGGCGGAAGAAGGGATTAGGACCTTATATTTATAGCCAAAATGCGTATAATTTCTGATCAACAATACCATATTGTTCTTAACAAAACTTCTTAAAGTTAGTAAATATATAGATTTAAAAAAAAAACAAAAGAAAAATGACGGAAAGAAATAGGCGAAAGATCATATGTTGAAATTTCGTATGAAATTGTAAGGGTTTTCTTCTTTTTACCCCCACCTTTTTTTAATGAAATTAGGCCTATTTTGTCTTCCCGATGAACAAGTACTGTGGCTAAAATGTTGCTTTTTGTCTCAGATCGCCAGTACAAGCTTCATATAAATTGTGGCGGAGGAAAAGTAACCATTAATGAAACTACTGTATTTGATGCTGATAAAGATCCAGGGGGACCTTCAAATTTCTTCCTCGCGCAAGAGTACTGGTCGTCTAGTAGCACTGGTCAACTCATAGACGATGCCCACCTCAACAAAGATTTCATTTTGTCAAATTTATCCAAACTCTCTATGAACACGCCCGATGCCGAACTGTACATGACAGCGCGCTTTTCTCCTCTCTCTCTTACTTATTATGCCTTTTGTTTGGTAAATGGGAATTACAGAGTAAGGCTCCACTTTGCGGAGATAGTGTTCACTGATGATAAAACGTATAGCAGTTTGGGAAGACGTATATTTGATGTTTACATTCAGGTTATTTGTTATTACCACATGATACTTCCATGCACCTTCTTCTTTAACCAATTTCCTATGTTAACAATGTTGCTACCATGAAACAGTATTTGTTAATGCATGAACATGAACATATAGGGAGAGCGAGTGCTGAAGGATTTCGATATTGTAAAAGCGGCAGGTGGGGTTCGTAAACCAAATATACAAAGTTTTAATGCTGTCGTCGTGACTAATGGTACCCTAGAGATCCGTTTCTACTGGGCTGGGAAGGGGACAACTGATATCCCATCCAAAGGAGACTATGGTCCTCTTATTTCAGCCATTTCTGTGGATTCTGGTAGGTTTTCTGTTGAATATTGAGCTCTTACATTCACTTCTAATGGGCTGGTTTGCTCACGCATCTATGCTTTTGATTTTACTTTTGTTTCTGTGGATAATTTAAGGCAGCATGATGATGCTTTATAAAGCGTTTAATTTCTTTACGGAAAACATTGATGGGTGCATGCCAAACTCATTAAATTCCATCAATCCGTTTATTTTTTTATGGTGTTCATTTTAATGTTTTCCTTATTTTGAAAAAAAATCATGCAAACTATTAAAATTCCAAATTAAGTAGTGAAAGAAAATAATTGTCTTGATTTTTAACTTTTGCAACTATCGGTCATATATTTCTTAGTGGGGATGGCTGATGATTTCTTCTATCAATTGCCTTGACATTCATTTTAAACTATAACTCCTAAATATATATATTTTCAATGCAGACGATGAAGCTTCAGGTATGTCTATAGGAGCAGTGGTTGGAATTCTTGTTGCTGGAGCTTTTGTTATAATATTATTTGTTGTGGCTATCCTCTGGTGGAAAGGCTGTCTAGGACACAGATCAAGTGCTACAGATCATGGTAGTTTCAAGGCTATTAATATTGTTATTATCAATCTGTTTTCCTTCCCTACAATTAATAGAAGTTTCATTAAAATATTTTCATCTGTATCATGAGGAGTGTCAATTCTTCAAATTTCCTAGACATACTTGCCTATCTAACTTGGCATGCACTTACCTCAGATTTAAGAGACCTAGACCTGAAAACTGGAACATTCACCTTAAGGCAAATCAAAACAGCCACAAACAACTTTGATGCGGCGAATAAAATTGGGGAAGGTGGTTTTGGTCCTGTTTATAAGGTAAGTCCGAGAAAATAATTTCTTTTGATTGATGTGATTTGAACTCTTCTTAACTATATCTCTTTCTTTTTGAAGTGTCATTATTTAAGCATGAAAAGAAGTTCATGTTTTCTGTATGCATGTAGGGCCTTATGTCTGATGGCACCATGATGGCAGTCAAACAACTTTCTTCCAAATCAAAGCAAGGAAATCGTGAGTTTTTGAATGAGATCGGCATGATTTCTGCTTTGCAGCACCCTCATCTTGTAAAGCTCTATGGATGCTGTGTTGAAGGAAATCAATTGTTGCTGGTATATGAGTACATGGAAAATAATAGCCTTGCTCGTGCTTTGTTTGGTAAAATTTTATCTTCATGCACGTAATTGCTTTGTTTACTTGTATGCATATTTACATGCAACCAATGATAACGTACATGCATGTATCATGCATGCATAATAATGGTAATAATCCTAGTTAAATGCTTTCTATTAACTTGATTGATTGAAGGGCCAGAAGAATATCAGTTGCAATTGGATTGGCCAACAAGACATAGGATTTGTGTTGGTATAGCAAGAGGTTTGGCCTATCTCCATGACGAATCAAGGTTGAAGATTGTCCATAGAGACATCAAGGCTACTAATGTCTTGCTTGATAAAAATCTCAACCCTAAGATATCTGACTTTGGTATGGCCAAGCTTGATGAAGAGGATAATACTCATATCAGCACGCGAATTGCTGGAACTTAGTGAGTTGTATTTTATAATGCATCTAAGATCTTTGCTTTAAAGAAAAAAAAAACAATTAGAGAGATGATTAATGCCTTTGATTATAGCAATGTTCTAAATTCCTGATGCTAAGAATGCCGCATGTTGATATGTGATTTTGCAGTGGTTATATGGCACCTGAGTATGCATTGCATGGTTATTTAACTGACAAAGCAGATGTTTATAGTTTTGGAATTGTTGCCTTGGAAATTGTCAGTGGGAAGAGCAACACGAGTCACCGGCCTAAGGGGGAATCTCTACATCTTCTTGATTGGGTGATTTGAATCACTTTTTTGTCTTGCATTTCTTGACTCTCCTGTTTTATTTTATTTTCTTGTGTTTGCTAATATAAAAAATGTGGACTAGGTAGAAAAATATTTCACTGACAAATATAAAATATCCAATTGCCACACTTGCACAGCAAGAATGAAGAATCAACTCCGACTTCTATTATCTGTTTCCACTTCTTCTTCTTCTTCTTCTTTTTTTTTTTTTTTTCTAAGAGTCTACAAATTATTCATTACCAGTATCCCGTTGTTACAGATTTCTCAAGTTAAAAGGAGCCATTTTCCCTCTATAATTGGCAGCTTATTCTTTGATCTATTTATGCAGGCACTTGTTTTGAAAGAGAAGGGAAATTTGTTGGATCTGGCTGATCCAAGATTAGGCTCAAACTACAGGAAGGAAGACGTTATGCGCATGATTAATGTGGCTCTCCTATGCGCTAATGTTTCTGCAGCAGTTAGGCCTACCATGTCCTCAGTGGTGAGCATGCTTGAGGGCAACGCTGTTATTCCTGAGTTGGGTCCAAATTTAAGTATCGTTGATGATGAAATGAAAGTGAAGGCACTATGGGATCATTTTCAAGATAAGAAAGAATCAAGTAGGGGAAATAGCCAGACCCAAAGTGTATTAACGGATGACCCATTCACCGGTACTACTTCATCTACATCTGCCGTTGATCTATATCCAATCAATATGGATTCTAGTTAGTGGGAGAAAAGAGTTTAGATAAATGAGCAATACTACTTTCTATTCTTAATTAGAGTGTGTCTTTAATCGCACTAATTGTTGCGACATATTTTAAGTACTTGTTGCATGGGTTAAGTTTTCTTGGATTCAAACGTTGTGGATAAAAAAGGAACGATTGGAGCTAGAAGTTTTCCTGTGGCGCAATAAATGTGAGTTGCTAGCATAGGCATATGAAAAACCATAAACTTTTATGAAAAAATCTATTTATCATTTATTTTTTTATCATCTTCACATCATCCAATGACGTGATATTAGATGATAAGTTCATAAATAAAAAATAATAAATAGTCTTTAATAATTTAATGTCACATCATGAAATAATGCGAGGATAATGAGTAGTATTACTCAACTTTTATATATGTGATACTGGTCTAGGATTATATTTCATGTTTTACAATTTACATTTCCTGATCTTGATGTTTAATTTCCTCATAGATATTGCATTCTGATTAGCTTTTGTAAATCCTATTAATTTGGTCCATAAAATCAAAAGATTTATAGCCATAACTGGCAATTTTTGACGCGTCCCCTTTTGATTTTTCCAGATTATAAGATAAAACAATATTTATGAATTTGAAAAAAACATAAATTCTCCTTAAACTATCATTTAATTTCTGAATCACTCCACAAACTATAAAATAATAATAATAATAATCTACCGCATGAAATGTAGTGTGCCACCCAATCGGGCAGCTGTGATTTCTTTCAAGGAAGAATATGGGTTTATGATGATTCATATCCTTTGCACAAATCAACAACATGCCCCTGTGTTATGAAAGAATTTGACTGTCCGAAAAATGGAAGACCTGATATTGATTATCACAAATACGGATGGAAGCATGTTTCAAAAATGGGCAGGATTAATTTAAGTAAAAAAAAAAAAGGAGCCAGCTACTACAATTATCGAGCATCGAGAATCCTCACCGAACGTTAAAAATTTTCTTTATACATTATTTTAAAATTTTTAAATATTAAAAAATCACAAAATTATTAAAAATAATTCCTTAACTATTAGGTAAAAAAAAAAAAAATTAGAGACTTAGCATTCTTTTTATTTAAATGCAATCAACCAGTTTCTTTTAGAGCACTAGCATTGGTTTCTCTATATGCATCTTTAAAATTACATTTTTTGAAAATTAGTTTTGCATATCAAGAAAAACTTCTACATTGTATCGTGCATCTTTGAACCAGATAATAATAAAATATTATTATTATTATTATTATTATTTATTTTTTTAAAATTATTGTTTTTTATATATTTTACAATCAATACTATGTGTTCAAAAATAGCAATTTCATATATCTAAATATTATTAATTTCATATATCAAAATGATGAATTTTATCAATAAATATTAATATGTAGTAAAAAACACTTTGTATCCTCAACTTAATACAAATTTCATATATCAAAACCATCTTAATACAAATTCCACAAAGTTGATTTAATGGAATTTTATTTTCTAACTCCATACTACCACACATTTTTCAAATTGCACCCCAAACTATCAAAATAAAAAATTTGTTACCGTAAATTACCTTTTTTTTTTTTCTTTTTTTTTCCCATTTTGCATCCTCCATCTAATTGAGCCGAAATCCTTAACTTTTCAAATGAGTTTTTCTTAAAATGCCTTAGTTAAGATTTAGTACAAATAAAAATAAAGAAATGAAAACTTTTTTTTTAAAGAAAAACAAAAAGATGGCCACTATGGCTGGCCACATATTTTTATTTTTACTCAATCTTAACTAAGATTTACTTGAATAGACTTGAATGAAACAGAAGGATTTGTAGATCACAAGTAAATTGGATAGATGAGACTTTTAGTTGGATGCTGTTTATTCAATCTTTTTTTTTCCTTGAGGACAATCTACTTCCATTTGGAAATTATTGTATTGATGCAAAATACATTTAATCACATATGACCGTGAAACTTTTTGGCATTTTTTTGGTGCCCTCTCGTATCTATACAATTATTTGTGTTTTCCAATAATTTAATTACATCATAGTGCCTTTTTTTCAGGAACTTTGTTTTCACGTGTGGTGCTTTTGGAAACTGACTCCCAAATATTTAATCAAGTATGTATCTTTCATCATGGAAAGGATTAAAAAATCTAGATCATTTAAATTCCCTGAGAAATGGGCATGACAGTTTCATTTATATGTGAAACTTGTAAAAATTGTAATGACCATCCTGCATGGCAATTGTTTTGTCTATTCTTCGTTCTAAAAAATTCGTCTGTTTGTCATAGCAGTCTCACTTAGGAGCTTGTTTTTACCACATGTATGTAGGAGGAGGAAGTAATTTAAGATTTTCTTTCTTTAATTTGATGGCTGCTGCTATTTTTTCAATTGCTTTGTAAGTGGTATGGTTTTATTTGATGCAGGGGATCATAAATATTACATCAACCTATGATAGCAGAACACATGACGTAGAAAGTTCTTTGGTTGCACGGGGAGATTTATGGAGGGTAGAGGCATCACACGGCAGTTCTACATCTGGAAATGACAATTCATCTCTCTTTCTTGTCCAAGCTGGACCAGTGCTCTTTATTCGTGATACAACTCTTCTTTTGCCTGTCCATTTGTCAAAGCAGCATTTGCTTTGGTATGGCTATGATAGGAAGGTATGATCAGCTTTAATTGTACTATTTTTTATTTATTTTTTAATATTTATTTATTTGTAATGTACAACTTAATTCATGCAAGCCTAAATAAAGAAGATCCTGTAAGCTCCACCCTACAATGCTGTTTTCATGGTGATTTAATGAAACTGCCTCCAAAGATATCCTGAATTTGCAGCATTATGAGCATCTTCCACTGATTTAAATTCAGAGTTTACTACCCTACTCTGTGTGGGTGTGTGTGATATTATAACTGACATAAAGAGTGCAAAACTAATTGTGTAAGAAGGCAAATAAATATATAAGCAACAAGTTTTGGCAACTTTTCTGTGCGCTTATATTGTCACCTAAAAATAAGTCTTTTAAATGATGTTTTTAGTACTCTTAAATGAACACAATGCACTTTTAACACTGACTTTGCATGCATTATGTGTAAGCTGCCTCATCTTCAACAACTTTTTAATGCGTGTGGTGAATTAAATTATGACATTAATGGATTCAGTGGCTTCCCATTTCCTCTACCACTATGTGGCCTTTCCCTGTGATTCATTACCATGGTGCTATTGTTGTGGCTTAATTTGCAATATGAAGGGATTGCATCTTGATGCTTTTCCAGATTTTCCCTCCCTTGGTTTGTACTCATTTCTTCATTTATTTAATTTTCAGAATGGAATGCACTCACTTTGTCCAGCTGTGTGGTCAAAGCATAGAAGGTGGCTGTTAATGTCAATGCTCTGTCTCAATCCCTTAGCTTGTGTAAGTTACTAATTTCTATTAGAACATTGTAATTAATAAGTGAAATTATTTATTTGATGCCTCCTTTGCAGGGTAAGTCTTTGGAGAGTCTTCCTTATAACTACTTAACTCAAAACAGAATTTATGGTTTGAGTTTGTTTATCATTAATGCTTCCTTTTCATTTGTAGGACTTTGGATGGTCCTGGTTTCTTGCTTGCCTTGCATAAATGAGGTTGAGAGTTCCAGTGAAGATTACTTAGGGCTCATTTAGATACGAAGAATATCTCAGAATAATAGTGAAATGGTTTGTGAATAATAGTGAAATAATTCGACTTAAAATGTTTTATTGAATTTTGGTAAACGAGAGAAAAAAAAATTGAATAAAAATATTATAAAGTTAAAATATTGTTTGAATATAATTTTTTAATATAATTTTTGTTTGGAAGTTTGAGAAAGTTATATAGGGTTTTGTGTTTTTTTTTTTTTAAGAAAGTTATAATGATTAGGTAATGATTAGATGAAAAAGTTGAAAATTTGAAATTAAAAAGTGTTGTGTTTAAGTGATGTTTGGAAAGGAAATATCTAAGAATATCTAAGAACAGTTGTATTTCCAAACGGGCCCACTAGTCTTTTGCATGGCACAATTGAACTCAGGACCCATCCCAACCATACCCCTCCCATTTACCACTTGAGCTAACTCAGCATGAGAGGCATGAGTACAGAAAAACAACAAACTCTAGATTGTAGAATCAATTAATGAGTGGCGTGATTAAAAAAGAAGTATGAGCATTTATTACCCGGTTATAGTTTAGTGAAATTCTATAGTACACTGAGTCTGAGGATATAAACTGAAAAAAATGAGCTGAGTTGGTCTCTATGTGATACTGGAGTCCATGAAAGTCATTTAAGTATGCTATCACATGGAAAGTAGACTAGACAATTTTACTGGAGTGCTAGCCTGAAATATTGAACTTGATACCATCAAATTCAATCTTTTTTAAAAGGATTATCCATCAATATTCATTTATTGACTTCTAAATTTCTTGGAGATCCACTAAAATCTTACGTGCCAAGTTTACTGATTGACTAACTGAAGGCATGAATGAAGTCCCCATTTCATTTGAAAATCAATTTCTATTATCATGTTCTCAAGTTGAACCATCTTGAGTTGGGGTAGCAGTTTGCTCATAATAAATTACGAAAATACGAGTAAGCTGCCAACTTCTTTGGGCGGAGATTGACACAATTTTTCTTCTCTATCTAGTCGTTTGTAGATTTACAGTTTCCAAATGGGAAGTTGACATATGTATCTGGAGAGGGGCTTACTACCTATTTGTGGAGGCCATCTACAGGCTCAGGGTCAATATCCAGGAGAAATGAGATTCAGCTTTTCTTGCAAGGTGAGATCGCAAATTCGTAACAAGCTATGGAAAAATAATTTTGGCAAAATTCATCTCATTGAATCTAAACAATGGATTCTTACACTTATGTTTTTGTAATGGAAGAAAACGTAGAAAGTTTAAAGGAAAATGATCATAATAGCTTCCTGATGGAACATTGGCATGTTCGTTATCCCAAGCGCTCGTGGCATTGAATCGATCTCTCCTCAAATCGACCTGACGATCATCACAATTCGAGCATACCCTTTCAATTTCTTGCATAGTAGAACTTGCTCTATCTCTTTTTGCTTGATAAGTACTTTCTGCACAATCCTGGCAACTCTGTGAAGTAGTATTCCAACCACTACCATTTTGATCAGTCGATGAACCCAGCGGATTGTCACGCAGTTTTCCAACGCCACTTGCAAAGGGGTTAGATTTCAGCGATTTCTGATCCTTAAACACCATGTCTACTCCATCTATAGTCCATTTGATCAGACGACACTTCAGCACATCAAGCACTCAAATCTCGGGAACTCATCCCGATTATGCAGGAACCCATGATCGATGTTGGAATCAAGAACATTTTCCGGACTTTTGGGTTCGGCTTGCGAAGATTGAGGAAGGCTAGAGAGTTCGTCAGGAAGTGGCACTCGAAACGAGAGAGAGAGAGAGGGACCAGTGTCACAATGGACGAAACTGTATGTAGAAAAGGCAACTTTATCGCACGGAAATGACGAGATGGCACGACATTATTTCCCTGGGATTCTAAAATATTGGGGCTTCTGGTTGGCTACTGCATGATCCAACGAATGATTTTGGTGGTCTTAATCTAAGGAAAGCTTTAGGGGTCGGAGGAGGTCAGAAATCAGGATTAGTTTTGTTGCAGCATGTCACACACTTCTATGTTGCCCCTGTTCTTTTACCTGTAATTTCAGCCCTATGCGCTCGTGGTCATGGATGTTGCAAATCAATTATTCATCATTGCCCTGGCTGCTGCGCAGCTGAACAAACAGAGAGATAGAAAGAGAGGACAAATAAATAAATAAACTACATCAAATGTCACGATTTTATAGTACAATCAAGAGATATTCAACACTCTGTATTTGCATGCCTAGTTCATCATTCAACACGACAGTAAAACTGTTATTTGTATGCCGAGTTTTCCATCCAACACCAAGGCAAAACTGACACCATTTCGCTGTAACCAGAAATAATTCTTCTCATCACTCACTATTCACCATCCACACCCCCACATCCTATGAAAAAGATTCATACACCCTATGAAAAGCAATTCCTTATCTTATGAAAAGCTAGAAGTGTGAGATGTGTGATGTGAATAGTGGCTAATTTGTAGCAAATATTCGTGAACTAGCACATTCTCTAACTGTTGTTCTGGAAGTATAAATAATTCGTGAAATAGCTACAATGGAATCAAAAGAAAACAAGAAATCCATCCATTCATGAATCTTTGTTTTTTTCCTTAGAAAAGAATCACTCTAAATGAACATCCTTATGTTCCTCCAAAAGCTTGCTCGATGAAGAATGGTCTCGGATCTCGTCTTTACTTTGGAGAGAAACAGAGGAATCAATCCATGGCCCATCCATTGACATGCCTCTTTGCATTTGACTGTCATGCAACCATGTAGAGACATGTGTTTGGCTATCTTGTGATAGCTTCTCGAAGGCTTTGAACCGAGCATCTGGGTTCGTTTCACTACGCTTGATTATTGGTGTTTGAACAGCAATTTTTCCTTCAAGCATACTTACAACGGAAGACATTAATGGCCTGAGAGTGGGAGAAGGGTTGGTGCATAAGAGAGCCAAATTGAGCATTCTCATTGCTTCTTCAGAGGAGTAGCTTGACCCGAGACTTGGATCCACAAGTTCTAGAAGGTTCCCTTGTTCTTGTAGGACATAGGCCTTCAGTTACATGTAAAAGCAAAGTAACAAAACAAAACATGCATAAGTATGCAGACACAAAGTAACAAAACATAATTAAAATCAATATGTACAGAAAGAAGGTTTGAGGTGTTTACCCAGTCCAGAAGATAAACGAACTCCTCCTTTGGCCTGTAATTTGTGTTGCTTTTCCCACTAACAATCTCCAAAGCAACTACTCCAAAGCTGTAGACATCCGCTTTGTCAGTCAAGTAACCCCTCATTGCATATTCAGGAGCCATATAACCTCTGAGAGAACCAGACAGCACTAGAATAGTGAGTAAATGTGCCATTATACAGAATGAATGCCAGCTAAGAAAACCTTCTAATATCCATTGCAAAAGCACCTAAATATTCGCTAAATAATGTGCAAGGTTTTCTGTTCACACATTGGCCAGCATATGTGAAAGTGCAACCCATTACGTCACATCACTACGCAATATTGAGCGCACTAGGACAATATTTGGGTTTAAACAGCAAATGCTCTATGAAAATGTGATGCAGAACAGACTTGGTAGGTGACATTTTTTTAACAAAAGTAGGCTGCATCTTCTATACATTACATATGTCCAAACTAATTATATCCTTGGGTCTATTATGAAAATCATGAGTACTATTGTTTTCAGTACCCATGTTTAGAATCTGTCTTACAAGAAACAAGCCCTATTTAGAGAAGCTAAATACACGGCACTCCGGAGGACAGACAGAGATAGAACTCACATTGTTCCTGCAATTCGAGTGCTGATATGCGTGTTCTCTTCTTCATCAAGCTTAGCTAAACCAAAGTCAGATATCTTGGCATTTAGATCCTTATCAAGGAGAACATTTGTTGCTTTAATATCTCTGTGAACGATTTTCAACCTCGATTCCTCATGGAGATAAGCTAATCCCCTGGCTATTCCCAGGCATATCTTATTCCTTGTAGGCCAATTCAAGTGTAGCTTCTGCTCCTCACGACCTAAATTGGAAACCAAAATAAAAGGGAGAGCTTTCGGTTATGTCTTACTGGTCTTACTCTTTAAATAATAAAAAGGGTGGATGCTAGTAAAGGATTTACCAAAAAGAGCACGGGCAAGACTATTGTTTTCCATGTATTCATATATAAGTAACAACTGGTTTCCTTCGATGCAGCATCCGAAAAGCCTCACTAGATTGGGATGTTGTAATGCAGATATCATGCCTATCTCAGTGACGAACTCACGGTTCCCTTGCTTCGATTTGGAGGATAGCTGCTTAACAGCAATGACAGCACCATCTGATAGTATACCCTAAGACAATGCTAAACAATTTCAGAATCATATATTCAAGTTGGATCTTCTACGATTTCTAACTACTTAGCTTGTGGTAAGCTCACACCATTTGCAAATGATCAAACTTACCAGAGATAGAAGGATAATGAAACACGTAATTATGTCACCTCAGTAAAAATAATTTCAATCTTACATAACTACCATCCACTTAAAATAGAGTGGTGAAAGAGTTGCGAGTTTATCATTTTTCAAGATTTAAAAAAAGAAATCATAATTACCTTGTAAACGGGTCCAAAACCTCCTTCACCTATCTTATTTGCAGGGTCAAAGTTACTGGTCGCAGCTTTAATTTGTCTTAAGGTAAAAAAACCTGTTTGTAGATCTAGTCCACGTAGTTCTGTAAGAAGAGAAGGAAATAAGAAAACTTCCACAAATGAGAGAGAGATTGAAACAAAAGAAAAGAAGGAAAAAAAAAAAAAAAAAAAAGCTGTGCTAGAATGAATTTCCACAGGTACACAATGAAACAGGCAAATATAGCCATGAAAAAGGACGATTACTTTGTCTTTCAATTGGGCCGTTAATCAGTGTCCGACTCTTCTGAATTACTAGAATATCGGGACCTTTTATTAGCGAGTAATACCATTAAGGAAGAGACTTTGCAACTCTTACTTCAAAATAGTATCTTGTTCCCGCAATATATTGGAATTTTGTTTGGGGAGAGAGAGAGAGAGAGAGAGAGAGAGAGATTATGTGGTCAATCGTCTATTCGTCATTAAAGCCAAAGCTATACGAATAAAGGAGCATCTTCTGTCCATAGTCTCTCCCTTGGTGTTTGTCTGTTTGTACGTTTTATACAAAGAAAGATAAAGACTTCAAAGCTTAATCATCAATGGGTGGCTAGACAATACTTTATGTGATTAATATTACCTTTATCTTCAAGGTCTTTACCCCCAAGGTAACCCTTCATTCTGAGAACTACCAAAATCAGTACAAGGACCACACATGATGCAAGTACAATTCCGACAATAGCTCCAGCAGATAGGCCACTTGAAACGTCAAAGTCTACAAGAAGATGATGAATGCTTAGATGACAACTTCATCATACAAACGATAGAGATCCTAAATCACGAGAAAAACTTACTAGGTGTCACTGAAATGGCAGAAATTAGAGGTCCATAGACACCTTTGTCAGGAATGGCAGTAGTTCCTTTCCCTGCCCAGTATAAATGAATCTCCAGAGTACTACCATTAACAAGAGCATCGAATTCCCTTACAATTCCTTTACCAACACCCCCAGCTTTCTCCATAATGTTAAAATCCTCCAAGACTAATTTCCCCTGTGAGAACAAAAAAAAAAAAAAAAGCCTCGTAAACTTCAGAAAAAATGGCATCCTTCCTCTTTTAAAGCTAAAACCTTGGAAGAAAATCATATGACATACTACAGCCTCATCTTATAAAATATCTATCAACTCACTTGAATTGAGACATCAAATATGCGCTTCCCCAAGCTGCTAGATTTCTGATCATCAGAATACATTATTTCAGCAAAGTAGAGCTTTACTTTGTAGCTTCCCTTCCGCAAGCAAAGACCATAGTACTTAAGTGATAGAGGGGAAAGTCGGGCTGTTTGGTAGAAGTCTGGTCCACTCACATTCAAGGAAAATGTATTCGTTGCAAGGTAGGGAGCCTCAGACTTACCCATGTGAACCCCTGTACTACTATAAGCCCATTTTTCAGAAACAGAACTAAAGTGCGACCCGCCCTCTTTGCTTAAGTCATCTTCATATTCATTCCCCTCAAAACTCATCTCTTGCCCTCCACAATTAATAAACAAGGAATGATCTGCGGATATAGAAGTAATCGCGTCATACAATATTTACTCGTAAGCTACTGCAGTTCATGAAAGCACAATCACATCTGCATCAATGCTTACAACTTGCTTTTCCAGAACAGGGAAGGTCCTTCTTCAAACACCAACGACTCCTAGAAGTTGAGAATTCAGGTTCAGTCAAATAAATTTGGTCTTAATGCAATTCAAACATGCAAAATAAATGTGTCTTAAAATGGCAAAGAACTTACGAATTGCTGTCAAGAGATGAATGACTGGAAATCAAGTTCCTGTATGATTATTAAACTAATTTAGAACGATCCAAGAGGAATGAATATGTCAGTCATGTGTATGTATAGATTAGCATGGAGATAAGAGAAACTAATATTAGATGTATTTTCTTCTATCTTTGACAGGACAATCTGTGATTAGTGAATTAAAGAAACTTACACAGGTGACTGTACTTGGCAACTAACATCAGGCGACCCTGAAAAATTGTTGTAAGATATATCCCTGCGATACAGAGAAACATATTATCATTGTGTATAGACAGATTTACAGCCAAATAAAATGAAAATTCTCAGCTTAAAGGAGACTTACAACTTATTTGGGCTGTACAATATCCCAGTAGGGACTTCCCCATTCAATGAGTTGTTGGTTAGAAACCTACATCCATAAAATATATGTCAACTCGTTTCTTGCCAAGAGAGCAGTCTCAGAGAAGTATACACATGGAGACAATCTGAGAAACATTATAAAGACAACATTTGAAAGATTGATCAAAATTTTGCGTTATCAGCTTACATGAAATCTAGATCCAAGCTCACAAGTTGCTCTGGAATTGGACCACTTAAACGATTGAAGCTCAGGTCTCTACAAGAAATAAAAAATTCATATGAGCATACATTGTAGTTGATATTACAATATCCTGACAGGGAAAAAAAATGGACATGCGTTGTGTGACTTATATGTGATAGTCTCAGTTCAAAAGCAAGTGCATAAATAGAGCATAACATAGGAAATGAAACAGGATTGCAGGCTGGACATAGAAAAAGAACTTCATAAGTAAAAACATCTCAAGGAGTATGCTCATTTTAAGCAACTTACAATTCTTTCAAAGCTTTCAACTCTCCAATATAATCTGGGATTGGACCAGTGATTAAACAATTTCTAAGCCACCTGAGGGCACAACACAAGAATAAGAATATAAAAAAATAAACCACAAAGTTGGTCACAATAGGATTAATCGTTGCAGATAATATGAAGTACATATATAGAACTTACAAAAATTTCAATTTTTTCAAATTTTGCAAATTGGGGAATCCAATACTTGATCCTTGCAAATCAGATATCCTCCTGAAAAACTTGACAGATCAGTAAAAATAATTGTATCATCTTCGACATTTCCCACTTCTAATCAATTTCCAGTAAAGGAACATGTACTCACAGTTGAGTTAAGTTTGTCAAACGGGATATGTTAGAAGGGATGGGGCCCTCCATGGACGTGCCTTGCATATCACTGCAAAAAGAGTCCTTAGATAATAGATAATAAAGAAAGATAAGAAAAAAAAACTCAAATTCATATATCAAAGAGGGAAAAGATGGCAGATAAAAGGAATGGAGTACAATACTCACAGTCTGTCAAGTTCCGTCCAATTCCCAATCAAATCAGGTATTTTCCCTGATATTCTGCTCCCATCTATCCTACTGCAGAGAGTAGATTAAGTTTTAAGAATCTCTTAATTCTAAAAGCTATATCTCCATATAATAATGTCAAAAAGCATCACTTACAAATCCACCAAGTTCTTCAAGTTTCCAAATGTTTCTGGTATTGTGCCGTTAAAATCGTTTGCAGAAAGAACGCTGCAAGATATTGAAATATTCAGTCACTCATTTACTTGATGCAATATGGCAAAAAGTGTTGGTGCAATACAAAGTGTGGTGTCAATATTTAGCATGGATACGAAGTCTTAGCCCCATCTACCTTATATCCAAAACAATTGAGTCATAATTATCAAAGGATTACAATTTTAAAGCCTAGTTCCAACTAGTACACACTCGATACTTGATAGAGGACTTAAAGCATTATATTTGAATGATTGTTTCCAAAAGATTTAAAAAAAAAAAAAAGAAACAGAAAGAAGTACATAACTAGAATGACTGCAAAGATGAAACAACATTGCATACAATAAAATACTGTTGTGCCTTCGGCCTGTCCAAAAAAATCACACAAGACGATATTTAAGTGGTTCAGCAAATTGCCCACGTCCACTGGAGCCTCTTTTATAGAATTTGTACGAGATTTACAAAAACTTTACAAATTCTCTTTTCCTCTCTCACGTACCCTCTTTCTCTCTTCTTTTCTTCTCCCCCCCACTGCACCTTCTGCACATTTAAGCTCTCCTATTTATAGGAGAGCAGACCTCTACGGTGCAGCAATCTGCTGCATAATGTTTGGAGAGGTGCCTAACAAAACAAAAGCACCAAACGGTGCCTAATAAACCAAAGCACCAAACGGTGCATGTTTCTCACACGCGTAGGGTGGCTTTTAACAAATACAAGGGAAGTAAGGGAGGATGAAGACTGCATTCTTACAGTCTTTTCAAGTTGCTCAATTTTCCGAGGCTTTCCGGAAGAGGTCCACTGAGCTGATTATCTTCCAAGACCCTGTAAAAAATTCAACTTAAACTGTAATCCAAGTTGCACTTCATTAATCTTCTTTCAGTTCAGGTGATCAGGACTTACAGCTGCTCAAGTGAAGTAATGTCACCAATTTCCTTTGGAATTGTACCACTTAGCCGGTTTCCCAGAAGAGACCTGCAGGGTACCAATTACCTTTACAAACTGACCAACCCATTGACCCTTAGCCAACACCTGAATGGAAAATAAAAAGATATGCTTTCGTAGATACAAAATGCAAATAATTACTCACAGATTGACAAGAGGGAGCTGAGCAAAACTTGGAGGAATTGATCCATTGATATAATTGCGAGTGAGATCACTGTTTAATGGAAGAAACTTCGCTACTTAGTACTGAGCTTTCTCAACATCGAATCATTGGGAAAAAAGGATCCCAATATTCCATGAAATTTTGTCAAAATCTAATGAAATATTAACGGACTTCATATATTCTAGAATAAAAAAAAGTGGTCATCACTGATAATGCAATTTTTCTATTGTCATGGTCCTCATCGGTAGCTTGCCTGGTACATCGCATTGCCATTTACCGTATTTACCATTTGTCTCTATTACAATGAATAATGCTATTGATTTTTAAAAGTTCTAAGAAAAACCAATTCAGATCCTATGTCAAATTTCTTAGTCTTTGGAGCGCAATGGCCTATTCAAAAGTGTTGGGCTTACAAAAAAATCAAAGTAAACTTATAAATTGAAATGGCTCCATATGAGATGGCAAATCTAGTACTGTATAATAAAAGAGTTTTAGAATTTAACATATTATATCAAGTCATGTCAATTTATAAATTTTTTTTATTTATTTGTAAGAGAGAATTTTTCACTTGAGTTCTCTAATGCATAAAATTAAAGCACTCATGTTTCTGATCTTACAGTTGTATCAGATTAGTAAGATTTCCGAATTCAGCCGGTAGAACTCCATTTAAAGCAAGATCCTTTAGTTGGCTGTCACCAAAAAGAAAAATCATAAAAATATGTCAAAGTTCAAGTACTATTTAGAACAGGAAAACATCATGATGTGGTCATACGTATTTTTGCATGCTTATATATATATATATTGTTGCTGTATACCAGAACGATTAATACATATCAATGCCGAAAAGATTGCTAGACATATCGACAAACATTTAGGTTGATGTTTATTTATCAAGAAAATGTGGGGAGGAATAGAAAAGGAAAGCTCATACATGCTCGTGATTCCGCAAACAGTGCCATTTTCGAGAGTGCAGTCGCATGTGACATTGCTTAGAGTTTCGATACCGTCGATAATGGATATGTCGACACTTGTATTATGACAAAAATTCTCGTCGATCCTCCAATTTAAGTTCTGCAATTTTGTGGTTATTGCTTCGAGAGCTTTCACTGTTGATCAACAAAATAAATTTGAATGTTAAATCAAATCTACGGATTATCCAAGTCAAAAGGAAACGAAAAGCAAAAATTGAGAGAGAAAGAGGTAAGTCTGTAATTAGCTGTCACGTAATATAAGTCCATATTTTAAAAAAATTAATCAATAGTATAATTAAAATTCAGAATATATATCTCTCCTAAACAATGTGGTATTCTATATACTATTTACATTCATCAGTAAATATTAAATTAACTAAAATACCAGTCTTATACAGTGGAAAAAGGTTCATGAAAAAGAAAAAAGTTCAAATTAATTTTAAAAAATTCTAGATAATCACGATTCTTCTCATTTAAATAGAACCAAGCAACTAAAAAAAATAAAAATAGAAACAAGCAGTTCAATCTAGGTAATCATGATTATTCTGCAGTCTGCATATATGCATTGATTGACGATAAGATTTTTTTATTTTTTTATTTAAAGCGGATTGATGATAAGACCTGTCACCTCCATTATTATTAGATGGGGTCCGGCTAAAATGCCGCCCCCCATTCTTTAATATTTTTTTTTATTTCACATTTTTTAATATTTTTTAATTATTAAATAAAAAAAAAACATCAATTCTATTAAAATCACTTTTTTAATAATTAAGTTAAAAAAATAAAAAATAAAAAAATTTGCCAGCGGTCAACCGCAGGCGGCAAAGACGGCAAAGAGGCTTTATCCTTTAGCAATAACATATATAACTTTTTTAATACGTAAACTCAAGTCCGATCACGTACAATATTGAACTGCAATCAATCGTACTGGCCTACAGAGACAAATTAAAAGATGGAATCAATAAAGGGGATCAATATTCCACGTGAGTAATGAAATGTCATATCAACTCGATCGGCCGTCACTACAGTGGCTGATCATGTGGATCCATATCACATGCATGCATATGGTTCTGTATTTTTCGCTATTCATGCGGATGGGGCAATCACGGAAGAATAATTCTAAATAATTGAGAACAAAGAAGAAGAAAAAACTATAACTTCGGAGGGCAACTCGCACGCAAACAGCGTAAAAGGCATAGTTTCACTAGACATTCATCATGAAAGTTGCCCTGAATTTCGGAAATGAAACAAAAATCTCAAAGAAACTGCTTTCACAGAACTGAAAAAACAGGTGTATATACAAAACACAGGTACAGCGCAATTCTGAAAACAAAACTGCCGCACTACGGCTACGAAGAAAGCGCGCTGGTAAAAATAAAATATATCCACAGAAAATTAAACAGATGCCTAGCGTGAGAAAAGTACCTTCATTCTGTGCCAAAGGTTGAGCGTTTGTTCCAAACTCAGTGAGGCAATTCAAAACCGAAATGGAAAGAACAAGAACATAGACAATCTTATCTGAGATCAAGAACCCCATTTTCCTCCTCCGACTAACTCAAACTGCCAGTGCTAATTAAGGTCCTTTATTGGGGGAAAGGATGAAGGAGAGCAGCAACACAAACTAACGCCGAGAGGGAGAGAGACAGGGTGGTTGGAGCGCGTTGGTGGCAAAGAATAAGATCAGGACGAGGTGCTAAATAATAAACGTACGTGAAGGGAACTCTTCCAAAAAATAAAAATGAAAAAATCCCGGAAAGTAATATATATACACGTATGCGAATACAAAAGTAAAGATGTGAAATGCTTTTACTTTTATAGAAAAGCACTTTGGAACGCGAAAAGTCGTTTTAAGTACGGCCGTAAGCAGATTTTTTTGTTTTGTTTGCAGCCGTCAGCAGATGTAGTGGACTGATAAGATTGAGAATTGACGACCGGAGGAGGGGGTGGCGGGCGACGTATAGTTTGATCTTTTTTTCAATCAGCCATTTGGACCATTTTAATTTTTTTTAATATATTCGTAGATATTTTATGCATTTATTAAGTGACAATTATTATCTTATTTTTTTTAATTTAAACTTTAAATTTTAAAATTTTCATAATTTTTAATTGTCTTAACACATTAACATAATATTTTTGAATAATTTTGTTTTCTTACGGTACGAACGGTACAGGTCAAGACCGTGTACTCAAACGGGAAAAGTCGTAATCGACGAAGCGTTATCCATTTGCGACAGCGCCCACAACTATTGAAAAATGACAATTATACTTAATTAATTATTATATTGACAGTCAAAATGCATTTACCACACGTACCTTGATTGATTGAATATTTGTAAGACTAGTTGGCTATCATTAATGCAGCTTCATACAAAAGTTATCAGGCAAGCTAGAACTAGAAGATCCTGAACGTGCATGGCCCACATGATAAGTCAATGGGGACTGCAAAAGACTTTTCTAACCTGCCTCTCTGGATGGTGGCTAGAAGCGTTATGCCATTATGGGACGTGGACTTCATTTGCCCATAACAATTAAATATCATTGACAGCTTACCTCGAACCAGCTTTTCTTTTATAACAATGCTATTCAATCTCTCCAAACTCTATATATTATAATTTTTTAATATTTATAATTTTTTTAATTACTTTTTTTAAATTAATTAAATTTTTTATTCATTATTTATATATTAAATATTTTATAAAAAATAAAATAAAATGTAATGTATGAAAATTGTATGAATGATAAGAAGTGTATAAATTTTTTCCTTCTTTTATATGCAAGTTGGTCTTGAGGGAGATTTTCTTGAACAGCTGTGGACATCGAGTTGAGAACCTGTGGTCCTTCATGCAGCCACGCAGGCAGGTGCTACATTGCCTATATATACAAAGTTGAGAACTGGTACGGAAACAGCCAGAGTGCAATTTTATTTTTTTATTTTTTTAAGAAATGGCAATTGAGATAATTATTGTTAAAATATAAAATAAATAATAAAATTTACTTATTTTATTAATTTATAATTTTAGAATAAATAATAATTTTGTATAATATCACATCAAAGGTCATAATTCAATCATGATTCTATACTTTATCACTATAAAATGATTTATACATATCCCAAATATATAAGTCGCGGACATTTTAAAAAAGGTAAATTTCATCTTGAAAAAGTTTTAAAAGAAAATTATTATTTTTAATAAGATTTACTTTTGTACAAAGAGTTTAAATATTATTTGTCTACTTGATACTTGTACTTAGAATTATTTATTAATTAAATATTTAACTTGGAGACTCATTTATTGAAATAGAGTTTGGGCCACGCATAACAAGAAATACTTTGTTTTTCCATAAATTCTTTATGTGGCCCAAAACATCATTTTTGTGGGAAAAAATTATATTCTCATCAATTTTATTCGTGGAAGGCTCGGGAGATATAAGTTGCCACAAAAATATTTTATTCTATATAAAGTTCAAGTCGTGAAAAATACCTGGGTGTTCCCATGACAAATCCCACAGCAATAGCCTACTAAGCTCACCACAAAAAATTGTTTATTTTTGTTATTGCTAGTAGGAATTGGATCAATTACCGCAACAGGTATTGGTCGATATTAGTATTACCCACTATAATATTTGGTGAAAAAAACTTATTCCGACATTGTGTTAAAAGAATTCAAAAAAAAAAAAAAAATTGTAAAAGCCAAAAATAATCATAAACAATTATCTAATATAAACCAAAAAAATATATACAAATATTGGAGATTCAAATTGACAATAATAACAATTTCAAAAAAATAATTAAAATTGTGCTAACATATTTATAAGAAAAACTCCTAATGAGAACCCAAGAGTAACAAAGAGTTAATGCTATGATACTAATGAGAGCATTGGAAACAATCCAAAAAAAAAAAGCCTAGAACCACTTGAAGTCTTGGAGATAACAATAAATCTTTTATCAGAGTTTTAATTATCAATCCAAGTAACGACATGTAAAGAAAAATATAAATATTAGAAAGTAACATAAAGATGTAAGTTGAAGAATATTGGGAAAAATGGCTCATCCTTTAACATGATAAAGACTCAAAATTCATGAATAAACAGTATACATCACAATAATAATTGAAAAATATTGAAATGAAAGAAATCAAAACTAAAACGAGATAACTATGAAAGGCTAGGCTAAACAAGCTATCATAAGCTGGAGGAGATAAATGCTTGACGATTAGAACAACTAATTTTACTTGGCATTTCACATATAATTTATCTTTTAATTTTTTTCTCATAACAAATATATGGTACGTGAATGATAATGATAAGTATAATAATTCAATTAATTTTATAAATAAAATGTTTAAAAAATTAAATATTTTATAAAATAAAAGCATCACGCGGTATCATACAATAAAGAAAAATGTCCAACATACACACAATTTCTATATAAAAAAATTATAAATTATAAATATTTAATCTAATTTATTAGATTAAAAATATTTTTTTATTATAAATTAGATATAATATATTATATTAAATAATATTAATATATTTTTTATAATTAATATATATTTTTTATAATAAAATATATGTGTGAATATAAGAACTTAAGAATAAAGTATCCTTTTACGGTAACATGTGATGTAACTAATCCCAAGATTCCCAAGTTCCAAGAGACGAACTAATTTTTTTTTTTTTTTAACTATATAATAAGGAAAATAAGAATAAAATATGATGGATTACAATTTGAACAAATTTTGATAAACTTTGACCTAAGTGAAGGCAATAAATTGATCTCTTTTTAAAATTAGATTTGAAAGATCTAATAGTGATCCAGTGCTTGTGGCTAAAAGGCTATTAGAATGGGTGGTGTCTGAAAACTATGCACAATTGTGAGCAACTAGTGACAATCACGTGTGGTGATTTCTGTAAAATCGTTACTATCTTTCTAATAACTTATAGCCTGTGAGTTTTTTTTATGCCGTACATATCTCTTAAAAGTTGTCAAAAAATTATAAATCTGAATTTTTTAGTGTTAAAAAGAAGAAAAATAAAATAAGGAATCAGGAAAAATAAAAGGAAAATGAAAAGAAAAAATGAGAAATGGGAGGGACAAGGAAGAGACTGTAAAAATGTAGATGATTTTTTATTTTTTTTAAAGTCAGAGAGTTCCGAAAGGAGAGGGGGATAGATCAACTTTTGGTATTAGTTGTTCTTATTAATTTTAAACTTTTTACATAAATTAATTTCAATCATTTTAACAATAACATATATAACTTTTTAATACGTAAACTCAAGTTCGATCATGTACAATATTGAACTTCAATCAATAGTACTGGCCTACAGATACAAATTAAAAGATGGAGTGCCATTCTAGGGGATCAATTTTGCACATAAAGTAATGAAATGTTAGAGCATTGGCATTGGATTAGCTATCCTAATCTTTAAAATTTGAAGAATATTTGACTTTTTATTTTTTAGCTAATCACTTAACTCTTAAAACCTACATTGGATTAGCTATCACATTCTCTATAATAATAAAATTCTATATATATAATATTAAAAAAAAAAGAAACCTTGACAGCAGAAGGCCCTAAAATAGCCCTGAAATTCACGAATACAATTGCAGGAGAAAGCCCTTCGGAATCACAACAATTAAAAAGTGAAAATATCAAGGATTTAAATTAAATCTCAAACCCAATAAGTTCCAGCAACTATTAAAAAGCTTGAATTATCCTTGAAAAAAAAAACCTATAATTCAGTTTTACAACAGAAGTATAATAATTGAAAATACGAAGAAATTTGAAGGATTGAGCAGTTTGGTGGCAGAAAAAATCAAGTTCGTAAAATTAGAGAAAAAAGCCACCAAAAAAATCCCAACAACATCAATAAAATCAAACCCAAACAACAAAATCAAGAGCAGGAATCAGTAGTTAGGGTTTCAGATTTTACCGTATTGTTGGGTGTCGGTGCCGTGCTCGAGAGAAGGAAGTGAAAGATGAAAGATAGTAACTGCGTGAGAGAAAGAGGGAAGACGAAGAGAAACAACAGGAAAAAAAATAGAAGAAGAGAGAAGGGAGAGACACGGGAGAGGGAAGAAGAAAAGAGAGAAGAAAAAAAATTGGAAGAAGAAAAGAGGAAGAAAAGAGAGAAGAAAAAAAAAAACTAGAAGAAGAAGAGGATGCGCGGGAGTAAAGAGAAATGAAGATAAACCGCGGGAGAGGAGTTGAAATAATAAATAAAGTATTTGAATTTGCTATAAGACTTTTTAAAAATGAAAAATAAGATAAAAATACTGTAACTAATAATTGATATGAAAAGGTTTAAACCAATTTGACGTAAGCCATTTTTTGATAAAATCCTTTAAATTTAAAGATAAAAAATAGTTTGAATAAACTGATGTGGATGCTCTTATTTCGACTCGATCGGCCTACAGTGGCTGATCACGTGGACCCATATCACATGCATGCATATGGTTCTGTGTTTTTCGCTATTCATGCGGATGGGGGCAATCGCGGCAGAATAATTCTAAATAATTGAGAAAAAAAAAAAAGAAAAAAAAAAAAACTGGAACTTCGGAGAGCAACTCGCACGCAAACAGCGTAAAAGGCATAGTTTAACTAGACATTCATCGTTAAAGTTGCCCTGAATTTCGAAAATGAAACAAAAATTCCAAAGAAACTGCTTTCACAGAACGGTAAAAACGGGTGTATATACAAAACACAGGAACAGCGCAATTCTGAAAACAAAACTGCCGCACTGTGAACATGAAGAAAGCGCACTCGTAACAACAAAATATATCCACAGAAAATTAAACAGATGCCCAAGATCAGTGTAGCGTGAGAAAAGTACCTTCATTCTGTGCCAAAGGTTGAGCGTTTGTTCCAAACTCAGTGAGGCAATTCAAAACCAAAATGGCAAGAACAAGAACATAGACAATCTTATCTGAGATCAAGAACCCCATTTTCCTCCCCCGACTAACTCAAACTGCCAGCGCTAATTAAGGTCCTTTATGGGGGAAAAACCAGATGGAGAGCAGCAAACTAACAAACGCCGAAAGGGAGAGAGACAGGGTGGTTGGAGCATTGGTGGCAAAGAATAAGAGGCCGAGCCACGAGGTGTTAAATAATAGAGAGAATTTTTTTTTTTTTGTTTCATTCATCAATAATAAGCAAATGCAAATATTTTTTATTTTTAACAATTGTTAAAGCTTTTAAAAGATTATATAAAATAAATTTATAAATTAGTATGACTTTCTTAAATTTATTATATCGACTTTTTAACAAAAAAATAATTTTATAATCTAACATAAAACATTAAATTATATTAATTTATAGATTTATTTTTATGTAATTAATTTGTGATTAAATTTTTTTATAGTTAAAATATATTTTAAAGCATAAACTTGCAAATGTTAAACGTTTAACATACGAGAAGGGAATTCTTCAAAAAAAAAAAAACCGTGAAGAGATGTAATATATATGAGAAAATATATTTGTAAATGTGAATTATATAAATACCATTTCATCATTTAAAAACATAAATAAAATATGAAATTTATATGAAAAAATTAATTTTTTAATAATAAAATTAATTTTTTTAAATAATTACATAATATTTATATATTTTATAATTATATATAAAATTATTCTTTATATATACATACACGTACGTATATATCAAGGAATACAAAAGTAAATATGAGAAAATGCTTTTACTTTTATAGAAAGAAAAAAGATAGATTCTGCTGGGACATTTCAGTTGCAATTATTGTATTTTTTTATGATTTTTTTCTCAGTAATTAAGAAAATATTATTTAATAATATTGTGAATATATTTTTAAAAAGATTAAAAAATAAATTAAAATATATATATATTAAAAAAGAATATTAAAACGCTAGCGGAACTCCAGGTTGGCGTAGACCCGCCCTTGTAGAAAAGCACTTGGAACGCGAAAAGTCGTCTAGGTGCGGCCGTAAGCAGATTGGGTGGACTGATAAGATTGAATTGAGGACCGGGGGAGGGGATCCCACTCCAATCCGTCATTTGGACCATCTTGAATTTTTTTTTAATACATTTTATTATTGTCTCATGGTTTAGAGCTACTGTCGCCACCGAATAAATATCTAAGGATATGTACATATTTTATGCATTTATTAAGTGATAATTTTATTATCGTATTTTTTAATTTAAACTTTAAATTTTAAATTTTCATAATTTTTAACAGTCAATACATTAACATAATATTTTTGAATAATTTTGTTTACTTTTATTTATTTATTTATTTTTACGGTACGAACGCACAGGCCAAGACCGTACACTTAAACAGGCAAAGTCGTAATCGTTATCCATTTGCGGCAGCGCCCACAGCTATTGAAGAACCACAATTAATTACCAAATTGACAGTCAAGACTCAAAATGCATTCACCAGACGTATCTTGATTGATTGAATATTTGTAAGACCAGTTGCCTAGCTTCATGTGCATGGCCCACATGATAAATCAAAAGGGACTGCGTCGGTATAGCATGCAGCATGGCCTCTAAAAGACTTTTCCAACCTTCTCCGGGATGGTGGCTAGAGCATTATGGGACGTGGACTTCATTTGCCGACGACAATTAAATATCATTCTCAGCTTAATTTCCTCGACCCCGCGATGTCGTATCCTTTTTTCTCACGTTAATTTCATGGTAAAAGATGTTTGGGAGTACTTTTATATGCAACTTGGGACAGATTTTCTTGAACATCTGTGGACATCGAGTTGAGAACCTGTGGTCCTTCATGCGGCCACGAAGGCAGGTGCTTTGCTGTCTTCGAGTTTTGTTAAATATGAATAAGGTTACCTATTAATTTAAATATTAATATTAATATATTTATATTTAAAATTTAAATTAATATTATTTTTAATAAAATTTATTTTTTAACTAATCACATTAGATTAATATATATATTAATATATAATTATATTTATAATAAGATTTTTTCACTACCTATATATACAAAGTTGAGAACTGGTATCGATATAGATAATGTAATATTTTTTATTTTTTCCTAAGAATGACATTTGAGATGATAATAATTAAAATATAAAATAAATAATAAAAATTGTCTACTTTCATTAATATAAGATTTTAAAAAAAGTAATAATTTTGTATAATATCATATGATATGTCGTGATTGAATCATAACTCTATACTTCACTATTATAAAATAATTTATATATGTCTCAAATAAACAAGACTTATTTATATTATTTTTTAGTAAAACTCCCTTTTTTTACACAGTTTATTCAAGATTTATTTATTTGGGACCTATACTTGAAATTACTCATTAATTAAATATTATTGAGAGAAAGTCTAAACCAAATAGTACTACAAGAAATAGCGTGTTTTCCATGAATTCTTTTGCTAGCAAAAAACATCATTTTTGAGAAAAAAAAAAACAAAAACTCTATTCCCAACAATTTTATTCATAAAATATAAGTTGTCACATAAATATTTTATCCCACGAAATGTCGGAGTCATGAAAAATATCTAGATATTTCCACGACAAATCCTTTAGCAATAGCCTACTAAGCTAACCGCAAAAGTACGTTTACTTTCGTTATTGCTCTTGAGAATAGGACCAATTACAGTAAGAAGTATTGGTAATATTACCCACTATAATATTTTGGTGACCAAAAAAAGTATTTGTCGCGAAATATAGTTGCGGCAAATGATAAAAGAATTAAAAAAAAATTATAAAAGCCAAAAAGTGAGACTAAGCCAAAAAAAATCATAAAAAATTGTCTAATATAACTTAAATATATACAAAATTTTGAGATTCAAATTGACAATAATAACAATTTAAAAAAAAACATGTTTACAAAAAAAAAAAAATTCTTAATGAGAACCTAAGAACAAGAAAGAGTTTTGTGCTTTGGTACTAATGAGAGCATTCAAGTAGAAACACTCCATTAAAATAAATAAAATAATAAAAAAAAGCACCATTTGGAAATAACAATAAATCTTCTGTCACAGTTTTAATTATCAATCCAAGTTACGACATGTATAGAAAAAAAAAAAAAAAGTACCATAAAGGTGTAAGTTGAAGAAGATTAGGAAAAATGACTCATCCTTTAACATGATAAAACCCAAAAATCATGAATGAACAGTATAAATCACAATAATATTTGAAAAATATTGAAATGAAAGAAATAAAAAAAATTAAAACAAGAGAATTATAGAAGGCTAGACTATACTTTTACCTCAAAACAAGCTACCATATGCTATAGGAGATAAAGGCTTGACAAGTAGAACAAATAATTTAACTTAGCATTCCATATATTTCACATATTTTATTTTATTTTTCTCATAATAATTATGTGATGTATAGATCGATGATGAGTAGAATAACTTAATTAATTTTAAAAAAATAAAATATTTTTTCCTAAAAAATTGAGGCTTGAATATTTTATAAAATGAAAGCATAGCATGGGATATACTTCACTGACTTCATTTTAATAAAATATTTTTTTTT
Organism: Carya illinoinensis; assembly: GCF_018687715.1. NCBI lineage: Eukaryota > Viridiplantae > Streptophyta > Magnoliopsida > Fagales > Juglandaceae > Carya > Carya illinoinensis. Next base: position 28,265,562 of record NC_056763.1, read on the forward strand.
AAATCACGCAATTGCGCTAATATTTTAATAAAATATTCACTGACTTCATTGATATACTTCCACAATTTAAACACATAAAATGAGACTTCTACTGCGACCGTTGGGGTCTCTCGTTTAGAAGTTTTTTTTAAAATATTTTTAATATCATTTTTTATTACTTTTAAATATTTAAAAAAAATAAAAAAAAATTATAATAATGTTAAACAAATTTTTCCTAATTATTAAAATAATAATAATAATAATAATAAACGCTCCCGCTCCCAACGGGGAATCTAACCTTTTCCTAGATAAAAATATACGGATCCACTATTGACACTACGGGACACGATTATAATAGCATAACCCACTGCTTGCATACGGCCCATACCCCACTTAAAGTAACTAACACACTTTTAATTTACTGATCCACCAAACCAACTGGCGTAGACTCGGTCAAAAGCTTAACAAATAACAAATAACCTTAACTAAAAAACAAAAAGACATAGCGAACGTAATAAACGTAATCCTAGACAGAATGCCGAAATCTTCCGAGTCCTTCAGCAGCAGCAGCACATAACATCCCTGTCTCTTTCTCTCTCGTCCTATCTTTCTCCCATCAAAGGTCCTTCCTTTCATTTGCTTTTCAGTACCACGTACTTTGTTTTGCTAATTAATGGGTATGTTGTGAAATAGTTCATGGGATTTTCATTGAAAAATAAATATGTTTGTTGTTCGACTTCTTCTTGCTTCGACCGTCACGATGGTTTGCTTTGCGACATTTGCTTCCGGAGCCTTTAAACTGCCCGTCGATGAAGGTATACACATACAGATATATCAAAGCCTTTTTGTTTTTGTGTTTTTTTTTTTTTTTTTTTTTTTTTATCGATTGACATATATATATATAGTCCGTTAATCCGGGGGTGAATTTTCATTAGGTTTGCTTATTATATAATTGTGGAGTTTAATTTACAGTGGAAGCTTTACGTGACATTTTTGATACGTTGGGGAAGAACTGGAACTTCTCTGATCCATGTACTCCATCGACGGCCGAAACAGATGTGATGGCTGCTGTTAACTGCAGCAACTGCGTTGTCAATGGCAACAAGTCATACCGCGTTGTGGGCATGTACGTTGTCACCTCTCTTTCTCTGATCATCTTAATGGCGAGCTGTTTTATAAATCCCAAATTAGAGATCAATTATTTGATGTATAAAAAATAAGTTTATAAACTAGCACGAGTTAGCGTGATATGTTTAATTTATTTTTTTTACAATAAAAGAGATTTTAAAATTTAAGGTATTCATATAGTACTTTTATAAATCAATTTAAAATGAGAAAGAAAGGTTTAAATGGGCTCAAGACCAAGCCCATACTTTAAATTGAAGATAAATGTTTTTCTATTTTAGAATAAATTTAAAAGAGAATTCCTACGGGCCGGTCTGTCTGAGGATCCTCAAAAAACAGCCCGTCAATTAAGCATGACACGTAGACCATCCATCACAATTATTGTAAACCAACACCGCACCATATTGTAAATCAATTCCCTGCTGAAACAAATACCTGCGATCCCTCTGTTCTCATCCCCCAAACGGAATGACACCCCCTCCCTGCCCTGAAATATTACCCAGCCACCATTAATTCCATTAATTGCCCGCATCTTGAATACATTGATACAAGTGCATTTGCAACAAAAACTTCACAATAAAATCCAAATTTGATTGCAACCCGAAGAGAAAACCTTCGTCGCTTGAACAAAATGCAAGAACTGTAGAATAAGTCACCGGATCAAACACACTCCCATTTAAGTTCATCCGAAGAGCAAAATCCAACGCATCCTCACTCTTTGGGAACCCCGAGAGCATGGTATTCCAAGAAACAATATCTGGTTCAATTAGCTTCTCAAAGATACATAAAGCCTTTCCAAACTGTCCAGATTTACAATACATATTCATCAAATAATTCGAGACGGTAATGAACCAAATAAACCCAGAAAAAACAGCAAACCTGTGGATTTGGACACCGAGTTTCAGGTCTCCGCGACAAGCCTTGACAGCAAGCGCCACATTAACTTCATCAACATTGCCGACAAAACCTAGTTGACACTGCTTCTTGAAGATATCAAGAGCTTGAAATGGAAAATTTCTGTGGAAATAGTTGAGCATTGAACGGTTAATGAAGACGGTATTTGGCTTAAGAATTTGGTCGAACAGGTGGTGGCGTCCATTTTTGAGTGAGTGAAAGCCGATCAAGCTATTTGACCGTTGCCTAGGTATTATTCCACAGAGGGTTTTGAAATCAAGTCGATGAGCAATCATGAGAATCTAACGGTCCACTGTTAGGATCAGAAGAGAGCCTTAAAATCCTTCTAAAACCAACACTTCTTCTCGCTTTGCTACTTCTAAACCCTCGAGTTTAAACCCTTCTTTTTTCTCGACGTGGTGGGCAATCGGCCAGCAGTGGTGGGCTAAAATTGGAAGAAATCGGTGAAGAAGGAACTGGTCGGCAGTGGTGGTGAACTGGTCAACTGGTCGGCGATGGATGCTGGTGGCGGTGAATTGGTCGGTGGTGGTTTTGGTAGTACGGGGAGTGGTCTGGACGCGAAGTGGTTTGGGGCTGAAATGAACTGCTTGAGCGCGAGGCAAAATCTGTCTGAAATTGAAAAGGAGCTTTATGAAGGAATGTAATCCCATGCGCACGAGTGTAGGAACGGTTTAGTGAAAATGTTGAGGTGGTAGCTTCTAAGTAGATGATTGCTTTTTAAAGAAAAACGGATAGACCGCTTAGCAGCGTTTCTGAATTTAAAAATGGTTAAACTATATATTACAAAATAGTTTCTTTATATAGAGTTGCGTGTTGTTCATTATAGATTTTGTCATAATCAATTATACTTTTTGATATGATATATTTTAAATAATTATCTATTCAAATGGTGAAATCATTCCACGCATGCCACATAAAGTATAATTGTACTTAATAAAATTAAAGATGGAGAATAGTACTATATATTATTATTTTAATATGGCTATTATCTTAAAAAAGAGTAGTGATAGAAAAATCTTTTACAACTTTGTTTTAAATTGATATCATTTTTTTTAAATAATGATAGTACTTAATTTTATTTGATTAAAATGTCCTCTCTTTAATATAAAGTTAAGAACAGTACTTGTAAAAAATATAATTGTTTAACAACTTTGTTTTAAATTGATGATAAAGGTTTTTCTTAGATAAATTAAAAATTTGGTTAAACTTATATATATTACAAAATAGTTTCTTTATTCAGATATGTATGTTGTTCATTATAGATTTTGTCAGATCATCAATTACACCTTTTGATGTGATATATTTAAAATAATTATTTATTCAAGTGGTGAAATCATTCCATGCTGCATGCATGTCACTTAAATTAGAATTGTATTTAATAAAATTAAAGATGAAAAATAGTATTACGTACTCTTTTAATATATATGGCTATATATAGAGTACTCTTAAAAAAAGAGTAGCGACAAAAAAATCTTTTACAACTTTGTTTTAAATTGATGACATTTTTATAAAACAATGATACTTAAAGTTTGTTTTATTAAAATGTCCTCCATTTAAAATAAAGTTGTGAAACAATACTTGTAAAAAATGGTTCTCTTTTTAATATCATTTTCTCGTGATAGAAAAATAATTATTTAACAACTTTGTTCTAAATTGATGGTGCACAGTTTTATAAATAATTATATATGTTTCTACAGTTACAATTATGTTTTATAAAAACATTTTTATCCTTATCATTCTCCTTCAAAAAAACCTTTCTCTACTGGAATTTCAGATTTCTCAAAAGACAAAATCTAGCAGGCACTCTTCCTCCAGATTTGGTGAAGTTACCTTGCCTGCAAGTACTGTAAGTGTATTGTACATGTATTTTTTTCTTTTCTCAACTAATCTACATATAGAACTCATTTCTTTGTCTCCCTGATCACTCGTATTTGCAGTAACCTCGCTGGCAACTACCTTAACGGTTCAATCCCTTCTGCATGGGGCTCCATGCAACAACTGGTCTCCATGTACTCTCACACCCTATGATATTCATGTGTCTATTTAGGTTAACGTTGTTCTCATGTGTGCGCATACCTGTACGTAGTATATTTATGATATGGGGTCTTATTGCAGTTCTCTTTATGAAAATCGGGTAACGGGTTCTATCCCCGGAGATCTTGCAAAGATCAAAACTCTCAGAAGCTTGTGAGTTTCGATTACACCCACGTACCTCATTTCTATATTTGAAGAGTTTTTTCACAGTATTATTGTTATCGAGAAATTTGGTTTTCTTCTTTGTAGGACGGTTGTATTTTTGGCAAAAATTACTTGGATTGGATTTTCTGTAAAAAAAAAATGTTGAATCCTGATGCTGATAATTAAGCCACTAGATGGATTAGTACTTTTACTTGCATATTTATATTTTATTTGTTGTTTTTGTAGTTTACTCAGCTCGAACAATTTTACTGGGGAGCTACCTCCTTCATTTGCAAACTTGACCTCATTGCAAAATTTGTAAGCTTCTAATTATTTCTTTCAATATATATCGAGTTTAATTTCCATAGGCTGAAATTTCACATTATTTATAATTTTTGCACCTTTTGAGATACCTATGACACTTTTTTTTTTTTTCCTTGTCCATCAATGATCAAACGTAAATGCAGTCAGATCAGCGACAATCAACTTTCCGGACAGATTCCCAGTTATATTCAAAATTGGAAAAACCTCACTAAATTGTGAGACCTTATATATTCATTTTTTGAACTTTTGAAAAGATTTTGTTGTTATTACGAAAATCGTGTATTATCATGACTCATAAAATCCAAATATGGCAACAACAGAGTTATTCAGGCAAGTGGTTTGAGGGGACCAATTCCTTCCCTTGATCTTTTGAAAAGCTTATCTGACTTGTAAGTATGAATGCTTATTAATCCCTCAGCTATATAATATAATCAAAACATAATACTAGAAGAAAGGCGATTATTTGCAATGAAAATAATTATTTATAGAGAGAATGGACTCATTTTAATAAAAAATTATTATTTTCATAGTAAATAATTAACCAACTGCGTATAAATTTTGTCTTGTAATATATGATTTGAATAACGTATAACTGTTCTTTGTTGAATTTTGACATATAGGAGAATCAGTGACTTGAATGGATCTGACGTAACTTTTCCGCTGAAAAACATTAACGTATCGCAATGGGTCATACTGTGAGTTAAATATATGTGTATATATATACATATATGTTTTGACCGGTAACATAATTTTCCAAAGTAACAATCCTTCTATATGGCTACTAAAGTTTTACATAATTATTTACTTTTTTGCAAGGATATTGAGGAATTGCAATCTTACTGGACCACTACCCGATCAAATATCGGATATCCAGAAAACGGAATTTAAAATCTTGTTAGTATAGTACTTCTTGATCTTCCTCTGTTTTCCCGTTTTCTGATATTTTAGAAACCTTTGTGAAATTAATACATTGATTGAAAGAAAATTTAACTGTACCGCTTGAAAGGACCGGAGTTGTTTGCAAAATCTTTTAGGGTTCTATATATTTATTTTCTAATTCAGTTACTTATAAATTCTCCTGCAGAGATCTCAGCTTCAACGGACTAAGTGGAGAAATTCCACCCAGTTTTGAAAAACTAGGAACTGTAGACAACATGTAAGCAATATTGTAGAAAGAAATTATAGATTGATTTCATTCAAATTAAAGCTGGCATCGCCTAAGTAGTGGCATCAGCATGGGGATGTAAAAGGCCCATTAATTTAGAATAGCCTGATCAATTAAGCAATCTCTCAACTCACTTTTCCAATTGAAGAATAAGAATAATGTTTCAAACAGATTTGAGAATTTGTTTAAAAATAGGTTTTGAGAAATATAAGAGAAAAAATTGAATATTTTTTTTTTAAATTAAATATTGTATAGACGTTTGTGGAAGTGGATATATAAATAAAGTTAAAAGTTATTTTTAAAATTTGTATTGATTTTTATATTTGAGTAATGAATCAGGTTAATGATTAGATAGAAATCTTAATATTTAAAAAAAAAAAATTATGTTTGAATAATGTTTAAAAAAAAGTTAACAAAAATTTTGAAAATGTGTTAACTTTTTTATGTAATTTATCATATTCAGTCTTAATATGTAATTTATCATATTCAGTACTCTTAATATGTAATCATCAAAATGTGTGCCCTGTTCTATTATTGATATTTTTAGCGTTTTCAACCTGAATGATAAAAGATTTGCATCGTGAGGTACAACATTGACTTGGCTCATCACATTATAAATACTGATTTAGCCATTTCAATGATCTTTTCAGAGATTTGCCTCATCAGGGACAAGTTTACCCAATGAACGCTGTAATAATGCACAAAACTACGTACGTTATGATCGATGCTGACTGGTTAATACTGATTCTGTACAGATACTTAACCGGCAACTTGTTAACTGGATCAATACCTGCATGGATACTGGACTCAACAAAAGCTATGTAAGCTTCTCTGCCAAATTCCATATCTATATTTGAGCTTTCTTGGAATATTGCGTACGTGCTAGGCTTGCATTTAAGACTATAAAATTCAGAAAAGTTCACTTTGTGAGTGTTTTTCCTTGATTCCTATATTTTAAAACTTGATTTCTAAGTTCAAAGAAGAGTACATAGATCTAGCACTTGAAAATTCTACACGATCATAAATACACTACTGATCAGTATCACATCCCAACTTAAAAATGGATGAAAGAAGAAGTGTTCTCACTGAAACCGAGTTCTGCACAATTTTGCAAATTCTAATATCTCATTTTAAATTCGAGAGTCATGTATTAATTGTATTGCTGTATTTGGCCATCCCAGTTGAAGGGAAAGAGCTAGCCTCCTTGTCCTGGTTTCGAATCGAAGCTAGCTGGTTGTTCTGGTATTTGTTTATGTGATTAGTAGCACACATAACTATCATTTTAGGCAGTATTTGCTAATCTTTTGCACAGTAATATATTGAATATGATATCATCTTTCCAAGAATTTGATGATCTATCATGCATAGTAAAAGTTCTGATGATCATGCTACATCACGAAAGATGATGAAACATGTTGCTTCTTTTGTGTGCAGTGATCTTTCATTTAACAATTTTACAATTGAAAAACCGAAATTATCATCTTCAAATTGTCGAGAAGGGGATCGCCGGTAAGATCAACTTTCATCAAATAATGAGACGCACATGCATGCATGGTCACATGCATATATATACTCACTGAACCTTTTATCTGGTGTTATTTTCCTCAGGATCAACTTGTTCAAGAGCTCTTCGATGGGCAATGACATGTAAGTATCAACTTCACCTATCGAAAACATGTTTCGTAAATTTTTCTAAGGTAAAATTTCTTGTGATATATTATATATGTCACGTGCAAATCCAATTACTTCCCCGATGTCATATTAAGGCTAACTTGTTGATCTGTACCTTCATTGTACGTACGTACCCGTAGCATTCTTTCGTGTTCGGAGACTAGCTTACCACGTTGTTCACAATGTAAGTTGAAATGTCATATATATACTTCCTCTAGATTGTTAAATTCTTGTGGTTATAATTGGGTCAGTACTTAGTGTACCATCCCAATTTGCTTTTCCTTGTTTTGGTGGATGAAGGGATTAGGACCTTATATTTATAGCCAAAATGCGTATAATTTTTGATCAACTAAATATATAGATTTAAAAAAAAAAAATGAAGTAAAGAAAGAGGTGAAAGATCATATGTTGAAATTTCGTCTTAAATTGAAGAGGTTTTCTTATTTTTCCCCCGCCTTTTTAAAGAAATGAAATTAGGCCTGTTTTGTCTACCCGATGAACACGTGTGGCTAAAAAGTTGCTTTTTGTCTCAGATAGGTCCACGCTTCATATAAATTGCGGTGGAGAAAGAGTAATTGTTAATGGAAGTACTGTATTTGATGCTGATATTGATCAAGGGGGACCTTCAAATTTCTTCCTCGCACAAGATCGAGATTGGTCGTCTAGCAGCACTGGTCAATTCATCCCTAAAAACGCTTACATTTTGGCAAATTCATCCGAACTCTCTCCGAACACGACCAATCCCAAACTGTACATGACAGCGCGCTTTTCTCCTCTCTCTCTTACTTATTATGCCATTTGTTTGGTAAGTGGGAATTACAGAGTAAGCCTCCATTTTGCGGAGATAGTGTTCACTGATGATGAAACGAATAATAGCTTGGGAAGGCGTATATTTGATGTTTACATTCAGGTTAATTATTATTACCACATGATACTTCTATGCATCTTCTTCCTTTAACCAATTTCCTGTGTTAACATTGTTGCTAGCATGAAACAATATTTGTTAATGCATGAACATGTAATTAATGGATTCAAACACTATATATATTGCAGGGAGAGCGAGTGCTGCAGGATTTCGATATTGTAAAAGCGGCACGTGGGGTTCGTAAGCCAAATATACAAAGTTTTAATGCTCTCGTGACTAATAGTACCCTGGAGATCCGTTTCTACTGGGCCGGGAAGGGGACAACGGATATCCCGTCCAGAGGATATTATGGTCCTCTTATTTCTGCCATTTCTGTGGATATCGGTAGGTTTTTTGTTGAATATTGAGCTCTTGCATTCACTTCTAATGGCTTGGTTTGCTCACGCATCTATGCTTTTGATTTTACTTTTGTTTCTGTGAATAATTCAAGGCAGCATGATGATGCTTTATAAAGTGTTTAATTTCTTTACGGAAAACATTGATGGGTGCATGCCAAACTCATTAAATTCCATCAATTCTTTTTTTTTTTTTTTTTTTTTTTATGGTGTTCATTTCAATGTTTTCCTCTTTTTTAAAAAAAAAAATCATGTAAACCATTAAAATTCCAAATTCAGTAGTGGAAGAAAATAAGTGTTGATTTTTTTAACTTTTGAAACTGTTGGTCATATATTTCTTAGTTGGATGGTTGATGATTTCTCCTATCAATTGCCTTGACATTCATTTTAAACTATAACTCCTATATATATATATTTTCAATGCAGACCGGCCTTCAGGTATATATGCAGGAGCAGTGGTTGGAATTCTCGTTGCCGGAGCTTTTGTTATAATGTTATTTGTTATAATATTATTTGTTATGGCTATCCTTTGGTGGGAAGGCTGTCTAGGTCAGAGATCAAGTGCTACTTATCATGGTAGTTTCAAGGCAGTTAATATTGTTATTTTCAATCAGTTTTCCTTCCCCATAATCAATAGAAGTGTCACTAAAATATTTTCATCTGTATCATGAGAAATGTAAAAAATTCTTCAAATTTCCCAGACAAAGTTGCCTATCTAACTTGGCATGCACCTTCCTCAGATTTCAGAGACCTAGACCTGAAAATTGGAACATTCACCTTGAGGCAAATCAAAACAGCCACAAACAACTTTGATGCGGCAAATAAAATTGGGGAAGGTGGTTTTGGTTCTGTTTATAAGGTAAGCCGAAGAAAATAAATTCTTTTGATTGTTGCGAGTTGAACTCTTCTTAACTATAGCTCTTTCTTTTTGAAGTGTCATTGTTTAAGCATGAAAAGAAGCTCATGTTTTCTGTATGCACGTAGGGCCTTCTGTTTGATGGCACCATGATAGCAGTTAAACAACTTTCTTCCAAATCAAAGCAAGGAAATCGTGAGTTTTTGAATGAGATCGGCATGATTTCTGCTTTGCAGCACCCTCATCTTGTAAAGCTCTATGGATGCTGTGTTGAAAGGAATCAATTGTTGCTAGTATACGAGTACATGGAAAATAATAGCCTTGCTCGTGCTTTGTTTGGTAAAATTTTATCTTCATCCACATAATTGCTTTGTTTACTTGTATGCAACATATTTACATGCAATCAATGATAACGTACATGCACGTATCATTTATGCATAATGGTAATAATCCTAATTAAATGCTTTCTTTGACTTGATTGATTGAAGGGCCAAAAGAATATCGGTTGCAATTGGATTGGCCAACAAGACATAGGATTTGTGTTGGTATAGCAAGAGGTTTGGCCTATCTCCATGAAGAATCAAGGTTGAAGATTGTCCATAGAGACATCAAGGCTACTAATGTCTTGCTTGATAAAAATCTCAACCCTAAAATATCCGACTTTGGTATGGCCAAGCTTGATGAAGAGGACAATACCCACATTAGCACCCGAATTGCTGGAACCTAGTGAGTTGTATTTTATAAAGCACCCAAGACCTTTGCTTTAAAGGAAAAAAAAAAAAACAATTAGACATGATTAATGCCTTTGATTATGTAGCAATGTTACAAATTCCTACTGCTAAGAATGCCACATGTTGCTATGTGATTTTGCAGTGGTTATATGGCACCTGAGTATGCATTACATGGTTATTTAACTGACAAAGCAGATGTTTATAGTTTTGGAATTGTTGCCTTGGAAATTGTCAGTGGGAAGAGCAACACGAGTCACCGGCTTAAGGGGGAATCTCTACATCTTCTTGATTGGGTGATTTGAATCACTTTTTTTCTTGCATTTGTTGACTCTCTTGTTTAATTTTATTTTCTTTTGTTTGCTAATATTAAAAATGTGAACTAGCTAGGAAAATATTTCACGACAAATATAAAATATCCAATTGCCACCCCTACAGAGCAAGAATGAAGAATCAACTCTGACTTCTATTATCTGTTTCCACTTTTTTTTTTCCTAAGAGTCTACAAATTATTCATTACCAGCATCATGTTGTTACTAATTTCTCAAGTTAAAATGAGCCATTTTTCCTTTATAATTGGCGGCTTATTCTTTGATCTATTTATGCAGGCACTTGTTTTGAAAGAGAAGGGAAATTTGTTGGATTTGGCTGATCCAAGATTATGCTCAAACTACAGGAAGGAAGAGGTTATGTGCATGATTAAAGTAGCTCTCCTATGCACTAATGTTTCTGCAGCAGTTAGGCCTACCATGTCCTCAGTGGTGAGCATGCTTGAGGGCGGCGCTGTTATTCCTGAGTTGGGTCCTAATTTAAGTATCGTAGATGATGAAATGAAAGTGAAGGCATTGTGGGAGCATTTTCAAAATAAGAAAGAATCGAGTATGGGAAATAGCCAAACCCAAAGTTTATTAACGGATAAACAATTCACTGGTTCATCTACATCTGCCGTTGATCTATATCCAATCAATATGGATTCTAGTTACTTTGAGATAAGAGCTTAGATAAATGAGCAATAATGCTACTCTTTATTCTTAATTAGAGTGTGTCTTTAATCTCACCATTTGTTACAATGTAATAGAATGTACTAGAGAATAAGATGTAAACGAGAGATGGAATGAGAATAACTGTATTCCTTTTCCGTAACCGAGTACCACGCTTTCTTTTGAGAGAAAACACCTCCACAAAGTAATAACAAAATAATATTCAGATGCCCTTACGTATGACTTACATGCTTACTAATATACTAGAAAGCATTGAATTACTAATAAGTCCTTACTCTAATATGGGCTTAAGGCCCTTACAATATCAAATGTAACTAAAACAGATAACTAACATTGTTGGGCCCATTATGCTTATCACATGATCCATGATGTCTTAGATCCATTTTCCACCCTCTTTCTTCAGCAGCCCATTACTAAGCCCACGGTTCTCAGCCCATGACAGCAGCTTAAGCCTAACTCATCTTCCCGACAGGAACCAGTTCAGTTCCTCAATGCTTCTACTCCAAGCCACCGTATCACAACTCTCTCCCCCTTCAGAAAACCTTGTCCACAAGGTGGGGAAAATCTTCACACAGATAGTGGTGCAGCTCCCATGAAGCCTCTTCTGCAATCTGTCCTTGCCACCTGAATTAATAACTCCACGACAGGTCAATTTTTTACTTTCTTTAATCTTCTCTGTAGCACTTCCTCTGGTTCTGCCTTGATGACCCCTTACCGTCTATAAGAGGTAGTGTTGTCAACGGTAACACTCCTTAGCTGAGCTTAGGCTTGAGTTGGGACACATGAAGTACATTGTGAATCTGTGCTGCAGTAGGAAGTTTTAGACGATAGGCTACCTCACCAATCCTTTGTTCCACTTGGTACGGCCAGTAGTACCTAGGTGACAGTTTGAGGCTTTGGAGCCGGCTGATTGAAGACTGTCAATAGGTTTGTAGTTTGAGGAAAACCCAATCCTCGATCTGGTAACTTCTTTCCTTCCTTTTGCTATTAGCATACTTTCTTATCCTTTCTTGGACCTTGACAATGTTCTGTTTTAGCAGCTGCCACAATTGCTCATGGGTTCTCAAGGTAATTTCGGCTTCTTCTAACCTTGCTGTACCCGAGATATAGTTGCTTAGTTTAGAGGGGCTGTACCCATATAATGCCTCAAATGGGGTTATCTTTATGGATGCATGCATACTTGAATTATAACACCACTCTACCATCCATTGAGCCCAATCCTTTGGCCTATCCCCCACGTAACTCCTTAGATAATTTTCTACCCATTTATTGACTGCTTTTGTTTGGCCATCTGTCTGCAAGTGGTAAGCCGTACTAAAGGCTAGTTGAACCCCTTGTAAAGAAAATAATTCCTTCCAAAACTTGCTGGTTAAAGTAGGGTCTTTGTTAGAAATGATGGACTGGGGCATTCCATGTAGTTTAAACACATGCTTCATAAAGAGTTGGGCCACCACCTTAGCAGTGTAGGGATGACAAATGGGAACAATGTGGCCATACTTCATAAATCTATCCACCACCACCCATAGGGCATTAAATTTTTTAGAATTGGGCAATCCCTCAATAAAATCCATTGTGATATCTACCCATGGTTTAGAGGGAATGGGCAAGGGTTGTAAAAGCCTACTAGGGAGAGAGTTATCCACCTTCACCACTTGACATATGTCACACTTTCTTAGAAAGGCCTTCACATTAGCTTTCTGGCAAAGCCAATAGAAATCCATTTTTAATCTATGTAGGGTCTTGTCAAACCCCATATGCCCACCCATAGGACTGCTATGAATTAATTCCAGTATCTTCTGAATTAGACCCTGATTAGCTAGGATATACATTCTGTTTTTGTATAAAATTAAACCATTCTTCACTACATAGGGGCTGTTTAAGTCACCATCTTGATGCTTTTTCCATAACTCCTGTATAACAGGGTCTCCTACATACAATTTTTTAATCTCATCAACCCAATCCCAACTAGGTAGAGATATCACAGATGGTGTTGCTATAATATTTTTCCTCTGTCTAGATAAGGCTTTTGCCACAACATTCTCTCTTCCCCTCTTGAATTCCACCACAAAATTGTATCCCAACAACTTATAAATCCACTTTTGTTGCATAGTGGTTCCTATTCTTTGCTCCAACAAAAATTTGAGGCTTTAATGGTCAGTTTTGACCACAAAAGCCTGGCCTAACAGATAAGGACGCCACTTTTGCACTGCTAAAACTAGTGCAAAAAGTTCCTTTTCATAAGTCGACAAACTCACAACCCGTCCTTTCAAAGCCTTGCTGAAAAAGGCTATTGGCTTTCCCGCTTGCATTAGAACTGCACCAATGGCCTCTCCCGAGGCATCACACTCAATTACAAAAGGCGAATGAAAATCTAGTAATGCCAAGAAAAGGGGTTGGGTCACAATAGTTTTTAAGCTGTCAAAGGCAGCTTGTGCTTCACTAGTCCATTTAAAACCTTCTTTCTTCAACAAGTATGTTAACCGAGTAACAATAGCCCTTTACCCTTTTATAAACCTCCGATAATACTCGGTGAGGCCTAGAAAACCTCTTACATCTTTTACTGACCGTGAGATAGGCCAATCTAACATTGCCTTCAGTTTCTCAGGGTCAGCCTGTACACCTTGGCCAGAAATGAGATGATGCATGTACGACACTTCATTTGAGCCAAAGGTGCATTTGCTCATTTTAGCGAACAACTGGTGTTGCCTCAAGGCATCAAAAGTAATCTTTAAATGGTTCACATGGGTTATTGCATCTGAACTGTAAACTAAAATATCATCAAATAAAACTAAAATGAATTTTCTGAGATATGGTTTAAAAACCTGGTTCATTAAGCTTTGGGAGGTTGAGGGAGCATTAGTCAAGCCAAACGGCATAACTAGAAACTCATAATGCCCTTAGTGTGTCCTAAAAACAGTTTTTGGTATGTCCTCAAGCTTCAGCCGCATTTGATGGTAGCCTGACCGTAAGTCAAGCTTTGAAAACATCTTAGCACCATGCAGTTCATCCAGCAACTCTTCCACCATTGGAATAGGATATTTATCCTTGACAGTGGCACTGTTTAATGCCCTATAATCAACACATAAAAGCCACATTCCATCCGCCTTCCTCACCAACAAAACAGGTGAGGAATAAGGACTTTGACTGGGCCCAATAACCCCAGAGTCCAGCAACTCCATCACAATCTTTTCGATCTCATCCTTTTGAAAATAAGGATGTCGGTAGGGATGGACAGAAATGGGGTTAGTTCCTGATTGCAAATTGATGGCATGGTCATGGGAACTATGGGGGGGCAAGCCTTTTGGGGTGGCAAAAATGTCTGGATAGTGATTGAGGAGTTTCTGTATACTTTCTGGGGTCTGGCTGGGTTGGTGGTTGGCTGTAGTTTCAATGAACGGCAAAAGGATTCCCTTGCTTCCCAAATGGCTACCTTTGTGAATGGGACTCTCTTCAATCCAAGTATTGCTAATGTGCCCTTTTAACTGAACAGCAGTTTGTTGAGCTGTAAATTGCATGGTCAATTCTTTGAAATTCCATAAGATTGGGCCTAAACCTTGTAACCAATGCACTCCTAGTACCATATCACATCCAGCCAACACAAGAACATACATATCGACCAAAAAATAGGATCCTTGAATAGAGACATTCACTCCCTTAACCTTGCCCTCACTAGTCACCATCTCCCCCTTTGCTACCTTAATCCTGATTTTATCCTCCTCTACTAAGGGTATGTGAACTCTAGATAGTACTGCTGGATCTAGGAAGTTATGTGTATTTTCTGAATCAATAAGAATTACCACCCATTGATTCCCAATCTTGCCTTTCGCCCTCATAGTCTTAGGGTTTCTAGAACCAATGATGGCATGCAATGAAATTTCAGGAACCTTTTGTGGTGCCTTTTCCTCATTATACGGCCCTTTTTCGTTGGACTGGTCAGAAAACTGGCTAGTAGCTTCGAAAGACTCGTCACTATCGTCCTCCACCTCCTCAATCAAATACAACTTAGGACTATTACAACGATGGCCAGGGTGCCATTTAGAATCACAGTGATAACACAAACATTTTTCTCTTCTTAGTTTCATTTGGTTTGGACTAATTTTATGGACAGGCACTACAGCTTTATTGAAGGAGGGGTTTGGTTTTGTGATGGGCTGGGTTTGTGGAGGTTTGTATTTGGTGGTTGTTGGTTCAGTATAGGGGAGGGAGGAGGCTGGGTGGTTGACTTTTGATGGAGGATTACTTTTTCCTCTTAGATACGAGCAAGACAAATTTGTAGGATTAAACATTTTCAGCATCAAACGAATGTCATCACTAAGTCCACTGACAAAAAAACTTAGTTTATCTATCTCAGACAATCGCCTTAGGCGATTAGCAAGTAGTTCAAAGGCAGACTTATATTCATCGACGGTTCCCACTTGCCTTAGTCTAGTGAGTTGTTCCATAGGGTCATCCAAACTACAAGGGCCAAACCATATGAGGAGAGCATTGACAAACTCCTCCCACTCACCCAACAACCCAGATTCATCAAGTCTTTGAAACCAGATCAAAGCCTTTCTAACCATATGAAAGGAAACTAATCTCAAACGATGCTCAGGCAATGTGTTGTGGAATGTAAAAAATTGTTTTACCTTGTAAAGCCAAGCATGGGCATCATTACCATCAAACGTTGGAAATTCAAGCTGTATGAAGTGGGGTAAGATATCACCATAATGAGGTAACATCTGTTGTCCACTTTTGTCCCCATTGTTGTTTGACTGGTTTGCATTGCCATTTTTCAGATCTGAGGCCAACGCGGTGAACTGTTGCATCATTTCCTCCATTTGCCGACGCATTGCCAGTAGCTCCACACCAAAAGTGCTCAACTGTGACTCAGTAGACTTCTTGAAGGAGGTGAAGCCTTCCTGGAGGTCTTTCAAACGTGTTCCTTCTGCCATTGATAGGATAAAATTAGGATCTGGGCTCTAGGATACCACTTGTAATAGAATGTACTAGAGAATAAGATGTAAACGAGAGATGGGATGAGAATAACTGTATTCCTTTTCTGTAACCGAGTACCACGCTTTCTTCAAGGGAAAACACCTCCACAAAGCAACAAAAGAATAATATTTCAAATGCCCTCAAGCGTGACTCACATGCTTACTAATATTCTAGAAAGCATTGAATTACTAATAAGTCCTTACTCTAATATGGGCTCAAGGCCCTTACAATATCAAATGTAACTAAAATAGATAACTAACATAATTGGGTCTATTCTGCTTATCACATGACCCATGATGTCTTAGATCCATCTTCCACCCTCTTTCTTTAGCAGCCCATTACTAAGCCCACAGTTCTTTGCCCATAACAACAGCTAAACCCTAACTCATTTTCTCGACAGAAACTAGTTCAGTTCCTCAATGCTTCTACTCCAAGCCGCCGTATCACATACGACATATTTTAAGTACGTATTTGTTGCATATATAGGTCAAGTACTTAAATTAAAAAAAAAAATCCCTTAAAATATTGAAGATTATCTAGTGCTGTAATTAAAAGAAAAGTCATGTTATTTAATAAGTTTTCTTGGATTCGAACGTTGTTGAAAAAAAAGGAACGATTGCAGCTAGAAGTTTTTTTGTGGCATAATAAATGTGAGTTGCTAGCATACACATTGAAAAACCATAAACTTTTATATGTGATACTGGTCTGGGATTATATATATTTGAATTGGGACATAATCCTAATTATGTTTTACAATTTACCTTTCCTGACCTTTATGTTTAATTTCTCCATTGATATCTCATTCTGATTAGATTTTATATGTCCTGTTGGTTCATAAAACCAAAAGATTTATAGCCACGTCAAGTGTACTCCGACTTCAGCCAAATAGTGGTTGATGCCTAGATTTATTCTTTTTTAGTACTTGCAAATGTGTTAGGAAAACAACTAAATAGAGAACTTTCTAAGAATATGTCACATGTCTACTTGTTTTAAAGGCAGATTATTTTTATGTTAGTAGAATTCATCTCTCTTCTTGTAGTAGAATTCGTCTCTCTCCTTGAAAATAAGATGATCAATGCAAATTATAAAGCATTTCTACCAAACAAGACTCCTTCAAGAGATTTCCCATTTCTTAGTACTAATGAATGGATAAAAGGTTTTGCACAACTTCGTTTGCCTTGTACTTAATAGGATGATACCAAAATTGTAAACTAATTTGATAAAGCTGTTGATTGACGTCAATGACTTTGGCTACATTTCCTAGAAAAAGAAGAAATCCATTGGATATAATGATTGCGAATCGGTAACAACTCGATTTTTTCCAATCATTCCTAGAACCAAACAATACTCTTTCAAGAAATTTTCCATTTCTTAGTACTAATGAATGGATAAAAAATTTGTGCAACTTCTCTTGTCTTGTACTTAATAGGATGATACCAAAAATGTAAATTAATTTGGTAAAATTGTTGATTGACTTCAATGACTTTGGCTACATTTTCTAGAAGAATAAGAAATCCATTGGATATAGTGATTGCAAATTAGTAGCAACTTGATTTTTTCCAATCATTCATAGAACCAATAATATTGTATAAATGTACTTTTAGTAATCACACTAAACCAAAAATTCATAGATCCTATTTAATTTTTAAATACACAAGCTAACTCCCAAAGAATTGTATATTCTTCAAAGAATCTTCAATCGGGCTCGTTCAAAATATTCTTCAAAGTTATGTCTACGTGAAAAAAAAATATATATGTTAAACATATAATTAATTGAAATGACTATAACAAAATATTCTTCAAATATAAATCTTACCGGTTTCTAACTTGTAGCTTTCATCATCTTCCATTGCATCTTAGGAGTCATAATTAATGAAGTGAGTCATCAACCAGTTTTGTGTATAGATAAGAGCTTCAACTGTTGTTGGGGCCAATAAGCTACGAAATGAATCTAATACCTGACCTCCAATGCTAAATGCCGACTTAGAAGTAACAATAGATATCGGAATAGCTAACACATCTCGATCTATATTGGTAAGAATCAGATATCTAATTAAGTTCACCTTCCATCATATTAGAATATCAAAGTCGGGTGTTGATCCTTCAACACTTTTCATGAAATACTGATCCAATTATGATTTAGACTCTACCACACCTTTTGATGCTTGATATTACTGAAACATATTGAATATATCATCCTCATCATTATAAGAAGTGTTGCTTTGGGTCTCACCAACATTTGATTGGCCCCTACTTGAACTTATATTGGATTTTGAATATTGCTTAAACATTCGCTCAATCATCCTCCATAACCAATCAACAAGTTCAGATGCTTACTCATGGCCAAGAATATTTATAAAACAAAACTCCAAAACTTCAAACTTAAAGTGCAGATCAAGCATAGATGCAATAAACAACATTTTGTTCAATTTCTCAAAATTCCCCCAATACTTATCCTATTTCAACAACATCCTCTCTAACATGGTTTTCAGCATATTACTCTCACTTATAGAAAATTTGTTCAAATGTTTATAGATTGTAAATATTTCTTTAATAAACAAATTTGAAGTGACATAAACTGAGCCTGAAACCCGTAAAGTCATATCATAAAAAAGTTTAAAAAATTATACAAAAACCTTGATGGTTTTCCAATGGTATTCCTTGTCCTACCTCACGTAAATATGGGTCAAACTCATTGTTTCCGTCTTGCAGCACCTCAAACGCCGCATAATATTTGAGAGCCACACTCAACATTAGATATGTTGAGTTCCACCTAGTTGGAACATCATGACAAAGAAGCCCACCACCTAAAATATTTTGTTTCTCTGCGCATGACTTGAACTTATTAAGCCTTGTAGGGGAAAACTTCACATATTTAACTATATTTCGAATCTTCACAATTGATTTATCAATTTCTTTTAATCCATCCTAAACAATGAGATTCAAAATATGTGCACAACATCTTATATGCATAAGATCATTGTCTAATACCATACAGTCCCTAAGTTTAGCAATTTTCCTCAAATAATCGATATTCGTGGTATTAGAAGTGTTGCGCCACAGGCCTATCCGAAAATTACACAAAATAATTTTAAAGTGGTTCAGCAAATTGCCTACATCCACTGGAGCCTCTTTTATAGAATTTGTACGAGATTTACAAATCACTCTACAAATTTCTATCTCTCTCTCACGTCCTCTTTCTCTCTATTTTTCTTCTCACCCACTGCACATTCTGCAAATCAGAACTCTCCTATTTATAGGAGAAGTTCTCTTCAGCAATTTGCTGATCAGTTTCGATGCAGCAGTTTGCTGCTGAAATTACGGGAGGCGCCTACTAGAAACAAAAGCACCGAACGGTGCATGTGTATTCGATGCAGCAGGCCACTTGCTGCATATGGGGGGGCGCCTAATACGCCAAGAGAGAACAGTGCTTCTCTCTTTCTCACACTGCAGGTGGCTTTTTAACAATCACCCCCTCCACCCAAGTGTGCCATACTAGGCTGCTTGCAAGTTGATTCATTCTTCAAATGAATGCACCTCTTTCTTTGACATGAGAGACTTCTGCTACCAAATATGCTCCAATGCACCCGAGGGTGCTCAGCAGTGTACAATATTGATCAAGTCCAAACAGTGTTGGAACTTGATCCCTGTGACGACCTTCGTCAACATATCTGCTGGATTATCTTCAGTGCCAATCTTCTGAAGTTTGATGTCATCTTCTTCCAATATCTCACGTACGAAGTGGAAACAGACATCTATATGCTTTGCTCGAGAGTGGTATACTTGATTCTTGGCCAAATGGATTGCACTTTGACTGTCACAGTAAACGGTAACCTCTTGCTGCTCAAAGCCCAAATCTGTTACCAGTCCCTGTAACCAAATGGCTTCTTTCACGGCTTCTGTTACAGCCATGTATTCAGCCTCAGTTGATGATAGTGCAATTGTCGACTGCAAAGTTGATCGCCAACTAACTGGTCCTCCAGCCATAGTGAACACATATCCAGTTGCTGATCGGCGTTTGTCAAGATCACCTGCATAGTCTGAGTCAACATATCCAGTTACTAGACTATCTTCACTCTTCTCGAACTTCAAACCAATATCTACGGTCCCCACAATATACCGTAGAATCCACTTAGCCGCATGCCAATGAACCTTTCCAGGATTATGCATATAGCGACTAACTAAGCTAACGGCCTGGGAGATATCAGGTCGTGTACACACCATGGCATACATTAAGCTTCCAACCACACTTGTATATGGGACATTCTTCATGTAGTCCCGCTCTTCATCGGTTTTAGGAGACTGCAATGCACTGAGCTTGAAATATGAGGCCATAGGAGTACTCACCGGCTTCGTCTTCGAGTCGATGTTAAAGCGTTGCAATATTCTCTTCAGATACTGCTTCTGAGTAAGGTGAACTGTACCTTTCACCCTATCTCTGCTGATCTCCATCCCCAGTATTTTTCGTGCTTCTCCCAGATCTTTCATTTCAAACTCATTACTTAACTGAGTTTTTAAGCGATCTATCTCCCCCTTACTTTTACATGCAATTAACATATCATCTACATATAAAAGCAAATAAATGAAAGATCCATCTGCAAGTTTTCTGAAATATACACAATGATCGTATTGGCAACGAGTGTATTTCAGATCCATCATAAAGCGGTCAAACCGCTTATACCATTACCGAGGTGACTGCTTCAAGCCATAGAGAGACTTCTTCAGACTGCATACCCAATTTTCTTTGCCAGCTTCTTTGAATCCTTCTGGTTGAGACAGATAAATCTCCTCTTCCAGATCACCATGTAAGAAAGCTGTCTTTACATCAAGCTGTGCTAACTCCAGATCATATTGTGCAACCAAAGCTAGCAATATCCGAATGGATGAATGCTTCACAACCGGAGAGAATACTTCACTGTAGTCAATTCCCTCTGTCTGAGCGTAGCCCTTGGCTACCAACCTAGCTTTGTATCGCACTCCATTTTTAGCAGCTTGATCATTTTTCTGATTGAAGATCCACTTACAGCCAATTACCTTCTTTCCTTTTGGAAGCGGCACAAGCTCCCAAGTCTGGTTCTGGTGAATAGAATGCATCTCTTCATTCATCGCCTTTGTCCATTCAACTTGTTCACTGGACTGTACGGCTTCTCTGTAAGTGGTTGGGATCTCACCCCCTTCAGCTGGTAATGCATATGTCACATAGTCTGCATAACGTGTTGGTACACGTTTCTCTCGTCTCGGTCTGTTGGTTGCAATTGATTCGGGTTGACATGGAGGTACTGTGACTGGATTATCAGTCTCATCTTGTCCATGCTTCTTTGAAGTAATAAACTCCACATTCTGCGAATCATCTGATGTTTCGTCATTACTGCTGCCTTCACTGGAATCTTTATGCTTATGTGACTTAAGCATCTCAGATTCGTTGAATGTTACATCTCTACTGATGATCACCTTTTTGGACTCTATACACCAGAGTCTGTACCCTTTTACACCAGTACTAAAGCCCAAGAATTTTGTTTTCTTGGCTCTAGGATCAAGCTTACTTTCTTTAGCATGATAGTAAGCAGGACATCCGAAAATGTGTAAAAATTCATAATCAGTAGCATGTTTACCTCTCCACATTTCAATGGGTGTCTTCCCATCATTGGCAGCTGCAGGTAGTCGGTTGATGAGGTGGCAGGCATATGTCACAGCTTCAGCCCAAAATTGTTTACTCAATCCAGCATTCAGCAACATACATCGCACTTTCTCTAATAAAGTACGATTCATTCGTTCTGCCACACCGTTCTGCTGCGGTGTACCTCGTACTGTGAAGTGTCTGACAATTCCCTCTCTCCAGCATACTTCCATGAATGGGTCTGAAGTGTACTCACCTCCATTATCAGATCTGAGCCGCTTGATCTTTCTGCCGGTCTGAGTCTCAACCATTTTCTTCCAATCAAGGAAGATTTTCAGCACTTCATCTTTATTCTTCATCGTATACACCCACACACGACGAGAATAATCATCAACAAAAGTTACAAACCAATGTTTACCTCCCAAAGATGCATTTTGGGTAGGTCCCCAAACATCGGAGTGCACATAGTCAAGTATTCCTTGTGTATTGTGTACTGCAGTTCCAAACTTGATCCGCCTCTGCTTCCCCAATACACAATGCTCACAGAAAGATAGTTTACCAGTCTTGACACCTTTGAGTAAGCCTTGCTTCACCAGTGTCTGCAAAGCTTTTTCTCCTGCGTGTCCCATACGCATATGCCAAAGACTGGTGGTGTCATCATCAGTCTCATCTAGCTTCTCACAGCCTGTGGAAGCTCTTCCAGCAACAGTACTTCCTTGCAAGAAGTACAAGTTTCCTCGCCTCAAGCCCTTCATTGCCACCTGAACTCCCATTAGTACTTTGAGAGTTCCGTCTTCAATGACGATTCTGAATCCCTTCGAATCCAGAGATCCCAGTGAGATGAGATTCTTCCGCAAGTCCGGAACGTACCGAACTTCTGTCAGAGTCTTGACGCTGCCATCGTGCAGCTTTAACCGAATGCTACCTATTCCTTGAGTCTTACAGGCACTGTCATTGCCCATAAGTACTGCTCCACCCTCGATCTTTGTGAAGTCAGTAAACCAGTCCCGATTGGGACACATATGATAGGTACATCCGAAATCCATAATCCATTCATCGGAATGACAAATGGATGATGAGCTTATCAAGGAAAAATCCGAATCATCATCTCTGTCCACGACATTGGCTGTGGTGGGTTGATTCTGCTGTTGTCCCTTCCGGTTGGGACAATCCTTCTTCCAGTGTCCTTTGTTGTGACAAAAGGAACACTCGTCTCTGGCGAGTTTTCTGCCGACTGATGAACCACGTGATGTGGCCCAGGTTTTCGAATGAAAACCTTTTCTCCTTCCGGGATACCTTGACTTTGGTCTCCCTCTTGCTGTTAAAGCTTCACTTGACGTATCTTGATGTACCTGTTTATCCTTTTTTCGGTACTCATTGCTAATTAAAGAACTAGATACATCATCAAAACTAATACTTTCCTTCCCATACAATAGAGTAGTAATTAGATGCTCATATGTATCGGGCAAGGAATTTAACAAAAGTAAAGCTTTATCTTCATCTTCAATTTCAACATCTAAATTTAACAAATCAGCAAGAATTTGGTTGTAACTATTCAGATGTTCAGACATAGAAATACCTTCACGAAATTGGAATCTGAAGAGCTTCTTCTTCAAGTGCAAACGGCTCTCAATGCTCTTCTTCATGAACTTATCCTCCAATTTCTGCCAAAGTACCTTAGCATTTGTCTCTCTCATGACAAAATACTTTTGTTCTTTGGTAAGGCATAATCGGATTGTACTACAAGCTTGAGTATTAAGCTTCTTCCAATCCTGATCAGTCATATCATCTGGCTTTCCTCCCAATGCAATATCCAACTCTTGTTGGATCAACACATCCATGACTTCACACTGCCACATGCCGAACTTGCTTGTTCCATCGAACTTTTCAACTTCAAACTTGGCATTTGACACAGTGGACCGACGCCCGGAGCTACTGGCATTATCAGAACTCCTATCTCTTCTAGATCTTTCCATTTGAATTTAGAAATTTTAGACTCAAAATTTCAAAATTCTAACCGTACGGATGAGTCCGGAACGATCCAAATAGTAGGAAAGCACTATTTGATTGTTGAAATCGGACTCCGAATGGCTTAGATCAAGCCGAAATTGGATCTGAAAAATGGACGGTTCTGATCTGTTTGGCGCGTGGGATGCACGCGCTGCACAGTGCGCGTGGGGGCGAGCAAGCGCGTGTGTCACA
The DNA here is from genome assembly GCF_018687715.1 of Carya illinoinensis. Lineage (NCBI taxonomy): Eukaryota > Viridiplantae > Streptophyta > Magnoliopsida > Fagales > Juglandaceae > Carya > Carya illinoinensis. Next base: position 28,289,560 of record NC_056763.1, read on the forward strand.
CGCGCTACAGCACTGTGTGCGCGTGGGCGCGTGTAAATCACGCACTAAAACACTGTAGGCGCGCGTGAGGGCGCATGAGGCGCGTGTCTGACACGCGTCTTCCTCCTCTGGAGCGCGTGGGGGCGCGTGAGTTGTAGCAGATGCACGCGCCGATCTTCTAGGGGCGCGTGTGGGCTCCTCCGACCTCCGTTTTCGATTCCGTTTGCGGCAACGGATTCGTCTCAACGCGAGGATCACCCTGGAGTTGTCAAAAATTGATTTTAACCAACTTGAATTTTCGGACAGCTTGAAGCAGAGCTCTTGATGAATTTTTACCGTAGAAATGAATAGTACCTCACTAAGTCAGTTCCCAGGAAATATTGGAGGGTCACAATGGACACACTTAAAATTTCCAATCTCCTAGACAGAACCTCCTTAGACTGTACGTATCTACACTACCACACCAAAAACTCCACCCCACAAAAAAAACCTAGTGGCTCTGATACCAATTGTTGCGCCACAGGCCTATCCGAAAATTACACAAAATAATTTTAAAGTGGTTCAGCAAATTGCCTACATCCACTGGAGCCTCTTTTATAGAATTTGTACGAGATTTACAAATCACTCTACAAATTTCTATCTCTCTCTCACGTCCCTCTTTCTCTCTATTTTTCTTCTCACCCACTGCACCTTCTGCAGATCAGAACTCTCCTATTTATAGGAGAAGTTCTCTTCAGCAATTTGCTGATCAGTTTCGATGCAGCAGTTTGCTGCTGAAATTACGGGAGGCGCCTACTAGAAACAAAAGCACCGAACGGTGCATGTGTATTCGATGCAGCAGGCCACTTGCTGCATGTGGGGGGGCGCCTAATACGCTAAGAGAGAACAGTGCTTCTCTCTTTCTCACACTGCAGGTGGCTTTTTAACAAGAAGATGCATTATCGACTGTGATTGTAAATATCTCCTATATGCCCCATCCAAGTACAGATGACTTAATCTCTTTTCCTATTGTTATCCCTTTGTGATCAAGAATTTTGTTAAAATCTATAATTTTTTTATGCAAGATCCAATCATCATCAATAAAATGGGCTATTATGCACATATAATTTAGATTTTGAATTGATGTCCACATGTCAGTAGTGATGCAAATCTTATAATCAGATGCCATGAACATGTTTTTCAACTTTTCTTTTTCTAACATGTACATCTTCATATAATCTCGCATAACAGTAATGCAAGAAGGAATTGGAAATCTAGGCTCAACTATGACCATAAAGTATTTAAAACCTTGTTTTTCTATAAATCTAAATGGTAGCTCGTCCACAATTATCATTTTAGCTACTGCTGACCGTATTTTCTGTTCATTGTACTTGACAAGTCCAATACTAGGATTGCTAGTTATACCATCCACCCCCATCTTTTTATTCCCGGTCATTTTTTATCGGGGGTTATCCCTTCCAATCCCACTAGTATTAAAGGCTTTACATCTCTCATTATGGTACTTCAAGTATGAAATACCTTGTCTTTTAAGATGGCATAACAAAACCTTACCACAATAATCGCATTTGGCTTTGGGCTCAGTAGGATCCTCGACATCCTCAACCCTCGTAAAGTGTTGTCATACTTCAGATCCATCCTGTTTTCTTGAAAGATGAGGACGAACTTTAGGACTGATTGTAGGGAGAGAGCTATCCAAAATTGGAGATAGAGTGCTATCCAAATGAATCACATTAGGCATTAATTCAAACTCAGATGAAGGCATAGTAGCACTAGGTTCCATAGGTTTCAATTTCAATTTGAAATAACACCACAAATTTGTTAACAAAAATCTCACTACATATGATAGAAATATTAATAAAAATAAGAATTGCGCACGTATAAAAAGAAAAGCAAGATGAAGAATTTTTTATTGCTGCCATTGGTTTGCTATCACTTTGAATCTTGGTTGCAGCCACCTTGGCCTCAATATTTGTTTTGCTGCAAATATAAGCTACACTGTATAATGTGTTGGGTTTGGTTAAAGCGACCTATATATATAATTAACATTTATTAGAATGATCAATCCTTTTATAATCATGGATTGGGTGTAACTCATATTGTGTTCAGGCATTATACATACGTCTTCCATATTCATCTTTTATCTGCTTCATCAGTTAGTTTTTTAATTTTAATTGATCAAGTTTAATAGTATAACAAATATTTAAGATATAGAAATTACTGCTCTACACTTGGTAATTTTGTTTCATATGTATATGACTATAATGAACACTACTACTACACTTGATGATATTCAAATATCAGATCTTTCAAAAGAATGTCGAAAAATAGAGGCCTTAGCATGACAGATTTGTTGCAGATTGAAGTTGATATTGAGGACTACTTTTGCATAGGATTAACAGTAATAATTCATGATGTGGAGCCATGAATGCATGCGTGCAGATTGCAGATATTAGTCAAATGGTGTCCAGTCAACAAATACACTACTTATGCCCCTAAATTCTATTCTAATCAAAGATGGAGGTATACATGATAGATAGATAGATAAGGATGAATTAAATGTTGTGTGTTTTGCTTCTCATTCCTTAAATCATAAGCTAGCATATCATCATCGAAAGGGATATTGGTGTTGTATCATGTAATTAAGGCTGCACTTGTCACCTCAGAACAATGACAGCCTAGATGTGTTTGTTCTGACATGTGATTTGTCAGCCTCATTTGAGTTGCTAATGTGTGCTGGAAGGTGTTAAGCGATGTTATCATCTTGGGTTTTACCCAGTTGAGATTGAAACAGATTCTCAATTGATTGTTAATTGAATTGTTAAGGGGAAATATAATATTTGGTTTTTAGAAGATTTTTGGGATGACTTATTTGGTTATCTTAACTGCGAATATTGTGTTCGTCATATTTCCTTGCTAAGCGGAGTGCTAGTCTGCTAAAGGTTTAAATATGGGTTTGGGTAGTGATGCTACGCTGCCTAGTCAGCTTAGAGGTCTTCTTCAAAGATTGATCTTCCTCGTCTGCGTATCCCATAGGTTTGCCTTTAGTAAGTTTGTCTTTTGGTTATTTTATTTCATATCTTTATTTCTATGTGTGGTCTAATTTTATTTCTTCAGGATAGTCCTTTATTTGAATTGGTTTTGGTTTGTTTTGTTTTGTATTCTCATAACAATAGTGATTTTTAGGAATGGTTAGTCGGTTTTTTTATTCCTAGGTTTTTTATTATTTGCTCCATTGTATAATCCAAGAGTCAAGATGTAATCACAATCTTCTTCCATCATAAGCCTATAATACCTTTTCATTTAATAAGTTTCTTTTTGCAGAAGAAAAATATCTTTATTGAAAAGGTTTTTAAATAATAATTATCTTTATTACAGAAGAATCAAGATGTGTGTTGTTCATTATAAATTTTGTCATAATCAATTATACTTTTTGATATGATATATTTTAAATAATTATCTATTTGAATGGTGAAATCATTCCACGCATGTCACATAAAGTATAATTGTATTTAATAAAATTAAAGATGGAGAATAGTATTACTGTTTTAATATCACTATTGTCTTAAAAAAGAGTAGTGATAGAAAAATATTTTACAACTTTGTTTTTAATTGATATCATTTTTGTTAAATAATTATACTTAATTTTATTTTATTAAAATGTCATTTCTTTAAGATAAAGTTATGAAATAGTACTTGTAAAAAATAGTTCTGTTTTTATCATTTTCTCATGCGATCCGAATTTGTGTCCTGAATATTTTTTTTTTTTAAATTAGTGATTAAAGAAATATTTTTTAGTGATGTTATGAATTTTTTTTTTATTTTTTAAAAAATATTGAAGGATATAAATAAATGAATGAAAAAAATGAAAAGAAAAATTTGGTCAGTCATGCTATATATATAGGTACATATTTTATGCATAATATTATATAAATTAAGTAATAGTTTTATTCTCATATTTTTTTAAATTTAAATTTTAAATATTAAAATTTTCATCAACACATTAACATAATATTCGAATAATTTTGTTTGCTTTTTTTTTTTTTTTTTTTTTAGCATGAACGTACAGGTCAAGACCGTGCACTCAAATGGGAAGTATTTGATAATTAAGAAAGTATTTTTAGTGATATTGTAAATTTTTTTTATTTTTTTAAAAAATATTTAAGAATATAAAAAAATAAATTAAAAAAATTAAAAAAAAATTAACTAGTTGGGTGAGTTTTCGGGCTAACCACGCTAATTAATTACCAAATTGACAGTCAAAATGCGTTCACCACAGATACCTTGATTGATTGAATATTCGCAAGACTAGTTGCCATAGCATTAATGCAGGTTCATACAAAAGTAAGCAGGCAAGCTAGAACTAGAAGATCCTGAATGAGCATGGCCCACGTCCTTAGTGTTTAATTCTCGAAGAGGATTCACTTACCATAGTTCAATTTTTTTAGAACAATTAAATATCGTAGCCATAACTTTCAACATTGGATCATTACTTTGACTCATTTTTTATAAATGCAATTGAATGCCATAAATTTCTTGAAAATATGTATTAGATGTGACATACAAAGAGCCAGAAAGTCTCACAGTAGCATCATAAAAAATCTTCAAAAATTTAACCATTATTTTAACTCTCACCCAATCACTAGAGCTTGGGGGGCTCAAGCCCACACTACGACAATAGCGAGAAAAATAATCATCTTCATTCTCCAATCGCAAAAATGGCTTTTGAAATGTTTCTGCAACTTCTAGCATGAGATAAGTGGAGTTCCATCTGGTGGGAACATCAAGGCACACCAATTTTAAACAACTGATTTTCTCCTTCTCTATGCACTTTTTGAATTTTTCCATTCTTGCAGGAGATGATCTAACATATTTAACCGCATTCCGCACCCTTGCAATTGAATCATCACAATCTTTTAGCCCATCATTCACAATAAGGTTCATAATATGGGCGCAACACCTTATGTGAATATACTTCCCCTCCAACAAATGACCTTTCACAAATCTTTTTAAGTAATCAATGGCAACATCGTTTGAGGAAGCATTGTCAACTGTAACAGTAAAAATTTTCTCAATACCCAAATCCTGTAGACATGACTCCACATGCCTTCCAATAGTGTCCCCTTTGTGATTAGGAATTAAACAAAAATTTATAATTTTTTTGTGTAATTTCCATTCACAGTCAATAAAGTGTGCAGTAAGACACATATAATTGAAGTTCTGATTGGATGTCCAAGTGTCAGTAGTTAAACTAACCCGCCCAATTTTCTTAAATACTTTCCTCAACTTCTCCTTCTCTTTTTTAAATAGGTTAATACAATCTCTCGCTACAGTGATTCGAGATGGCACTTGGAATCTTGGTTCTAATGATTGACATACTTTCCTAAATCCTTGTCCTTCCACCACCTTAAACGGAACCTCATCACAAATTATCATCTCTGCAATTGCCATTCATACATCTTCTGGATCAAACTTATGTGTAGCTTGTTGATCCTTGGGTCTATTTCTACCAGGGTTTTTTTTTACAAACACCAACATGATGCAACATACTTGATGTACCATGTTTTTTGGGGTGACAAGCATAAGTCTTGTGGCAGTAATTACACCCCGCTTTTGGGTCACTTAATGAACATCCATCTATTTTTGTGAAGTGTTTCCACACCGTTGATGGGTCCTTACTTGCCTTCCTTTTGGGAGGGAGGATGGTGTTGCTACTAGTAGACAAATTAATGTTTGAAGCTAAAGGAGTAGAAATCTCATTATCTCTTAAATTTGTAGGAATGTCACTTCTGAAGGAATCCATGGTATGAACTGACATATAATAAAAATATGAGAAAATAAGAAATTTGACACAGAACCTCAAATTATTAAATAACTGCATAGTTAATAGATGATATAAATATTTAAAAAATAAACTTATAGCAAATTCCCTTAAAGCCGGGTATAGGATGTAAGAGCAGGAAGGGGCTTGAGTTTGATTACCAGTGTTGACAGAAAAGAAAAGTTAACAATTCCGGACATGATTTCTCATGAAAGTATATCAATAAAAACTACTGCGCAGTATTATTACTAATTGGAATGAACAAAATTCAACTAAAAACAGAGGTTGAAAGAAATGAACTTAAGAAATTGCAAAGAGAAATGATCACCATTTTCGGCCACGACTACCATAAGATAACTATCTTAATTATGAAATGCAGGTTGTTAAAAATTCAACCAAAACAAAGGAACATAAATGCAAAAGATTCAAAAAAACTCACCCACAAGTAGGACGGGTTTCATTTGGGGGGTGTGGTCGCAAATTGGAACTATATCTCAGTTACTATACTCGGACCACTTTAACCAAAAGTCCAGGGAATATTCCCTCTTCAGAATTTCACAAGCCCAAACAATCGGACACAGCAACATACAGACATTAGCCCAGAATTTGTCAAAAAGAGAATGAAATGGAGCCCAACTTACCTAGATGTACATTCTTACTGTTACATTTCACAAGTAAATCACCGACGGCACTTTCCCATTGTTATCTCATCAACTTTTTATTTAAAATATAAAAAGAAAATCTCTTTCAATTTATTTTTCTTTAGACGCCTAAAAAAGCAATTGATCCAAGAAATTAGCAAAAGCCAAACACTCACACAAAAACAAAAAACTCTAGTGTACAGAAAATAAAAAATAAAAAAAATATTGGGCATCTAAGGTGTGACGCCCCCAAATTCCGTTTGGGATCGGACGGACATTTGAAGCGTCGAGACATGCAACACAAGGTTACCTGCCCCCGTTCATGACATATAAGATGCAATAATCCTAACATGCATCTAACATTATGCAATATTCGCAGCGGATAATTTTTTTCTTTAGCAATACTATGCACCAAACTGAAAATATCCCAATACTTGAAACATACTTCATACATAAAGATCCATTGAATAACTAAGATCACAGCACTATTCCAAAATAGTTATGATCCAATAGTACTGGAGATGCAACTCCATCGTACAAGTAGTAATTTAACTACTATATTAACATTAACGACGCACCGTCGTTCAGTCGACTGTGTCTAGTTGGTCAGCTCCTAATCCTCCTTCAGGTCCTGTAACAAGATCTACCATTCGGGGGGAATGGTAGTTGGGACTACCACAGTGAGATTTGATTACAAATCTCAGCAAGTTAACAAAAAACTTCCATACAGACTAATGATGCATGTATGACAGTAAAAGCATAAATGCATAATCAAATTCATAAGTAATTAAAGCATAACTTAGCGTACAACATAACATAATTGACATAGCTTAAATTGAATCATGAACTGAACTTGACTTAGCATGAACTTGCTCTGAAACTTGAATTAACATAAAAAATACATACTCCACAGTTGTTGTGGCCCCATGTATTCTACGTGTAAATACATACTCCACAGTTGTTGTGGCTCCATGTATTCCATACAAACTTGACTTAACATTACAAATACATACTCCACAGTTGTTGTGGCCCCATGTATTCTACACAAACTTGACTTAACATTAAAAATACATACTCCACAGTTGTTGTGGCCCCATGTATTCTACAAAAACTTGACTTAACATGAAAAATACATACTCCACAGTTGTTGTGGCCCCATGTATTTTACACATCATAATGTACTCAAGATGAAATGTGACTGGAATACGAAAGGAATGAAGTCCTGACGTAACATAACGTGACTTGAACATAACTTAGAATACATAACCAACTTGAGATAGAAACATTTCGTAACATGGCATAACATATAATAGACAACATATTTAACATGACATACTTGCAACAGTGAATATTACATGACTTGACTCACATGTAATAGATGACATACTTAGCATGACGTACTTGTAATGTACAGTAATACATAACAGAATATATTATGTAACAGATAAAAATTGATGACAGAATAAATTCTGTATAATAGACAATTACATGATAACTTGACATGGCATGACACATATGATAACATACATACATACATTGTAGTTCTTTTACTTAGCACACATACACAGTAGACTGCTAGTAAGTTAAAAGCTAACTTACCTCGATCTCCGCGTTTCTTATAAAACTTCAAGTGCGATCACGAGGAACTGTAATTAGTGATTCTAAAAGTTAGAACTAAATCACTAATAATTTGAAATATGGAAAATACTAACTTAAAGAGTAAAATTTTCATTTTACTCTCTACATGTGGGAAAATGACCGTTTTACCCATAACTTAAGGATTTTGCATACTAACTCTAAAAGTTTCTAAAATTTACATTCCTCATATAAATTTTATCCTAAACTTAAATATCAACTCAGAAAAATTTAAAACAAAACACAACTATGAAGAACACACTATGGTTGAAACATCCATAGGTCATTTCCCTTTATTTTTGTTGCAATTCCTTCCAACTTCAAAACTCATGCTTAAACCAAAATTTTGCAACAAACATCTTCCAATCCTAAGTTCAAAACCATACTTAAAAAATCCATTTAGAAAAAGCTAATAATCAACACCAAACTTTTTTTGTAAAAAGATCCAAGCACTTGAATCACAAGTTTTGACCTTAAATCAAAACATCTCCAAGAATTTCAAAAATAAAATCTTACTTCTAATATATTCATAATACCATCCTAACATCAACCATGCTTTAAATCATCAAACTAAAGTCACCAAAATCACAAAATAACATTTGGAGTTTTTTAGTTTTACACTTAGTCCAAAAACAGAAACTTTTTCCTCAACTAGTTTTGATAAATCTCTTGATCTATGACTTATAAATATATGATCTTCAAACCAAACCATCACATGGTTTAAAAAGATGTCCTAAAACATATATAAGTTTCTAATTCAAGATCACATGGTTAGAAATTAACCAAAACATAAATTTAGCCAAGAATATCCACACTTTGGCTTATTTGAATATCTCTTTGCATAAAATTTCATATCTTTGAAACTAACATCAAATATCTTCAAAATAATAATATAACATGTATATAAGATGTTTAGGATCCTCCAATAAAATTATCAAAGTCATTAGAATAGGTTTAGACCACCAAAGAGTTAAACTTTCTCAAAACAGAAACTGTTTTTCCTCTTCCAGTTTCTAAGTTTCTAAATCTAAGAAAATCTTTCATCAAAACCTTTAATCATGCAAAAATCCTCAACCAATAGTCATATATACATGTTAACAATACTCCATAAAAATTTCGGACCAATATCTATCCATTAGCTTGGTCAAAAACTCCAAACTATAACATATTCTCCAGTTTATCTCCAAGAATGACCTTTCTATAGTTTACACAATATTTGGCTGACCAAATGATCTTCAAATGGGGAAAATAAGATATCCATGTAAACTAGACTCAAAAAGGAACAACTTATATGAAGGAGACTTTATGATAAAACACTTACAAAAGCTTCGAAATGGGTGTACAAAAGACCTCCTAAAAGCTGTCCGAGAGAGAGTGTTTGATAATCTTTTATTGGAATGTGTAATTAGATAATTTCGTGGGGAGAGGTGGCTGGAGATAATTATGGATGAGATATGGAAGAGATGAGGCTGGAGTTGAGAGTTGAGTGTAGTTTTCTCCTACCCAAAATATCTATAAAAGATTATCTCATAATATTTTATCTAATAATATCTATAAAAATCAACTCAAAATATTTTTACCCAATAATATTCATGAAAATTACCTCAAGATATTTCTTTTTATCCAATAATATCTACAGTTTTAAACAGACGTTTTGACCGAAAATATGAAAAAATGTTATTGCGCCATAAGACTTTAAATAACCATCCGAGTCTAATGGCACAAACCATAATACATTTTGACACTTCTAACTATCTCCAATAATTAAAACACACTTCTGATACCATAGTAAATAATAACACTAACTATGTAGTTAGACAAAAACCTATATAATTAATGGATTCGTGAAAACTTATGGGGTTTTCACGAGGTTCTTAAAGTTAATAGAAATTTCACAATTGAATTTCAAGCGGGCTGTTACATAAGGAACAGGTGTTGCAGTGATTTTGCGCAAGACAAGTGCAGGCAGAATTAATAAAAGGAACTCATCAATAATAAAATGGCTGTTTTCTGAACTTTTAGTTTGTATTTATCAGTAAAAGTGAGGAGGATCGAAGATGGTGCATAGTGAAAATCTCTAAGAAGTCATATTCGAAAAGAAACGTTGATGCAAAAACTGAGATAAATGAACATCAGTTTTTTGAACCTTCGTGTTGAGATCGAAGACAACTAAGCCAGAAAGATACCTCAGTTTTCTACAGTTGCTGCCGAGTGCCGTCTCACAGAGATAGAGAGAGGCTAGGTTTTGTTTTACTGAAGAAATGAAGAAGGAAGTTAGTATTTACGGGTTATCGGGGCTAGAATTTTTCGCCCGCTAAAGAAATTGTTTTGACCTGCTACTAATTATAATCCAACTTTTAACGGGTTGGTTGGGTCGGTTCAATCGGGTTGGTCCGGTTATGGCTTTCCTGCACAGGCCTACACGTGAGTGACGTGATAAATCAAAAGTGGCCTGCATCAGAATATCATGTATGGCCTCCATGCAAAAGACTTTTCTAACCTGTCTCTCTCGGTTGCTAGGAGCATAATGCCATTATGGGACGCAGACTTCATTTGCTCATAACAATTAAATATCATTGACAGCTTAATTTCCTCTAATCACATTATAAGAAAAAAAAAAATTTACTATTAAAAGTTTAGAATTAAAATATTATTTCCGACAAAACATACTCATTTGTCAGAACTAACCATTTTAATTGTAAAATTTTAATAATAAAAATTCGTACTTACCGGCTTCTTCGATCCCTCGACAGTGGCGAACGAACAATTATATTTAGGGGCCAATTTTTTTTGTTGGGTGTCACATTTATGTTAGGGGTAATATTAAATATAGTTTTAAAATATATAAATTTTACGTATTTTATTTGAAAGAAAAATAGAGTTTATTATTAAAAATTAATTTTTTTCATGTAAATTTTTAATTTATTTAATTTTTCCAAATAAAATAGCCAAGACTTGTACGTTTTAAGATTATAAATATTATTTCTCTTATGTAAATTAAAAAGAGATTAAAAAGTCATAATTAAATAATTACAAACTATTTTTCTTATAGATCATCAATCTTAAATAATTTTTCTTATATTTTCACATTAGATTCTATATTAAGAAACTCAATATTGTATAACAAAAAATTTTAAGATCCATATTAATAAATTTATTATTTCTCTTAAACTTAATTTTAATTTTAATTTTAGAAAAATCACATATTTAAAAATAGATAATATATAGAAATAAAACAAAAATTTTCGACTATATAAAAAATTAGATAAATAAATATATAAAAATTTTAAAATTTTTTAAAAATTATATAAAAATTATAAAATTTTTTGAAAGAGTCATTTTTTATATTTATAAAATTATATATAAAATATAGGAGAAGAAATTGTCTTCACAAAATTTTTTTGAGTTTTGTTATATACAAGCACAATCTCGTATTAATCTGTATATCAATACTGATTTATTTATATTTAAAATTTAAATTAACACTATTTTTAATAAAATTTACTTTTTAACTAATCATATCATATTGATGTATAAATTAATACATAATTATATTTGTAATTATATTTTTTTAATTTTTTTTTTTTTTTGAGAGAATGGCCCCTATAAAGAATTATGTAATTATCTTTTCCCCTAACATTATGTAATTCCGCCACTGTCTCTCGATGTCAGGGGAAAAGATATTTTGGAGTACTGTTATATGCAACTTGGGCAGATTTTCATGAACAACTGTGAACATCGAGATGGGGACCTGTGGTCCTTCGTGCAGCCACGCAGGCAGGCGCCATACAATCATACAAAGTTGAGAATTGGTGGGGATACCGCCAGGGTGCAATAATTTTTTTTTTTTTTTAAGGAAATGAATATTGGGCTCATAAAATATATAATAAATAATAAAATTTATTTTTTATATATTAATTTAAGTAATGTTGAGGATACTTTGCCTCAATCTAAGGCATAATTCTTGTAATCATTTTAACCTATGATTCTAGCCTAATTCTAAGATATTCTTTCCGTTATTTTCATTGTCAATAATATGTAAATATTCTAGATTGATTCTAAATTGATTTGTAATATTCTCTGGTATGAATATAAATAGATATACGCACCACCTCAAGACGTGTGGTGAATTTTCTTCAAACTCTCTCATAGTATCACAAGCAGTCTTGACTTAACATCCCTCGATCCTTCAACCTCACCATGGCTACCGAATTCAACCCCACCCTCCTTCCTTTCAACACCATGATTCACATGGTTACAATCAAGCTCTCATCCTCAAATTATCTCTTATGGAAAAGCCAACTCCTTCCCCTTCTCAAGACTTACTCGGGCATGTAGATGGAACACTTGAGCCTCCTCCCCGATCTGACCCACCCAACTCTCAGACACCTAATCCCAAACACCTGGCGTGGAAAATCACTGATCAAAGGCTTCTCAGCCTTCTTCTCTCTTCCCTCGTCGAGGAGGCCATGGCCGAAGTTGTCGGGCTCTCCACCTCCCGCGAGGTCTGGCTCGCACTAGAGAATACTTTCAGTCATTGATCCAAAGCTCTCAAGATTCGTCTCAAAGACGATCTTCAACTGATGAAGCGTGGAACACGCTCTCCTCCAATCGTGGCTCTGGCCGCAACTTCTCTGGCCAAGGACGTCGCCCTCTACGGTGTCAGATTTGCCGGACTGAAGGCCACTATGCCGATCGCTGTCATCAGAGGTACACTCTGCAAGACAACTCTGCTCACCTTGCTGAGGCTTTCAACACCTCATGCTCATTGACTGCAAATGAGGCCACCGACTGGTATTTGGACACAGGGGCTTCGGCCCACATGACCACCAGCCCATCCACTTTGGATAACTCAAATAATTACACTGGTAAGGATTGTGTAATTGTAGGCAATGGTGCTTCCCTACCTATTACTCACACTGGTACCATTTCTCCTAACCCAAATATCCATTTACTCGATGTTTTGGTTGTTCCTCGCTTAACCAAAAATCTTTTGTCTATTAGTAAATTAACGTCTGATTTTCCTTTATCTGTCACTTTTTCTAATACCTCTTTCACTGTTCAGAATCGCCAAACGGGAAGGGTAGTGGCAACCGGTAAACGAGATGGAGGCTTATATGTGCTAGAGAGTGGACATCCTACCTTTATTTCTGTTTTTAAAAATAAGTCGCTTAATGCTTCATATGATTTATGGCATGCTCGTCTTGACCATGTAAATCATTCTATTATTTCTCTTTTAAATAAAAAAGATCATCTTCATCTTACATCTTTATTGCCTTCTCCAAGTCTTTGTAGTACATGCCAAATTGCAAAAAATCATCGTTTGCCTTATTCACGTTCTGAACATCGCTCATCTCATGTGTTGAACCTAATTCATTGTGATATATGGGGGCCTTCCCCTATTAAATCCAATTCAAGGTATGTCTACTATGTTCTTTTTATTGATGATTTTTCTCGCTTCACTTGGTTATATCCATTGCGTTTAAAATCTGACTTTTACGATATTTTCCTTCAATTTCAAAAATTTGTGGAAAATCAATATTCTGCTCGTATCAAAATTTTTCAAAGTGATGGCGGTGCAAAATTCACTAGCAATCGTTTTCAAGCGCATCTCCGCAATGCTGGCATTCATCATCAACTTTCTTGCCCATACCCGCTCAAAACGGTCGCACTGAAAGAAAACATCGTCATGTGACTGAGACTGGCCTTGCTCTTCTTTTTCACTCTCATCTTTCTCCTCGCTTCTGGGTTGACGCTTTCAGCACTGCAGCCTACATCATCAACCGCTTGCCTACACCACTTCTTGAAGGTAAGTCCCCCTTTGAGCTTCTTTATGGTTCCCCCCCCCCAAATTATGAAAATTTCCGTCCCTTTGGTTGTCGCGTTTATCCTTGTTTGCGTGATTATATGTCTAACAAATTTTCTCCTCGCAGCATTCCCTGTATTTTTCTGGGGTATAGCCCCTCCTACAAAGGGTTTTGTTGCCTTGATCCCACCACTTCTAGACTATACATCACTCGACATGCCCAGTTTGATGAACATCACTTCCCCTCTCTCGCCACCTCTCAAGCTCAGCCTCCCTCATCTCTCCAATTTTCCAATTTTTTGGAACCTTGCTCATCCCCTACCGACACATCTTCCTCTTACCCCGAGCACCCTTATCCTACCATTACTCCATTCGGATCTAATCCATGTGTTATTTGTACTGATCCAATGGATGAGTCTGTGCAGGGTGTTGACTCTTTTGCAGGTTCTTCCCCGATGGCCTCAGCCTCTAGACCATCTCCTGTTGAGTCTGACACCGCTTCCCCAGTTCATGATCTCCCTCCAGCTCCAGCATTTCCATTGGGTTCTCAACCTATGCTTACACGAGCCAAAGCTGGCATTTTCAAAACTCGCCACCCGGCGCATCTTGGTGTCTTGGGCTCATCTGGTCTTCTTTGTGCTCTTCTTGCCTCTACTGAGCCCAAAGGCTTCAAAACCGCTGCCAAGAATCCTCCCTGGCTTGCTGCCATGGATGAAGAAATGCAAGCTTTGCAAAACAACCGCACTTGGATTTTGGTCCCTCCGCCTGCTAACACCAACATTGTGGGATCCAAATGGGTGTTCAGGACCAAATATCTCTCTGATGGTTCTATTGAGCGTTTCAAAGCTCGTCTTGTTGCCAAGGGTTATACACAGGTACCTGGTTTTGACTACACTGATACTTTTAGTCCTGTTATCAAGGCTACCACTATTCGTGTTGTGCTATCCCTTGCTGTCGCTAACCAATGGCCCCTTCGCCAAGTTGATGTTAAGAATGCCTTTCTCAATGGCACTCTCACTGAGCATGTGTACATGGAGCAGCCTCCTGGCTATGTTGATCCTCGCTTCCCTAATCATGTATGTTAGTTAAAGAAAGCTCTTTATGGTCTCAAGCAAGCGCCCCGTGCTTGGTTCCAACGCTTCAGCTCTTTCCTCATTCAGCTTGGTTTCTCTTGCAGTCGAGCTGATACTTCACTATTTGTCTTCAGTAAACACTCTGACATCATTTACTTGCTCCTCTATGTTGATGACATTATTATTACTGGCAACAACTCCTCTCTCATTCACAGATTTACCTGCAAGCTCAACTCTGAGTTTGCCACCAAGGATCTTGGTCCCCTCAGCTACTTTCTTGGCCTGGAAGCTTCACCAACTCCCGATGGCCTTTTTATCAGTCAACTGAAATATGCACGAGACATTCTTACTCGAGCTCAGTTACTTGACAGTAAACCAATCCACACCCCTATGGTTGTCTCCAGCACTTGTCTGCAGAAGGTCCTCTGTTCTCGGATCCCACTCATTACAGATCTCTAGTTGGCGCCCTCCAATACTTGACCATCACGCGCCCAGATATTGCTCACACCGTCAACTCTGTTAGTCAATTTTTGCATGCTCCGACAACTGATCATTTCCTCTGTTCTCGGATCCCACTCATTACAGATCTCTAGTTGGAGCCCTCCAATACTTGACCATCACGCGCCCAGATATTGCTCACACCATCAACTCTGTTAGTCAATTTTTGCATGCTCCGACAACTGATCATTTTCTTGCAGTTAAGCGAATTCTTCGCTACATCAAGGGCACTCTTCATTTTGGTCTCAATTTCCGCTCCTCTACTACTCCCAGTGCTCTACTTGCTTACTCTGATATTGATTGGGCAGGATGCCCTGATACTCATCGATCTACCTTCGGTTACTCCATCTATCTTGGCGGAAATTTAATTTCTTGGAGTGTTAAGAAACAAGCCACTGTCTCTCGCTCCAGTTGTGAGTCTGAGTAACGAGCCTTTGCTCATGTTGCCGCTGAGCTTCTTTGGATCTCACATCTTCTTCAAGATCTACATGTGTCCCTCCCTCAACGGCCTCTCCTTCTATGTGACAATAAAAGTGCCATATTTCTGAGTTCCAACCCAGTCTCCCATAAGCGGGCTAAGCATGTTGAATTGGATTATCACTTCCTTCGTGAATTTGTTGTTTCTGGCAAACTTCATACTCAATTCATCCCTTCTCATCTACAGGTTGCTGACATCTTCACCAAAAGTATTCCTTAACCACTTTTTGAATTTTTTCGATCCAAGCTCCGCGTCTATTCCAACCCGACGCTTAGCTTGCGGGGGGGTGTTGAGGATACTTTGCCTCAATTTAAGGCATAATTCTTGTAATCATTTTAACCCATGATTCTAGCCTAATTCTAGGATATTCTTTCCGTTATTTCCATTGTCAATAATATATAAATATTCTAGATTGATTCTAAATTGATTTGTAATATTCTCTGGCACGAATATAAATAGATATACGCACCACCTCAAGACGTGTGGTGAATTTTCTTTGAAATCTCTCAAGTAAATTAATTTTTTTTTTCTTATAATTTTCAAATGATTAATTGAAATTAATATTTTTGTACTTTTTCATGTCATCTGACTGTGTCTCCGACTCTCCAGCATTTCTCTTTCTATACATATACATATACATATATATATATATATATATATATTTAAAATTGGACCTTGTGATAATATGATAACGGCCTGATGATTATGATCTATTAATTATGAATTTTTTTTATTTATAAAGAGAAGAATTGGTCTCAAATTGATTTGTAAATTTAAATATATAAAATATATATTTTTGAAAACACTGGTACTAGTCTTAATTTATAATCTTTATTGTGCGAGTCATAAAGTCTTTACAGTCTCTCTCAACTCGTGCCTATCTGTCTTCAACGAAAGGTACTTCCTTTCATTTGCCCTCCACTCCAGCTTACATTCCAATTAAATTCGAACTCCTATCGTTACTCTCTTATAATACTCCTAACTCCTCCGTACTACTTTTTCAGCCATTTGTGTACGTACTACTTTCACTTGTTAATTAGATATATATGTTGTGAAATTGGTATTTTCGTTGAAAAATAAATATGTTTCTTGTTCAGCTTCTTTTTGTTTAAATCATCATTACCGTTTGCTCTGCAACTTTTCCTTCCGGAGCCCTTGAACTGCCCGATGATGAAACACTCGCATGACACACAAATATCTCAAAGCCTTTTTTTTCTTAAATCGGTTATATATAGTCCGCTCTGGCAGGAGTGAATTAGATTAATTGATTTGTTAGATTAAATGGATTTGTTAGCTTACTAATTGTGGAATGTAATTTACGGTTCAAGTTTTACGTTACATATTCAATTAATCATTAAGTTGGGAAAGAAGGATTGGGACTTCTCTAAGAGCATTCTCACCTTTTTCCAAACAGATTTTGATTTTATCTCATCTTTGGATAAATGTGATCCCCTTTTTTTGTTTTTTTTTTTCGTTTTTTGTTCTCGAGGATGAAATGGTATACATTTGTGGTGTATTGCAATTTTTTCTCTGAAATGGTATGGTCTTCACATGCTGTATCTACGTATTGATTCTCTAAAATGGTATTACATTTTTTTCTCTGTTTTGGCATATTCTTGAGTTCCAAAGCTTCATTTAGTCTTGGAGGATGCTTGATTTTTTTTTCCTGTTGATGGGCTGTGTATTTTTTAGGGGCACTGAACAAATGCTTCAGCTTCTTCTAGTTCATTTCTCAAAAAGCTATGTTTTGTGATTTTGGATTCGGTTTTGTGAAACATTCTTTTAAGACTACAAGTAGTTGTATCTATACTAATTTGTTCTTAGTTTTGAGCTTTTTTACTCTGCTATTCCTTAGTTAGTTATAGCCAATATGAAACTTATTGAAAAGCTTTTCTTTTCTTGCTTTTGGAAGTGGAGCCCTATTATATATGTACCAAATTTCTCCAGCTTTAATCTCTCCATTCTCAAGTAAAACATCTGCCCAACATGAAAACACAAGCCTATCAGCACCAGCTATAACCTTAAACTGAAATTCAATTGAACATTTGAGCTTAACAACACAAATGACTACAATTTTCTCATAGTATAAACTAAATGATCACATTCACTACTTTTAATTAACTTAAGTTTTTTGGATAGTTGATCATTCAAAGTTTGGTGTATTTTGTCATTACTACCACTACAATCTCATTTGTTCTCTGTGTGGGTATTCCCTACCATCTCATCTACATTTATTTTGGGGTGTACTTTGGAACATCTCCTCCTCGACTCTTCCACAGTTCTTCAACATAGGCTCCTCCTTAGTTTCCATAATAACCTGAAGAAGTTCCAAAGAGGTAGCTGCTGGATCCAACTCCCGACAACCCTTTGGAGCGTTACGAGCTTCTTGGCCTGTAAGCAAGTAATTAGGGACCTGACGAGAAAAGTGAAACATTTCTTCTTTGGAAATCCTTCTAACCTCCTTGGGGTCCATGTGCCTTTGAAACACTGTCTTGAAACCGGTAACTTTAATAAGAGGAACAACAGACACACCTTATTCCACATTAAAGTCATCAAGCAATTCCACCATGTCATATTTGTGTATCAAGTCATCTGGTGTATGCTCATTCCTGAGGAGGACCAATTTCTATGCAGAGCCCAAACTTCTCCCTCTCTTGGATATATGCAAATGACCCCACGAGTGCCTTTTGTCCACATAACCTTGTGAGAGAAAGAGTTTAATGTTTCCGTTGTTTCCTGTCTGGCAATCCTAAAATCCCCAAATGTTTTTGAGAAACCTATCCAGTCTATTGGGCCCAATTCCTGATTGACATAGGTTCAACATCCTGTTGATCTGTATCATCCTCCATACGGTTAGAGATAGAATTGTTTAGCTGTCTTTTATTGCTAACATCTGACTCACCCTCCTTATGCAGGTCATATGTGTCACCATTAACCACTCTTGGGTATTTTGGGTCTATATAAGGGGCTTGGAGCGACACTCTTGGTATGCTTCTGTAGTTAATTCCAAGTGTGTACATGCTAAGCCCTTTTCAGTGTATGGTTGATTGCTGTTTGGTTGCTAATGCAGGGTGTTGGGCCAAGTATAGCAATCGGTTTTTCAGTATATGAGACCTTGAGATCTTTCTGGAAATTGTATAGGTAAATCACATCATAAGTTGTTTATGTAATTTTACTGTTCTGACGTGACTTCTTACAATTGCTATTGCTAGTGTCCTTTTTTTGGTTCTAAAACATAAATTTGTTGTCTTTATATCAGGCCTGGTGATTCTACTGTCCTTGTAAGTCTAACTTGTGGAAGTCTTTCAGGAATTGCATCATCAACAGGTGAGTGATCTTAGACCTTCTACGTCCGAAGCTTTTCATGAGTTTTGAGAGTGCTTCTAGGTTTCTTGTTATTTTGATCTCAAAAATATTGTCCATCATGTGAGCATGATAACACAGCTCGTTGCTGTAGTTGTGAACGTCTAGAGGTAATCATCCAAGATGTAGAACATTTTTCTTTTATTACCTTATCTCCAAAATGTTTTCCTAAGTGGAAGAGATGAATATTAATTCAAATTGATCTGCATACCTTTCCCCTCTATTTTTGTCCCCTTGAAGTCTTGGAACACAATATGCTACTCTCTGGAAGATGGGCGACGTTTATGCTTAGAGTGCATGGAATCTGCTATCATGGATACTGGTGATTGTCAACCCCTTTACCATGTCATAAGAGATTATTATGAAGGACTGAACATGAAATTAGATTAGCAAATTCCAGTGCTTCTGGTTGAAAGACAAGTACTTAATGAAGCCATTGTTGGGGATCGGAAGAATGTAATGAATGATCTCTTGGTGTCTGTATTTTATTTATTTTTCATGGAAATTCTCAAATTTTGAAATGTGAGGCCTTTGTATTATAGGTTGATGTTATGAAATGTTATTATTGATCTTTTCTTTATATGTTATTTCTCCAAAAGAAAATTATTCCAGGAAGCTATAGAGTGTATTTGTAAAAGGAAACTTTCATGTCAATAGCACAAAAATTTTAAAACTGATTTTATAATTGAGAAATAATAATTTAAAATAAAAATTAAATTATTAATTAATATATAGAGTATATTTGTAAAATATTAAAAAAATAAAAAAAAATTATTATTTAAATAATAATATAATATTTAAAATAGTTAGTCTAATATCTAACTAAATCCTCAAATTTTAATCAAAATTTAGACTTGCTAGCCGTCGTAATGCTCTCAAACGGAAAAAGTCGTACATTATCCATTCGCGTCAGCGCCCACAAACATTGAACAAATATGTTTAATTAATTACAAAATTGACAGTCAAAATGCGTTCACCTCACGTAACTTGATTGGTTGAATATTCGCAAGACTAGTTGCCTACAATTAAGAGTATTAGTATTGATTTTATCAAAATCAATATATCTTTAAATTTTAATAAATTTATTTAAAATAAACCTATATTAAATTTATAAAAAAGATATTTAAAAAATTTTAAGTTATAATATTTATTATTTTTCTTCCAAATTTAAAAATCTATTGTTCTACCTTTAAATTAATATTTTATTTTAATTTTAATAAGTAATGATTTTATTTTATTTTATTTTAAATTAGGTAGAAATCAATTATTTAAATATTAAATTAAGCTATTAATATCAATATGATTAATATAATTATAAAATATGAAGAAAAAATAAAAAAATATTATTATTAAAAAAATAATATTATATTATTATTTTGATGAATTTAATAATTAATCTAATTTGAAATTTTAGATACACAAATTTTAAATTTATAAAAAATTTATATTTTTTTATCAAATTTTAAAAATAAATACGATGAATCTAATTTCAGTGCTCTAATGCACGTGACTAGAACTAGAAGGTCCTGAGTGTGCATGGCCCACATGATAAATCAAAGTGGACTGCATCAGTATCTGATGCACGGCCTCCACGCAAAAGACTTTTCTAACCTGTCTCTATCGATGCAGGTGGCTAGGAGCATAATGCCATTATGAGCCGCGGACATCATTTGCACATAACAAATAAATATCATGACAGTTTAGTTTTCTCGAACCAGCTTCTTCGATCCCTCCAACTGGGGGCAGATTTTTATAAACAACTGTGGACATCGAGTTGAGGACCTGTGGTCCTTCACGCAGCCACGCAAGCAGGTGCTGTACAACGATACAAAGTTGAGAATTGGTAGGGATACCGCCAGAGTGCAATAAATTTTTTTTTTTTTTTTTTTGTAAGAAATGGATATGGGACCATAAAATATAAAATAAATATTAAAATTTAATTTTTATATACTAATTTAAGTAAATAGTGATTTCGCATTAGATATAATATCATACCAGATATCATTATCGAATCTTCATTTTACATTTCATTAAATTAATTAAATATTTTATTTATCGAATTTCTTACAAAGAGAAAGTCAGACGCATACGTAAGTAAAAAAATTAAAATATAAAATAAATAATAAAACATATTTCTTCCTAACAACTTAATATATTTTATTTCACAATCTGTTTTCAGCAACTAATGTTGACAATTAGTTGCGATTTTCCAATTTTAGGCATTAAATTCTTGGTCTCAAATTGATTAGTAAATTTAAATATATATTTTTTGGAAAAATATGCCTAAATGTGCCGACTAGCTAGTACTAGTCTTGATTTATAGTCTCTATTGTGCATAATGTCTTTGCAGTCTCTCTCAACTCGTCGCTATCTATCTCCACCTAAAGGTCCTCAACTCCTTTCATTTTCTCTCCACTACTGCTTACATCCAAATTAGATTCAAACTCCTATCGTCACTCTCTAATAATTCTCTGAACTCCTATCGTCACTCTCTAATAATTCTCTGAACTCCTTCGTACTACTTATTCAGCCATTTGTGTACTACTTTCACTCTTTAATTGGGTATGTTGTGGAGTTGGTATTTTCTTTGGAAAATAAATATGTTTCTTGTTCGGCTTCTTCTTGCTTCAATCGTCATGACCGTTTGCTTTACAACTTTTGCTTCCGGAGCCGATAAACTGCCCGAAGATGAAGGTATAAACTTACATGACACACACATATATCTCAAAGCCTTTTTTTTTTAATCGATTATATATAGTCCGTTCTAGCCATGAGTGAATTTGATTAATTGGGTTTGCTAGCTTAATAATTGTGGAGTTTAATTTACAGTTCAAGCTTTAGGTGACATATTCAATACGTTGGGGAAGAAGGATTGGAACTTCTCTAACCCCTGTAATAGTTCTGTACCTTCAAGTGAATCTATATCATTGCCAGCCGGCATAAAAGAGTATGCTGCTGTTAATTGCAGCAACTGCGTCGTCAATGGCAACCAGTCATACCGCGTTGTGAGCATGTAAGTTGTCATCTCTCTTTTTCTAATCATCTTAATGACGAGCTATTTCCTAAGTCTCAAAATTTTCTTTTGGGGGAAAATACATATCATTAGCAGAAAAACATTACAAATTCTTAATGTGATATGCTTAATTTATTTTACAGTAAAATGTATTTATAATTTAACTTATTCATGAACTTGTATAATTTTTTTCAGATATTTTATTTTCAAACTTCAATCACTAAAACATAAAACATTTTTTTGTTTTAAATTTTTAAGTATTTCATCTAATTATTAACTTTCAGATTGAATATCTAAAATGGATTTTCAATTCATCTTAACTCATCTAATCATTATAATTTTATTAAATTTTAACATAAAATATAATAAATAATTTAATTTTTTTTTAATTTTAAAATAATAATATTAAAAAATATTATTTTAATAATTTTTTTTTTATTTTAACTTAACTTAATTCAACATCTAAACGCAGCTAAATAATCATACAAGAAAACTTCAAAGTCAATCTCTCATATCTTTATAAAAATAGAAAAGCTGATTAGGATGTGTGGCCCTTATTACTGTATTATTATATATTATAATATATTACATTATATTATATAATATATTAAAAAAATTAGACTAGAATTGATAAAATTAAAAATAAATATATATAATATATTAAAAAAATTAGACTAGAATTGATAAAATTAAAAATACGGATTTAAGAATGTAATTGGTGTGGTATTGATTTTTTAAATTTTAAAATTAAGATATACCTATTTGATTTTAAAATATGTCAAAAACCTCCTTAATAGTTTTGGCTAGTTTCAGCGTTCCAGGCTGAAAAGGGTAATGCCACGTATAAGTTTAAAAAACTACTAATCACATGAGTCATAGCTTCTACGCTAAACTGATCAAACTTTTATAAATTAATTCTTTTCATCTTAATTCTTTTATTATTTTTTTACAGATTTTTCATCTTACGTGACTATTTAAACGAGGCCTTATAACATTTTATAAAATAAAAAGACTACTCTCCATTTTATTTTTCTTACCAAATAGTAATTCCTAAGTACGATTTTATTAATTGGTTGTAGAAAAAAAAAAGTATGATTTTATTCTCAAATTAGTGTGCAGAGTAGACCATCCACTTACTTAAACACTAAAATTTGATTTTTAAAATTCAAATATGAAAGTTTTTCTTTCAAATTAAATCAAGTAATATAAACACTTTAATACATGTGTTATCCACACAACCTTATTAATAAGTTTCTTTTTCCATAGCAAATACGTCTTTATTGGTTTTCATGTTCTTTTTATATTACTTCATTGGCTAATTATGATTTAGAGAAATAACATTTGTAGTCATATGGTGTGCAAGTATCGTGCATATTTTTTTTTAGGGTAATGATACACTTACCACTCTTTCACCACTATTTTACCACTTGTAGTGTATTTATTTTTTTATCATTTTCTTTTAAGTATTTTTTTAACATCCTTAGCTATTAAGAAAAAATTTTAAAAATATATAATTTTAGTGATAGTCACTTGCCTAATCATTAAGTAAAAGAAAAATTTTAAAAAAAATTAAAAAATTAAAAAGAGTGGTAAAAGGGTGGTAAAATAGTGGTAAGGCTATCATTATTCTTTTTTTTTTAAATGAATAAAAACGGATCAATGTGAAAAAATTAATTTTTTAGAAGTAGGTCTCGCTCTTTTTCAAAATGAATGTACGGCTCTTGTACAACTTATAATTATATGTAGTATTATCCTAAATTTATATATGCTATCCTATTTCATTATATGGTACAAAATAGTTTCTTTATATAGAGATGCATGCTGTTTATTATAGATTTTATCATCATCAATTACACATTTTGATATAATATAGTTAAGTAATTATCTATTTAAGTAGTGAAATCATTCAACGCATGTCACGTAAAGTATAATTGTATTTAATAAAATTAAAGATAAAGAATAGTATTACTCTTTTAATATGGCTATAGTCTTAAAAATCAAGATTTAGTTGCTATATATATATATATATGTATGCATTGTGTAATGTGAAAGTTAAGCACAATTATTGAAAAAAGAGTACTAGTGATAGAGAAGTCTTTTACACTTTGTTTTAAATTGACGACATTTTTATAAAATAATGATACTTAAGCAGTTTGTTTTATTAAAATGTCCTCAGCTTAAGATAAAGTTTTGAAACAGTTTTAAAAAATGGTTATATTTTTTATCATTTTCTTGTGATAGAAACATAATTATTTTACAACCTGTTTCAAATTTTTACAACCTGTTCAAATTCATAACATTTTTATAAATAATGATGCTCCTATAGTTACAATTATGTTTTATAAAAATATTTTTATTTTTATCATTTTCTATTTGGCTTTCAGACTTCTCAAAGGACAAAATTTAACCGGCACTCTTCCTCCAAATTTGGTGGAGTTACCTTGCCTGGAAATACTGTAAGTATATTGTACTTGTATTGTTTTCTTTCATAAATTAACTTGCCTATATATTGGAACTCATTTCTTGATCTCACTTTGTCGTATCTGCAGTGACCTCACTCGCAATTACCTTAAAGGTTCAATCCCGTCGGAATGGGGCTCCATGCCAAATATGACCCAAATGTACTCTTACTTCTTTGTATATACAAATTTCAAATATATAAATTTTGTACAAATTCTTTATAAAATGTGGGTTACTTTTACTTATAAAATAATAGTTTTTTTTTTTTTTTTTACATTTTTTGAAATAGAGTTTACTTTTTTACAAAAGATTGTGTAGAATTTATTTATGGGGGATTTGTTCAAATAACTTCTGTATTCACGTGTCAGTGTAGGTTAACCCAGTTTTCATGTGCATGTAGCTAACTGTACGTTATAATATATATATATATCATTATAAGTAATTATTAGTGTCTTTAAGTTTAAAGGCATATTTAGATGTTTAAAGCATTTTTAAATTTTGTGAATAGTAATGAAATAGTTTAAATAAAAATATTTTATTAAATTTTAGGAAGAGAGAAAATTTTGAATAAAAATATATTTCAAAATAACTATTGTATTGGAGTTTGTGAAAATGAATATATAAAGTTAAAAAATTGTTTGAGTTATAGTTTTTTATTTTAAAATTTGTAAAAGTTGTATTGAATTTTGTGTTTTGAGTATTCATGATTAGGTAATGATTAGATTAAAAATTAAAAAAAATTTTGTATTTTAATGATGTTAGAAATTTAGAGATTTTGAGAATTTTAAAAATACTCATTTACTGTATTAAACATGCCCTAAGTTTTCTTGATTCTTGAACCAATACTTCCTTGTACTTGGAGGATTTTAACATAAGGGGTCTTATCGCAGTTCCCTTTTAGGAAACCGATTAACGGGTCCTATCCCCGGAGCTCTTGCAAACATCAAAACTCTCAAAAGTTTGTGAGTTTCAATCTCACCTAATCTCGTTTCAATATTTGAAGAGTTTTTTCAGAATATTATTAATTACTGTTATCAAGGAATTCGGTTTTCTTCTTCGTAGGGTAGTCGAGTTCAATCAGCTTTCTGGAAATCTTCCTCTAGAGCTTGGGAATATGCCCTCCATAGAAAGGCTGTAAGATGATTTTTATATTCTGAATTGCGAGTTCCATCTAATCTCTTATTTTAGGCAATAATTACTTAGATTGG
The DNA here is from genome assembly GCF_018687715.1 of Carya illinoinensis. Lineage (NCBI taxonomy): Eukaryota > Viridiplantae > Streptophyta > Magnoliopsida > Fagales > Juglandaceae > Carya > Carya illinoinensis. The sequence continues at coordinate 28,315,532 of NC_056763.1, forward strand.
ATTTTTTGGATAAAAAAATGTTGAATCCTGATAATATTGCTGATAATTAAGCCATTGGATGGATTAGTACTTTTACTTGCATATTTATATTTAATCTGTTGTTTTCGATCGTAGTTTTCTCAGCTCGAATTATTTTACTGGGGAGCTACCTCCGTCATTTGCAAATTTGACCACATTGAAAGATTTGTAAGTTTCTAATTATTTCTTTCTATATCGAGTTTTCCACGTGCCGAAATTATAAGTTATTGATTTTTGTTCTTTGAGATACCTATGACAGTTTTTATTTTTTGTCTTGTCCATCAATGATCAAACGTAAATGTAGTCGGATCAGTGACAATCAATTTTCTGGACAGATTCCCAGTTATATTGAAAACTGGAAAAACCTCGAGAAATTGTGAGACCTTATATATTCCTATTTTTAACTTTTGAAAAGATTTTGTTGTTATTATATTACAAAAATGGTATATTATCTTGACTCATAAAATCCAAATATGGCAACAACAGATGTATTCAGGCAAGTGGTTTGAAGGGGCCAATTCCTCACCTTGATCTTTTGGAAAACTTAAGTGACTTGTCAGTATGAATCCCTATTAATCTCACAGCTATATATACATATAATCATCTCGGTATAATATGATTTGCACAGCTAATCTTTGTTGAATTTTGACATACAGGAGAATTAGTGACTTGAATGGATCTAAAGTAACTTTTCCACTGAAAAACATTAACGTAGCACAATGGAAAATACTGTGAGTCCAATGTTTCAGCAGCATAATTTTCCAAAGTAATGTACGATCCTTATGGCTAGCTACGTTACTCAAGTCTTACATAATTATTTACTTCTTTTTTTTTCAAGGATGTTGAGGAATTGCAATCTTACTGGACTGCTACCCGATGCAATATCATCTCCCCAGATAAAGGAGTTTCAAATCTTGTCAGTATACTACTTCTTGATCATCTTCCACTATTTCCCAGCCCGTTTTACGATATTTTAGAAACCTTCGTGAAATTAATAACCTTGATTGAAAGAAAATTTAATTCAGTTATATTTTAGGGTTCATATATTTATTTTCTTATCCAGTTACTTATAAATTCTCCTGCAGAGATCTCAGCTTCAACAGACTAAGCGGACAAATTCCAAGCAGCTTTGGAAATCTAACCTATGTTCAAAGCATGTAAGCAATATTGTAGAAAGAAATTATAGATTGATTTCATTCAAATTAAAGCTTACATCGCATAGCTAAGTATTGGCATGTTGGGGATGTAAAAGGCCCATTAATTTAGAATAGCCTGATCAATTAAGCAATCTCTCAACCCACTTTTCCAGTTTGTTCACTCTTAATATAATGTAATCATTAAAACGCGTGCCCTGTATTATTATTTATAAGCGTTTTCAACGTGTTAAAAAATCTGCATAGTGAGGTACAGCCGCACACATTAATGACTTAGCTCATCACATGTAAATATCACTGATTTAGTCATTTCAATATCTTAAAATCGAAATTTATCACATTAAACTGATAAAAAGAAATAAATTTAATTATTTATATTTGTCGTTACAAGATTTTTCTCGTCAGAGCAATTTTACACGATGAACGCTGGCTGTAATGCACAAAACTACGTATGTAATGTGCTGACTGGTTGATACTGTTTCTGTACAGATACTTAACCGGCAACTTGTTCACTGGACAAATACCTGATTGGATACTGAATGGAGGAAAAAAGATGTAAGCTTCTCCGCCAAATTCCATATTTATATTTGAGCTTTCCTGGATGCGCGGTAGGCTGGCATTTAAGACTATTATATATAATTAATTAGCATGATAACAAGGCTGCAGGCTTGACACTACTCGTGTAGTTATTTTTCATCAGCGTATGATCAATAAGAAAGCGTTCGCTCTATGAGACTTTTTCCTGGATTTCTAAGCTCAAAGAAGAGTTCTTAGATCTAGCATTTGGAAATTCTGCTTCATAAATACACTACGTACTGATCATCAGTATCACAATATCCCAATTACTAGCTTAAAAATGGATGAATGAAAAAATGTTCTCACCGAAACCAAGTTCTGTGAAATTTTACTAATTCTAATATCTCTTTTTAAATTCGAGACTCATATATTTGTATTATTTCTGTATTTGGTCATCCAAGTTGAAGGGAAAGAACTAGCCTCCTTACTGGTTTCGAATCGAAGGTTCTGGTTTGTTTATGGGATTGGTAGCAAACATAATTATGACTATGACGAAGATCATGCTGATCATTTTAGGCAGTATTTGCTAATTATTAGCTTATGATAATTAATTGATAATCAGCATATCCCATTAAGAGTAATGGATTAATGAGCTTGCAATTGTAAGCTTAATCTTTTGGACAATACACAAGAACGAATTATATTTGAAGAATAAGAAGAATATTTTGAATCTGATATATATGATCTCTTTCCAAGAAGTTGATGATCTGTCATGTAAAGTAAAAGTACTTCTGATAATTAGATCATGCTGCATTATGGAAGTCGATCAATGAAACACATTGCATCTTTTGTGTGCAGCGATCTTTCATATAACAAGTTTAATTTTACAATTCATAAAGGATCGGAATCATCAATATCAAATTCATGTCAATATCGGGATGGGTACGTATGTAAGACTTTCATCTAATAATTATATAAGACGCACAAGCATGCATTGTCACATATACTCACTGAACTTTTATCTTGGTGTTATTTTCCTCAGGATCAACTTGTTCGCAAGCTCCTCGATGGACAATATTGAAACGTAAGTATCGATTTGTTGTGTAAGTTTTTCTGAAGTCAACTTTCTTGTGATATAGACACAAATCCAATTTTGTTGATGTTACATATTAATGCTAACTTGTTGATCTGGATCTTCATCGTCTTACGCACGTACCAGTAGCAATATTGTTTCATGTTTGAGGAGCTCGCTGCGTTGTCCCAAACGTAAGTTGAAATCTCATATAGATTAATCTATATTAATGTTAAATCCTCGTGGTTACGTTTGGGTCAGTAGTGTATGTACCATCCAAATTTATAGCCAAAATGCGTATAATTTCTTATCAGCAATATGACATTTTGCTTAGCAAAACTTCTTACAGTTAGTAAATATATATATATATAGATTTTTAAAAACAAACAAAAAAATTGACTGAAAAAAATAGGTGAAAAACCATAGGTTGAAAACTCGTCTGAAATTGTAGAGGTTTCCTTCCTTTTTTCCCTTTTTTTTTTTTTAATGAAATTAGGCCTGTTTTGTCTACCAGGTGAACACGTGTGGCTAAAATGTTGCTTTTTGTCTCAGGTGCCCGGTACAAGCTTCATATCAATTGCGGCGGAGGAAAAGTTACTGTTAATGAAAGTACTGTATTTGATGCAGATGATACAAATCCAGGGGGAGATTCAAATTTCTTCCTCGCACAAGATCAGTACTGGTCGTCTAGCAGCACTGGGCAATTCTTAGACGATAAACGCCCCAAAAAAGATTTCATTTTGTCAAATTTATCCAGACTCTCTACGAACACGTCCAATCCCGAACTGTACACGACAGCGCGCTTTTCTCCTCTCTCTCTTACTTATTATGTCTTTTGTTTGGTAAGTGGGAATTACACAGTAACGCTCCATTTTGCGGAGATAGTGTTCACTGATGATGAAAAGTATAGCAGCTTGGGAAGACGTATATTTGATGTTTACATTCAGGTTAATTGTTATTACCACATGATACTTCCATGCATCTTCTTCCTTAAACCAATTTCCTGTGTTAACATTGGTGCTAGCTAGCATGAAACAATATTTGTTAATGCATGAACCTGTACTTAATGGATTCAAATATTATATATATTGTAGGGAGAGCGAGTGCTGATGGATTTCGATATTGTAAAAGCGGCAGGTGGGGTTCGTAAGCCATATATACAAAGTTTTAATGCTGACGTGAATAGTACCCTAGAGATCCGTTTCTACTGGGCTGGGAAGGGGACAACTGATATCCCATCCAAAGGAGACTATGGTCCTCTTATTTCAGCCATTTCTGTGGACTCTGGTAGAAAAGGTTTTCTGTCTAATATTGAGCTCTTGCATTCACTTCTAATGGCCTGGTTTGCTCACGTATCTAAGCTTTTGATTTTACTTTTCTTCAATTCTATGGATAATTTAAGGCAGAATGATGACGCACATACTTCTTGGAACATGCCAAACTCATTAAATTCCATCAATTCGTCTTTTTATGGTGTTCATTTCAATATTTTCCTTTGTTTGAAAAAAAAAAAATCATGCAAATTATTAAAATTCCAATTCATTGTGATGATTTTTAACTTTTGAAACTGTCGGACGTCATACATAGTTCTTAGTTGGCTAGTTGATGATTTCTCCAAGCTATCAATTGCCTTGACAATATTGATTTTAAACTATAACTCCGAACTCTATATATTTTCAATGCAGACTGTTAGAATATTATGCTAGAATATTACCAGCTATATACTTGGAATATATTCATAATATTATAATATGTATGGTAATATGACTTATTCTATACCATATTTAGTTTATTGTATAAATCAATTAGTATCATTGATTTATTGTATTTTCATCATTTCTCTAGCTCCATTCACCTATAAATAGGGACATATATATAGATATATATATATATATATATATATATAATGTATTCAACACTTCATTCTAGCAAAAATGTAGCCCTCAAGATCTCTCTCATTCTCTCTTTTCCCATCTCCATTCTCTTTTCTATATTTTATTTTATTTTTATTTTCTGCAGATGAACTCCCTTCAATTAGCATACCTACAGGGGCAGTGGTTGGAATTATTGTTGCCGGAGTTTTTGGTATAATATTATTTATTGTGGCTATACTATGGTGGAAAGGCTATCTAGGAGAAAGATCAAGTGCTACTGAACATGGTAGTTTCAAGGCAATTAATATTGTTATTATCAAGCAGTTTTCCTTCTCCACAATCAATATATATAATAAGTTTGATTAAAATATTTTTCATCTTTACCATAAGGAATGTTAATAATTTTTCAAATTTCCTAGAGGCACTAATTAATTGTCTATCTAACTTGCACCTTCCTCAGATTTAAGAGGCCTAGACCTGAAAACTGGAACATTCACCTTAAGGCAAATCAAAACAGCCACAAACAACTTTGATGCAGTGAATAAAATTGGGGAAGGTGGTTTTGGTTCTGTTTATAAGGTAAGTCGGAGAAAATAATTTCTTTTGATTGATGCGAGTAGAACTCTTCTTAATTGTAGCTCTTTTTTTTTTTTTTTGAAGTGTCATTGTTTAAGCATGAAAAGAAGTTCATGTTTTCTGTATGCGTATAGGGCCTTCTATCTGATGGCACCATGATGGCAATCAAACAACTTTCTTCCAAATCAAGGCAAGGAAATCGTGAGTTTTTGAATGAGATCGGGATGATTTCTACTTTGCAACACCCTCATCTTGTAAAGCTCTATGGATGCTGTGTTGAAGGAAATCAATTGTTGGTCGTATACGAGTACATGGAAAATAATAGCCTTGCTCGTGCTTTGTTTGGTAAAATTCATGCACGTAATTGCTTTGTTTACTTGCATGCGTATTTACATGCAACCAATGATAACGTACATGCATGTATCATGTATGCATAATGGTAATCCTAATTAAATGCTTTCTATTAACTTGATTGATTGAAGGTGCAGAAGAATATCAATTACAATTGGATTGGCCAACAAGACACAAGATTTGTGTTGGTATAGCAAGAGGTTTGGCCTTTCTCCATGAAGAATCAAGAATGAAGATTGTCCATAGAGACATCAAGGCTACTAATGTCTTGCTTGATAAAAATCTCAACCCTAAGATATCCGACTTTGGTTTGGCCAAGCTTGATGATGAAGATAATACCCACATCAGCACCCGAATTGCTGGAACTTAGTGAGTTGTATTTTATAATGCACCTAAAACCTTTGTTTTGACGGGAAAAAACCAATTAGAGATGATTAATGCCTTTGATTATATAGCAATGTTACAAGTAATTCCTGATGCTGAGAATGCCGCATGCTGATATGTGATTTTGCAGTGGTTATATGGCACCTGAGTATGCGATGCGAGGTTATTTAACTGACAAAGCAGATGTTTATAGTTTTGGAATTGTTGTCTTGGAAATTGTCAGTGGGAAGAGCAACACAAGTCACCGGCCTATGGTGGAATCTCTACATCTTCTTGATTGGGTGATTTGAATCACTTTTTGTCTTGCATTTCTCGCTTTTACACTCTTGTTTATTTTTATTTTCTTGTGTTTGCTAATATTAAAAATGTGGACTAGCTAGGGAAAATATTTCACGACAAATATAAAATATCCAATTGCCGCACTTGCAGAGCATGAATGAAGAATAAACTCCAACTTCTATTATCTGTTTCCCGAGTACTATTTTCTAAGAGTACTCTACAAAAGAGCCATTTTGCCTCTGAAATTGGTTTGCTTATTCTATGATTTTTTTATGCAGGCACTTGTTTTAAAAGAGAAAGGAAATCTGTTGGATTTGGTTGATCCAAGATTAGGCTCAAACTACAGGAAGGAAGAGGTTATGCGTGTGATTAATGTGGCTCTCCTATGCGCTAATGTTTCTGCAACAGTTAGGCCTACCATGTCCTCAGTGGTGAGCATGCTTGAGGGCAATGCTGTTATTCCTGAGCTGAGTCCAAATTTAAGTATCGTTGATGATGAAATAAAAGTGAAGGCACTATGGAATCATTTTCAAGATAAGAAAGAATCGAGTATGGGAAATAGCCAAACCCAAGGTTTATTAACGGATGACCAATTCACCGGTACTACTTCATCTACATCTGCCGTTGATTTATATCCAATCAATATGGATTCTAGTTACTGGGAGAAAAGAGTTTAGATAAATGAGCAATAGTGCTACTCTTTATTCTTATTTAGAGTGTGTCTTTAATCGCACTAATTGTTTCGACATATTTTAAGTACGTACTTGTTGCATGTACAGGTCAAGTACTTAAATAAAAAAATTCCTTGGAATATGAAAGATTATCTAGTACTGTAATAAAAAGAAAAGTCACATTATTTAATAAGTTTGCTGTAGCGTAATAAATGTGATGAGTTGCTAGCATGGGCATCTGAAAAATCATAAACTTTTATATGTGCTACTGGTCTGGGGTTATATATATTTGAATTGGTACATAATCTTAATTATGTTTTACAATTTACATTTCCTGATCTTCTTATTTAATTTCTCCATTGATATGCATTTTGATTAGATTTTGTATATCCTGTTGGTCCATAAAATCAAAAGATTTATAGCCATAACTTGCAATTTTTGACGCTTCTCCTTTTGATTTTTCCGGATTATAAGATAAAACAGTTTAATATTTATGAATTTGAAAAATACATAATTTCTCCTTAAACTATCATTTAATTTATGAATCACTCCTCAAACTACAAAAAAATATATATAATTAATTTACCGCATGAAAAGCTCCCAACATGGACGAAGTACTACTACTGATCATAACTATTTAAGAAAAGCTCCGAACCAGTGGGGTGACCTTCATCAATTTACATTAGCCAATAGAATTTCAACATATGTGAGTTTTATGGATTTTATGGTGTGCTTTACTTTATTGAATCAACTCTCTTTCTTTCTCCTCTCCCCTCTTTCCCATTCTCTTCTCTCCAAGCGTACTAGATCTCCTCTTTCTCCTCTCCCTTCTCCTATTTCTCCTTTCCGTCTTGCTACGAACCATCTCCGATCTGGAACCCACTGAATTTTAGCTATTACCTGAAGTTTTTTTTGTTTATTCTGCATATTAAGTATTTAGGGCTCTATCGACAGCTCTTCCAGGCCTTCTCCAGATTTGGACCTTCTCTCTATATTGACCATAATTATTTTGGAGCAAATCTACAAAAACACTTCCCAAGCACCTGCCCCAACACCAACAATCCTCAGTGGATCACTATTTGCCTTGCCAAGAAGACTACGAAGCTCATCAAGCTTGTTTTCCAAACCATTAAACGTCTGTATAGCCCCATTCGAGTATAAAGTATGACCCATTCCCTCAATGCTTCCCACCATTTTCTTCATAGGAAAATCAAGTTATCAACACCAGCAAAGAAGTCTCAAACTCGCTGACTATATAGACCAAGTGCTCTTTTCCTTGATCTGAATGTCTAAAATTCTATTGATGTGCAAAATTTATTGACTATACCAGAATCTTAAGGACAACTCATTTGTATGGTTTTTGCTGAGACAACACCACATGATTCAAATTCCTGCTTGAAACGAGAAAAGCTATTTCCAAGTTGTTAGAAATCTGAGTAGGATGATGGGTGTGGAGGGGGGAGGAGGAGAGAAAGAGACAGAGAGAGGGGAGAGGAGGAGAGAGAGGGGAACAGATTGGACAAACAAAAAATAATATAATGTGATCACCTACATGTGGTTTATTGTCTACTTTGCTGCAATCTATACATGGCAGCATCTTATTTGCGAGTGCAAAAGGGAGTTTGTCACCCGACTGCCTGGGAGTGTCTATCTTACTATTTACCCCTAATCCGCACCAAATTATATGTACTTAGAAATATTTGGAAAAATAAATCCCAGTAGTTCCAACTGATCATTACCCCTAAATATATTATTATAAGTTCTACAAATTGATGTATAGTTTGATCAACTTCCGAAGTTCAAATCAAAATTAGGCGAGTCAAAACTATATCAGTTACATTGGTGATGTGGCACCAATCACATTCCATCATGCATAATGGCCCAACAACAATATTAGAAATGTAAAAGAGATTATATAAGAGAAAATGTGTTTCTTTTGTCTCCGAGTAGATTACCAATTGTTTCCATACCTTTCAAGTCCTAATTAATCAACTATTCTCTCTCTCTTTAGATCTCTCTCAACACAAGCACACGCACATGCACTGCGTACGCCATGGAACATTGCAATTTGCATTGATAACTTATGTTCTTTTGCATTGGTAATGTTACTCAATTCAGGCATTCGCCAATGCAAGGCCAAGACGGAGTAATTGAGTATGTATATAAATAGGTCATGACAATCATCATTTACAATCGGGCAACTGTAATTTCTTTTGAGGAAGATAGGTTTATGATGATTTCTATCATTTGCACAAATCAATATCGACCTGCTCCTTCGTTATGAAAGAATTTGACTACCAGAAAAATGGGAGACCTAATATTGATCATCTCAAATATGGATGGAAGCATATTACAAAAATAGGCAGAATTAATTTTAAAAAAATAAATGAGCTAGCTACTACAATTATCAAGCATCGAGAATTCTCCCCGAACGTTATAAATTTTTTTTACATATTATTTTAAAATTTTTAAATAGTAAAAAAAAAATAAAATATTTTAAAATAACTCCTTAACTATTAGGTAAAAAAAAATTAGATATTTAGCATTCTTTTCGTTTAAATACAACTAACTAGTTCCTTTTAGCACTTCTGGAAAAGGACGGTTCTATATCCACGGCTTTCATCTTTTTTTATTATTTTTATAAATATATTTTTCAACATTTTTAAATATTTTTTTAAAAAATAAAAAAGTTAATATTTTCTTAATTTCTAAATTAAAAAAAATTAAAAACTAACACAAAATTTTCCAACGATATCACCAGAAGGAACAAGTGGTGAGAGTCTATTTTCTTTTGTAGAGGCAGAAACTACTTCTGCATTCTGCATGCATTAATTGATGATAAGACCTATCAGTACCTCTATTATTGATGGATGACATAATTGACTAGGGCCTCAATTTATTTCACAATCTGTTTTCAGCCACCAATGTTGACAATTGGTTGCGATTTCCCAATTTTAGATATTAAATTCATAATTGTAATATATTAAGAAATGAGATACTAAATTTCAATCCGATCCGACTCGAAATAGGTGCATTCTGTTTGGTCAATACCCGATGACCGACCCGACCCAAATTTCGGCAGAGAATTTGTTTGTTTTTTGTTTTTTGTTTTCAATACTTGCAAATATGTTAGGAAAACAACCAAATAGAGAACTTTCTAAAAATATGTCACATGTCTACTTGTTTTAAAGGTAGATTATTTTCATGTTTGTAGAATTCGTCTCCCTCCCTAAAAATAAGATGACCAATGCAAATTATAAAGCATTTCTACCAAACAAGACTTCTTCAAGATATTTTCCATTTCTTAATACTAATGAATGGATAACAAGTTTTGCGCAACTTCGCTTACCTTGTACTTAATAGTTTTGCGCAACTTCGCTTGCTTTGTACTTAATAGAATGATGCAAAAAATGTAAATTAATTTGTAAAGCTGTTGATTGTCTTCAATGACTTTGGCTACATTTTTTTAGACGAAAAAGAAATCCATTGAATATAGTGATCGCAAATTAGTAGTAACTTGATTTTTTCCAATCATTCCTAAAACCAATAATGTTCTATAAATGTACTTTTAGTAATCACACTAAACCAAAAATCCATAAGTCCTATTTTAATTTTTAATTCTCTTATGCAAGATCTAATTATCATCAATAAAATGGGCTATTTTGCACATATAATTTAGATTTTGAATTGATGTCCACATGTCAGTATTAATGCAAATCTTATAATCAGATAGCATGAACATGTTCTTCAACTTTTTTTTCTTCTAACATGTACATCTTCATACAATCTCCCATAACAGTAATGCGAGAGGGAATTGGAAATCTAAACTCAACTACGGCCATAAAGTCTTTAAAACCTTGTTTTTCTATAAATCTAAATGGTAGCTCATCCATAATTATCATCTTTGCTACCGTTGACTGTATTTTCTGTTCGTTATACTTGGTAAGTCCAACATTAGGACTGCTAGTTATACCATCCACCCTCATCTTCCTAGTCCTGGTCATTTTTTATTGGGGTTATCCCTTCCAACCCACTAGTATTAAAGACTTTACATCTCTCATTATGGTACTTCAAGGATGAAGTACCTTGTCTTTTAGGATGACATAACAAAACCTTACCACAATAATCGCATCTAGCTTTGGGCTCATCAGGATCCTTGACATCTTCAACCCCCGTAAAGTGTTGCCATATTTCAGATCTACCCTGTCTTCTTGAGATAGGAGGGTGAACTTGAGGATTAGTTGTAGGGAGAGAGCTATCTAACGTTGGAGGTAGAGTGTTATCCAAATGAATCACATTGGGCATTGATTCAGACTCAAATGAAGGCATAGCAGCACTAGGTTCCATAGGGTTCAACTGCAATTTGAGATAATACTACAAATTTGTTGAAAAAAATCCCAATACATATGATAGAAATATTGATAAAAATAAGAACTGCGCATATATAAAAAGAAAAGCAAGATGATGAATCTTTTATTGCTGCCATTGGTTTGCTATCACTTTCAATCTTGGTTGCAGCCACCTTGGCCTCAATATTTGTTTTGCTGCAAATATAAGCTACACTGTATAATGTGTTGGCTTTGGTTAAAGCTGCCTATATATATATATATATAATTAACATTTATCAGAATGATCAATCCTTTTTATAATTATGGATTGGGTGTAACTTAGATTGTGTTCATGCATTATACATACGTATCCCATATTCATCTTTTATCTACTTCATCAGTTAGTTTTTTAATTTTAATTGATCAAGTTTAATAGTATAACAAAGATTTAAGATAAGGAAATTACCACTCTACACTTGGTAATTTTGTTTCATCTGTATATGACTATAATAAACACTACTACTACACTTGATGATATTCAAATATCAGATCTTTCAAAAGACTGTCCAAAAATAGAGGCCTTAGCATGAAAGATTTGTTGCAGATTGAAGTTGATATTGAGGACTACTTTTGCATAGGATTAACATTAATAATTCATGATGTGGAGCCATGGATGCATGCATGCAGATTGCAAATATTAGCGAAATGGTGTCCAATCAACTAATACACTACTTATCCCCTAAATTCTATTCTAATCAAAGATGGAGGTATACATGATAGATAGATAGATAAGGATGAATTAAATGTTGTGTGTTTTGCTTCTCATCCCTTAAATCATAAGCTAGTAGATCATCATTGAAAGTGAAAAAGCAGTGGTTCTACCAATCACTACACCTAGAGGGTGGGTGAATAGGTGTAATCTAATTTTTATGGTCTTTTCAATATTAGTCAAACAACAGTTAATAAAGGAATCAAATAACACAAATAATCAACACATGATTTTGATCACGGAGTGGAAACTCATTCGAAGAATGTCTTCAAAATCTAAAACCACTCCGGATGTAAGACACCACCTCAAATCCATTATAGAAACTTTAGTTCATTACAATCAATTTAGAGACACTCACAAAACCTTTGTAGTAGCTAAACTTGGTTTGTAACACCACGAGTGACCAACTTGATCTCTACACGCATGTAGTGTCGAAACTCCGACCTTTTTATAGCTTCCCACGAGAACCTATCTTGAGTGTGGTGTGGTGGAGATATGTTTATTCAAAAGAGAATCAACCAAGTGGGGGAAATGTCACTCTAAAAAGTTCTTGGAGGCCCTTAGGGATTTTGCTCTGATTCTCCACGCCAAAGAACAGAAGAGAGCTGTTCTATTTATAGTCCCAAGTGAAAGAGGTGCTTAAAACCTTAAATTTTAAGTGATCTGGAATATTGGCTCGAGCGATAGTCGAGCACAAGCTGTCTTTCAGAAGTCGCTCAGCGCCAAGTCGAGCGCCATGTTGAGCGAGGGTCAAGCGACCTAATCTGTCTGAATTCGTTCAAACACTATGTTGAGCGACCAAATATGTCTGAATTTGCTCGAGCGTCATGTTAAGCGAGGGTCGAGCGACCCAATCTGTCAGAGTTCGCTCGAGCGTCATGTTGAGTGAGTGTCGAGCAACCCACTCTGTATGGGTCTCGCTCGAGCACTAGTCGAGCGAGCTCTCTATTTCGAACTCTACTTGACCAATGATGTGCACACTTCAATCCTTTTCAAAGTATATCATTTCAACACTTGTTACAATACTATTTTACACAGATTTCTACAAGAATATACTAATCAACTCATTTTTTTCTCAACAGAAAAAGATATTGGTGCTGTATCGTGTAATTAAGGTTGCACTTGTCACCTCATAACAATGACAGCCTAGATGTGTTTGTTCTGACATGTGATATGTCAGCCTCATTTGAGTTGCTAATGTGTCATGGGGCTCATTGCAGAGAAGGAAAACTAATTAATGTTGACAAGTAATTATATTATTAGACATTCAAAGTAAATAATACTCTTAAACTTACTTTTTATTGGGCATAAAACCGACCTAATTAATTGGGAGAAGAGTACTTCAATCTACTTTCTCACAGAGGGAGAGGAGTTGTTAGCTAGATAGCTAGCTATGCCTAATGACATTAATCTGGTCGCAACTCAACCAGCCCCACGCTGCATATATATATATATATATTGGGGAGATAGGATTGGATATGCCATTATGGACCTAGATTCAAAATGGAGTAGGTTTGGCCCATTATGGCCATTTATGGATAAGCGCAAGTATTTTCTAGCCAAAGCCCATGCGATTTTTGGATGTTAAATTTGTGATAATTGAAAACCAGCACTTTTGGAAAAGTTAGAACTACGTTAGGTGCCAAGAAGCCCTCTAGATGAAGGTTATCCGCACTTGGGTTGTTATAGAAGAATACTTGTACCGATAGGAGTCTGTTACAGCCTTTGAGGACTCTTTTAAGATAGGATTTGAGCTGTTCCAAATCTGAAGAAGTAGAAATCAACCCCATTTGTGACTCCTAAATGGATACAAAGAATGGTAACATAATTTACGCTACAACTCCCAGCCATTAGCATTCTTAGAACCCATTTTCAAGACAAACTGAGTTAAATTCGTACAGCCCTATTATTAGGTTTTTCAAGTCTCATTAAAAGGACAATGGCCTGAACACTAGAAAAAGCAAAGGCTGCTGCATGTGAGTCTGGAAAGTTTTTATAGCAATCCCATGTGATCTTCGTCAAGAAAACCCATCCCTAACCCTAGTTAACTGCTGCAATTTCAGAAGAATGAAAAAAGAACTAGCCTCTCCCTATCAAGTCCAACCCATTTCCAGCAACTTCAAGTAGGTGGTTATGGACAAGTTTGTTATCGATAGAAGCAAAGACTCAAAAAATAAAAAATATCTAATTTCTAATTCTGTATGTTGAACTAGATAAAGAAATTATTGCTCTACACTAATTTCTCAAAGCTTCTAGCAGCATTTCATCACTTTACAATCCAAATATCTAACCGGCATTTAATCAAATAGTTGCCTTTCATTTCTAAAAACTGTGCAAGACTGGAACACTTCATCAGCGATCACCTTCCCGTGAAACCTAGATCCCATCTTGACCCAAGAGAGCCTAGTGCAGGCTTTGAGTACAAACGGGTATGCAGTAAACATAACCCAAAGAAAAGCATCCACACATACCACATACACCGATATGCATACGAAAATCACAAAGAGAGAGAGAGAGAGAGAGAGAGAGAGAGAGAGAGAGAGAGAGTAATACCTATAGATTATTCAGAAAATCAGGTGGAGACTTGAGAATGATGAGGGAGAGCTTCTGAGCAACAGAGCAAGGCCGACGAGGGAGAGAATCACATCTGCGATTGCAAGCTGCACATTTTTGTGTAGGAAACGGGTTTCGGGTATTACCCGATTAAAAATGGAAACGGTTATGGTATAACCCATTTCCGATTCTATATGTAAACGGGTTGAGATTTCGGGTCGGGTAAAAAAACGGGCGAGCCAGGTGCACGGTTTATTTGTACAGCCCTAATAATAACAACTATATCATAGTCTATTAACAACATGGCGTGTAATAATTAATTTTCTTCATGTACTTTAAACTGTAACTAGGACAAGAGTTTTGAATTAAAGTGAAAGGAAATAATTTTCTAATATGAAATTATAGATATATTGTAGAGAAGTTGGTATTTATCATTATCCAATATATTATGTTAATCCTCTTCTAGGAAAAGTTTGATTTTGGATTTTTTTTCTTATAATTTTCAAATGATCAATTGTAATTAGTATTTTTGTACTTTTTTGGGTCATCTATCCGTGTTTCGAAACGGATAATTGTGAGAGTTATTCGTGATAATTGTGGCAAGCTGTGTTTGGCTTACTCTATCTTTGGATCATGGGTTCAATAATTTTGTTAAGCTGCGTAGTGTGCTAGATGGTGTTAAGTGATGTTATCATCTTGGGTTTTACTGGCTTACTCAATTGATTGTTAATTGAATTATTAAGGGGAAATATAATATTTGGTTTTTAGAAGATTTTTGAGATGATTTATTTGGTTATCTTAACTGCATGGAATATGGTGTTCCTCATATTTTCCATGAAGGTAATGTATTGATTGATTTCCTTGCTAAGCGGAGTGCTAGAAGTTTAAATATGGGTTTGGGTAGTGATGCTACTCTGCCTAGTCAGCTTAGAGGTCTTCTTCAAAGATTGATCTTCCTCATATGCGTATCCCATAGGTTTGTCTTTAGTAAGTTTGTCTTTTGGTTATTTTATTTCATATCTTCATTTCTGGTCTAATTTGTTGCAGGTTGCAGGTTCTTTTTTTTATTTCTTCAGGGTAGTCTTTTATTTGGATTGGTTTTGCAGGTTTGTTTTGTTTTGTATTCTCAGTACAATAGTGATTTTTAGGGATGGTTAGTCGGTTTTTTTATTCCTAGGTTTTTTATTATTTGCTCCATTGTATAATCCAAGAGTCAAGATGTAATCATAATTTTCTTCCATCATAAGCCTATAATGCCTTTTCACTTAATAAGTTTCTTTTTGCAGAAGAAAAATATCTTTATTGAAAAGGTTTTCATCTTTTTTTGGGTTTATTTTTTTCATATAAGGGGTGAGGATTTCGAATTCAAATTTTTTATTTAAAAAATTAAGTTATATGCCACCATACTATCAAATTTTCATCTTCTTTTAATCTTACTTCATTTGTTAATTATATATGCTATCTAATTGGTTTTCACGTTACTGCAAACCCCGCAACATAATATCAGGGAAGTTTTAAAATGCATTAATTGTATCACAACTCCAATTGGTTTACAACTTTGTTTTAAATTGATATCATTTTTGTTAAATAATTATACTTAATTTTATTTTATTAAAATGTCCTTTCTTTAAGATAAAGTTATGAAACAGTACTTGTAAAAAATAGTTCTGTTTTTATCATTTTCTCATGGGATCCAAATTTGTGTCCTGAATGTTTTTTTTTTTTAATTAGTGATTAAAGAAATATTTTTTAGTGATGTTGTGAATTTTTTTATTTTTTAAAAAATATTTAAGAATATAAATAAATGGATGAAAAAAATGAAAAGAAAAATTTGGTCAGTCATGCTATATATATAGGTACATATTTTATGCATAATATTATATAAATTAATTAATAGTTTTATTCTCCTATTTTTTTAAAATTTAAATTTTAAATATTAAAATTTTCATCAACACATTAACATAATATTCGAATAATTTTGTTTGCTTCTGTTTTTGTTTTTTTTTATAGAATGAACGTGCAGGTTCAAACGGGAAAAATCGTACGTTATGCAATCGCGGCAGCGCCCACAAATATTGAACAAATATGCTTAATTAATTACCAAATTGACAGTTAAAATGCGTTCACCACACGTACCTTAATTGATTGGATATTCGCAAGACTAGTTGCCTACCATTAATGCAGCTTCATGATAAATCCAAGGGGATTGCATCAGTATATCATGTATGGCCTCCATGCAAAAGACTTTTCTAATGCCATTATGGGACGTGGACTTTTTTTTTTTTTTTTTTTCGGGACGTGGACTTCATTTGCTCATAACGATTAAATATCATTGACATCTTAATTTCCTCTAATCACGTTATAAGAAAAACAAATTTTTAAGATTAAAATTTTACAATTGAAATATTATTTCCGACGAAACGTACTCATTTGTCAGAACTAACCTTTTTAATGGTAAAATTTTAATAATAAAAATTCGTTCTTACCGGCTTCTTTGATCCCCGTAGTAGCGGAACCAACAATTATATTTAGGAATTAAATTTTTATTATATAGCACATTTATATTAAGAGTAATGTTAGATACCGTTTTAAAATATATAATTTTTATATACTTTATTTGAAAAAAAAAATAAAGTTTACTATTAAAAAATAATTTTTTTTTTCATGTGAGTCCTAGATTTAGTTAATTTTTTTTAAATAAAGTAGACAAGACTTGCACGTCTTAAGATTGTAAAAATCATTTCTCTTGTGTAAATTAAAGAGAGATTAAAAAATCATAATTAAATAACTACAAACTATTTTTCTTATAAATCATCAATCTTAAATAATATTTTTTATATTTTTACTTTAGATTCCATATTAAGAAACTCAATATTGTATAACAAAAAAGTTTGAGATTCATATTAATAAATTTATTATTTTTTCTAATTTTAATTTTAGAGAAGTCACATATTTAAAAAGAGATAATATATAGAAATAAAAAAATTAGGTTATATAAAAAATTAAAGAGAGACATTTATAGGTATATTAAAATTTAAAAAAATTTTAAAAATTATATAAAAATTATAAAATTTTTTAAAAGAGTCATTTTTTATATGGGTAATGATACACTTACCACTCTTTTATCACTATTTTATCACTTGTAGTGTATTTATCTTTTTATCATTTTCTTTTAAGTATTTTTTTAACATCATTAGCATTAAGAAAAAATTTTAAAAATATATAATTTTAATGATAGTGACTTATTTAATCATTAAGTAAAAGAAAAATTTTAAAAAGAATTAAAAAATTAAAAAAATAATAAAAAATAATAAAATAATAATAAAGTTATCATTATTCGTCGAGAACGTGATTACGCCACTGTCCCTCGATGTCAGGGGAAAAGATGTTTTGGAGTTGCATATAGGGAAAAGATGTTTTGGAGTACTGTCATATGCAACTTGCGCAGATTTTCATGAGCAACTGTGGACATCGAGATGGGGACCTGTGGTCCTGCGTGGATATTTTTTGGGAGGATGGTCCCTATAAGGAAAATGTGGTTCCGCCATTCCGCCACTGTCCCTCGATGTAGGGAAACAGAAATGATTTGTGCAGTTGGAAAATATAGTCGGCATGCAGTCGGCTATAAAAAAAAATTAATACAGAATTTATATGAAAAAAAAAATTATTTTTAAAACTTTTTATAATTCATGTAGGTCCCCCTTAATATAAAATAATTTTTTTATAATTTTTTTTTATTCATTCCGTACAGCCGACTGCACGCCGACTGTATTTCCCGACTGTATGTAGCAAAGCCCGCCACACAGGTACGTGCCATACAATCATACAAAGTTGAGAATGGGTAGGGATACTGCCAGAGTGCAATAATTTTTTTTAAAAAGAAATTAATATTGGGCTCATAAAATATATAATAAATAATAAAATTTATTTTTTATATATTAATTTAAGTAAATATTTTTGATTAATTGAAATTAATATTTTTGTACTTTTTCATGTCATCTGACCGTGTCTCCGACTCTCCAGCATTTCTCCTGCTATATATATACATATATATATATATATATATATATATATATTTAAAATTGGTCCTTGTGATAATATGATAACGGCCTGATGATTATGATCTATTAATTATGATTTTTTTTTTTTTTTTATAAAGAGAAGACTTGGTCTCAAATTGATTTGTAAATTTAAATATATAAAATATATATTTTTGAAAACACTGGTACTAGTCTTAATTTATAATCTTTATTGTGCGAGTCATAAAGTATTTACAGTCTCTCTCAACTTGTCCCTATCTGTCTCCAGCGAAAGGTACTTCCTTTTATTTGCTCTCCACTCCAGCTTACATTCCAATTAAATTCGAACTCCTATCGTTACTCTCTTATAATACTCCTAACTCCTCCGTACTACTTTTTCAGCCATTTGTGTACGTACTACTTTCACTTGTTAATTAGATATATATGTTGTGAAATTGGTATTTTCGTTGAAAAATAAATATGTTTCTTGTTCAGCTTCTTTTTGCTTCAATCATCATTACCGTTTGCTCTGCAACTTTTCCTTCCGGAGCCCTTGAACTGCCCGATGATGAAACACTCACATGACACACAAATATCTCAAAGCTTTTTTTATTTTTTTAAATCGATTATATATAATCCGTTCTCGCCAGGAGTGAATTAGATTAATTGGAGTTTAATTTACAGTTCAAGTTTTCCGTAACATATTCAATGAATCAATAAGTTGGGAAAGAAGGATTGGCACGTCTCTAACCCATGTAATAGTACTGTACCACCATTGACAGCCAGCCTAAAAGAGAATGATGATGTTAACTGCAGCAATTCATGCGCCGTCGCCAATGGCAACGAGTCATACTACATTGTGGGCATATACGTTGTCGACTCTCTTTTTTCGATCATCTTAATAAAGAGCTGCTTCATAAGTCTCAAAATTTTCTTTTATAGGAAAACAAATATAATTAGCAGATAAATATTATAAATTGTTAACATGATATATATGCTTAATTTAGTTTACAGTAAAATGTATTTTATAATTTAACTTATTCATAAACTTGTATAATTTAAATTTAGATTTTGATAAGTGTATTTTATCTATTTTATTTTTTAATTTTTTTTATATATATTTTTTATATTTTTAAATATTTAAAAAAATTCACAATATTATTAAAAAAATACTCATGAAATCATGAAGTGAAAAAATTGAAACGTCGGAAGACACTACTGGACTCAACTACGGGTGTGTTTAGCATTTCTGTTTGTAAAACGAAACTTCTTCTGCAGTCTGCATGCATTGATTGATGATAAGACCAAGTACCTCTATTATTGCTAGATGACACAATAAACTGGAGAATAAAGTTAAGGATAGCCCGCGCCCTTCTTTTTTTTTTTTTTTTAAATGTTTAAGAAAATATTATTTAATATTATTATAAATTTTTTATTGTATTCAAAAATATTAAAAAAAAAAATTGGAGCTCGCTCCTCAGTGGTGGCTCTAGAAGCCTCCATAAATTAAGGGATAATAATACGCCAATAATTTATTTATAATTTATAAATAATTTTTTTTATTATATTTAAACACATCAAATCATAAAAAAATTTAAAATAAAAATATTTTATTATATAATTGTATACAAATGATTAATTAGAAGTAAGCTTATCATTTTCGTAAACTGAGGCTTCAACTTCTTCCGCAGTCTGCATGCATTGAATGATGATATTCAAGTAGGGCATCAACTTCTTCTACGGTCTGCATGCATTGATCGATGATAAGACCAATACCTCTTTCATTGTTAGATGACATAATTAACTAGGGCTAAACTTTACACAAGTTGATAAAATTGAATCAAATTAAAAAAACAAGTAAAGAATACATACAGTACAATATTGACATGATAATATATAATTTATAATAAAAGTTTATTTTATAAAAATAATTAATTTTAAACTTCTTATAGAAATTAATTTCAATCATTTTAGCAATAACATATATAACTTTTTAATATGTAAACTCAAGTTCGATCACGTACAATGAACCTCAATCAATAGTACAACTGGTTACGGAGATAAATTAAAAGATGGAGGGCATTATAGGGAATCAATATTCACGCAAGTAATGAAATGTTGAAAAATGATAAAGTTACTATTATTTTATTATCTATTTACTACTTATTTTGTATTTTTTTTAATTTTTAATTTTAGTTAATAGTTAAGGAAGTAACTATTAATAAAATTATATATTTTTTAATTTTTTTTAATGACTAAAGATGTTAAAACAATACTTAACAGAAAAAAAAAAAAAATTCATAATACCTTATAAATAGTAAATGGATAATGATAGAATAGTAAGCCTATCACTACTCATGAAATGTTATATCAACTCGATCGCCAGTCACTATAGTGGCTGACGTGGACCCATATCACATGCATGCATATTGTTATGTGTTTTTTGCTATTCATGCGGATGGGGCAATTGCGGAAGAATATTTCTAAATAATTGAAAAAAAAAAAAAAAAAAAAAAAAACTGGAACTTAGGAAGTAACTCGGACGCAAACCGTGTAAAAAGCATAGTTTTTTTTTTTAGTTAATTTTTAAGAAAGGAGGATTGCATTTTCGAATCTTTATTGATCTAACTCTTATTTATAGTAAAGGAAAATTGTGATTACATTCCCGAGACGAGGTAGTCATACTATATATAGGTACATATTTTATGCATAATATTATGTAAATTAAGTGATAGTTTTATTCTCATGTTTTTAAATTTTAATTTTAAATATTAAAATTTTCATCAACACAATAACATAATATTTTAATATGGGTAGTGATACACTTATAATCCATTCACAACTTATAAATAATTTTAAATATAATAATATTTTTTATTATATTTTAACCCATCAAATCAAAAGAAAATTTAAAATAAAATTAAAAATATTATTTTTTTATTACGTAATTGTATACAAGTTGGTAAGTAAAAGTAAGTTTATCATTTCCTTTAAATAATATTGTTTGCTAATGTTTTTGTTTTTTGTTTTTTTTGTTTTTTTACGATATGAACGTACAAGCCAATACCGTACACTCAAACAGGAAAAGTCGTACGTTATCCATTCGCGCTAGCGTCCACAAATATTGAACAATTATGCTTAATTAATTTAGAAATACTTTGAGACTCGAATTTAAGTTTTAAAGTTGTATCTTGAATGTGTTTTTTTTTTTTTTTAAATTTAATAATTAAGAAATTATTTTTAATAATATTGTAAATTCTTTTCTTTTTAAAAAGATATTTAAAAATATAAATAAAAAAGAATGAAAAAAATTTAACTGATTTCGGTGAGTTTTTGGGCTAACCACTCTAATTAATTTCCAAATTGATGTTCAAAATGCGTTCACCACACGACCTTGATTGATTGAATATTCGCAAGACTAATTGCCTACCATTAATAATGCAGGTGGCTAGAACTAGAAGATCCTGAATGTGCATGGCCCACATGATAAATCAAAGGGGACTGCATCAGTATTTCATGTATGGCCTCCAGGCAAAAGACTTTTCTAACCAAGTTGCTAGGAGCATAATTCTAATGAAAAATTTTTCTTGTCATCCTCACACTTCACACACCATACTTATTTTAAATTTTTTTTTATTTTTTCTATAATAAATATGTAGTGTGTGGATGATAAATAAAATAATTTAATTAGTTTAATAAAAATAAAATGAAATAAAAAATAAAAAAAATAATATTTTAATATATAAAATGTATAGTGTGGGATGATCTGTAACATTTCTCAATGCCAATATGGCGCGGACTTCATTTGCTCATAACAATTAAATATCATTGTCAGAATTTCCACGAACCAGCTTCTTCGATCCCTCGATGTCAGGGAAAAGGATGTTTTGGAGTACTGTTATATGCAACTTGGGGAAGACTTTCATGAACAACTGTGGACATCGAGATGGGGACCTCTGGTCTTTCATGCAGCCACGCAGGCAGGTGGTATACAATCATACGAAGTTGAGAATTGGTAGGATACCGCCAGAGTGCAATAATGTTTTTTTAAAGAAATGGATATTGGGTTAATAAAATATAAAATAAATAATAAAATTTATTTTTTATATATTAATTTAAAGTAAGTACTGATTTCGAATTATGTATAATATTATAGCCATTATCGAATCTTCATTTAAGTAAGTTTATCATTTCCTTTAAATAAAATTGTTTGCTTATGTTTTTGTTTTTTTATTTTACGATATGAACGTACAAGCCAAGACCGTGCACTAAAACGGGAAAA
Source organism: Carya illinoinensis (assembly GCF_018687715.1). Classification (NCBI taxonomy): domain Eukaryota; kingdom Viridiplantae; phylum Streptophyta; class Magnoliopsida; order Fagales; family Juglandaceae; genus Carya; species Carya illinoinensis. The sequence continues at coordinate 28,338,378 of NC_056763.1, forward strand.
GTCGTACGTTATACATTCGCGGCAACGCCCACAAATATTGAACAATTATGCTTAATTAATTACTAAATAGACAGTCAAAATGCGTTCACCACACGTAACTTGATTGATTGAATATTCGGAAGACTAGTTGCCTACCATTAATGCAGCTTCATACAAAAGTAATCAAGCCAGCTAGAAAACTAGAAGATCCTGAATGTGCATGCCCCACTTGATAAATCAAAGGTTACTGCAGCAATATATCATGAATGGCCTTCATGACTTTTCTAACCTGTCTCTCTCGATGCAGGTTGATAGGAGCATAATGCCATTATGGGACGCGGACTTCATTTGCTCATAACAATTATATATCATTGACAGCTTAATTTCCTCGAACCAGCCAAGAAAAATGCAGGGGAGGCTGCGAAAGGAAAATTTGTGAGACATATAATCACCCAGAAAGAAAGTAATTAATGCACACGTTAGAGGTTTGACGATATGCCAGAGAGAAGAACGAATATTTATTCCATATTTTTAGAGTGTTTTCTTTGCCTTTGCCTTTGTACATGAGTATCAATATTTATACAGACTTTTCTCATAACAGAAAATTAATCACAAATTGATCACACGACTCTTATCACTTCAAGTTGTTAGGACAGAAATTTCCAGATTCTTGAACAGGTGGCGTGCCATCACTAAAGCTCCTGACTGTCACGGTGTCACACTTTTCTTGTGTGCCTTTCGTTAGCTGCCGTAATTCTGGAAGCAGAATAGCCTCAATAGTGATATCACATTATATATAATATCATAGCAAAGGTTATCATCGAATCTTCATTCTACACTGTACCAAATAAATTAAATATTTTATTTACCAGACCTCTCATCAAGGGAGAGTCAGATGCATACGTAAGTAAGAATGTTAAAATATAAAATAAATAATAAAATCTACTCAATTTAACCTATTTTAATTTACAATCTATTTTCAGCAACCAATGTTGGCAATTAGTTGCGATTTTCCAATTTTAGGCATTAAATTCGTAACTGTAATATATTAAGAAATGAATATAATAACAACTATATCATAGTCCATTGACAACATAGCATGTAATAATTAATTTTTTTTTTCATTTACTTTAAACTGTTACTAGGACAATAGTTTTGAATTAAAGTGAAAATAAATAATTTTCTAATATGAAATTGTAGATATATCGTAGAGCAGTTGGTATTTATCATTATCCAATATATTATATTAATCCTTTTTCTAGAAAAGTTTGATTTTGGAATTTTTTTTCTTATAATTTTCAAATTTGAAATTAGTATTTTTGTACTTTTTCGTGTCATCTATCCATGCTTCGAGCATTTCTCCTACTATATATATAATTAAAATTGGCCGGTGTTATAATATGGTAACCTGATCACATTATAATGATCTATTAATTAAGAATTTTTTTATTTATGGAAAGAGGACTTGGTCTCAAATTGATTAGTAAATCTAAATATATAAAATATATATTTTTTGGAAAAATATGCCTAAATGTGCAAACTAGCTAGTACTAGTCTTAATTTATAGCCTCTGTTATGCGACTCATAAAGTCTTTACAGTCTCTCTCAGCTCATCGCTATCTATCTCCAACGAAAGGTCCACCCTTTCACTTGCTGATCTCCACAACTGCTTACGTCCCAATTAAATTCAAACTCCTATCGTCACTACTCTCTTATAATTCTCCGAACTCCTTCGTACTAGTACTTATTCAGCTATTTGTGTACTACTTTCACTTGTTAATTGGCTATGTTGTGAAGTTGGTATTTTCTTTGGAAAATAAATATGTCTTTTGTTCGGCTTCTTCTTGCTTCAATTGTCATGACCGTTTGCTTTGTAACTTTTGCTTCCGGAGCCCTTGAAGTACTGCCCAATGATGAAGGTATATACACTCACATGACACACAGATATCTCAAAGCCTCTTTCTTTTTTTTTTTCTTTTTTTTTTTCCGATTATATATAGTCTGTTCTCGTCAGGAGTCGATAAACTGCCCGATGACGAAGGTATACACCCACATGACACACAGATATCTCAAAGCCTTTTTTTGTATCGATTATATTATATAGTTCTCTCTGGCCAGGAGTGAATATGATTAATTGGGTTTGCTAGCTTAATAATTGTGGAGTTTATTTTACAGTTCAAGCTTTACGTGACATATTCAATACGTTGGGGAAGAAGGATTGGAACTTCTCTAATCCATGTAATAGTACTCATGTACCTTCAACTGCACAAATAACAACGTTGGCCGGCATGCAAGAGTATGCTGCTGTTAACTGCAGCAATTGCGTCGTCAATGGCATCGAGTCATACCGCGTTGTGGGCATGTATATTGTCATCTCTCTTTCTCTAATCATCTTAATGACGAGCTATTTCATAAGTCTCAAATTTTTCTTTTATAGGAAAATGCATATCATTAACATAAAAACATTACAAATTGTTAACGTGTTATGCTTAATTTATTTTACAGTAAAATGTATTTTATAATTTAACTTGTTCACGAACTTGTATAATTCAATTATTTTTTCAAAAAAACAGTAACTGAGGTCTTGTTTGTCTAAACATGTATTTTTAAACATTTTATTTTCAAACATCACTCAAACCCAAAAAATTTTTTATTTTAAATTTATAACTTTTTCATCTAATCAATTATCTAATTATTACCAGCTTCTTAAACTTTTAAATTAAACATAAAAAATAATTTTTTAAATCTTAAAATAATTTTTTTTTAAAAATATATATTAAAATAATATTTTACTTTTATAATATTTTTATTCAATTTTTTTTCTCTCATTTTTTAAAAGTTAATAAAATATTTTAAATCAAATAATTTATAAATAATCTGACATATTGTAAGTTTTGCAAATGATTCATAAATGCTTTTAAACTCCTTTGCTTGACAGTTGACACTGTTTTAAAATATAATAACATTTGTTAAAAAACTAAAAACTAAAAATTAAAAATAAATAATTCGTTTTCCTTATTAACTGAATTCTCAAGCGGCCAAGATAAAAGGTTAGAATGATGGCTTGGTTGCAAACCTAAAACACAAACTGACGACCGCTTGCCCAAACATGCGGTGAGTCGCCGACACCGAATTACAATATGTATGATCCCGAGTAGCCTACCACAATTTTTGTGAGTGTCTTTTCATTGTTTCTTTTGAGCGGTACAAAATTGATCTGTTCATTCTCGCTTTACCAGTCAGTTTCAATTGGGATTGATATTAATTATAGGATTTATCTCGTATAATTATTATAATTTATTTAAATTTTTAAATAAAATATAATAAATAATTTAATATTTTAAAAATATAAAATATAAAAATTATATTTTAATAATATTTTATTCAATTTTTAATTTTTAATTTTTATATTATTTTTATGAAATAAAAAAATTTTCAAAATCCATCAACATCTAGTACTGTCGGTAGGCTGCTGTCTCCAGCGTTACTAGCTGAAAAGGATAATACAACGTATAAGTTTAAAAAACTACTAATTACGTGAGTCATAACTTCTACCTCCAAACTCACACTTTTATAAATTAAATCTTTTCATCATAATTCAAACAATTATATTAATTATATTAATTTAAACAATTATATTAATCGCTTAAAATAAAGTTTTGAAACAGTTTTAAAAAATGGTTATATTTTTTTATCGTTTTCTTTTGATAGAAACATAATTATTTTACAACTTGTTTTAAATTGATAACATTTTTATAAATAATGATGCTCCAATAGTTACAATTATGTTTTATAAAAACAGCTTTATTTTTATCATTTTTCTTTAAAAAAAATGATTCTCTACTGGAATTCCAGACTTCTCAAAGGACAAAATCTAAAAGGCACTCTTTCTCCAAATTTGACGAAGTTACCTTGCCTGCAAGTACTGTAAGTGATTTGTACTTGTATTGTTTGATGTTCATCAACTAACTTGGAACTCATTTCTTCGTCTCACTTTGTCATATCTGCAGTGACCTCACTCGCAATTATATTAACGGTTCAATTCCACCGGCATGGGGTTCCGTGCCGAAGCTGGCTCATATGTACTCCCCCTTCTCTTGTATATATATTTGAGTTTGATAAATTTAGTACAAATTCTTTATAAAAAATTAATTTTATTAACAAAATAATCTATTTTTCTTTTTACACTTTTTAAAGCAAGGTCTATTTTTTTACAAAGAAATTATGTAAAATTTATTTAGGTAAGATTTGTACAAATAATTTCTCTATTCACTGTCAGTTTGGGTTAACATTTTTCTTACGTGCATGTAGCTAACTATACGTTATATATACACACACACACACACACACATCATTATAAGTAATTACTCGTTGCTTTAAGTTTAAAGGTATATTTAGATGCTTAAAGTATTTCTAAATTTTATAAATAGTAGTGAAATGGTTTGAAATATTTTATTAAATTTTATGAAGAAATAAAATTTTAAATAAAAATATATTTTAAAATAACTATTGTACTGGAGTTTGTGAAAATGAATATATAAATTTAAAAAATTATTTGAGTTTAATTTTTTATTTTAAAATTTTGTAAAAGTTATATTAAATTTTGTGTTTGAGTATTCATGATTATGTAATAATTAGATTAAGATTTTAAAATTAAAAAGGATTTTGTATTTTAATGATCTTATAAATGAAGTTATTAGAAATGAGATTTTGAGAATTTTAAAAATTCTCATTTACTGTATTAAACATGATGTCCTAGGTTTTCTTGATTCTTGAACCAATACTTCTAGGAGGATTTTAACATAAGGGTCTTATCGCAGTTCTCTTTTAGGAAACCGATTAACAGGTCCTATCCCTGGAGCTCTTTCAAACATCAAAACCCTACAAAACTTGTGAGTTTCGATCACAACCAATCTCGTTTCAATATTTGAAGAGTATTTTTAGAGTATTATTAATTAATGTTATCGGAGAATTCGGTTTTCTTCTTCGTAGGACGGTCGAGTTCAATAAGCTTTCTGGAAATCTTCCTTCAGAGCTTGGGAATATGTCCTCCCTGGAAAGACTGTAAGATGAATTTCATATTCTCAATTGCAATCGAGTTCCATCTCTCTTATTTGTAGCAAGAATGATTTGGATTGGATTTTATGTAGAAAAAGATGTTGAATCCTGATAATATTGCTGATAACTAAGCCATTGGATGGATTAGTACTTTTACTTGCATATTTATATTTTATCTGTTGTTTTCGATTGTAGTTTTCTCAGCTCGAATTATTTTACCGGGGAGCTACCTACTTCATTTGCAAACTTGATCTCTTTGAAAGATTTGTAAGCTTCTAATTATTTCTTTCTATATATATCGAGTTTAATTTCCACGTGCTGAAATTTCAAGTTATTTATATTTTTTGCGCCTTTTAGATACCTATAACACTTTTTTTTTCTTGTCCATCAATGATTAAATGTAAATGCAGTCGGATCAGCGACAATCAATTTTCTGGACAGATTCCCAATTATATTCAAAACTGGAATAACCTCAACAAATTGTGAGACCTTATATATTCCTTTTTTGAACTTTTGAAAAGATTTTGTTGTTATTATATTACAAAAATCGTGTATTATCATGACTCATAAAATCCAAATATGGCAACAACAGACTTATTCAGGCAAGTGGCTTGAGGGGACCAATTCCATCCCTTGATCCTTTGAAACAATTATCTGACTTGTAAGTATGAATCCCTATTAATCTCACAGCTATCACTACAACAAAAAACATATTTTGGGACGAAAATTTTCGTCCCAAAATATATCGATTTCGTTCCGAAAGATTTTTTGGGACGAAAAAATTTCGTCCCAAGCTCGTCCCAACATCACTGTCCCAGAAGATATATTGGGACGAAAAACACAATTTCGTCCCAAAATATATCTTTTGGAACGATTTTGAAAGTGACCGTTCGATACCGTTCGAACGATGCTTTTTTTTGTCACGGTTAAAATTCGTCCCAGAATGGCGTTCGAATGCTTCTCATATACCGTTCGAACGTCAATGTTTGTTTTGAACGGTTATCAAGATACGTTCAAACGATCAGTAGAAATACGTTCGAACGTTAAATGAGACGATCGAACGGTATAAGAGATCGAACGGTGATGATCAACGTTCGAACGATATGGTAATGTCATGCGTTTGAACGGTTTTTTGAGCATCTGGTATCGTTCGAACGGTTTGCGAGTTGACGTTTGAACGTTACATTATCGTTTGAACGGCATGCCCATTAATGTTCGAACGTGACTTTGTCGTTCGAACGGATATTATTTTTATTAAAACCAATAATTATAAAAAAACTAAATAGACATCCATATTATTTGAAAAATATAAATTAAGAACTGTTTAATTACTCACAAAAGTTTTATAATAAGTGCGAAGAAATAAATAACCATAAAACTAGCATTGTTCATACATAATTAGATAATGTCATAAGCTAGACGTAAAAAACCATCAGTTGGTTGGAGGCCTGTACTGTTGCATAAGCTGTTGCATTTGGAGTTGCATATCTCTCCTGAACTCTGCTTGTTCTTCTTCATGTTGTTTGAGGCGCATCTCCATGTCTCCTTGTCTCGCCAATTGAGCCTCTAACTCTTGTTGTTTTGCAATCAATTCTTCAATTCTACGATTCGCATTCTCTTGAGCTATAGAGGCAGACCCGGAAGAAGAGGAAGAGGGAGAAGGTTTTACACAGCGACCCAAACCCCTCAAATATCCTGAACGTTCACCCAGAACTTGTGTAAAAATCTCAACATCTGTATTTGAGGAATTTTGATCTGACGCAGATTCAGCACGCAGGGCAACCATTTTATCCTACACATAAGATAAAGAGTTAATATCATCATAAATATTCAAATATATTTATTTAAAACAAATTATAATACTTACATAATTTTCACGGGCATCAGGATGACTCCACTCTCCATTACGATTAGTATGTGATGCAGCATATAATTTTGTCAGATCATAATTGGCATCTGAATCTTGCTATAATAAAGATTTGTTAAGATATAAAGTCATTATGATTGATATATTCAGTTAACTATATACAAATGAAAGAATAGCAATACCAATTTTTTAGAGAGGCGGTGGAAAGATCTTGAGCCTGCATGATGAGTAATCTTCAATTTTGATCTATTTGTTTTGTTTATAGAACTTCGCTCCTACATAAGAATTGAAAATATTAGAAAGCGAAATTAAAAATAGGACTAAAATAATTAAATTAATTATACCTTATATGATGAATCCTCAAACATGTCACAAAGTTTTTCCCAATCAGAAGGTTGCACATCTTGAAAAGGATGTTGGCGTGCTTCTTCACTATTCTCAAACTTATTATAATGCTCATGACACCTCGCCTTATACTTGCGGAATGCATTACTCATAAGCTCTTCCACAGTTTTACGCTCCTCTCTCCGACCAAAATTTATTTCGAAATCATCCTTACAGACAAAAGTTTGGACAAAAATATTATCATTTATAATATTCTAACTTTAAAGTAAAATAAAATTATAAGTCCAATTAAATTTCATTTATTAAACATTACCAAACAACGCTTCTTGATAAGGTCCTTAACATCTTGGGGGACTTTCTTCCATGAACTTGTTGCCAAAGGTGCATAAGTTCGTGTAAGAGCACCCACATGCGATGCAAGCCAAGCTGCTGGTTGTCCTTCGCCTCCGGTATGTTCATCAAGAATGTTAACTTTGATCTTACCCACCTTACGATATTTTTCCAACGTCACGCCTCTCGTAGTGCCTCGACCTTGACGAGATTGTACTGTGAAGTCATCATGATATATAACATTATAATCAATTTTCTATTATAATCTTAATTAATAACTTTTATGACTATTAGAATTTTACCTTGTTCTGTAGAGTCAATCTCTAATGGTGAGTCTGAAGGAGAGCTAGGAACAGGTGGAGATGGGTTGCGCACTTCCTTTCTCTTCGGAGGCATAATTTCAAAAAACTGATACAATATTCATTAAGTAAAATAGTGCTCATCATCACGTAATGTGAAAATATAATTCGTCAATCACTATCTGTATCAGTATCATTTGACAATTCAGTCTCATCTTCTGTAGATAGTTCAGATGAATCAACACTTTGCTCAAGTGTCGCATCAACAATTTCAGCCTCAATATCTTCTCTATTCAATGGAATCATCTCATACTGGCTCAAATCCACAAACAAATTAAAGACGGGCTGACTCTCTTGGTATGCTTCTTGAGTAGAGGCATCATCTTCTTCTTCATCTCGCCCTTCTGCCTGAGGGATAACATCATATATATTTCTTGGAGCATATTTTTGTACTACTCGCCATTGAGTTCCCAACTTCGGGTCATCTAAGTAGAATACTTGAGATGCTTGAGAAGCTAAAATAAATGGATCATCCTCGTACCATTTTCTTGATGTATTAATACTCAAGAAATATTCATCATCACGGACTCCAGTTCGAGGATTGCTTAAATCCCACCAATCACACTTAAACAGATACACTGCAAGCTCCCCCAAATATTTCATTCCAATTATATCAACAATCACTCCATAGAAATCAATATTTTCTCCATCATGACTTCCCTCAACTAGGACACCACTATTTTGTGTTTTCCTATAATGATCTCGATCTATTGTGTGATACCTACTACCACGAGAAATACATGCAGAATATCTTGTAGCCCGTCTCGATGGGCCACGCGCTAATGCATACAATTCATCTGATATATCGTTTGGATTATTGGCATGCATTTGTACAACCTACATATTAAGTAAAACGTCTATTATATCAATAAAAAAAACAATCAATATTTTCTATTTGTATTGAATGAAGTGTCGCATATGTAATGTCATTACCCGTTGTTCAAACCATCTCGGAAACTCCTCTTCATGTTTCCGGTCTATATCATTTACTCCTAGTTCCTTGAGCATGTTAATATGATCACTGAAATTGATGATTACGACATGTATTTTATATTATTAGAATTTTGCGAAAGTAAATGAGCGAATACTAAATTAAGAAAAGATTAATACTTACTTCAAGTAAATCTCTATGTCAGGGCAATTGTTCAGCACGTACCACTGAGCTTTCTCAAACTCTCTTCCACATAAGTCATAACCACGCACTGCACCAAGTGGACGTACTTGTTGGGAAAACACGGAAAACACATTTCGTTGTCTTGCTCTGTCAACGTCAAAGTTTCTTTCTGGCCGATCAAACCTAGTGTCAACTCCGTGGAAATATTTGGAACAGAAGGTATGCCACTCATCATCAATATATGCTTCTGCAATTGATCCTTCTGGGCGAGCTTTATTACCAACTGTTCGTTTCAACTTCCCAAGAAATCGTTCAATGGGATACATCCATCTATACTGAACTGGTCCTGCAAGTCGAGCCTCACGTGGCAAATGGACGGCCAGGTGAACCATGACATCGAAAAATGACGGTGGGTAAATACTTTCTAGCTTACACAATATGATGGGAATTTCCCGTTCCATTCGATCCAAAGCTTCTACATTTAATGTCCGTGCACATAAGTCTTTGAAAAATAAACCCAACTCAGTCAAAGCCACGCGCACGTCTCTAGTCAAGTACCCACGTATACCAATAGGCAAGATACGCTGCAAAAGGACATGACAATCATGACTTTTTAACCCAGTTATTTTCCAATCATTTGTTCGCACACACCTTGTCAAATTCGAGGCATAACCATCTGGTAATTTAATTTTCATTATCCACTCACAAAAAGTAGCCCTTTCATTCCTTGACAATGTATACCACCCAATCGGCATGTAAACGGACGAACCATTTTCTTGCAACTGCATTTCCGGTCTTATTCCCAACCGCTTCAAATCCTTCCTTGAGTTTAATGTATCCTTCGTTTTTCCTTCAATTGACATCAATGTTCCCAATACGGATTCGCATATATTTTTTTCAATATGCATAACATCAAGACTGTGCCGTAATTTTAACTTTGACCAGTATGGAAGATCGAAAAATATACTCTTCTTAGTCCAATTCAACTCAGAAGTAGCTCGTTTTCTCTTTCGTTGTTTTTTACCAAATTCATTACAACCAACATCTACAAATTGTGCAAGTAAATCTTCACCAGACAAATATGGTGGAGGTTGGCCCCATTCAACAGTACCATCAAACATTTGTGAATTTCCCCGCCATCTATGATCACCAGGTAGAAATCGACGATGACCCATGAAACATAATTTTCTCCCGTAAGTGAGCCATTCAGATTTAGTATGTTTGTTACATGTTGGACATGCCATTTTCCCCTTAGTACTCCAACCTGACAAGTTTCCATATGCTGGAAAATCATTTATTGTCCATAAAACCGCAGCATGCATCTTGAACGACTTGCCTGTTGATGAATCAAATGTGACAACCCCATTCTCCCACAAATCTTTCAATTCTGCAATCAATGGCTGTAAGTGTATGTCTATATCATTTCCCGGCGATCTCGGACCTGGAATGAGCAAACTCATCATGAAATATGGATCTTTCATACACTTCCACGGTGGTAGATTATACGGCATAAGTACGACTGGCCAAGTACTGTGACTAGTACTCATGTTCCCAAACGGATTAAATCCATCTGTTGCCAACCCAAGTCTCACATTACGTGGTTCTTCTGCAAACCATGTATGCTCCTTATCAAATTCCTTCCACACCTGAGAGTCAGCAGGATGTGATAAAATATCATCGTTTCTAACTCTGGCTGATGAGTGCCATATCATGTCTGCAGCTGTTGCACGTGACATATATAATCGTTGTAATCTAGGTGTCAATGGAAAGTGGCGTACTACCTTTTGCGGCACATTTTGTTTGTCAGATGTCCATCTTGACTCGTGGCATATGGGACATTCGTTCAACTGCTCATTCTCTTGCCAAAATAATATGCAGTCATTCTTACATGCATGTATTACGTTGTAATCAAATCCAAGTCCTCGTTTCAATTTTTTTGCTTCATAGAAGTTACGAGGAAGTGTATTATCTGATGGCAGTGCCTCCTTAAACAACTCGAGTAACATATTGACAGCCTTAATTGATAATCGGCACATTGATTTTATGTGTAGCAGTCTTACGGTAAATGACAACTTACTGTGTCTTCTGCATCCTGGATATAGCTCACGTTGTGACTCATTCCACAATCGTGCAAAAGTATTATGACCCCCATCATTTGAACTTGATGTGTCCGTGCCACCTTCATTCATAAACATTCCCGCACCGATGTCACCTAACATTTCTTCCATATCCTCATCATACTCATCTCCAACAACATCTGGTTGTACATCTTCATCGATAGCTTCTTCTTCATGTGGAGTATCGAATGAAGTTGGATATGGTTCCCCGTGTAAGACCCAATCAGTATAACCCTTGTCAATACCTTTTACAAACAGATGCTCTCTCACCAAGTCTATCTTATGAGAGCGCAAATTCCTACATGTATTACATGGGCATCTAATACGTCCATCACTATCACATGTACCCAATGCAAACTCTAAGAATTTCTTAACACCTTCAGCATATACGTTGTAATTCTGACCCAAACGATCGCTAACTCGCATCCAACTCTTATCCATGCTGACTATCTTCATTATAAACAAGCACGTGTGCATCAACAAACAAGCATGTATCATGTATCAATCAAGGAGTATGCCACCTTACACCGGGTAGTTGGTCCTATCCCATTCGGAACTGTAAGATCATAGTCGCAAACCTATCCTCTATAATCTGTCACGCCCAACAAAATTTCGGCAGCATATCCCCATAGTTCTCCAAATATGCTCGTCTGGTTGTGTGCACCGACTTATCCATCGTCGATACAACATCACCGAAACTGCATATCCGGAGAACAAGGGATAAATCTGCCAAAATCTTAATGCTGGACGTATAACAGATATAGCTCGATAGTTTGCGAGAATGATCTTACAATTCCAAACTGTCCACTCTGGACAATTCAAGAGTTATCAATCTTTCAATTAAGGCGGATTGATAACTCTCGAACGGGTCTAAGGCTAATATTGATGAACAAGCAATATAAGATATGCCAATATTTAACATGTATCAAACAAATAATTCAACATCATAAATAATTAAGTTTTGTAACAAATCTTAGATGATTTGTAATTTAATTCATTCTCATTTGATTATTTGAATCTTTTAAGTATTTAAGTATTATTAAATGTAGATTATATATATTTAATTTTTAATTACACTCCTGCATTTAAAATGTTAATTATTTTAACACTGCCCAAGAAATCGTTCAAACGGTGTTCGTGACCGTTCGATCTCCTATACAGTCGTTCGAACGGTACACGTACCGTTCGAACGGTTTACATCCAGAAATCACTCGTCTTCAACCTCCGAAAACCCCAAGTAATACAGTCCATATTACATCAAAAGATAGCAAAATATATGACTAACTCATGTAAGCAAACGAAAACACTTATATAAAAACTAAAATGAGGTCAAATTTAAGGAGAATACCTGATTTGGAGAGATAAAGCTTCAAAAATTCCAAACGGTAAAAACTCTTCACCAAACGGTAAAAACAACCTCTTAATCCGAAAATATAAGAGATTGATAGGAGTTTGTAATATTTGAGGGCTAGATTGAAGAATAATGGCGTTGGTTGGAACAAAATGAGCGTGGGAGTGATGCTCGGTCGACTGAAACGAGTCCGAGATTGTGAGGTTCTGTCGTGTAAATGCAGAACATTGCCGTTCGAACGGTTGTTTAATGAACGTTCGAACGTCAAATCGACTAGCGGGAAAAATTTCCCCCGCCGATTTGACGTTCGAACGTGAAAATATACGTTCGAAGGCTAATAATTAACGTTCGAACGGTTATATTATACCGTTCAAACGTCAAATCGATTAGCAGGAATAATTTCCCCCGCTAATTTAACGTTCGAACGTTAATATAAACGTTCGAACGTACTATTAAACGTTTGAACGCCAATAGTAAACCGTTCGAACGTTTAATTATATTGTTGCTTATTGTATTTTTTTTGCACTATACCTTTAAATATAATAATTTCTAAATATACTATAGTTTAGAGCCATAGTAATATAACTATATAATATATAATCAAACATATATTATATAGTTTAGTAACATATATAGTATAAAATATCATATTACATCTAATATAATCAACAAGTACTACATATATTAACCTATTATATATAACATATATATGGTATCATAGCATAGGGTTATATGTATCACATGCATATATATAATGTTTATTTCTATAATATTAATAGTAGATATTTAATAATAGAATATCTACTATTAATATATATAGTGTCATCTATACTAGTATATATATATGTGGTACTAGTTAATATCACATATAATATATATGTTATATAAATACATGAACATGGCTTCATGTATATAGTAGTCTATATTATATTAATTATACTATATAATATAACTTATACTATATACTATATAATATTCAATAGTATAATATATTTTAATTAAATATAATATAATATATACTATAAATTGCCAAAAAATTATATATATAATACATAGTGTTTAATAATATATAAGTGCATTAAATATATTGCATTTAATATTTTTAACAATTAAAATATATTATAATTGAATTAATTATTATATTTAATATAATTAATACGGAATATTGCATTTAAATATTTGAAAACCGATTAATTAGGGATGGCAATCAATATTTAGTTAATTCGTTCGAACGGTATAACGTACCGTTCGAACGGTACTGCATATATAAGCCCATCCCGACGTCATTTTCACGCATTTCCTCCGTGAAAAAGCCTCCAAACCGTCGATCTCCGCCGTTGAACGCCGTCTTCGCCGCCGTCAACAGTGCCCACTCGAAGCCCCTACCTCTAACAACCGGTATTTTTCATTTTTAAAGCATTTTACCGTTTAGATTTAGGTTTTTGATAGATTAATTGTTTAAGTTAGGGTAAACCGATTTATACATCAAAATAATCGGTAGATTTGCATAAATCCATGTTAGGAACATTTATTTAGGTTTCTATTGCATTTATTTTGGTGTAAAATCCAGGGAATCGAAGGATTCCATGGATTTCAATGGCCGAGTCGACTCGGCCTGGAATCCCGATCGACGAATATCGTTCGAACGCTATGCTTAGCGTTCGAACGTTATAACTTAACGGTCGAACGGTCTGTCTGTAACCGTTCGACCGTTACAGTAAACGTTCGAACGATATAAATCAACGGTCGAACGGTTTGTCTGTAACCGTTCGACCGTTAAGTTACATCGTTCGAACGATATAACTAAACGGTCGAACGGTTTGTCTGTAACCGTTCGACCGTTACGGTAAACGTTCGAACGGTGTTTAATATTATATTTATATTATTAATATTGATATTGAGTGACATATTTATTGTTGATAATGTTGTTCAGAATGGCAAATATTATTAAATTGCTGTTTGTTTCAAACTACTGTAAATAGTTCTTTATTGTATTTTTCTTGTTAATGTTATATATCTAGTTTGTAATTATAAATTTCAGGTTGATTATAATGTCTACTTCTAGACCGGCACGTAAGTGACGCAATCTTGGTGAGAGTAGTAGTGGTCCAGTTCGGGAGAGGACAGTTTCACTGGAGCGACCAGTGAAGATTTCTGATTTCCAGAGTCTTATCTGGGAGGGTCATTCATTGCCCTCAATATTCAGTGATCGTGGTTGGGGACCTATCTTGGATGAACGGGAGGAAGCATGGGAGCCAGTCTCCTACATTGACATTGTTGCTGAGTTCTATAGAGAACTCGGCAGTGCCAGCGCAGATGATTCTGGGGCCTACAGTATCACTGTCCGAGAAGTACCCGTTGTATTTTCACGAGATGGACTTGCTGAGCATCTCGGTATTCCTAGGCTGCCAGATGCATATCCGAATGTGGTGCCTAGAGAGTCTGATCCTTCAGTTGAGGCGGAGACAGCTGAGGAGGAGGCATCAGTTTATACTGATGAGGTCGATACCCTTGCTGATCACGAGGTGAGGGATTTGGTTGTCGGTCCAGATGCTCCACCGTATGACGGGACGAAGAGCATCAAACAGGCAGATTTATCTTCTTTCTTTAAGATATTAAATTTGATAATTGCCAATAATATTGACCCTCGGCAGCACAAGACAGAAGTTGGCATTGATCGGACGAAATTTATGATACGGGTCGCTCGTGGCATTCCTATCGACTTGGTGGGATATATATTCGATAGGATTCGATCAGAATCTCGGTACATTTCGATGGATATACTACCATTCGGAGTCCTGATCACCCGATATCTACTATGTGCTGGTGTTGTGCCAGATGTTGCTGAGCGTAAACGGGAGCCGATGGGACCGATAAACAGCACCACCCTCTCACGCAGCACGGGACACTCGAGACTGCGTTTTCGTGCACATGTTCCAGAACCAGTTGATCCTCACAGAGATGCACAGCCGGGAGATCATGGAGTCTCAGCTGCAGCTGCAGAGACATCTACACGGGCCGAGGCATCAGTCCACAGTGTTACTCGTGAGGAGATGGCTGACATAGTGCGTGCAGCGATCAGCGAGCAGACATCAGCAGTGATCGATGCAGTGCGTATGGAGATCCATTCTGCTGTGTCTGAGCTTCGTACAGAGTTTGCTGCCATGTCTGCGACTCAGGTCACCATCAGTACTCGACTGACACAAATAGAGGAACGTATAGCTGCAGTCGAGGAAGTGTGCAAAGACTTGGGGTCTTAATTACTTTATGATAAATTTTATTTATTTATTTCCTGTTTTTTGTATGGACAATATTTTGTGTTTTGTAAATTCAGTATTTAAGTTATATGCAATGGTATTGTTTTATATTTTCTAAACTAATTCTTAATTTAGATTATTCATATTATTTAATTAACCAATTTTTTATAATTACTAGTTAATCTAAATATAATTTGGCAAAAAACTTAAAAAATTAAAACTCTGTCACCGTTCGAACGATTCAAATAACGTTTGAACGGTGAATATGCATCATTCGAACGGTTAATATTAACCGTTCGAACGGTTTATCAATTTCCCTCCAAAATAATTTTGCCTATCGCGCCAATATTACGTTCAAACGGTGAAAATTAAACGTTCGAACGGTTAATCATTAACGGTCGAACGGTTAACTTATTTGGGACAAAAATATTCGTCCCTAAGAATACCGTTCGAACGCGTTCGAACGGTATGGCATAACCATCGTCATTTTGGAACGAAATTCAAATTTCGTTCCTAAATCCCACTTTTTGGGACGATTTTCAATTCGTCCCAAAGTAATTTCGTCCCAAAAAATCATTTTTGTTGTAGTGTATATATATGTATATGTATAATCATCTTGGTGTAATATGATTTGAACGACTAGTCTTTGTTGAATTTTGACATACAGGAGAATCAGTGATTTGAATGGGTCTGAAGTAACTTTTCCACTGAAATACATTTATGTAGCACAATGGAAAGTACTGTGAGTCAATGTTTCAGCAGCATAATTTTCCAAATTAATGTACGATCCTAATGGCTAGCTATTTTACTCAATTTTTTCATAATTATTTACTTTTTTTTTTAAAGGATATTGAGGAATTGCAATCTTACTGGACCGCTACCCGAAACAATAGAATCTCCCCTGCGTCCGGATTTTAAAACCTTGTTAGTATTTCCCAGCCCTTTTTCTGATATTTTAGAAACCTTCGTGAAATTAATACCTTGATTGAAAGAAAATTTAATTGCACTGCTTGAAAGGACCGGAGTTGTTTGCAAAATCTTGTAGGGTTTATCTATATATTTATTTTCTAATTCAGTTAGTTCTAAATCCTCCTGCAGAGATCTCAGCTTCAACAGACTAATTGGAGGAATTCCAGACAACTTTATAAGACCACTACAACTTGTAGACCACATGTAAGCAATATTGTAGAAAGAAATTATAGATTGATTTCATTGAAATTAAAGCTGACACAGCCTAGCTAAATACTATTGGCATGTTGGGGATGTAAAAGGCCCATTAATTTAGAATAGCCTGATCAATTAAGCAATCTCTCAACCCACTTTTCCAGTTTGTTCACTCTTTAATATAATTTAATCATTAAAACGCGTGCCCTGTATTATTATTGATAAATTTAAAGTTTTCAACGTGTTAAAAAATCTGCAGAGTGAGGTACCGGCGCGCATTAATGACTTAGCTAATCACATATGATTAATATTACTATTTACTCATTATTTAAACTTATAAAATTATTATTTATTTATTTTAAAAGTTTGAATCGATAAAAAAATAATTATTTATATTCATCTTTACAAGATTTGTCACCTCAGGAGCAAGCTGTTTACCCGATAAACGCTGGCTGTAATGCACAAATTTGCGCATGTAATGATGCTGACAGGTTAATACTGATTCTGTACAGATACTTAACCGGCAACTTGTTCACTGGACCAATACCTGATTCGATACTGCATCGAGGAGAATATACGTAAGCTTCTCTGCCAAATTCCATATCTATATTTGAGCTTTCCTGGAATGCGCGGTAGGCTGGCATTTAAGACTATATATATAATTAATTAGCATGATAATAAGGTTGCTGACTGGTTGCTGGCTTGACACTACTCTTGTCATGTAGTTATTTTTCATCAGCGTATGATCAATAACAAAGCGTTCACTTTGTGAGACTTTTTCCAATTTAAGCTCAAAGAAGAGTTCTTAGATCTAGCATTTGGAAATTCTGCTTCATAAATACAGTACTACCGCGTACTGATCAGTATCATGACAATATCCCAATTATTAGCTTAAAAATGGATGAATGAAAAAATGTTCTCACGAAACCAAGTTTTGCACAATTTTACTAATTCTAATATCTTCTTTTAAATTCGAGACTCATATATTTGTATTATCGCTGTATTTGGTCATTCAAGTTGAAGGGAAAGAACTAGACTCCTTACTGGTTTCGAATCGAAACCATGAAGAAGATCATGATGATCATTTTAGGCAGTATTTGCAAATTATTAGCTTATGATAGTTAATTGATAAGCAGCATATCTCATTAAGAGTAATGGATTGAGCTTGCAATTGTACGTAAGCTTAATATTTTGGACAATACACAAGAACGAACCATATACGAAGAAAAAGAAGAATATTTTGAATCTGATATGATCATCTTTCCAAGAAGTTGATGATCTGTCATGTAATGTCAAAGTACTTCTGATGATTAGATCATGATGCATTATGGAAGACGATGAAACACATTGCATCTTTTGTGTGCAGCGATCTTTCATATAACAAGTTTACAATTCTTCAAGGATTGAAATTATCAGCATCAAATTGTCAATATGGGACTGGGTACGTGAGACTTTCATCTAATAATATAAGACGCACATGCATGCATTGTCACATATACTCACCGAATTTTTTATCTTGGTGTTAATTTCCTCAGGATCAACTTGTTCGCAAGCTCCTCGATGGACAATATTGAAACGTAAGTATCATTTATTTTGTAAGTTTTCCTAAGGTCAACTTTCATGTGAGGTATGACACAAATCCAATTTCGTTGATGTTATATAAATGCTAACTTGTTGATCTGGATCTTCATTGTATTACGTACGTACCAGTAGCAATAATGTTTCGTGTTTGAGGAGCTTACAGCGTTCATGTCACAAACGTAAGTTGAAATGTCATATATTTCCTGATCTAGATTGTTAAATTCTAGTGGTTACATTTGGGTCAGTAGTGTACCATCCATATTTATAGCCAAAATGCGTATAATTTCTGATCAGCAATATGACATTTTGCTTGGCAAAACTTCTTACAGTTAGTAAATATATAGATTTTTAAAAACAAACAAAAAGAAAAAAAAACGACGGAGAAAAAGGGGTGAAAAACCATAGGTTGAAAACTCGTCTGGAATTGTAGAGGTTTTCTTCCTTTTTTCCCATTTTTCTTTTTAATGAAATTAGGCCTGTTTTGTCTACCCGATCAACACGTGTGGATAAAATGTTGATTTTTGTCTCAGGTCGCCGGTACAAGCTTCATATAAATTGTGGTGGAGAAAAAGTAACTGTTAATAAAAGTGAATTTGATGCTGATGTTGATCCACGAGGATACTCAACATTCTTCCTTGCACAACATCAGTACTGGTCGTCTAGCAGCACTGGTGAATTCATGGACGATAACCGCCCCAACAGGGATTTCATTTTGTCAAATTTATCCGGACTCTCTACGAACACGCCAGATCCCGAACTGTACATGACAGCGCGCATTTCTCCTCTCTCTCTTACTTATTATGCCTTTTGTTTGGTAAATGGGAATTATACAGTAAAGCTCCATTTTGCGGAGATAGTATTCACTGATGATGAAACGTATAGCAGCTTGGGAAGACGTATATTTGATGTTTACATTCAGGTTAATTGTTATTACCACATGATACTTCCATGCATCTTCTTCCTTAACCAATTTCCTCTGTTAACGTTGTTGCTAGCATGAAACAATATATGTTAATACATGAACATGTAATTAATGGATTCGAACATTATATATATTGTAGGGGGAGCGAGTGCTGAAGGATTTCGATATTGTAAAAGCGGCTGGTGGGGTTCGTAAGCCGAATATACAAAGTTTTAATGCTACCGTCATGGCTAATGGTACCCTGGAGATCCGTTTCTACTGGGCTGGGAAGGGGACAACTGATATCCCACTCAAAGGAAACTATGGTCCTCTTATTTCAGCCATTTCTGTGGATTCCCGTAGGTTTTATGTTGAATATTGAGCTCTTGCATTCACTTATAATGGCCTTGTTTGCTCACATATCAAAGCTTTTGATCTTACGTACTGTTCTTTCTGTGGATAATTTAAGGCAGCATGATGACGCACATACTTCATGGAACATGCCAAACTCATTAAATTCCGTCAATTCGTTTTTTTATGGTGTTCATTTCAATATTTACCTTTGTTTGAAAAAAAAATAATGCAGATTATTAAAATTCCAATTAAGCAGTGAAAGACAATAATTGTGTTGATTTTTAACTTTTGAAACTGTCGGACGTCATACATTTCTTAGTTGGCTAGTTGATGATTTCTCCTATCAATTGCCTTGACAATATTGATCTTAAACTGTAACTCCTCCTAAATCTATATATTTTCAATGCGGATTGTTAGAATATTATGCTAGAATATTACAAGCTATATATATATATATATATATTTAGAATATATTCATAATATTATAGTATGTATGGTAATATGACTTATTCTCTACTATATTTAGTTTATTGTATAAATCAATTAGTATCATTGATTTATTGTATTTTCATCATTTTTCTAGCTCCATTAACCTATAAATAGGGACATATATAATTTATTCAACACTTCAATCTAGCAAAAATGTAGCCCTCAAGGTATCTCTCATGCTCTCTCTCCCCCTCTCCCTTCTCTTTTCTATATTTTATTTTATTTTTATTTTATGCAGATGAAATCCCTTCAAATAGTATACCTACAGGGGAAGTGGTTGGAATTATCGTTGCCGGAGTTTTTGTTATAATATTACTTATTGTGGCCATCCTCTGGTGGAAAGGCTGTCTAGGAGAAAGATCAAGTGCTACTGAACATGGTAGTTTCAAGGCAATTAATATTGTTATTATCAAGCAGTTTTCCTTCTCTACAATCAATATATAGAATAAGTTTGATTAAAATATTTTTTATCTGTATCACGAGGAATGTTAAGAATTCTTCAAATTTCCAAGAGATACTTGCCTATCTAACTTGCACCTTCCTCAGATTTAAGAGGCCTAGATCTGAAAACTGGAACATTCACCTTAAGGCAAATCAAAACAGCCACAAACAACTTTGATGTGGCGAATAAAATTGGGGAAGGTGGTTTTGGTTCCGTTTATAAGGTAAGTTAGAGAAATAATTTCTTTTGATTGATGCGAGTAGAGCTCTTATTAATTGTAGCTCTTTCTTTTTGAAGTGTCATTGTTTAAGCATGAAAAGAAGTACCATGTTTTCCTTATGCGCGTAGGGCCTTTTGTCTGATGGCACCATGATGGCAGTCAAACAACTTTCTTCCAAATCAAAGCAAGGAAATCGTGAGTTTTTGAATGAGATCGGCATGATTTCTGCTTTGCAGCATCCTCATCTTGTAAAGCTCTATGGATGTTGTGTTGAAGGAAATCAATTGTTGCTGGTATACGAGTATATGGAAAATAATAGTCTCGCTCGTGCTTTGTTTGGTAAAGTTTTAGCTTCATGCACGTATTTCCTTTGTTTACTTGTATGCTTATTTACATGCAATCAATGATAACATGCATGTATCATGTATGCATAATGGTAATCCTAATTAAATGCTTTCTATTAACTTGATTGATTGAAGGGCCAGAAGAAGATCAATTACAATTGGATTGGCCAACAAGACATAGGATTTGTGTTGGTATAGCAAGAGGTTTGGCCTATCTCCATGAAGAATCAATATTGAAGATTGTCCATAGAGACATCAAGGCTACTAATGTCTTGCTTGATAAAAATCTCAACCCTAAAATATCCGACTTTGGTTTGGCCAAGCTTGATGATGAGGATAATAGCCACATAAGCACCCGAATTGCTGGAACTTAGTGAGTTGTATTTTATTATAATGCACCTAAGACGTGTTTTAAAGAAAATAATATTAATTAGAAATGATTGCCTTTGATTATATGGCAATGTTAGAAATTCCTGATGCTGAAAATGTCACATGTTGATCTGTGATTTTTTCAGTGGTTATATGGCACCTGAGTATGCAATGCGAGGTCATTTAACTGACAAAGCAGATGTTTATAGTTTTGGAATTGTCGCCTTGGAAATTGTTAGTGGGAAGAGCAACACGAGTCACCGGCCTAAGGGGGAATCTCTACATCTTCTTGATTGGGTGATTTGAATCACTTTTTTGTCTTGCATTTCTCTACTCTATTATTTGATTTAATTTTCTTGTGTTTTCTAATATTAAAAATGTGGACTAGTCGGGAAAATATTTCGCGACAAATATAAAATATCCAATTGCCACACTTGCAGATCATGCAATGAAGAATCAACTCCAACTTCTATTATCTGTTTCCCGAGTACTATTTTCTACGAGTACTCTACAAAAGAGCCATTTTTCCTTTGAAATTGGTAGCTTATTCTATGATTTGTTTATGCAGGCACTTGTTTTAAAAGAGAAAGGAAATCTGTTGGATTTGGTTGATCTAAGATTAGGCTCAAACTACAGGAAGGAAGAGGCTATGCGTGTGATTAATGTGGCTCTCCTATGCGCTAATGTTTCTGCAGCAGTTAGGCCTACCATGTCCTCAGTGGTGAGCATGCTTGAGGGCGGCGCTGTTATTCCTGAGTTGGGTCCAAATTTAAGTATCATAGATGATGAAATGAAAGTGAAGGCACTGTGGGAGCATTTTCAAGATAAGAAAGAATCAAGTAGGGGAAATAGCCAGACCCAAAGTGTATTAACGGATGACCCATTCACCGGTTCTTCTACATCCGCTGTTGATCTATATCCAATCAATATGGATTCTAGTTACTGGGAGAAAAGGGTTTAGATAAATGAGCAATACTGCTCTTCATTCTAGTTTGTCGATCGTCTTAAAATATGAAAGATAATCTAGTGTACTTAAATGAAAAGTCACATTATTATTTAATAAGTTTTCTGGGACTATGTCGTTGTGGAAGAAAAGGAATGATTGCAGAAGTTTTTTGTGGCGTAATAAATGTGAGTTAATTGCTAGCATATGTATCTGAAAAACCTTGAACTTATATATATATATATATATATGTTACTCATGATGATGGGATTATATTTGAATTCACGTGACATAGTCTTTATGTTTTACAATTTACATAATTTCTTAATTTTCGTGTTTAATTTCACCGTTGATATTGCATCCTGATTAGATTTTGTATATCCTGTTGGTCCATAAAATCAAAAGATCATTTATAGGCATAATTGGCAATCTTGATGCATCGATCCCCTTTTGATTTGTACCGGATAAGATAAAACAATATTAATTATGAATTTGTAAAATACATAAATTCTCCCTAAACTATCATTTAATTTCTTAATCACTCCTCAAACTATAAAAAAAGAAAATATATAATTAATCTACCGCATGAAATGTTGAGTGCATGCCAGCCGGCCAATCACACTCCATTCATGCATAATGTCCCAACAACAACATGCATTAGAAACGGAAAATAGATTATTGAAGAGAAAATGTGTTTCTTTTGTCTTCGAGTAGATTACCAATTAAATACACATCATCATCATGTCACAGTACATATATTTTATATATATATACACATCATTCTTTCCACACCTTTGAAGTCCTAAATTAACTATTCTCTCTCTCTACATATCTCTCTCAACACAAGCACACCCTATAATCCTAGGAATTTCTCCAATCCATTTCAAGTAAGCCCGGCCCTTTTCTGCAATAACTCAACCCGTTTTATAGTACTGAATCTTGATTTTGGAACGTAAAAAATAATTTTATCAATCTAATATTAATTCTTATAATTTAAATATGATATTTGATAAATTTATAGAAGAGTAATATCAGATACCGTACTCTTAAGATGTGTACTGATCACTCTGAAAAAAAAAATATAATCTATTAATAAAAAATAATTTTTTTTTACATAGATTCTAAATTTATTCATATTTTAAAAAAGAAATGCACAAAATTTGCAAGTACACCCTATAATCCTAAATATCATTTTTATTTATAGAAAGTTTATTAAGTATTTATAAAAACTGACAATTCATTTTTCAAAAATACATATAATTTGATATTTTTCTTGGAAAGTACCTATGTACGTATTGAAGATGTGGAAAAATGTCACAGCAACTTTTACCAAATATTAAACAATTTTTTTTTAATAAAAATGAGATTTGTTACTCATCATCTTTACACACTTACATATTTATTTTTATTATTTATTTTTATTTTTTTATTTCTTTTTTCTTAAACTAATTAATTTCTTTTACTCATCATCTATATATTATATATCTGATAAGAAAAAAATAAAATAAAAATAAAAAAATTATGTGCAGTGTGAACATGGATAATGAAAAAAATATATTAATTAATAACTCAATTCTTCTATGCACAACAGCGGTTGCGAAACAGGTGCGAAACTTGCTTACGTGTACCACCACATCAGCCAATATTTTAATATTAAAAAAAAAACAAATGACAAAAGTCGAAAAAGTGGAGGGAAATCAAATAAGAAGTACGTTGCAGAGGTACTCGCGCGACCTGAACCTATTTTTGCCGAGCTCTGATTCTCTTCCGTCCGTGGTCGCAACCGTGGGTTGTTGTGGTCACCGTTAGTCACCCATTCCGATCTGCAGATCTGAGCAGCAGCCACTGTCGTCGACGTGGGTTGGAAGCAGGTTTCCAGATTTGATGCAGTTTTGCTTCTTGCACTGCCACGGTTTGAGTATTTCTTCTCTTCTTTTGGACTTTATTTTCTCTTGTTCTTGTTGGCAAATATTATAGCTGGAAATATGCACTATTTTCTCACTTCAATAATTAAAATTTGGTAAAAAACTTGAAGAGATACAAAATCTCTTGTAACTAGCCGTGGTGTTCCCACATTTTATGATTTAGGAATGTGATAGATAAAAACAGCTGCTTTCTGTTTGATTCTTGTTTTCTTCTCTGCTTACTGTTGCTAATTTATCAAAGTCCTCTTAGCAAACACGATTTGACAAGAAAAGCTTCCATTAATTAATCGATGGTTTATACATATATGAGCTACACTTGAACAGAGTAGTCTTCTGGTCGAGACTTTGTTGTACATAATCACTAACAAGTGGATTAGTCCAATTCCATTCATAACATTGAGGGTACAGGAGCTGAAATATAATATATATATATATACACAATTTCTAACGGTACAAGCTAAAATTACTTGAGATTGGCTAAATGGAACACCCAAAAAGGAAACAGTGAAAATGTCTAAAATTGCTTCTAAAGCATTTGCAAGACAGTAGTTGAATATATGATAAAAGAAGAGGAAAGAATGATAAAAAGAAGACAAGATATTGTGAATCTTTTTATTAAAATGCCAAAGTGAAAGTGAAATGAGAGGAAATGAAAGGTTCGTTTTGAATAAGAATTAAAGAATTTCAAAAAAATGATTTTCAACCCTTAATCCATTTTTTTTTAAAAAAAAAAAGCAATTTACTTTGAGTTATGATATATATTTATATTTATATAAGTATATATTTGAGTTATGATTTATTGCTGTGTTTTTTACGAGTATTTATCATCAAGCTATTCCAAAAAGCATATCAGACGCTGACATTAGTAGAACCTAGCCCCGAGAAACATTAATTCAAACTCAAGAAAGTGTAAGTGGATCCCAAATTTATCGGTATTTTAATGACATTAGTCGACATCACATTAATATATGAGTTATTATTTTTTACAGATGTAATTTGGGTTGGATGGATCACAATTGTTGCATGTTGAGTTTGATGGATCACAATCACGGTAATGGTATGATTATCGTGGTTTTTTTTTTTTATAATATTATTCTTCTTCTTTTTCTTCTATATTGAAATTGAAGGCTGCCTTCCTTTTATGTCAATTACATTTGTTTGAGAAACATTTGAGTAGTTTGAAGATGAAGTTAAAAAAAAAAAAGAAAAAAAAAAGTACTTACTTGAGGTATGTGACTATTAATTGTAAGGAAAAATATCTAAATGTTCAATCTGGATCTGATAGTATTTTCCAGGTAATGGTCCTTCCAAGTTCCATGTAGCTATATATGCAAGTTATTGATTGGAGGAGGATTGAACTTAAAATAATTAAAAGTTTTGGAAATATTCAATTTGTCGAAAATATTTATATAACTTGGAACGACAGTTTAATTTGGCTTTGGTTTGACAGGAATTATGGAAACTAATGCTATCATTCTGGGGGTTACAAGCAGTTTTGAGGACTTGTATTTCCAAAGTCTCGTACAGCTGGGAGTTATAAGCAGTTTTGAGGATCAAAATATGCATAAAAACAGTCCAAAGAATTATGGCTATGTATATGACCTGTATTCTGATGTATGTAGAATTATGGCAGTCTTAGAATTTGATTTTAGGTTCATATAGCGTGAAGAAACATGTCCAGGACACTGTAAATGATTACATGGGGAAAGTGTTTTTGGCTTTGAAGTATCTGACTATCCAAAATGTGATGGTTATGTGCATTTTTCTTTTGGCTGGGAGTTACAAGCAGTTTTGAGGATCAAAATATGAATAAAAACAGTCCAAAGAATTATAGCTATGTATATGACCTCATAGTCCTAATTCTGATGTATGTAGAATTATGGTAGTCTTAGAATTTGACTTTAGGTTCATATAGCGTGAAGAAACATGTCCAGGACACCGTAAATGATTACATGGGGAAAGTGTTTTTGGCTTTGAAGTATGTGACTCTCCAAAATGTAATGGTTATGTGCATTTTTCTTTTGGCTGGGAGTTCCAAGCAGTTTTGAGATCAAAATGTGTATAAAAACAGTCCAAAGAATTATGGCTATGTATATGACCTATATTCTGATGTATGTAGAATTATGGCAGTCTTAGAATTTGACTTTAGGTTCATATAGCGTGAAGAAACATGTCCAGGACACTGCAAATGATTACATGGGGAAAGTGTTTTTGGCTTTGAAGTGTGTGACTCTCCAAAATGTAATGGTTATGTGCATTTTTCTACCACTTTGGCCATTAAAAGTGGGCATCTGGAAGTAAAATAAACCAAATGAGCTGTCACAAATCAAACTCATGACAGCTTGCCCATATGATAAAACAGGATGAAATTAATCTCTGAATTCAATCTCCCTCTTTACAAGTAGTTATCATCAGGCTAATCTCTGACCTGCCAAGCTCTTATGATAATCCAAAGCTCAAATTGCAAGACCAATAAATTTAAGAAGTGGGCAATTACAAGTGTGCAATAAATTTTAAAAAGTTACACTTGAATTACAATAAATTTAAGAGAGTTACACTTGAGTTACAATAAATTTAAGAAAGTTACATTTGAGTTACAATAAATTTAATGACTGGTACACTTAAGTCCACACAGCTATTGTTGAATGCTACACTTGAATTACAGCATCCAATGGCTTTAGTCCACTCATTGTCGTGCCCTTCCAGCATCCAACTGGCCCCTGCCCTTCCACTCTCATCTGCTATTGTTGACTGCTATACTTGAGTTATAAAGTTATGAGGCTTTGCTAGCTGCAAATAAAAAAATAAAATCAAATGTTTGACAACTACAACACATCCAAGTAATACTTGACTGGAAAAATCGAGGAACGACATATACTAAACCACATTGCCTAGCAGCTAAACCAATGAATGAGAAGTGCAAACATGGGGTAGGCACGCATGAAACAAATTAAAAACCAATCCTTTAATTGAATATGACAATCAGAAAATGAAACACCAGCAAATTAAAAACCAATCCTTTAGTTGAACCTGGTCTAAAATCAAACACCAACAAAGAAAATTCTGTCCTTACTAAATCCCATTATATATGGGCAGTTTATTCTCTTACTAAATCCCATTATATATGGGCAGTTTATTCTCCACTAAAGCATGTCATTGGAAATAAATAAAAGTACTGCTATAGAAAATTACAATTGTGCTGATAGTGATGGGACCTTCAACTCCTACCTTACTAATATCTTAAAAGCATAATAATCCTGCTTATCCTTTTTGTCATTGACATTGTCTCATTCCAAATTTTCTACTATGGTCAAATGACTCTAATTCATAACTCTACAGCACCATCGTATTCACTATCCTCATCTTGCCCTTGCCTTGACCAAAAATAAAAAAGAAACCTTTGAATATATACAGATTTACATGAGCCATTGTGTAAAAACTAGCTAGCTTATGCAAGGAATTAATTTTGGTGTGAAATGAAGAAAAAATAATTAGATAAATGGTTTTCATTTTCCAGCTTCCATCTAAAAGCATGCTCATATCTTCAAACTCCTGATCTTTGAATTGTCATCAAAGAAAGTATTGATACTTTCACTCCTTTGAGTAGAAGACATACTTGCCCATAAGTTGTTTTTCATAATATATATAGCCAGCCCAATTACTATACATTATCGTGCAACTGATACGTATATATAGCTTGGGTTATTCACCAATAATCCAAACTCATTAACTCAACTATTCTTGATAATCAAGATTCTCAGTTCAATGAACAAAAGTACATCATAAGTTTTGACTCTAATTACCTTGAACACAATAGATATAGCTTTAAACTATGCTACCATGCACTGAGGTAATTAAAATCATCATTAATACCACTGAGGTTAAGATCCCCAGAGTCAATAGGTAGATAGTTTTAATTAGTTGTAGAATTGGAGGCTGAATATAGGTCTGGAGAGAAGAAGTTTATTGACAGAGATCATTTCTAATATACATTTCCATATTATAATGTTCTTTAATGTACATGAAATGGTGTACAATCTAATGCACAATACATTGGCTAAAAATTGAAGAATAGCAACTATAGCAGCTGAGAATTATTAATTAACATCAAATACCCATGATAAAGAATGAATAATGACCAGAAGTGTTACCTCTCGAAGATTGGACGCCCAATCTCTTTTACTGGTACACGATTTTTCAATTTCTGAATTCACTTATTCATCAGGCAGATAATGTTGGACATATTCGGTCTTTGGGGCTTCTGAGGCAAAACCCTCATGCCTAAAGCATGATATTTTCAGTTTCTGAAAAGTAAGCAGGAAGAAGAAATTTTTTTATCAACTCAGGAATCATGAAGCTGAGCATAATAATATGGAAGGAAAAATGGTTAAGCAGTTACCTACGAAGTTGAGCAGCAGTGGCAGCGGCGAGACAAAGGGCTGGAGAAGATGATGGTACACTGGCTTGGTGGAGAAGACGAGGAGACACTGGCTTCTTGGAGAAGACGACACGAGGGCTTCGATCCTGAGTTCGTGGGGGGAGAGGTATGGAAGGCTAGCTTCCACACGAAGACGATGGGAAAGCTAAAAGAAAAAATCTTCGTAATCTTCTATCACTCCACACTCCATATTTATTTTTAATTTTTATTATTTTATCTTTTATCAAATATTTAATATATAAATAATAAATAAAAAAATTAAATTAATTTAAAAATATAAATTCAAAAAAAAATATTAAAAAATTAAAAAAAAAATAAAATATGAAATATTGAAAGGTTGTGTAGCATTCATCAATCTAAAATGGGTCTCGATTGGGATGATGGAGGGGAATGGTTACATTTGAATTAAAATGTAAACGACGCGTTTTGAAATGGTGCCATGTAAGACACGATGACGCGGGATTCTGCAGCTCGGTTGTAAGTAGACTTTCTGTTAATAATTTTTAGTCCTGTTGAAGCAGTGGCAAAGACTGGAATTCGCCGAAGTCCACGAGTACGTGCCATGAAGAAACCAAACCGTTGAGGAGGAGTTCGACATATCAGAAATGATATTTATAATCGTAATTGTGCAAGTGTTGCATAATTTTTTTAAAAAAAATAAATTAATATGAGATTCATATAAAAAAAAAAATTAATTTTTTAATCATAGATATTATTTTTTTTCAAAAAAATTACGCGATATTTATATACTCTATAATTATATATAAAGTTCGCCACTAGCAGTAGCTGTGGTAAAGAGTGTATTAAAGAAAATCTCAACTCTTGTCACATTGCTCGACGTGACTACATTATCTCAATTGAGAAAAGATGGACACCCATCCATTTATGGCTTTGGAGGAAAAAAGGGAACGATTGTAGCCATTGGTGTCTCCCTGGTGGGCCTGATACATGGAATCAACTCTTATACGCAATTCTTATCATTCCAGGCAATTTAAAAAATAATTACAACTTTTTAGTTTTTAACAAATATTATAAACTGTATTAATGGTAATACCCATATATATTATATGAGAACTGTCATAAATATAAATAAATTACATAAAATAAATCTATAAATTTATATAGTTTCATGAAATTTATTAAATCTATTTTATAATTTGACGTACCGCATTAAATTACACAAATTATGGGTTTACTTTTGTATAATTTATTTATAGATAAAGTATTTTCCATATTATATTCTCTATGTTTGATGAAATTCGTAAAGTTCCAATACTATTTCTCTGGTAAATGAAGAAGATAAGTAAAAACAGAATTTAAAAAAAATACTTCTATTCAGATGAATAATGTTATAGATAGTGAGAGGGCCTATTTATTGAAAAAGAGACCAAGTGGAATACGGAAGTACATAAATACAATATGAAAAATGAAAACAAAAATTCTACACAACTTCTAGTCTGCCTATCGCACAACACACTCTTGACGTGGTGAATTCGGTTCGTCGTTATCCACGTCACGGTTCTGCCTTCCCTCACCCAGAGGACGCACCCAACCCTTAGAGCATCCTCACCGGCTGATGCATATGTAAAAATAAAGCTATTTTTTCAATCATTAGAGATAAAAGCCGCTACAATTGATTATCCATAGTCAAATATCTTAGTTTTGAGTTATAGTATATGTAAAGAAAAAAATAAATTTGATGGTTACTGTTCTATACGTAAATCTTTATTTTATTATTTTTGTAACTTTCCCTCTCTCTTGATTTCGATTGGTTGTAACGTCCCACAAAAAGCTACCAAACTCAGGAAAAGGATTTGGGTAGAATAAAATCTAGAAAAATATGATAAAATAGTAAATTAAATATTATTAATAAAATATAATAGGTAGAATAGTAAAATATGATAAAATAAAATAAATTAATAATTAAAAATTTTAAATATTTTTTAAATTATTAATTAGTCATTACTATAGAATAAATAAATTAATATTCAATGTGGAGATTGATGTAAATAGTCAAAATCAAATTCATCTTATATTATTTTATTATTATATAATAAAAAAATAGTTATTTCAATATAAAGACTAGTATAAATAGAATAGCCAAAATTTAAATTCATCTTCCATATCGCAATAACAATCCTCTTACTCTCCCTCTCTGCTCACAATCCCTTCTCCCTCAAAGTTGAATAAGGCTCTCTGCAACCCGAAGCTCTCCTTCTCCCTCAACCTTTCGAATCTCCCGCTCTGCAACCCGAAGCTCCCTTCTCCATCAACCTAGACGAATCTCCCTCTCTGTAACCTGAACAAAATGGTCAATCTTCTACTATTTCATCTCCATTTCTGCTCCACTACTTCACTTATTATTGATAAATTGTTGCTAAGAACTCCGATTACTATGATTCTATTCTTCCAAATCTTCTTTTTAATGTTTCTCACGGTTTCTTATTGATCAAACGGAGCTTCGATCATTTGTTTTGAGATTTTGCCGATATCTTTGTTTGTTCTGTGGTCGATCTGATGTTCGGAAGTGAAGTTTGGAATTGTAGAAATCTATGTGCGCAAGTATAGTTATTAGTCAATTTAGTTGTGCTTCTTCAGCTTGCAGATCTGATTTTTTTCGAATGTTTTTACTCTTTGAATCGTGATCCGTAGTGGATTATAATTCTTCTTGTAAAGAAATTTTCTGATCAATGATTCATTTTTATTTTGATGACTGGAAATGATACGATCTACTCTCCTTAACCAAACGAATCGTGCTAAGTTTTGAATGAATTTTGTTCTGATATTCTTCTATATGCAGTCTTTTATGGATGTTATACTTGGACAAAGGATTTGCAGTGCATGTTAAGAGTTGATATGATTTTTCGTACGATTTTAGAGTCCTTTAGTGATGATTTGGAAGTATTATCATCATCATTGATATTTAGATTTAATTCTACTTCTTTTTCCAGTTTTCGGCTGCTTAAAAAAATTTGAAGGTACAAAGGAGGCCAATGTATTTGTTTTGGAATTTTCCATTATCTAGAATTCTAGCCAAGCGGATTACAATTTCTTCAAGCATAGCTTTGTTGATTTTTCTTTTATTTCTTTTTTATTGTTAATGAAAAAAAGGGTGGATCGTGTTAGGCTAAGATTTTTTACTTTATTTGTATTGCTAATTTTGTGGTTTTATTTTAACAACCTATAAGGTCTTCCATATGTTAATTCTATTAACAACCTATAAGGTTTTATTTTAAGGTGAAAATGACCTATCGCTTCATAGTTTCAATATTGTGGTGAAGCAGAAGCAAGTTATTGTGGAGAAGGTTGGTGAGCCAAACCAAGGTATAAGGATTGAGATTTGCTAATCATAAGCCTCACACACCACACACCTCACTTTTTTTATTTTTTAAAATTTTTTCAAAATTATTTTTAGATTTATTCTTTTCAAACTAATTAAATTTTTATACTCATTATTCATATACCAAACATTTGGTAAAAGAAAAAAATTAAAAAAATATGTGGTGCATGATGTATAGGCTTATGTTTAGAATTTTTCATGAGGATTTCACTGCAAGCCTTCCAGCTAACGAGTGCCGTTATGCTATATATGATTTTGACTTTGTCACATAAGAGAATTGCCAGAAGAGCCGTGTTTTCTTATGGTCCTATTTCTATTAGCTAAGATGTAACTTGTTTGCCGCCGGGGGGCTATTGGGTTTGGGTATTGAGAAATGTTGAGATATGTTGTGAATAATAATGAAAAAGTAGATAAAAAGTAATAATAAAATATTAAATAATAGTAAAAAGTAATGAATAGTAATAAAAAGTAGGTGAGAAGTAATAATAAAGTAATGAATAGTAATGAAGAATGTTGAGAAGTGTTGAGTATGTCTCAAGACTCAAACCTGCCATTGACACGACACCATTAGTTCATTTCAAGTTTTAAATTGATCCTTGTCAATTAATTAACTTTGGAGTGCTAAAGTTTGCATGAAACATTTTGAGTAATCTAATCTATTCTAATTTAGTTTCTTCTAAGCAAATGATGGTGCATATTTAGAAGTGGAATGATGGAGACATAATATCCTGTAGCATGAAAAAGTAATATGCTAGAATGCAGTTAATAAATGGAATCCAATATCAGACAACCTTGCCACAAGTGGAACGCCAAATGTGTTCCTTTCTGGGGTAATGCCATAACTGCAATGCAAGAAAAATTTTGATTATATTTAAACAATCTTTGTTTTATGAAGACAAGATTTTTTGCAATTGTCAAAATGTTTGACAAGCATTTATTAGCATCTATACTTTCCGACATTTTATATTCATTTTCAGCTTCATTTGCCCTTTGGCAACTCCAAGTCGAACCTCTAACCTATTGAAACCGTAAAACATCCACATACTTTCTCCAATCATTGGCCATGCAAGCCTTAATGCCCCATTATCAAGTCCTGTCTATCCATTACTTTTGTTTTCAGAAATAGCTTACATAGCTAAACAATCCCACCTCCTGCATTTAATAAGTGGACCATGCAACATAAATTAACAACCCGAATTCAAACACAGATATTCCAACGCACACACACAAATACATACATTTTCAACATTGCATGCGATCTGCTATATAAGAAAAAAATAAATTCCTCAACTGGAAAAGAAAAAAAAAAAACATCAACTAAACCATATTTACAATCATTTTCACACTGACTGTGTACAAAATATACAATCATTTCATTTACAATCATTTCCATACCGGCTCTAGTAAGTCACAACAAAATAATTTCCATACCTATTCTTTTAGAATGGTTTCCATACTCCCTCTGGGCCTCTAGTAAGTCATAACAACAAAAATTTCCATACCCCATTGAACTATTTGCAAATACAAATACACATTTACCCATTTGTTACACTAATTCATCTAAACCAATTGTTGCTCAAAAAACTCGACAACTAATTTGCACTAAGTCCCATGGGGCATGCACAACATTTCCTGGAGATATGCAAAATTGAAAAATTAAAAC
The DNA here is from genome assembly GCF_018687715.1 of Carya illinoinensis. Classification (NCBI taxonomy): domain Eukaryota; kingdom Viridiplantae; phylum Streptophyta; class Magnoliopsida; order Fagales; family Juglandaceae; genus Carya; species Carya illinoinensis. The sequence goes on from NC_056763.1 coordinate 28,372,328, forward strand.
AAAGCCATTAAGATTGGAAAATTTCAGGAAGATTTAAAAATGTGAATAATAAACTCATACCTCATTATTGCCCGGTGGCGTTGGTTGTGTTAGAGTACTGCATTGGGTTGGGATAATAATCTCGTCAAGACTAGCACCAATCCATGATCTAGAAGTATCAACTGTGGTTTTCTCTTACCTGCAGATGAGATGGGAGAAGCTTATAAAGAACTCCAAGTGCAGTATTTTTCAAAGAAACCACTTGAAGGGAATAATTGTGAAGAGAAATAGGTTACATGATACCGGGGTGAATACGATGGGATTCAGGGTCATATAATGTTGTATAATGTTTCATTAGACAGTTTGTTAGTTACTATAGATAAGATGATATGCCCACAAGGACAAAAATGGACCTGGAATGGTTCCAATCAAATGGTTTGGGGGGGACTAGGCAGGTTCATGATTGTCACAGCTAAAATACTAAACCAGCAGTAGATTAGAACAAAAAATATGCCTCTACTTTTAGAACAAAAAAGCTTCACCTAGAATGCTCCTTTTGCTAGAAGGCGAAGGACGAACTAGCAGGTTGGCAGCAAGGGGGTCACAATGCACAAACCCATGTTTGAACATCATCTTAGCAAAAGCTTGACTAACCTGATAAAGTACATGAAAAAAGTCATCCTCGATGTTGGGAAGGCTTATGTCTTCAGTCTTTAACCTCTACTCAAACACTATCTATTTCTTCATAAGACCATGAACTTACTAGTTTGGCAACCTCATTTGGTTGAATTCCAAGCCTTTGAATGGTCTTCACATCATTTACTTGTGCACCCTCATTTGGAATGATCTGCAGCCGCAGTATCGGTCATGTGAGTGTGCTGAACCTGAATATTTGAATTTTTTGGTTATGGAGAGATATTATCTTAAGAAAAACAATATGCCTCTAGAGCAATATTCTTTTCACTTTCAGCACTAAACGACATAGTTGATGAATGACTTGGGCAGTGTGGGTAGGGCATAGTTGGTCCACATGGTGAAGAACAAATTCGCACACAAACCAAGTTTATAACTTCCAGTATAAATCGAGGAAGAATATGCTTCAGTGATAAGTATTTAATATAAACCCTAGAAGGTAGAAGAGATTTTCCACTTTTAAGTTCAATGCTAACCAACTTAAGGATAACATCAAGAAAAAAACTTTGGCAACCTTATCATGGTTTCCTAACTAGGTAGATTAATTGTCTGCTTGTGACATTCAAGCCACAACGCAAACACAAAAAAGGTAAAGGCAGAGAAGAAGCGCCATTAAATTACAGGTGCTTTGCTAATGAGAGCCATACAAATTTCTGAGGATACGACCATCAAGTAGATTAGTCTTGAAAAATGGAAAGACAATGATTCCATGATTGCTACTTGGCCATGGATGATTACAGAGAAAACAACTACTGGAATCTTCATTACAAAATAAAAGAGAATAATGAAGTAGTACTCTGAAGTTACTGAAGTTACACCTTATATGCTTGGTTCAAAAAACAAAACAACAAACAGAGGAAGTGCGAAGCATTTCAATTTTGATTTTCCTTTTCTTTCCTTTCTATGATATGGAAAAGCTAGATTTCAGTTTAAAAGTTCCTCCATACAACAACAGCACCCCATCACGCAGCCCATTGCTCTATCCTTGACAATCCCAGTTATTATTTAAGTATATAACATCAACAACCCAAAAACCCCACAAAACACAGATCAAACAATCACAAAATCTTAGATCCAGTCAACACAAAAACACACAATATGAGTAATGCTAGAAATGAAGAGATGAAAAGAAAACACAAAGATAAAAACTCTTTTCTTTCATTTCTTACCCTTATTGGTGGAGCCAGACGACAAACGACGACGGTGGGTGTTGGCAGCAAGAATGCCAGCAGAGGGCTGAGCTGAAAGTGGAAATGGTGAAGTTGGAGAAGCTTCGAGTTAGCCTTGACGGAAAACCCACACGATGCCGAAATGATGGAGCGTAACAGTTTAGGCACACGGTTCAGGCGGAGGGTGAGGCCAGCGAAAGGAGAATGAGCTGGGGGAAAGACTGCAGGGGCAGAAGCGCGCGGGGGGTGGGGGGAGGGAGGGAAATTGAAATGAATGTACTGAAGTTGAAATGCACGTTTATTTTTTTTTTTTTAAAAGAAAAGAAAAAGAAAAGCCACGGAGGCTGAGTGAACAGGGAAAAGTTGTATAGCATAACTCTTTTTTTAATCCTTTTAAACATTTAAAAAAATTAGAAAATTATTAAAAAAACACTTTCTTAATTATTAAACAAAAATAATAATTGGAACCCATTTTCGATTGGATGTCTCAATAGGAGTAGTATTGTGCATGAGCTTTGCTAATCATCATGATCTCCGCACATTAAACTTATTTTTATTTTTAATTTATTTTTTATTTTATTCATCTTAAATTATTTGATTTCTTTTACTCATCATTTATACACAACACATGTAATAAAAAAAAAATTGTGTAGTATGTTATGTGAAGATGATCAGTAGAATTTTTCTTAAAAAAATGTATGAAAAAAAAAAGTTGGTCGTGTTCGAAGAATTCCTTGGTAGGAATCTTGGTGGCTATAGTGCTATCCTAACAGTTTCTCCTAATCTAAATAGTATTCCAATGAAAATAATATACATCAACAACAAAATATAATCGAAATGGTTGGAGCCCTTAAGAGGACTATTTTTTTTTTTGGTAACATGAGAACAGGATAATCGAGAAAAATTAAGATTGTTAAAAAGTACAGATTTTTAAGTAAAGAGAAATGACATTTGTAATATTAGAGTATGCAAATCTCGTATATTTTTTAAAAAAAATGATTAAATATGAGATCTATATGCAACTTTTTTTTTAATGATAGACCTTTTTTTTTTTTTAAATAAAGTACATAGAACTTGAAATTTAGCATTACTTTTACCAAATCAAAGGAAGGCGGAGCTATTGAATTGATTAAGGCCGGGCTTGTGCAAGAGATGGATCGTATGAATTTCACACAACTAACTGGGTTGGACTCACGAGTTGGCCTCAGTGGATTGATCTTTGAACATTTGTTCCGTCAATTTAAAGACATAAAGTCGGCTCTAATTCTTTCCATACGGTTCCACGCGTACGGCATACGAGTGTCCATCAACTGCCACGTGGAGTGACGCCGTTCCGACTTGATCAGAGCCTCTCCCAAAAACACAGGGAGAGATGGCGGGAAAATAAGTGCCCTTAAAATATTTGGCATCACAAATTCAGTACCCAAATTATATTTTCTCCGATCGGAAGGGAGAGAAAGAAGTATGGCACAACACGAAACCCTAGGAATACTGGAAGAGATCGAATCCCTCGTCTCTGATCTGTAGCGGTAAAGCCACTTTTATGAACTTTTATGGGTAAAAAATGGTGGCTAGTTGAGCTTGCATTCACATTTGCTTCCGCCATCTTCCAGTTGCTTCCGCCATCTTCCACTTGCTTCCGCTATCTTCCACCGCCACCTTTATGGGTCAAAAATGGTAGCTAGTTGACAACCTACATCAAGCTTGCGTTCACATTTACTTCCGCCACCTTCCAGTTACTTTCGCCATCTTCCAGTTGCTTCCGCCATCTTCCACCTCCTTTAACTCCTATAAATACATGTTTTTGCTTTTAGAAACCTATCCCATTTTGAAAGAAAAATTTAGAGAAAGAGAGAGTTTTAGAGAGAAAAATAGTGAGGTTTCTCCTATATATTGTCTCTCATTTTATAAGAAAGAGTGAGTTTTCTCCTTTTATAAGAGAAGGTATTGTCAATTGTACTCTCCTTATTCAAGAGAGAAATTCTTGTAATTCTTTTGCTATAAATGAAATTCTTCTACAATTGGAGTTCCTTATTATTTCTTTTATTCTTTCTCATTTCTACTTCAGTTGTAATTGTATGCCCCGTACCACAACCGCCTAACAGTGGTATCAGAGCATCAGGTTTATAGCCGGTTTTCGTGCTACAGTTAGATCCAGTTAGTGGAAAGGAGGCATCTTCAATAATGGCGACGAAGTACGAAATAGAGAAGTTCGATGGGAGTAATTTCTCATTGTGGAAAATGAGAATAAAAGCAATTTTGAGGAAAGATAATTGCTTGACAGCAATTGGAGATAGGCCCAATGAGATCACTGACGACGGCAAGTGGAACGAGATGGATGACAATTCTATTGCTAATCTGCACCTAGCACTAGCTGATGGAGTATTGTCAAGTGTGGCAGAGAAAAAGACAGCAAAAGAGATATGGGATACACTGACAAAATTGTACGAGGCCAAATCACTACACAACAAAATTTTCTTGAGAAGAAAACTCTACACCCTTCGGATGATGGAGTCAACTATGGTGACAGACCACATCAACACCCTCAACACTTTATTTTCACAACTCACAGCAATGGGGCATAATATAGAGACGGGTGAACGTGCTGAAATTCTACTTCAAAGTCTACCTGATTCGTATGATCAACTCATCATCAACTTAACCAACAATATTGAAGTTCTAGTCTTCGATGATATTGCAGCTGCGGTTCTTGAAGAAGAAAGTCGGCGCAAAAGCAAATAAGATAGACCAGGAGGTTCACAACAAGCCGAAACTTTGGTAATGACGAGAGGGAGATCAACGGAACGTGGCCCCAGTGGGAGTCAAAATCAGAGTAGATCAAAATCCAGAAGTAAGAAGAATGTCAAGTGTCATCACTGTGGCAAAAAAGGGCACTACAAAAGGGAGTGTTGGCATCTCAAGAAGAACGAAGAAGCCAAAGGAAAAGGCCCTGAGTTGTCAAAAGCTCAGGGTTGTGTAGCAAGCACCTCAGATGATGGTGAAATTTTATACAGTGAGGCAACAACAGTTACTGAAGGTAAAAGAAGATTCGCTGATGTCTGGCTTATTGACTCAGGAGCAACATGGCATATGACTCCCCGGAGAGAATGTTTCCATCAATATGAACCTATCTCAGGAGGATCTGTGTTCATGGGAGACGATCATGCCTTGGAGATTGCTGGTATTGGTACCATCAAATTGAAGATGTGTGACGGTACAGTTCGCACCATTCAGGAGGTACGACATGTGAAAGGCCTGAAGAAAAATCTATTGTCTTTAGGACAATTAGATAATAGTGGGTGTAAAACCCATATTCAAGATGGGATCATGAAAATAGTTAAAGGCGCGCTTGTAATGATGAAAGCGGAAAAGATAGCTGCAAATTTGTACATGCTTAAAGGAGAAACACAACAAGAAGGAGAAGCATCCACTGCGTTGGCAAGTTCGGCAGAAGAATTAACAATGATGTGGCACCATAAGCTTGGCCACATGTCGGAACGATGTTTGAAGATTCTTGCTGAACAAAAGCTTCTTCCAGGGCTTAAAAAGGTTTCATTACCCTTTTGTGAGCATTGTGTTACTAGTAAGCAGCACAAATTGAAATTCAGTAGTTCCTCTGCTAGAAGTAAAGCTATCTTAGAACTAATCCATTCTGATGTTTGGCAAGCACCAGTTTTGTCCCTATGAGGAGCAAAATACTTTGTGTCATTTATTGACGATTACTCCAAGAGATGTTGGGTGTATCCAATAAAAAATAAAGCAGATGTATTTGCAGTTTTCAAAATATTCAAAGCGCGGGTTGAGCTTGAATCTGAAAAGAAGATCAAGTGTTTAAGGACAGACAATGGAGGAGAATATACTGGTATTGAATTTGATAGCTTCGGTCAACAAGAAGGTATCAAAAGGCAGCTCATGGTGGCATACACTCCACAACAAAATGGAGTAGCAGAGCGGATGAACAGAACCTTGTTAGAACGAACAAGAGCGATGTTGAGAACTGCGGGAATGACCAAGTCATTTTGGGCAGAAGCAGTCAAGACTGCCTGTTATGTGATCAATCGGTCACCATCAACCGCAATTAATCTGAAAACGCCGATGGAGATGTGGACTGATAAGCCAGCTGATTATTCTCACTTACATACATTTGGAAGTCCTGTTTATGTTATGTACAACGCCCAAGAAACATCAAAGCTAGATCCAAAATCTAGAAAATGTATTTTCTTAGGGTATGCTGATTGAGTCAAGGGGTATCGCCTGTGGGATCCCACTGCCCGCAAGGTGCTAATTAGCAGGGATGTTGTATTTGTAGAAGATAAGGTACAAGAAAAAGAAAATGATAGCGCTTCAAAAGAGAAACCATAGACTACTACAGTTCAAGTTGAAGAAAGACAAGAATTAGAAGTTCCAGATTCTTCTGAAGCAATATCAGAGCACGAAGTACAAGAACAAGCTGAGTGTGCAATTCCACAAGTTCGACAGTCAACTCGGGAGAGAAGAAAACCAACTTGGCACTCAGAGTACATCATGGAGGGAAATGTCGCATACTGTCTACTAACAGAAGATGGAGAACCGTCAAATTTCCATGAGGCTACAAATAGTCAAGAAGCTTCTCTGTGGATGGTTGCAATGCAAGAAGAAATTGAAGCTCTCCATAAAAACAAAACATGGGATCTTGTACCACTACCACAAGGAAGGAAGGCCATCGGAAACAAATGGGTTTACAAGATCAAACGAAATGACAATGATCAAGTGGAGCGGTATCGTGCTAGATTGGTGGTGAAAGGATTCGCTCAGAAAGAAGGCATAGACTTCAACGAAATATTCTCTCCTGTTGTTCGACTCTCAACGGTTCGAGCAGTCCTTGCGATGTGTGCTACATTTGACTTGTACTTAGAACAACTGGATGTGAAAACTGCATTTCTTCATGGAGAAATTGAAGAAGAAATTTACATGCTCCAACCAGAAGGTTTTGAAGAAAAAGAAAAAGAGAACTTGGTTTGCAGGTTGAACAAATCTCTATACGGTCTCAAACAGGCGCCGAGATGTTGGTATAAGAGATTTGATTCCTTTATCATGAGCCTTGGATACAACAGACATAGTTCAGATCCTTGTGTTTACTACAAGAGATTTGGTGATGGTAATTTCATTATTCTGTTGTTGTATGTTGACGACATGTTGGTAGCAGGCCCCAACAAAGATCGTATTACAGACTTAAAGGCACAGTTGGCTAGGGAGTTTGAAATGAAGGACTTGGGACCAGCAAACAAGATTCTAGGGATGCAAATTTACCGAGACAGAAATAATAGGAAGATATGGCTTTCTCAGAAAAATTATTTGAAGAAAATCTTGCGACGCTTCAACATGCAAGATTGTAAGCCAATTTCTACCCCTCTTCCTATTAATTTCAAGTTATCCTCAAGTATGAGTCCTAGCAATGAAGCAGAGAGAATGGAAATGTCTCGAGTACCGTATGCATCAGCAGTGGGTAGCTTAATGTTCGCTATGGTTTGTACAAGACCAGACATTGCACAATCAGTGGGAGTGGTTAGTCGATACATGGCGAATCCTGGTAAAGAGCATTGGAGTGCTGTAAAGAGGATCTTGAGATATGTCAAGGGTACCTCAAATGTCGCATTATGTTATGAAGGATCAGACTTTACTATCAGAGGCTATGTTGATTCAGATTATGCAGGTGATCTTGACAAGAGCAAGTCCACCTCAGGTTATGTGTTTACTCTTGCTGGAGGAGCTGTAAGCTGGGTTTCAAAATTGCAGTCTATCGTGGCTACTTCTACAACGGAGGCAGAATATGTCGCAACTACACAAGCTAGCAAAGAGGCAATATGGTTGCAAATGCTACTGGAAGAGCTCGGACACGTACAAGAGAAGGTTGATTTATTTTGTGATAGTCAGAGCGCTTTGCATTTGGCAAAGAATCCAGCATTTCATTCAAGGACAAAGCACATACGAGTTCAGTATCACTTCGTTCATGAGAAGGTGGAAGAAGGAAGTGTGGATATACAAAAAATCCATACAAAAGACAACCTAGCAGATATATTAACAAAGCCAATTAATAATGACAAGTTTATCTGGTGTCGATCCTCCTTAGGCCTAGCAGATATGTAAGCGGCATGGAGATGGACAGTGTAGGAAAGATAGAAGGATTACAAAAGTGACTTTAAGTGGGAGATATGTAGCGGTAAAGCCACTTTTATGGACTTTTATGGGTCAAAAATGGTGGCTAGTTGAGCTTGCATTCACATTTGCTTCCGCCATCTTCCAGTTGCTTCCGCCATCTTCCACTTGCTTCCGCTATCTTCCACCGCCACCTTTATGGGTCAAAAATGGTGGCTAGTTGACAACCTACATCAAGCTTGCGTTCACATTTACTTCCGCCATCTTCCAGTTGCTTCCACCATCTTCCAGTTGCTTCCGCCATCTTCCACCTCCTTTAACTCCTATAAATACATGTTTTTGCTTTTAGAAACCTATCCCATTTTGAAAGAAAAATTTAGAGAAAGAGAGAGAGTTTTAGAGAGAAAAATAGTGAGATTTCTCTCATATATTGTCTCTCCTTTTATAAGAAAGAGTGAGTTTTCTCCTTTTATAAGAGAGGGTATTGTCAATTGTACTCTCCTTATTCAAGAGAGAAATTCTTGTAATTTTTTTGCTATAAGTGAAATTCTTCTACAATTGGAGTTCCTTATTATTTCTTTTATTCTTTCTCATTTCTACTTCAGTTGTAATTGTATGCCCCGTACCACAACCGCCTAACACGATCAACTTCAAGTGGTAACAAAACTCTCTCTTTCTCTCAATTCAATGTAATCTTAGCCCAGCCCATCAATTTCACGCTTCTAATTTCCGATATCTTTCTTCAATTACCCTAGTGTTTGTTAATCATTTTTTTTTTTTTTTTTTTTTTTGGTACTGCCTAATTCTTTTTGAGACAGTGTTGAATTCACCAGTTTTAGAAAGACAAGAGAGGCGAAAAGATTACCTGAATTAGGGTTAGGGAGGAACGCAGACTCGGAGCTATATGGAAACCTGCATTTTAGGTTTTTAGTAAATTCGCATTTACAAACGAAAAATAAAAGAGGTTGATGGTCCACCTTGAGCTTCAGGCCGTGAATCCCAACTCCCAAGCTCGTTGGTATCTCAGGATGTGCTATTAGTCCTGGCCTCAGATTAACGGGACTAATAAGCATTGGTTATATGGTGATCAGAACTGAGACTTCTATGCCTCCCAACAACATTTACCTCAAAATTAATGTAACAGAGACCATCGTTTTCTGCTTTCTCATCCTTATTCTACTGGTCTTCTTAGTACTTGCAACTTCACATGACCATATCCTTGTTGTAGTCTACTTTAGGAAGTTGCCATCAGCAGCCTGTTAGCTGAAGAATTTGTCTGAGTTTGTTATAGGATACGCTATGGTAACTATTTTACCATATGAAATTCTTTTTCAGGTTTCCTACAAGTGGCTGAGTCGCAATTATTTAGTGTCATCAAATTCTGCGAAGAGGTAAGAACTGACCTCACCAAATATTCGTTTATGGACTTTCGGCTAGAGCTGCTTGCATAGCTTTTATTAGTTGATTGCTTGTATACATAGGTTGCTTCGGGAGTTTGTTGAAAAACATAAAAGTTGGTTGGAAGTAGTGTATACTTTGTCTGGCTGGTTGAAGAAAGATCCTTCAAATTACCATATAAGGCTTGTTTCTGGCCCTAAACTTGCAGGTGAGATTTTATTCAATGTTTCTTGCAACGAAATATTGTAATGCGCTGTGTAGGATAGAGATTGGAGGGGGCAGGGAGTTAATAATTTTCCAAGAAACGAAATGCGACTCAAAAGCCTTTCTTTCTAATTGCATAAACTGATAAACTAATCTCTTTTCCCCCCCTTTTTTTTGCTTTATTTAAAAGCGTTTGTTCTGTGAATCTGTGGACTTGATTTTGTTCTCGCTGTTTCAACTCACGTCCCCTCCCTTTTTAAAACACTTTTGAGATTTAATCCAAAAAAACATTTTAAAGCACCCTTGCAGTGAGTAAAAATATATAAATTATTTATTTGATTTATTATGAAATAAGGGTGTGTTGGCAACTTAAAGAAAGAGACACTAATGTGGGATCCGTTTCTTCTGATTTTATGCAGAATCCAAACAAGATTTTGATTGAAATTGCTCAATTCAGGTTTATAGTGTGCAAGCTCAAAAGATCCAGCTGCACTTTGGAATGCTGAATTTGTACAGGCTGAAGAGCTTTTTAAGCAGCACTTCTCGACTGACAATTGCTTGAGAGATAACAGGTTAGTGTATTTTTATGATTTAAGCCAAGTCCATGCACCTTTGTTTGCCATGTTTTATGGTGCCATTGGCCTTTCTAGTTTTATCTAGCCTATTTTGCCACTATTTCAGATTATATAGTGGCCATAGCTATTAAAGCTCTAGGCAGGTTGGCAGAATTCTTCCATTCCCTCTTTACACAAAGAGATGATTAATGCCTTTGATTTTATAGCAATGTTACAAATTCCTGATGTTGAGAACGCCACATGTTGATATGTGATTTTGCAGTCGTTATAAGGCACCTAAGTATGCATTGCATGGTTATTTAACTAACAAAGCATATGTTTATAGTTTTGGAATTGTTGCCTTGAAAATTGTAAGTGGGAGGAGCAACACGAGTCATCGGCCTAAGGGGGTATCTCTACATCTTCTTGATTGGGTGATTTGAATCACTTTTTTGTCTTGCATTTCTCGACTATCTTGTTTAATTTTTTTTTCTTGTTTGCTAATATTAAAAATATGGACTAGCTACGAAAATATTTATTACCAGTATAAAATATCCAATTGCCACACTTGCAGAGCAAGAATGAAGAATCAACTCCGACTTCTATTATCTGTTTTTACTTTTTTCTAAGAGTCTACAAATTATTCATTACCAGTACCACGTTGTTATTGATTTCTCAAGTCAAAAGGAGCCATGCATTTTTCCTCTATAATTGGCAGCTTATTATTTGATCTGTTTATACAGGCACTTGTTTTGAAAGGGAAGGGAAATTTGTTGGATTTGGCTGATCCAAGATTAGGCTCAAACTATAGGAAGGAAGACATTATGCGCATGATTAATGTGGCTCTCCTATGCACTAATGTTTCTGTAGCTGTTAGGCCTACTATGTCCTTAGTGGTGAGCATGCTTGAGGGCAGCGCTGTTATTCTTGAGTTGGGTCCAAATTATTCTTGAGTTGGGTCCAAATTTAAGTATCGTTGATGATGAAATGAAAGTGAAGGCATTGTGGATCATTTTCAAGATAAGAAAGAATTGGGTATGGGAAATAGCCAGATCCAAAGTGTATTAACGGATGACAATTCACCGGTACTACTTCATCTACATCTGTCGTTGATCTATATCCAATCAATATGGATTCTAATTACTGGAAGAAAAGAGTTTAGATAAATGGGCAATATTACTTTTTATTCTTAATTAGAGTGTGTCCTTAATCACACTAATTGTTGCGACATATTTTAGTACTTAAATAAAAAATTAAAAAAAAAATAAAAAAATCCCTTACAATTTGCATTTCCTGATCTTCATGTTTAATTTCCCCATTGATATCGCATTCTAATTAGATTTTGTAAATCCTATTAATTTGGTCCATAAAATCAAAAGATTTATCGCCACGGCCCATAACTAGCAATTTTTGACGCATCCCCTTTTGATGTTTCCGGATTATAAGATAAAACAATATTTATGAATTTAAAAAATACATAAATTCTCCTTAAACTATCACTTAATTTTTGAATCACTCATCAAACTATAAAAATATATATAATTAATCTACCGCATGGAATGCGGTAGTGCGCCAGCCAATCGGGCATGACGATCATCATTTACAATTGGGCTATTGTGATTTCTTTCGAGGAAGATGAGTTTCTGATGATTCCCTATCTTTTGCACAAATCAACATCCTACCCCTTCGTTACGAAAGAATCTGACTGTCATTCGTTAGAATTTAACTGTTAAACAAATGGGAGACCTGATACTGATTATCTCAAATATGGATGGAAGCATGTTACAAAAATGGGCAGGATTATTTTTATTTTTTTTATTTTTTTTTTTAAAAAGCTAGCTGCTACAATTATTGAGCATCGAGAATTCTTACCGACCTTTATAAATTTTTTTTATACATTATTTTAAAATTTTAAAATAGTAAAAAAATACAAAATTATTAAAAATAACTCCTTTTTCTAAAAACAAAAACAAGATACATTTAAGTACAACCAACAAGTTCAATCTTTTAGAGCTTTGGTAAAATGAAAATGGGCAGCAACTACTGTTGCAGTTGGATGCATTGATTGATGCTAAGACCTGTCAGTACCTCTATTATTGCTAGATGACATAATTAACTAGGGGCCTCAATTTACAAAGAATAAAGCCAGGATCCCGCTCCCAGTTTAATTTTAAAAATGTTATTTTAGTAATTAAAAAAATATTATTTAATAATATTATAATTTTTTTAAATATTTAAAAATATTAAACAATAATGTTAGAAAACCATAAAAAAAAAAAAAAAATTTAACCTAATGGGAGGCCCAACGATAAGCGTAGCCCACCCATTTAAAAAAGTTAATGAAATTGAATCAAATTAATACAAATTGCCCTTGACATGACAACTACTAATTATAGTCCAACATTCGATTATAAAAACTATATTTTTTAAATATGCATATATAGTTTAACAAATCATCTTTTTTTTTTTTTTTAAATCTCATCTTTTCTTAATATTTAATTACCATTATGAGGGTACACACCAACAAGCTAGTTGAAGACATTGAATCAAGCCATAGTGAACATGCTGAGTGATGAAGTGTCGAAGGAACGGATGCTGATGAGGAAGAAGTAAAGAAAATGCAACACGAGCTATGCAGTCTATGAGGAGATGGTGAAATGAATGGGCACTTCATCGTCAGTTGATCAATTACTCACCAGCACAGACTTACATTACAATGTAGATGGTTGCACCGTTACCATTGAAGTTCAGGATCCCCCAAATAGACATGTATGACGGATACAAGGACACCCTTGAGCACTTGGAATTCTTCAAGTCTCATATGACCCTGTAAGCGTTCCTCGGGTAGATTGCTTGCATATACTTCCCATTGACCCTGAAGTGAGCTGTGAGTGAATGGTTTGAGTCGTTGGCACTTAGATCAATTGACAGCTTTGGAAAACTGGTCTACTTGTTCCATATGTAGTTCATGGCAAGTAGGAGGAGGAGACATCAAGCCACCTACCTCTTGACCGTCAAGCAAAAGAAGCCTAAAAGCATACACAAAGAGTATATGATAACGGATGACCGAAACGAAAAGATAACGCCAGTGGCACTCTTGGGAGGCATATGGCCTTGAAATCCATTCATGGCGGAGTTGGCGAGAAAAACCCCCAGCACATTGCGAGAATTCATGGACGAGGCTAATGGCTTCATCAATGATGAAGACACACTACGGGCCCTGACCACACCTAGGAAGATGGAGCTGAAACAAGGTGACAGGTTATCCAAGATGCGGGGCTGAGCCAGAGGCCCCTAGAAGACCAAAAGAGGACAATAAACCCCCCCTCCCCCCCAAAAAAAAGAGAGGTCTAGGCGCTCGATATGACCAAGTCACCCTATCCATACAAGAAGGTCGACCAGCTACCCAAGAAATTAACAACTGTGACAAAGGTCGCCGCTGTTGCTCCTACCACCAAACAAGCACCTATAATATCGAGGATTGCATCTCCCTCAAAAGGAGAACGGAAGAGTAGAGACACCATGATGCCTATCATTGTACCAACCAAAGGAGAGAACGAGAACAGAGTCGAGGAAGGCTCAAGAGGCCTAGAAGAAGTGAAAGCCTAGGAGATAGCAGATGGGGCAAGAGCCTACACAGAATCGTCCCCAGACACTCGCTTATGGAAACAGCCCTCTGGGCGAGATCTAAACCATTGCCGGAGGATTTGCCTACAGCATCCAACCTCTTCCTGCAGAAAAATGCATGCTAGGAGGGTGTGATACGAAAAGGTATACATAGCCAACCACTGCCTATCCAAACAAAGAAGAAGCTAGCATGAACACAACCGTCATCTTCTTCGAGGAAGATGATGAAGAATGGGTCTTCTACCCCCAATATGATGCCCTGATGGTGACCATGCTCATCGCTAACTTCATGACGAGAAGTATCCTTATCAACAATGGTAGGTCTACAGACATCCTCTTTTAGGATGCCTTTACCCGAATGAAAATCAATCCTGCCAGACTGCAGCCAGCACCTATGCCATTAAAATGAGTCTCAGGGGACATGGTTCAGCTAGTGGGAACCATCACCTTGTTAGTTTTTTTGGCATGTCCCTTCACACAGCTACGATTACGGTCGACTTCCTAGTAGTGAACGCCTATTTGTCTTACAATGCCATACTAGGGCGGCCGAAAAATCCTAGAAACTGATGGTGACCATCTTGCTGCCCCTGCTTGAATGCTAACTCAAGAGGGTTGCCGAACTCCCCACATCCACGTCCATCCTAGTAGCAGGTCCTGAGGAATTCCCCATATAACCCGTAGCGCTGCTAGTGGGCTCTTGCCTTGACGAGTGAGTAGACCCACCGTCCCCCGACATCTTAATTTTTTTTAACTATTTTGCTCAGTGATTAGCAAAATGCTAGTTGGGAGTGTGATTGAGCTGAATTATTGTATATTTTATACATCTAGAACTAATTTATTTCAATTCTTTCATGACATTATTAGTAGTTTTAGATGAAAAAATAGTTAAGAGACATAAATCTGAGTTGTGATTTAAATTGGTTGATAGCATAGTTTATACTTAATTTTATAACTTGTGATTTAATTGGACAATATTTCTTTACATGCACAACGCATCTTTGATATTCTATTCTTCTTTTTAATTTTTTCTGGTTTCTACTTTTTCATATAGGCCTAGAAATGTACAACATTAGAAAAAAAGGAGGAGAAAAAAAAAAGAAAAGGAAACATACATGCACGCGGAAGAGAGCAATTTTGCATTTTCTGTCTAGAATGCAGCAGAGTTTGGTGCTTTTGGTCTGGAACACATAAGAGTTTTAGGTTCTTGAACAAACACACATATACGTGAGAAGTAGCAGTTTAACTCTCCTCTCTTGTGGGAAGTAGCAGTTTAGCTCTCCTCTCTTATCAAAACGCGAAGTTTTGTTTTTGGCCTAGCAATGAAACAACACACAAAAGGCAACTGAGGGTTTCTTATGGGGTTCTATGCATGCATGCACGCTGGAACGAAGAAAGGTCTTTTGGTTTGGGGAAAAAAACACAGCAATGCCGTTAAAGAGCTCCTTAAGGGGTCCAAACTATCGTTTTCCAGCCTTCTTCCACTGCCTGCCGCCTCCACCTCTAGCCATATTGCTTGCTCTTTCCATTTCCTAATTTTTTATTTAATTTTAGTTTGAATTTTTTTGTGTATTTTGAGATCTTTGGCTTAGAACATTCGGTTTTGGGTATTTTATTTCTTGCTTGTTTAACTTGATGTTAGTTATTTTTCTTACTCCTTTAAGCGTTCATTTGACAGGTATTACAATTGTTATGAATTTATTTTGAGAATTTTGTAATTTGAATACAAAGATGAACCTTAGAATCTTGATTTTGGAGCTTCTCAATTTCCAGCTCATATTGCATAAATTATTTTCTAATATAGCTTCGTTTTGTTAATCTCTTAGTTCCATTAGAAATTAGATTGATTATGGGTTAATTAGGACTTAATTAATTTCGATTTTGCTAATTAATTTTCGATAAATTAAAATTGTTTAGCATAATTGGTTTCTTGATTGTTTAATTTCAATTTGTTACATTTAGTTGTTAATTTTGAGTATTTTAATTAGCTTGGCAATTTCATAGGTTAGTAGGTGGGTAATTTATAATATTTAAGTTTATGTTTTGCCTTACTAGTTGGTTAATATTTGATTAGTTAGCTTGCTTTACAATTTGGTACTTAATTAGTTTCAGATTTGATGTTTAATGTGCTGTTAATTAAATTAGTTTTGTAAATTGCCTATTGGTTAATTAATTTCAGCGAGTTTAGTTTAGTTATTAGTTTATTATTTTGCATCTTGGCCTTTTACTTTTCCTTGTAATACTCAAAAATCTAAAAATATGAATCTGGTCCACGACCAATACCCTTTTCATTTCTATTATACTCTTTCATTCATTACACATATCACTACTTTTATTTTCTCTTTGTGAATATTTTCATCATTTACACGAGTTTGATTTTAAGCAATTTTTCCTCGGAAAACAATCTAGAAATTTTATTTCTAATTACTATGCGACAACGTTCTATACTTGGGATATCTTTTGTGCTACTCATTTTTTAATGAATCAATCTTCCATTGAAAGAAATGCCATATTTTGTATTTTGATAAAAGTGCCAAAAAATATCTTTATGGTGCAGGACTTAAACACTATGTAACAACTAATTTGCATGAAATGTATCTTTTGCATATTAATTGGAGGCCAGGAGTATATGCTACACGACGCTGATAAATCATGTCCTACCTTTTTAGACTTAAAAATAAAGTCTCTTGCCAGTTCCTTTGGAAAAATGCCCATTATGATGTTTGGATGCGTTTGTCTAGGGTTGAAATGTAGAGAATCCAATAAATTTACTATTAGTTTTAACTGTATAGTGATCATTCATGTGATAAAAAATCATATTTTATGAATTATGGAATACTTCAATAATGTTATGTGAATAGATACATATACCTATATCACACTTAAGATATTACCGTGTATCATAAAATTTTAAAAAAAGATCAGTAAATATTTTTAATAAGCCATGTAACTCTTATAAATTAGCATAAATTAGGAACATTGTAGCATTACTCAATTATTAAACAATCAATAAATTAAAAACTAATTAAATTCTAGTTGTTTCTTTGAAGTTGCATGTAACGCTTCTTGTTATTCTGATGGGTGAGACTCAGAGAAAAAGGTTCATGAACTTCATTAGGACTGAGAACGGCCTGGGCCAAATCCCTTAAGTATCAAAGCAGGAGCCCAAACTTTTATCTTCATCGGAGTTCTTCCTCCACTCTTCGGGTCAGTCCGTACGATCCACTTATCTCAATTTTCGTGTGTATGTATTCTCTCTCTCTCTCTAAAAAAAATTTCTACTTAAAATTGTCTGCATTTGTAGTTTTTACTGATCTTTGCATAAAATTAAAGGTATGTTATTATTCTCGAATCTTTTGATTGCCGATGCTTTATCCTCTTTAGTACTGGTTTTCTTTATTCTATTTTCAATTTCTGTCTTCAATTACTTTTAGAATAATTGTTCTCGAAAACTTCAACGTCCATGGTGTTTTATTTTCAATCATAAACATCCATTTCTGTAGTTTTCCCCTATTCAGCTTCAAAAATCCTATGGCAGCCTGATTTGTCAAAATCATTCGCTTGTTTTTGGAAATTTCTGAAAATCTCGTCCCCAAATCCATAACTGAAAAGACTATAGCTTTGCTGATTTAGTGATATAAGCCTTACTAAGGATGCAACTTGTTCCTTTTCTCTCGTCGGACTTTCTGGAGATTTCAAAATTTTGCTTTTGGAAAAAATTGAACATTTATCTGATTTTTATAAAATATTGTGTTATTCTATATCTAGTCTTTTGTTTGAGTTCTTGGTGTAAAATATTTAGTTCCTCCTTTTCAGCCTGCATGTAGATGATCTAATCTTGCTAATGTAAGTTTCTCTGTGGACGTGTATAGGTTAAATTACTGTTATATCTTACAAGATGCCTTCTGCTTAAGATCCATTTTATGTAGTGAAAGAGGTGAAAGAGGATATTCAAGAATATGTAAGTTGTTGGTACATTAGTACTTATGGTTAGCAGCACTTTTACTAAAGAAACTTTTTATTCCGTAAAGATCGGATGGAGTTTGAGTAGGGTGCTCAGATTATATTGGTACTCGCTTTAATTCAATGGTTGGTTTTAATTTGAATTTTCAGAGCATTCTTATTCATTTTTATGATAAGTAATGCTATAGATATCTGCTTATCTGAGAATAGATTGATACTATTATCCTGCAATGAAACCTTGTTGTTTCATCCTGCAACTCTACTCGAATGATTTTTTCAATGATGCCTCAGGCTTAACCTTTTAGCCTTAACTTTACCATGCGTTGTACAATTTTGTTTTTCCTTAGATTTAATCAGTTATAGGGGCTTTATGTTTTATATTATGTTCTTTTGCTTTATTAATTTGGCCAGGTAGTTTGTTCATTTCAGTTTATATCAATATAATTTGTTCATGTAATTATTTACTAATTACCTCATGTTTATGCAAATTTTTAAGGATTGTTCTTGATTACAAGGGAAGATAAAAAGTTCAAGATTGAATATCCTTGAGTTGAACAGATCTTGAAAGAACAAATTATGGTTGTCTCATGATTGTTCTATCGTTGTCTCATGATTTAGAACCACTACTGCCACTGTTTCGAATATCTAATTAGGAAGAGTCGTGCTATATATAGGTACATATTTTATGCATAATATTATATGTATTAAGTGATTGTTTTATTATCGTCTTTTTTTAATTTAAGTTTTAAATATTAAAATTTTCATCATTTTTAATAGCCAACACATTAACATAATATTCGAATAATTTTGTTTGCTTTTGCTTTTGTTTTTGTTTTGTTTTTTACAGTAAGAACGAACAGACCATGACCGTGCACAGTGCACTCAAACGGGAAATGTCATACACCTTATCCATTTGCGGCAGCGCCCACAGCTTTTGAAGAACCACTTATGCTTAATTACCACCAAATGGACGGTGCTGTGTCCATCGCTCCCAGCTCCGAAGCTATTGTTAGGTAGAATTGATTTTTTTTTTATATGTATTTTTAATATTTTTAAAAAAATTAAAAGAAAAATTACGGTATTATTAAAAAATACTTTTTTAATTATTAAGTAAAAAATTTTTTTTAAAAAAAAATAAAAAAGTTCAACGGTAACACCGAGCGGTAACGAGAGTATCATTTTCCTTACCAAATTGGCAAATTGACAGTCAAAATGCATTCACCCACGTACCTCGATGGCTCGATTGATTGAATGCCTGCGAGAGTAATAGTTGCCTACGATTAATGCTTCGAAGATCATGAATGTGCTGTTGGTTTTTTGCTCTTTCTTTGGTCCCATAGCGGTGAAAAGAAAATAAAAGGATATAGGCCTAGGTCTATAAATAAGAGATTTAACCTCTTAGTTTAAACACATCAATTGAAAGTTTATCTAGTAACTTTTGACGTTAGTTAAATTTTTTTATTAGCCATATTTTTGTAAAAGGGGAAGATGTGAGAAGTTAAAGTTTTATTAGTGAGAAAGCTTTGTGGGTGTATTTGAGGTGAGGAGAAAAATTGTGTAATTGTAATAATTTTTTACATGATAGTGAATTTTTTTCTCTGAACTTAGGAGTTTTTCTCCTATTTAAGAGTTTTTACGTAAATATATTGTGTTTTTATTATTTTTTTATTTTTTTTATTATTCTCGTAAATGATAGATCCTAAGAGATGAATATGATAGGTCCAAATTTCCAACATCATGTGCATGGCCCACGTGATAAATCAAAGGGGACTGCACCAGTATATCATGCATGGCCTCCAAAAGACTTTTCTAACCTGTCTCTCTCGATGCAGGTGGCTAGGAGCATTATGTCATTATGGGACGTGGACTTCATTTGCCCATAACAATTAAATATCGTTGACAGCTTAATTTCCTCGAACCAGCTTCTTCGATACCTCGATGTTGTATCTTTTTTTCTCATGTTAATTTCAAGGTAAAAGATGTTTGGGAGTACTTATATATATATCTTTCTATAATAATAAGTGTCTATAATATTGCTACAGTAATAAACAGTAAAATCACATTCCGTTTCCGTGTGTTTCATATCTTCACTTTTTCCTTCAGTTTTTGTGTATACCATCCGTGCAAAAGTCTTTAAATTGTGTCAGTGATTTATTTTTGTGTGATTTCCACCGATTACATTGGTACTCAAGCCTGCTGTTGTGTCCCCTCTGTCATTTATCAATGCATGCGTATAGAAGCTGCTCTTTCCTTCAGTTGGCCAGTGCATGCGTATAGGTAATACCAGTTTGTCAGGTATGAGTACGGAAAATTGTGAGGTTTACATCTTTAACGTATAGGAAAAGAAAAAACGGTAGCAGCTTCTCTCGTCAGAAACAACCACCATTCAAGGTAGCAAATTCTCTCCGCCATGCCACCAGCCCGTCCACAGTGTCTCCATTGTTTTCCTTGGGGTGAGCTTCTGCAAGTTTCAGCTGCCCAGCATGCTCTTCACGGTCTCGTGTGGGTATGCTCTTTGCGGTGTCGACGCTGAAGCGGGGAAGGTTTTGGCCATCGATCAGAGGTATTTCGTTCTTAAACTTGAGCTCTGTTTGGTTGAATATAGATATCTTAAAAGAACCGGGAATTTTATTATTTTTTGATCGTTTGGTTCTTGAGATAATAAAATAAAATTTCTGCATAACCTCCTCAAATACAACTTTTTCATCTTCCCAAAAATTACCGCAACAAAAGCATAAGATTCATAGTTTTTAATTCTTCCTTTCTCTACTGTTATATCGTTAGCTTATTTTTTAACATTGGGGTTTGGTTTCTATACACAGAGATTTTATGTAATTGGGAGTGATCGCAATAAGAGGTTCTTTCGGGTGTTGAAGATTGACTGTAGTGAGCTGTCTGATCTCAACATCAGTGAAGACCCAGTGGTGTATTCGCCAAAGGAAATCAAGAACTTGCTTCAGCGCATTGATGTTTTTGGTATTGTGGGTAAATATCAAAATACTACAGCTTTGGGCTCATTTAATTGGGACCTTGGGTGTTTCAATCCTTGGTGTTTTTACTAAAATAGAAAAATATACATGCTTTTGGTGTTTTTAGGTTGCATTACTTTACTAAAATCTGGAGGAATACTGACCAACTAGAATTATTTCGCTAAAGTTCAGCAAATTGTCTCTCGGTAATGTGGCACCCAAAATTGAAGGTATGAACCGTTAATTAGCTTTTAGATCAGGCCGCAAATTGCTTGCCCCTCATTCAGTTTAATAAAAATTAAATCTTCATTAACTAATCAACCTTTAAGATGGGTATTTCTCATCTCACAAATTCAATGTAGAAAACCCACTTTCATGTTTGTTTTTGCTCCCACCACCTATCTTGTTGCCCATTTCTTTTCTTCCATGTGTTTTCCATTTGCTTAAAACATTTTTACTCAGATTGTCCAACTCAGCCAAAGGTGGCTTTAAAGTAAGGGGAATTATGAAGTATGATAAATTATTTGCTAGGCGAGGCCATAACAAGTAAGATAAAAAAGTTTGCATGAAGAGCGAGTGCTTTTCTGATTAAATGGGCCAATTTTAATAAGAAAAATCTATTCATTAGATCAAAGACCATGATTTCCCAAGAATGCATTATCTTTTATGGTACATTTTAATCTTTTGTAGGAAATTATGCCTCAAGGATCTTTAGTCCTTGAAATATATTGTTTTTAAGATACACTTACTGTTTTTAGGGTCATCATGATATGCATTGTTTTTTATTTCTTGTATATATATATATATATGTATATATATAATTACCCCACAGACAGTGCTACGAACCAGATTGTAGACCTATCGGATTAATCCTCTTGGTTTTTATTTCCCACAGACAGTCTCCCTTTTTGTCAAATCCTGGTGAAATGAGTACGTGAAGAATGACTCAAATCTATTTTGACTAACAAAATTTAGAACCAAAATTTTAAATTCTTAAACACTGAAAATCTGTTTATATGTATGGACACGGATTTTTTATTTCTTTTTTTCCCTTGTCACAAGACACCCTTTTTGGTTATTTCCGTGTTTTTCAATTGTAACTTGAAAAAACTATCACAATCTTATAAGTATATATTGTAACTTAAAATCTGTTCCAGGATATTGTAAGAAGCGATGTGTGCCAGTTAGTTTAGTTAGTGTCTGCTATGTATCATTATCGTTCAAGACTGTCACTTCTCTAACAGTCTTTCTTTTTCTTTTTTTTTTTCTTTTTTTTTTCTCTCTAAATATTAATCTCGAAACTTGAGTACTTCTAATGTTGTTGGGATAAAAGTATATAATGCTGCCTAATATAATACCTGATCGATGTTGGTTGTGTATAGTATGTTGTTTGTTTCTATATGCATATAAAGATTGTTGCGTTGAGTGATATTTTCTTGATTTTTTTTTGGCTCCGTTATATGTGTGACGATGCAAGCATCAATTCTACATGTATCGTCAAAAATGCTATTTCCTTGGATCTGTTTTGATTTTTTAAACAACTTATGTCTGGGTTTAAAGATCAGCAATGGATTTTTCTGCCTCTTAGTTTGTGTATATCTGTTTTTCTTATTTTTTTTTCCTGCTTTTGAACGCTGGAGATTGATAAAAGTTATCAAAGTAATTTATAATGGATTCATTGAAGTGAGGATGAGAAGATATTAATTAATTTGTATTGTTATCATCCTTTCTTTGTATGTATATATTAATTTTCTAAATGTTTGTGTAAGATCATATCTATTAGTCCAAATTTTGTGTGGTGGATGTTAGTGTGTAGAACTAAGTGGTTTGTTGCTTTTTTATGAGGGTTCTGCAGATGCAAATGTGTAAAGGTAGATGTTTTTGTTAGATTATTTACTTGTAAATTGTCAATTGAAGAGGCTGTTTGAAATTCAAAGGAACTATGTGGGGTTTGGATCTGAAAGTTGCTCTTGCATCCATAAAAAATTTTTCACGGATTGTTATTCCTTTTGTTGCAGTTCTTGTAAAATGAATTCCTTTCTTATTGTTTAGAGGTTGGTTGTATTTAAGTTTTTTTTTTTTAATAAGTAATAAGAGATTTTATTCTCAAGAGTAGGCATACGCCCAAGTACACAGGACGTATACAAGTTGAATATCTCATTCGCTTCCTCCATAATCTAATATCGGTTGGTTTAATAATTTTGTTTTGGTATTTTCCTAATTTCAAGTGCTAATCTGAATCATTAATGTGCACCTGAAGCAAATTATCTAGGTTCAAATTTAACAGTGAATTATATATATATATCTCCTAACTAATTCAAACAGATATGTTAATTTGTTTTTATTCTGGACTGTTTGTGTGATTTCATATACGCTGAGTTTTTGCCGTTTGGTGCATATATGGATAGAAATTTACAGAGCAACATGCTGATAATAAAAAATTGTATCTACATTTGTCTTAAGAATATCTTATTCCTGACTGAATTTTGGAATCTATCATCGTTATCGAGCTCTTTCCCCTTTGAATATTTGCAGTTATACAGTTACTAAACAGTTCAATGTTAAGTTGCATCATCCTGTACTTAATAACTTCCACGCCTCAACTTTCTTTGAGAGTCCAATATTTTATTGGTATTTTCTTTATTCTGAAAAAGGGATCCATTTATTCCCAGTAACTCTCTTGGCTGGTTGGGAATTTCATTAAACTGTTGATACAATAAGTTGTTTATCGATTGTTGTGAAACACCTAATGACATTTGTGAATTTTTTAAAGAATTTTCTTTTGGACTAAATCTGTGTACATACTTTTCCAAGCTTTGCATTTGAAATGTTGTGAATTGAAGCCATGGTTTAGTTGTATGGATTTCGTAAATGCTTAAGTTAGATGTTTGTGTCTGATTTTTTGCAGAATAATTAAAGAGAAGTAAAATATGAACAAAATATGAGCACTGTCTTTTCATCAAAATCTACGGTATAACCTTCTAGGTGTTTACCAATATTGATATTCTTGTTACTGATGAAGTTTGACTTCATCTAAATAATTCTGTTTGTTTGTTTTTTATTTTTTTATTTTTCCCGTTTGTTATTATACAAGAAGTTGCAGCCTTAGAAAATTACAAACAGAGAATGAGAAAGAACAAAAACAAGAAACAGAAAAACAGTTGAATCTTACAGGTAAGGTTGTTGTGTCTAAATTCAACAAGGTGACTTACTGCTGGGAGAAACTAAAAGACACGAATGGAAGTAAAATCTGGTGCTACCTCCAACTTGAGGTGAAATTGGTCGCGATGGTTGCCATGACTATAAACAGGTAAGAGTTTAGTTTGGGTTGTTTAGCAGTTCATGTCTTTGATACAGACGATTCTTGGTTGCTGTTATGGTGGACAAACAACAACTTCGTAGTGGCTTATCGTATGATTTGGACGTGGTAGCTTCTATCTGAAGGCAACAAACGTGAAAGTATTCTACATTTAGAATTTCTTTTGTTTTGTTATAGTTCATTAAAATCTGTTTGCTAATTACAGATTTTGTTTTTTAGGTTATCATTCTAAAATTAGATAAGAATTTGCTTCGAAAAATTCCACAGACATGTCATGTTTCTTTCACATTTTGTGAAGTATCATTTCCTTGACTATCAGATTGACTCTCTATGGATGATTTTTTGAATCTTCTGGATCATTAAATTAAGTATATGTAAAGACACAGAATTGGAAGTATTGATTTGGATATTACCTGGAGAAATTCAGTAGGCATTAGAATGGAATGTTAGAACTAAATGTTTAACTTCTGATGCAATTACTTTTTGAGTTTTAAGTTTCAATGTTTCTATAAGTGACATTGAATACATTTCACAAACTGAAAGAATTCTCTGATTTTTGCTTTAACGAATTGTTGTGTCAATAAAATCAGTTCAATGATTACAAGTTTTATTTCATAGGTTATCGATCTAAAGTCAAGTAAACTTTTACTTTAGAAGTTTTATGCTTAAGAATCATGAACATTGACATGTAGTACTTCTTCCTTCAAAATGAAAATTTATCTTCTCCTCAACTAGGCCGAAAACGTGCCTTGCACGTTGCACTACTAGTAGTATATATATATATATGCAACTTGGACAGATTTTCATGAACAGCTGTGGACATCGACTTGAGGACCTGTGGTCCATCATGCAGATACGCGGGCAGGTGCTATGTATACAATCAAACAAAGTTGAGAATTGGTATGGATATCGCCGGAGGGCAATAATTTTATTTATTTTTTATTTTTTAAAAATGGACATTGGACTCACATTTGATAAAATATAAAATAAGTCATAAAACTTAATTTTTTGTAATAATTTAAACAAGTAGCGATTTCGCATCTTGTATAATATCATAGCAGAGGTCGTCATTAAATCCTCATTCTACATTTTATCAAATTAATTAAATATTTTATTTGTTGAACCTCTCATTGAAAAAGAGTTAGACTCACGTATAAGTGAGAGTGATAATATATAAAATAAATAATAAAATATTCTTTCTATCAACTTAATCCATTTTATTTCATAATCTATTTTCAACGACCAATGTTGACAATTAGTTACCATTTTCCAATTTTAGGCATTAAATTTGTAATTATAATATATTAAGAAATGATATAATAACAATATTTCATACTCCATTAACAACATAGCATGTAATAATTAATTTTTTTCTTCCAAGTACTTTAAACTGTTACTAGGGCAATAATTTTGAATTAAAATTGTATTAAAAATTCTCATTTAATGTCCTAAACATGCATTTAAGTTTTCTTGATTCTTGAACCAATACTTGTACTGGGAGGATTTTAACATAGGGGTATTATAGCAGTTCCCTTTATGGAAACGATTAACGGGTCCTATTCCTGTAGGTTTTGCAGACATCAAAACATTTTAAGCAAGAATTACTTGGATTGGATTTTCTGTAGAAAAAATATTGAATCTTGATGCGGATAATTAAGCCATTAGATGGATTAGTACTTTTACTTGCATATTTATATTTTATCTACTGTTTTCATAGTTCACTTAACTCGAATTATATATTTTACTAGTGAGCTACCCCTTTCATTTGCAAACTTGACCTTATTTAAATATTTGTAAGCTTCTAATTATTTCTTTTTATATCGAGTTTTCTACGTGTTGAAATTATAAGTTATTGATTTTTGCATTTTGAGATACCTATGACATTTTTTTAATTTTTTATCTTGTCCATCAATGATCAAATGTAAATACAGTCAGATCAGCGACAATCAATTCTTTGGACAAATTTCCAATTATATTTAAAACGGGAAAATTGTGAGACCTTATATATTCATTGTTTGAACTCTTGAAAAGATTTTGTTGTTATTATATTAAGAAAATCGTGTATCATCATTTCTCATAAAATCCAAATATGGCAACAACAATCCTTTCAGGCAAGTGGTTTGAGGGGATCATTTCTTCGCCTTGTTCTTTTGGAAAACTAAACATCTGACTTGTAAGTATAAATCCCTATTCTCACAGCTGTATGATATAATCATCTCCGTATGATATACAGATTGAACATACACTACAAAAAAAATTATAATAATTAGATAAGAGTTTTGCTACATACAAGCACAAACGCGCACTAATCTGTGTACCAACACTAATTTATTTATACTTAAAATTTAAATTAACACTGTTTTGAATAAAATCTACTTTTTAACCAATCACATCACATTAATGCACAGATTAGTGCACAATTATGCTTGCAACTATACTTTTCCATTAGATAAAATGAGTTTGAGGATTTCTTAATCCAAACTGTGCTATTTCATAACGTATATCAACTTGTCTACCATAAGTTGATCAGTGGACTCATTAGAAACTTCTTCAACGCTTTGTAGTTATAGAATTTAATCAATGGAGCCCTCCAATGACTGACGTGAGAGAAAGGGAAAAAAAAGAATATATTGTGTTTTGCTTTGAGGAATAGAAAAAAGGTTTTTGTGAAATAAAATCATAAAAGGAAACTGGGATTCCTTTGGTATGATCTATTCAAGAGCCATTATCATTATGGTATACTAGCTAATCACTATGATCTATTGCATGAAAATTTATAATGCAATCAAAAGGGATAAGAAAATGATTTAAGCAACACATCAACGATTCATTTCACAAAGGTAAACGGCACAAATTAATCATCGTTCCCATTCTGAAACAGTAGAATTTTCAGTGTTGTCAATGCGCATGCAGAAGGGAAAGCAAACTCTTATGCCAGTATGGGGTACATATCAATGGTTCCCATGAAATTTTAATTCGAAGCAATAAAGGGAATGGGCCCACTGCCCAGTGAGAGTGAGATATTCACATGCTACCGCCTGAGTGCAATAATTGTTTTTTGTTTTTTATTTTTTTATTTTTTTCCTTAAGAAATCGATGGGTTTCAAATTTGATAAAATATGAAATAAATAATAAAATTTTATTTTATTTATTAATTTAAGTAAATAGTGATTTTGCATAATGTATAATATCATAACAGAGATACTCAATCAATCCTCATTCTATACTTTATTAAATTAATTAAATATTTTATTTATCAAAATTCTCGTTAAAGAAAAGTGAAACTTATACGTAAGTAAGAGTATTAAGATATAAAATAAATAATTAAATTTACATCTTTCTATCAATTTAATCTATTTTATTTCACAATCTATTTTCACCAACCAATGTTGACAATTAGTTGCGATTTTCCAATTTTAGGCATTAAATTTGTAATTGTAATATATTCAAAAATGATATAATAACAACTATATCATACACCATTAACAACATGGCACGTAATAATTAAATTTTTTATATACTTTAAACTGTTACTAGGACAATAGTTTTGAATTAAAGTGAAAAGAAATAATTTGTTAATACAAAATTATAGATAAATTGTAGAGCAATTGGTATTTATCATTATCCAATATATTGTATTAATCCTCTTTTTAGAAAAGTTTGATTTTGAAATTTTCTTTTTCTTATAATTTTCAAATGATTAATTGAAATTGAATTATGGTGAAAAACTAGTTTGTAGATTCGAGATTGAGTCGACTCAGCCATGTCTATTTGGTTCAGTTCCGTTTGAATAAACCTAAATTTCATTCGAATGAAATTCAAGGCCATTCGAATGGAATTGTTCATTCGAATGGAATTTAAGCTTATCATTTGAGCTAAAGATGATATTTGGCAGCTCTTATTTGAACGGATTGGAATCCATTCAAATAAGCAGTTGCCAAACACTGCAGCACAACATCATCATTCCTCTAATTCACTTTAATTAGATTACATAATTATTTTATAGATCAACAGTATACTAATGGCAAGTAGCAGTGGAAGAAAACATTCCCGACCCTAGACAGACCAAAGTAGCGAAGCAGCTCCTTCTCAGCCGACCATGAGGCCTATACTATTTGAGCGGAAGATCATTCTGGATCTCACTTGGGAGGGACGTAGCATACATGACATCATCACCAATTATGGATGGACCCCGATCTGTCGGCAAAGAGGCACAGCATATCCAGAGATGATCGGTGAGTTTTACCGTGCCATGGGAGAGCAGTCTGGTGATGCTCTGTGCTACAAATTAGTAGTCCAGGGAGTGAGTATTATCTTCTCTCCTCGCGTTATTGCTGAGTTTCTTGATTTGCGGCGGGAGCCCGGTGCATATCCCGCAGCCAACGAGAGCAGCGACTGCACCATCTGAGAGGACACACCAATCGCATCCTCATCACTAGCACCGAAGAGCTGGATGCTGACTCGGATAATGGTGAGAGCAGCGATGAGGTGCCTGATTGTGACGCCCCCAAATTCCGTTTGGGATCGGACGGACATTTGAAGCATCGAGACATGCAACACAAGGTTACCTGCCCCCGTTCATGACATATAAGATGCAATAATCCTAACATGCATCTAACATTATGCAATATTCGCAGCGGATAAATTTTTTCTTTAGCAATACTATGCACCAAACTGAAAATATCCCAATACTTAAAACATACTTCATACATAAAGATCCATTGAATAACTAAGATCACAGCACTATTCCAAAATAGTTATGATCCAAAAGTACTGGAGATGCAACTCCATCGTACAAGTAGTAATTTAACTACTATATTAACATTAATGACGCACCGTCGTTCAGTCGACTGTGTCTAGTTGGTCAGCTCCTGATCCTCCTTCAGGTCCTGTAACAAGATCTACCATTCGGGGGGAATGGTAGTTGGGACTACCGCAGTGAGATTTGATTACAAATCTCAGCAAGTTAACAAAAAACTTCCATACAGATTAATGATGCATGTATGACAGTAAAAGCATAAATGCATAATCAAATTCATAAGTAATTAAAGCATAACTTAGCGTACAACATAGCATAATTGACATAGCTTAAATTGAATCATGAATTGAATTTGACTTGACATGAACTTGATCTGAAACTTGACTTAGCATGAACTTGCTCTGAAACTTGAATTAACATGAAAAATACATACTCCACAGTTGTTGTGGCCCTATGTATTCTACGTGTAAATACATACTCCACAGTTGTTGTGGCCCCATGTATTCTTCACAAACTTGACTTAACATTAAAAATACATACTCCACAGTTGTTGTGGCCCCATGTATTCTACACAAACTTGACTTAACATGAAAAATACATACTCCACAGTTGTTGTGGCCCCATGTATTTTACGCATCACATTTGTAGTTAAATACATACTCCACAGTTGTTGTGGCCCCATGTATTCTACACAAACTTGACTTAACATTTAAAAATACATACTCCACAGTTGTTGTGGCCCCATGTATTCTACAAAAACTTGACTTAACATGAAAAATACATACTCCACAGTTGTTGTGGCCCCATGTATTTTACGCATCACAATTGTAGTTATATACATACTCCACAGTTGTTGTGGCCCCATGTATTCTACACATCATAATGTACTCAAGATGAAATGTGACTGGAATACGAAAGGACTGAAGTCCTGACGTAACATAACGTGACTTGAACATAACTTAGAATACATGACCAACTTGAGATAGAAACATTTCGTAACATGGCATAACATATAATAGACAACATATTTAACATGACATACTTGCAACAGTGAATATTACATGATTTGACTTACATGTAATAGATGACATACTTAGCATGACGTACTTGTAATGTACAGTAATACATAACAGAATATATTATGTAACAGATAAAAATTGATGACAGAATAAATTCTGTATAATAGACAATTACATGATAACTTGACATGGCATGACACATATGATAACATACATACATACATACACTGTAGTTCTTTTACTTAGCACACATACACAGTAGACTGCTAGTAAGTTAAAAGCTAACTTACCTCGATCTCCGCGATTCTTATAAAACTTCAAGTGCGATCATGAGGAACTGTAATTAGTGATTCTAAAAGTTAGAACTAAATCACTAATAATTTGAAATATGGAAAATAATAACTTAAAGAGTAAAATTTTCATTTTACTCTCTACATGTGGGAAAATGACCGTTTTACCCATAACTTAAGGATTTTGCATACTAACTCCAAAAGTTTCCAAAATTTACATTCCTCATATAAATTTTGTCCTAAACTTAAATATCAACTCAGAAAAATTTAAAACAAAACACAACTATGGAAAACACACTATGGCCGAAACATCCATAGGCCATTTCTCTTGATTTTTGTTGCAATTCCTTCCAACTTCAAAACTCATGCTTAAACCAAAATTTTGCAACAAATATCTTCCAATTCTAAGTTCAAAACCATACTTAAAACATCCATTTAGAAAAAGCTAATAATTAACACCAAACTTTTTTATAAAAAGATCTAAGCACTTGAATCATAAATTTTGACCTTAAATCAAAATATCTCCAAGAATTTCAAAAATCAAATCTTACTTCTAACATATTCATAATATCATCCTAACATCAACCATGCTTTAAATCATCAATCTAAAGTCACCAAAATCACAAAATAACATTTGGAGTTTTTGGTTTTACACTTAGTCCAAAAACAGAAACTTTTTCCTCAACTAGTTTTGATAATTCTCTTGATCTATGACTTATAATTATATGATCTTCAAACCAAACCATCACATGGTTTAAAAAGATGTCCTAAAACATATATAAGCTTCTAATTCAAGATCACATGGTTAGAAATTAACCAAAACATAAATTTAGCCAAGAATATCCACACTTTGGCTTATTTGAACATCTCTTTGCATAAAATTTCATATCTTTGAAACTAACATCAAATATCTTCAAAATAATAATATAACATGTATATAAGATACTTAGGATCCTCCAATAAAATTATTAAAGTTATTAGAATAGGTTTAGACCACCAAAGAGTTAAACTTTCTCAAAACAGAAACTGTTTTTCCTCTTCCAGTTTCTAAGTTTCTAAATCTAAGAAAATCTTTCATCAAAACCTTTAATCATGCAAAATCCTCAACCAATAGTCATATATACATGTTAACAATACTCCATAAAAATTTCGGACCAATATCTATCCATTAGCTTGGTCAAAAACTCCAAACTATAACATACTCTCCAGATTCACGCCCAGAATGACCTTTCCATGGTTAAAAATACTTTTGACCGACCAAATGACCATGGAATGATACGAAAAATACATCTACGGAAACTAGACTCAAAGAGGAACAACTTATATGAAGGAGACTTTATGATAAAACACTTACAAAAGCTTCGAAATGGGTGTGCAAAAGAACTCCTAAAAGCTGTCCGAGAGAGAGTGTTTGATATTCTTTCAATGGAAAACATAAATGAAGATAATTTCGTGGGGAGGGGTGGCTGGAGATACTTGTGGATAAGATATGGAAGAGATGAGGCTGGAGTGAGAGTTAAGTGTAGTTTTCTCCTACCCAAAAAAATCTATAAATGATTATCTTATAATATTCTATCCAATAATATCTAAAAAAAATCAACTTAAGATATTTTTATCTAATAATATCTATCAACTCAAAATATTTTTACCCAATAATATTCACGAAAATTACCTCAAGATATTTCTTTTTATCTAATAATATCTACAGTTTTGAACAGACGTTTTGTCCGAAAATATGAAAAAATGTTATTGCGCCATAAGACTTTAAATAACCCTCCGAGTCTAATGGCACAAACCATAATACATTTTGACACTTCTAACTATCTCCAATAATCAAAAATACACTTATGATACCATAGTAAATAATAACACTAACTATATAGTTAAACAAAAACCTATACGATTAATGGATTCGTGAAAACTTATGAGGTTTTCACGAGGTTCCTAAAGTTAATAGAAATTTCACAATTGAATTTCTAGCGGGCTGTTACAATCTCCCCTCCTAAAAAAAAAATTTCGTCCTCGAAATCGAATTAAATAAGAAGTAGCAATTTAATGAGGAGGTGTTGCTTACCAACCTATTGTCTATCCCGTATATATATATATATATATATATATATGCCTTTGAGATTATGTCATTCCTTAACTCTCTTACTTTAATCAACAATTAGATTATACTTCTTTGCACAAGGTTGGCCAAGTTGTAACGACATACTCTCCAAACCTAAAACTTTAAGTAATTAATCTTCCGAAACTCTTCTTTAGAAAAGCATAGGTGATATACTTTAAATGTTCTTGTAAATACCATAGTTAGTAAAGAATTCATCAAAATTAAACCGTTAACCTCTCTCTTTTTAACAAAATCGGTGGCACTCTGTTTTAGACCAGACAACTCTGATCCGCGTGATTTTTATAGGTCTTCTGTAGTTGTCAGGCGCCGCATAGCTACGACGCTACTTTGTTCTTCTGTAATTGTCAGGCACCGCAGCTATGATACTACATTGCTCTTGTCTCTTGTAGAGAAATGATTCACGAGAGGTGATTCGTCATAATTTTCTCTATAAAAGAATTATTCAGTTCATCTTCTTTCTCATCTCATGTTCTTCACTTTTCTGAAATTAATCTGCATTCTTACTCTGCAATCTCTTTCTGCTTACTCGCTTTGCAATGGCTCAGCAATCTTCTCATTGCCAAAACATGAGGTATTCTGCACCTCGTTCCCCAGTTGTTTCTGCTTCTTCCATAGGTGCTATTATGCAATCAAATAATGATCTGACTAATAAGTCAGAAAATGAACTTATTTACGAGCTTGTGAGTCTCGGTACTCGATACTCATCAGCCATTGTCGCATATTCTCAGAGACTGCAATCCAGGACTGGTGGGGTTGACAAACTCCACGAGAGTATTTCTCTGCTTCAGAGGCTTCTTATGGAATCCAACATGAAGATAGAAGCAGTAAAGCGAGAGAACAGAGATTTAAAATCTTTGCTTAACTCTTCTTTTCGAGTGGCTACTCCTTTAAATAGGAGAGGCATGCAGATTTTTGAAGAGCAAGAACGTTTAAAGATTGAGGCAAAGAGCCTCAAATTTCTGTAATTTTGCTTTATGATAATAAAATAATACTTTACAAATATTCATATTTGTGTTTCTATCTTCTGGTATATGTTTTATGTACTCCATTTTATTTCTTTCAGGGATTTTCATATATATGACATGATCCAATGACTCATATAAATATGCATTTAATCATGCATATCCAAACTCTCGGTAATCTTCAAGTTAATAAAAACCTCAAGGAGTTCTACTGGTCTAGGTCTAACTTACTTCTTTATAATCGCAACAATCAGTCCTCTTCCTAGGTGGTACTTCGATAACTGACCATTTAATAACTTAAACTTGAGACTTTCTCTCTTATGATTGTCATAACTATCCATCATGAGCTATCACTTATTCTAACTCTAAATGATTTGTTCTTAATGTTCACATAAATCCTCAAGATCAAGATTTTACTCCCCATATAATAGTCTCCAAAAGAAGATCGATCTATGTATCCATAAAGATAGTGCTTTGCCAGAAATCATTTACTGGCGGCATGGTAATACTATTATCATAAATGAATCCTACTAAGGCAAAAGTTTCTCCTAATCAAATTACTCTTCCAAACACAATTTCCATCGTATTCTCAGAATAAAAACAATTCTCCAAATATGTGGAATACCATTCATCAATCATACATATCCTTCCTCATATTACTAAAAGGTATTCTATATCTACATTGGTATGAACAATAACACTTTTAATGAAAATTGTTACTCTTACCACTAGGATAACAATTCAGCTTCCAAACTGAATTCTCAAGCACCACCACAATTAATAGAAACAATGACTCGTTTGAATCAAACAATGTACAATTTACCAACCCCAATGACTTGACCTACTCCAAAATAACAATAATGCAATACTACCATCAATTGCAATCAGATCAACCTTAACTATGTTTAACCACACATAGGTCCTAGTAAAATACTAGTGACGATACCAGCTCCTGCAGTTCCTGGAGCGCCAGCTTCTACATCTCTCTGAGTGACAGCATATACTCTAATGGATATGTGCACTTGCCGTAGTTGTGGATGTCTAAACACGTTGGTCAGCAAACTTACCACCTCAGCTAATCCTTCATCCATCGGGCAATTTTGATACTCTTGAATGTTATCTCCCTTAGGATTCCGAGGTATTCTACCACGAGTCATGTGTCCCTTCTTGAAACACACAATATATGTATTAAAACCACATACTACTTTTCATACCTTAAGAAATTCAAGCCTACTGACGACTAAAATTTCAAGCCTAATATTTGGTGCATTTCCTAAGGACATGTGGATTTACTGCCCAGAGACGTATTGCTCTGATACCACCCTGTGACGCCCCCAAATTCCGTTTGGGATCGGACGGACATTTGAAGCATCGAGACATGCAACACAAGGTTACCTGCCCCCGTTCATGACATATAAGATGCAATAATCCTAACATGCATCTAACATTATGCAATATTCGCAGCGGATAAATTTTTTCTTTAGCAATACTATGCACCAAACTGAAAATATCCCAATACTTAAAACATACTTCATACATAAAGATCCATTGAATAACTAAGATCACAGCACTATTCCAAAATAGTTATGATCCAAAAGTACTGGAGATGCAACTCCATCGTACAAGTAGTAATTTAACTACTATATTAACATTAATGACGCACCGTCGTTCAGTCGACTGTGTCTAGTTGGTCAGCTCCTGATCCTCCTTCAGGTCCTGTAACAAGATCTACCATTCGGGGGGAATGGTAGTTGGGACTACCGCAGTGAGATTTGATTACAAATCTCAGCAAGTTAACAAAAAACTTCCATACAGATTAATGATGCATGTATGACAGTAAAAGCATAAATGCATAATCAAATTCATAAGTAATTAAAGCATAACTTAGCGTACAACATAGCATAATTGACATAGCTTAAATTGAATCATGAATTGAATTTGACTTGACATGAACTTGATCTGAAACTTGACTTAGCATGAACTTGCTCTGAAACTTGAATTAACATGAAAAATACATACTCCACAGTTGTTGTGGCCCTATGTATTCTACGTGTAAATACATACTCCACAGTTGTTGTGGCCCCATGTATTCTTCACAAACTTGACTTAACATTAAAAATACATACTCCACAGTTGTTGTGGCCCCATGTATTCTACACAAACTTGACTTAACATGAAAAATACATACTCCACAGTTGTTGTGGCCCCATGTATTTTACGCATCACATTTGTAGTTAAATACATACTCCACAGTTGTTGTGGCCCCATGTATTCTACACAAACTTGACTTAACATTTAAAAATACATACTCCACAGTTGTTGTGGCCCCATGTATTCTACAAAAACTTGACTTAACATGAAAAATACATACTCCACAGTTGTTGTGGCCCCATGTATTTTACGCATCACAATTGTAGTTATATACATACTCCACAGTTGTTGTGGCCCCATGTATTCTACACATCATAATGTACTCAAGATGAAATGTGACTGGAATACGAAAGGACTGAAGTCCTGACGTAACATAACGTGACTTGAACATAACTTAGAATACATGACCAACTTGAGATAGAAACATTTCGTAACATGGCATAACATATAATAGACAACATATTTAACATGACATACTTGCAACAGTGAATATTACATGATTTGACTTACATGTAATAGATGACATACTTAGCATGACGTACTTGTAATGTACAGTAATACATAACAGAATATATTATGTAACAGATAAAAATTGATGACAGAATAAATTCTGTATAATAGACAATTACATGATAACTTGACATGGCATGACACATATGATAACATACATACATACATACACTGTAGTTCTTTTACTTAGCACACATACACAGTAGACTGCTAGTAAGTTAAAAGCTAACTTACCTCGATCTCCGCGATTCTTATAAAACTTCAAGTGCGATCATGAGGAACTGTAATTAGTGATTCTAAAAGTTAGAACTAAATCACTAATAATTTGAAATATGGAAAATAATAACTTAAAGAGTAAAATTTTCATTTTACTCTCTACATGTGGGAAAATGACCGTTTTACCCATAACTTAAGGATTTTGCATACTAACTCCAAAAGTTTCCAAAATTTACATTCCTCATATAAATTTTGTCCTAAACTTAAATATCAACTCAGAAAAATTTAAAACAAAACACAACTATGGAAAACACACTATGGCCGAAACATCCATAGGCCATTTCTCTTGATTTTTGTTGCAATTCCTTCCAACTTCAAAACTCATGCTTAAACCAAAATTTTGCAACAAATATCTTCCAATTCTAAGTTCAAAACCATACTTAAAACATCCATTTAGAAAAAGCTAATAATTAACACCAAACTTTTTTATAAAAAGATCTAAGCACTTGAATCATAAATTTTGACCTTAAATCAAAATATCTCCAAGAATTTCAAAAATCAAATCTTACTTCTAACATATTCATAATATCATCCTAACATCAACCATGCTTTAAATCATCAATCTAAAGTCACCAAAATCACAAAATAACATTTGGAGTTTTTGGTTTTACACTTAGTCCAAAAACAGAAACTTTTTCCTCAACTAGTTTTGATAATTCTCTTGATCTATGACTTATAATTATATGATCTTCAAACCAAACCATCACATGGTTTAAAAAGATGTCCTAAAACATATATAAGCTTCTAATTCAAGATCACATGGTTAGAAATTAACCAAAACATAAATTTAGCCAAGAATATCCACACTTTGGCTTATTTGAACATCTCTTTGCATAAAATTTCATATCTTTGAAACTAACATCAAATATCTTCAAAATAATAATATAACATGTATATAAGATACTTAGGATCCTCCAATAAAATTATTAAAGTTATTAGAATAGGTTTAGACCACCAAAGAGTTAAACTTTCTCAAAACAGAAACTGTTTTTCCTCTTCCAGTTTCTAAGTTTCTAAATCTAAGAAAATCTTTCATCAAAACCTTTAATCATGCAAAATCCTCAACCAATAGTCATATATACATGTTAACAATACTCCATAAAAATTTCGGACCAATATCTATCCATTAGCTTGGTCAAAAACTCCAAACTATAACATACTCTCCAGATTCACGCCCAGAATGACCTTTCCATGGTTAAAAATACTTTTGACCGACCAAATGACCATGGAATGATACGAAAAATACATCTACGGAAACTAGACTCAAAGAGGAACAACTTATATGAAGGAGACTTTATGATAAAACACTTACAAAAGCTTCGAAATGGGTGTGCAAAAGAACTCCTAAAAGCTGTCCGAGAGAGAGTGTTTGATATTCTTTCAATGGAAAACATAAATGAAGATAATTTCGTGGGGAGGGGTGGCTGGAGATACTTGTGGATAAGATATGGAAGAGATGAGGCTGGAGTGAGAGTTAAGTGTAGTTTTCTCCTACCCAAAAAAATCTATAAATGATTATCTTATAATATTCTATCCAATAATATCTAAAAAAAATCAACTTAAGATATTTTTATCTAATAATATCTATCAACTCAAAATATTTTTACCCAATAATATTCACGAAAATTACCTCAAGATATTTCTTTTTATCTAATAATATCTACAGTTTTGAACAGACGTTTTGTCCGAAAATATGAAAAAATGTTATTGCGCCATAAGACTTTAAATAACCCTCCGAGTCTAATGGCACAAACCATAATACATTTTGACACTTCTAACTATCTCCAATAATCAAAAATACACTTATGATACCATAGTAAATAATAACACTAACTATATAGTTAAACAAAAACCTATACGATTAATGGATTCGTGAAAACTTATGAGGTTTTCACGAGGTTCCTAAAGTTAATAGAAATTTCACAATTGAATTTCTAGCGGGCTGTTACACTGATGTTGGTCTCACAGACGATCAAGTTCGTGACCTAGTGCGAGACCCTTCGGCTCCTCCATATAATGGCAGTAAAGTGATCCGACAGGCCGACTGAATAGCATTTTACAGAATGCTTAATCTAATTGTCGGCTATAACATTGATCCGAAAAAACACAAGACTGATTTTCGAGATCGAGTGACAAGATTTTTGTTACGGTTAGCACAGGGATAGCCGATTGATCTGGCATTATATTTCTTCCTCCGCATTCAAATATAATCACGCTATTCGAGTGGAGGTAGTCTACCATTTGTACTGCTGATATCTAACATCCTACTCCAATCGGGGGTTACAGTGACTTCGACTAAGCGGAGGTCGCCACAGATGGTGCCCGTTAACAAGATCACATTTAGCAAGAGTAAGGGTCACTTGCCGAAGACTCATGCAGTACAAGATTAGCCTTCGCCTACTGATCCAGCTTCTACTGCTGCTGCCCCTATTGAGAGATAGCCTGCTGGGGCTACTCCGGATGAGGTACGAGCTATATTGGCGGAGCACCGCCAAATTATATTAAGGGACTTCATTCAGCCCATTATGGATAAATTTAAGGACCTGGAATGATGCTTACATACCTTTCAGGAGGATTTTGATTTACTTAATAAATAGATATTGTTAGTTATTATTTTACTTTTTTTATGTTGTATAGAACATCTAACTCCTTTTAGGATGAAATTAATGTATGGTTTTTATTTTTAGTATTTGCTAGCCTCTTTATTGTTAATTATATTTTATTCTCATTATACTTAATGTTCATGATAATTGAAAAAATGACATTATCTTTACAGTAATATTTATTTAACTAAAATATTTTTAAATTAATTACATAAAATTAATTTATGAATTCGTAGATATTTTAATTCATTGTAAATCATAATATATAATATATAGACATTTTTATTTACTTTGAAAATGATAAAAAAATTAATAGAAAAAATATGTATTATTACAATTTTAACAATATATCTTTTCAATTAAATAATACTGTTCGAACAAGGTAATACTCATTCAAACCAATTATATTGCATTTTAATAGATTAATTATCTATTCAAATTAAATTTTATTAGTTCGAACGGTTTAGATTTTT
This sequence comes from Carya illinoinensis, assembly GCF_018687715.1. Lineage (NCBI taxonomy): Eukaryota > Viridiplantae > Streptophyta > Magnoliopsida > Fagales > Juglandaceae > Carya > Carya illinoinensis. The sequence goes on from NC_056763.1 coordinate 28,411,509, forward strand.
GGAGATGATCTAAATTGTCTCAGAATCTCCAGTTCGTATTTATAAGGTTCTCCATATTTTGAGACGAAATTTAAATTTCATCTCTGAAAAGCATTTTTAGGGACGAAATAAAACAAATTTCGTCCCTAAAAATTAAATTTCTTGTAGTGAATTACTATATATAGGTATATATTTTATGCATAATATTAAATGTATTAAGTGATAGTTTTATTATCGTATTTATTTAATTTAAATTTTAAATATTAAAATTTACATCATTTTTAATATCTAACACATTAACATAATATTCGAATAATTTTGTTTGTTTACAGTAAGAACGAACAGACCAAGGCCGTGCAATGTCCACTCAAACGGAAAAAGTCGTACACGTTATCCATTTGCGGCAGCACCCACAGCTATTGAAGAACTACAATTATGCTTAATTACCAAATTGACAGTCAAAATTCATTCACCATACGAACCTTGATTGATGAATACTTGCCAAGACTAGTTGCCAACGATTAATGCAGCTCCGAAGATCATGAATGTGCATGGCCCGCGTAATAAATCAAAGGGGACTGCACCAGTATATCATGCAAGGCCTCCAAAAGACTTTTCCAACCTCTCTCTCGATGCAGGTATCTTATTTGCCCATAACAATTAAATATGGTCCTTCATGCAGCCAAGCAGGCAGGTGCGCATATGCAACCCTACCAAGTTGACAATTGGTACTATTGATACCGCCAGAGTGTAATAATTTTATTTTATTTTATTTTATTTTTAAGAAATGGACATGCATTGGGCATTGGGCTCACATTTGATAAAATATAAAATAAATAATAAATTTATTTTTATTAATTTAAGTAATTAGTGATTTTGCATTATGCATAATATCATAGTAGAGGTATCGAATCCTCATTCTACACTTCATCAAATTAATTAAATATTTCTTTTAGACTCACATGTAAATGAAAATGTTAAGTTATAAAATAAATAATGAAACTTACATATTCCTTTCACCTTAATCTATTTTATTTCACGATCTGTTTTTAACAACCAAGGTTGACAATTAGTCACGAATTCCCAATTTTAGGCATTAAATTTGTAATTTTAATATATTAAGGAATGATATAATAACAATTATATCATAGTTCATTAACAACAAAGCATGTAATAATTAATTTTTTTTTCATATGCTTTAAACTGCTACTAGGACAATAGTTTTGAATTCAAGTGAAAAGAAATAATTTTCTAATATGAAATTGTAGATATATTGTAGAGCAGTTGGTATTTATCATTATCCAATATATTATATTAATCATCTTTCTAGTAAAGTTTGATTTTGGATTTTTTTTTCTTATAAATTTCAAATGATTAATTGAAATTAGTATTTTTGCAGTACTTTTTCGTGTCATCTATCCGTATTTCGAGCATTTCTCCTTCTATATATATATAATTAAAATTGGCTGGTGTGATAATATGATAGCCTGATCCCATTAAGATCTATTAATTAAGAATTTTTTTATTTATGAAAAGAAGACCTGGTCTCAAATTGATTAGTAAATTTAAATATATAAAATATTTTTTTTTTGGAAAATATGCCTAAATGTGCACACTAGTACTGGTCTTAATTTATAGTCTCTACCGTGCGACTCATAAAGTCTTTACAGTCTCTCTCAGCTCGTCGCTATCTGTCTCCAACGAAAGGTCCTGCATGTTAGCATACCACGACTTTACCACATGTTTATTCTCGCGTCCACACACTTTTTTTTCTTTTTTCTTTTGGCCAAAAGGAGGGCGGGACCTCTACACTTTATTTATAAAGACCTCATTTGCAGTGGAGGAAAACTTTATAAATATTTATGAAAAGAAGACCTGGTCTCAAATTGATTAGTAAATTTAAATATATAAAATATATTTTTTTTTGGAAAATATGCCTAAATGTGCACACTAGTACTGGTCTTAATTTATAGTCTCTACTGTGCGACTCATAAAGTCTTTACAGTCTCTCTCAGCTCGTCGCTATCTGTCTCCAACGAAAGGTCCTGCATGTTAGCATACCACGACTTTACCACGTGTTTATTCTCGCGTCCACACACTTTTTTTTCTTTTTTCTTTTGGCCAAAAGTGGGGCGGGACCTCCTACACTTTATTTATAAAGGCCTCATTTATAGTGGAGAAAAATTTTATAAACTAAAAATTCAAAACTACACAATAAAAATAAAATCCAACAAAGTGAAATCAAAACCTTAAAGCATTGGCCATAGATTCTTTATCTTTATATGTAAAATTATATATTTTGAAAATTGATTTTGAATATAAAGAAAAAGTCTTATATTAGATTATGTATTTTTTGATCAAATAATAATAAAATAATAAAAAAAAAGAAGAGAAAAAAAAAAAGAGAGAAAAAGAGATAGTTGGGAAGAAACGTAATAATATTCCGACTCAGAGTCCGAATAGACCTGGCCTTCGGTTTGATCATTCATGCCGTCTACACCATCGAAAATCTTCTCAGTAATAATATTCCGAAGGCCAAGTCTATTCAACGATTTTATTACGTTGAATTTCAAAAATATTATTTTTTGAGTCATTTTATTCTTAAATCTACACCATTTACAAATATTTTGTAAAATATCTCATAAAAATATTCTTATTTGAAAATATAATTGCGAAATATACAGTGAAATTAACGATAGCTTGGCCAATCATGCAGCGAGCCACCGACAACGAATTCCATGCATGGTCCTGAGTCTTAGCATACCACAACTTTTTTCTCGATATCCTTTGCTTCTTTTCATTAATTTTGTTTCTTTGAGCTGTACAATAATTGATCACATGTTTATTCTCGCGTCCGCATACGTATACCTATCAGATCTCAGAGTCTGAGGCCTTCGTTTGGTTAATAAAAATAAAAAATTTTATCTTATTTTATCTTAATTTATTATTATAATTTTTTTAAATTTTTGTATAAAATATAATAAATAATTTAATATTTTTAAATTTTAATATAAAATTAATATTAAAAAATTATATTATAATAATATTTTATTTATTACTATTCAAAATATCTCATCTCATTTGTGTAACTAAATAGGGAGTTGGGTACTGAAGAGGTCCTGTTTGAAACCGAATAATTATTTCAACTCAACTCAACTTATTTAATTATTATAATTTTTTTAAATTTTTATACAAAATATAATAAATAATTTAAATTTTTCTTTAAAATTAAATCAAGCCATGTAAACTTTTTAATTGGTGTGTTATTATACCGGTTTATAAAAATAATTTTTTTTACAAAAGAAAAAAAAATAACTTTTAATGATTTAACTTTAATATAAGTTGCTACGATGCCTTTTCACTTAATAAGCTTCTGTTTGCATAAGAAATATATCTTTCTTTGGTTTTCATCTTCTTTTGTTTTTTTTTTTGTGTTTTTTTTTTGGTTTTTTATAAAATGGATGAAGTGTTTTGAATTTAAGTTTTTCATTTAAAGAACTGGATCATCTATCACCAGACTATCATATTTTTATCTTTCTTTTGATCTTACTTCATTGGCTAATTATATCAGGGAACATTATATCATGGAAATAGCGTGTTTTCGATGAATTCTTTTGCTAGCAAAAAACATCATTTTTGTGGAAAAAAACTATTCCCAACAATTTTATTAGTAGGATATAAGTAGCTATAAAAATATTTTATCCCATGAAATATCCGAGTCATGGAAAATATCTGGATATTTCCATGACAAATCCTTTAGCAATAGCTTACTAAGCTCACTACAAAAATATGTTTACTTTCATTATTACTCTTGAGACTAGGACCAATTACGCAAGAACTAAGAAGTATTGGTGAGTATTAATATTATCCACTATAATATTTTGGTGGGAAAATCTTCTTCCCACAAAAAAAGTATTTGCCGTGAAATATAGTTGCGGCAAATGATAAAAGAATTAAAAAAAAAAAATTGTTAAAGCCAAAAAGTGAGACTAAGCCAAAAACAATCATAAAAAATTGTCTAATATAACTTAAAAAATATATATACAAATTTTTGAGATTCAAATTGACAATAATAACAATTTAAAAAAAAAACATGTTTAAAAAAAAAAATTCTTAATGAGAATCTAAGAACAAGAAAGAGTTTTGTGCTTTGGTACTAATGAGAGCATTCAAGTAGAAACACTCCATTAAAATAAATAAAATAATAAAAAAAGCACCATTTGAAAATAACAATAAATCTTCTATCACAGTTTTAATTATCAATCCAAGTTACGACATGTATAGAAAAAAAAAATAGAAAGTACCATAAAGGTGTAAGTTGAAGAAGATTAGGAAAAATGGCTCATCCTTTAACATGATAAAACCCAAAAATCATGAATGAACAGTATACCTCACAATAATATTTGAAAAATATTGAAATGAAAGAAATAAAAAAAAATTAAAACAAGAGAATTATAGAAGGCTAGACTATACTTTTACCTCAAAACAAGCTACCATATGCTGTAGGAGATAAAGGCTTGACGAGTAGAACAAATAATTTTACTTGGCATTTCATATATCATACATATTTTATTTTTTTTTTCTTATAATAATTATGTGATGTATAGATGATGAGTAGAATAATTTAATTAATTTAAAAAAAATAAAATATTTTTTCCTAAAGAATTGAGACTTGAATATTTTATAAAATGAAAGCATAGCTTGGGATCATGCAATAAAGGAAAAAAATGTTTAGTGTACACACAAATTTTATACGAAGAAATTTATAGGTTACCTGATTTAATCTAATTTATTAGATTAAAAATATATTTTTATTATAAAATAGCAATGATATATTATATTAAATAATATTAACATATATTTTATATATATAAAATATACTTGTAAATTTAACAACTTAGGAATAAAGTATCCTTTTACGGTAACATGTGATGTACCTATAATCCCAAGATTCCCAACTGTGACACTAATCGATAGTTGGCCCAAAAAAGAGAAATAAAAAAATAATAATAAATTGCAATTTTGTTTTGGAAAATAATAAAGGAAAATATTGGGTATCGATGAATTAGACCCCTAAATTTGACCGAGGTCGTTTTTTATTTAAATAAAAATTTAATAATTAAGAAAATATTAATTAATGATTTGGTATTTAATTTAAAAAATATATATTTAAAAATGTCTAAAATCTATGTAAAAAAAATATTTTATCTTCATCCGTTCAGGTATCGACATCAGTAGTCAGATCCATTGCATTCAAAGAAGGCGGACAGTACCATTCAGACTATTCCAACCGCAAAAAGTCAAAAGTCTGAGCTCCTTCCTATCCACATCCTTGCAAGTACCACTGCCACCCCAGGCCCTCCCTTTTGTCATTTTGCTTCATTCTCTCATCTCTTCCGCTTTTCATTCTCTCTCTCTCTCTCTCTCTCTCTCTCTCTATAGTTTATGAAATGGGTAAACCGTAAGGTTAGGGTTTTGGGAGTTTTTTTAAATTTAAAATTCTCATTTAATCTTATTATTATAATTTTTTTAAATTTTTATATAAAATATAATAAATAATTTAATTTTTTAAAATCTTAAAATAATAATAATATTAAAAAATAATAATTTATTCAACTTTTATTTTAAATTAAAAGTTCTCTTCTTAACATTTAAATTTAATCAAAATATAAAATAGATAGCCTATTCGAGGTGCACAATCACGCAATTGCGCTAATATTGAGATAAAATATTCACTGACTTCATTATGTACTTTCAGAATTTAAATATATAAAAATATACGGATCCACTATTGACACTACATTCACTATCCTGTTTTTTAGGTTTGGAGATTAATAAGTGTTGGGATATATTATAAATAATAATAATAAAATAAATAATAAATAATAATATATTATTATGTTAAATATTAATAATAAATAATAATAATAATAAAATATGTTAAAAAATATATCTCAACACCCAAACCAACTTTTATAAACTCTGTCAAAACCCACCTACCCAATTGGCGTGGACTCGGTCAAAAGCTCAACAAATAACAAATAAATCAAATGACTCAAATAACCTTAACTAAAAAACAAAAAGACATAGCGAACGTAATAAAAGTAATCCTAGACAGAATGCCGAAATCTTCCAAATCCTTCATCAGCAGCAGCACGTAACATCTCTCTCTCTTTCTCTCTCGTCCTATAGGCTATTTTTCTCCAATCAAAGGTCCTTCCTTTCATTTGCTTTTCAGTACTACGTACTTTCACTTGCTGATTAATGGGTATGTTGTGAAGTAGTTCATGGTATTTTCATTAGAAAATAAATATGTTTCTTGTTCGACTTCTTCTTGCTTCGAACGTCATTATGGTTTGCTTTGCGACGTTTGCTTCCGGAGCCTCTAAACTGCCCGTTGATGAAGGTATACACATAGATATATCAAAGCCTTTTTGTTTTTGTTTTTTTTTTTTATCGATTGACATATATAGATATATATAGTCCGTTAATCTAGGAGTGAATTTTCATTGAGTTTGCTTAATATATAATTGTGGAGTTTAATTTACAGTGGAAGCTTTAAGGGACATATTTAATACATTGGGGAAGAAGGACTGGAGGAAGTTCTCTGATCCATGTACACCATCGACGGCCGGAACAGCTGTGATGGATGCTGTTAACTGCAGCAACTGCGTCATCAATGGCAGCGAGTCATACCGCGTTGTGGGCATGTACGTTGTCATCTCTCTTTCTCTGATCATCTTAATAACGAGCTGTTTCATAAGTCTTAAATTAGAGATCAATTATTTGATGTATAAAAAATAAGTTTATAAACTAACAAGAGTTAGCGTGATATGTTTAATTTATTTTACAATAAAAGATATTTTATAATTTAAGGTATTCATATAATACTACTTGTATAAATCAATCATTTTTCGGAAAAAAAAAAAAAAGAAGACTAAATGCTTTTAAACTCCCTTACTTGACAAAATGCTTTTAAACTCCCTTACTTGACAGGAGGTTAAAGAATAACACCGTCTCATTCACAATTGACAATTTTAAAATAAAGTCAAATCAATTTTTAAAAAAATTTTAAACTCATGAAATCAAAAGTAATTTTTAAATAAAATTTTAAAATATATATTATTTTATTTCATAATTAATAAATAATTTATTTTTCTTTTGATTGCTTCTCACTTATGATCTCAACTCTCAAGCGGTGAAGTTTAAGGTAAGAATCATGCTGGCTATATATAGAGTACTCTTAAAAAAAGAGTAGCGACAAAAAAATCTTTTACAACTTTGTTTTAAATTGATGACATTTTTATAAAACAATGATACTTAAAGTTTGTTTTATTAAAATGTCCTCCATTTAAGATAAAGTTGTGAAACAATACTTGTAAAAAATGGTTCTCTTTTTAATATCATTTTCTCGTGATAGAAAAATAATTATTTAACAACTTTGTTCTAAATTGATGGTGCACATTTTTATAAATAATTATATATGTTCCTACAGTTACAATTATGTTTTATAAAAACATTTTTATCCTTATCATTCTCATTCAAAAAAACCTTTCTCTACTGGAATTTCAGATTTCTCAAAAGACAAAATCTAACGGGCACTCTTCCTCAAGATTTGGTGAAGTTACCTTGCTTGCAAGTACTGTAAGTGTATTGTACATGTATTTTTTTCTTTTCTCAACTAATCTACCTATAGAACTCATTTCTTCATCTCCCTGATCACTCGTATTTGCAGTGACCTCGCTGGCAACTACCTTAACGGTTCAATCCCTTCGGCATGGGGCTCCATGCGGCAACTGGTCACCATGTACTCTCACTCCCTATGTTATTCATGTGTCTATTTAGGTTAAGGTTGTTCTCATGTGTGCGTGTAGCTCTATGTAATATATTTAAGATATGGGGTCTTATTGCAGTTCCCTTTATGTAAACCGGGTAACGGGTTCTATCCCCAGAGATCTTGCAAATATCAGAACTCTCAGAAGCTTGTGAGTTTCGATTACACCCACGTACCTCATTTCTACATTTGAAGAGTTTTTTCACAGGATTATTGTTATCAAGGAATTTTGTTTTTTTCTTTGTAGGACGGTCGCGTTCAATAAGCTTTATGGAAATCTTCCTCCAGAGCTTGGGACTATGTCCTCCTTAGAAACCCTGTAAGATGAGTTCTATATTCTCAATTGCGAGTTCCATCTGATCTCTTACTTTTTTCAAGAATTACTTGGATTGGATTTTCTATAGAAAAAAATGTTGAATCCTGATGCTGATAATTAAGCCATTGGATGGATTAGTAATTTTACTTGCATATTTATATTTTATTTGTTGTTTTCGTAGTTCACTCAGCTCGAACAATTTTACCGGGGAGCTACCTCCTTCATTTGCAAACTTGACCTCATTGCAAGATTTGTAAGCTTTTAATTATTTTTTATCATATATATCGAGTTTAATTTCCACGTGGTGAAATTTCAAATTATTTATAATTTTTGCCCCTTTTGATACCTATGACACTTTTTTTTTCCCTTGTCCATCAATGATTATATATCAAACGTATGCAGTGAGATCAGCGACAATCAATTTTCTGGACAGATTCCTGATTATATTCAAAATTGGAAAAATCTTACTAGACTGTGAGACCTTATATATTCATTTTGTGAACTTTTGAAAAGATTTTGTTGTTATTGCATTACGAAAATCGTGTATTATCATGGTTCATAAAATTCAAATATGGCAACAACAGATTTATTCAGGCAAGTGGTTTGAGGGGACCAATTCCTCCCCTTGATCTTTTGAAAAGCTTATCTGAATTGTAAGTATGAATACCTACTAATCTCTCTCTCACACGCGCGCGCACACACACACATATATTTATATATATATATAATCAACTTGGTATAATATGATTTGAACGATTATTCTTTGTTGAATTATGACATACAGGAGAATCAGTGACTTGAATGAATCTGATTCTGAAGTAACTTTTCCACTAAAAAACATCAACATATCACAATGGAAAACACTGTGAGTTATATATATATATACATATATGTTTTGACCGGTAACATAATTTTCCAAAGTAACATTAATCCTTATATATGGCTACTCAAGTTCTACATAATTATTCACGTTTTTGCAAGGATATTGAGGAATTGCAATCTTACTGGACAACTACCCGATCAAATAGTAGATCCCCGGAAAACGGACTTTAAAACCTTGTTAGTATAGTATTTCTTGATCTTCCTCTGTTTTCCCGTTTTCTGATATGTTAAAAACCTTTGTGAAATTAATACCTTGATTGAAAGAAAATTTAATTGTACCGCTTGAAAGGATCGACCGAAGTTGTTTGCAAAATCTTTTAGGGTTCTATATATTTATTTTCTAATTTAGTAAGTTATAAATTCTCCTGCAGAGATCTCAGCTTCAACAGACTCAGTGGACGAATTCCACCCAGCTTTAAAGAACTACAAACTGTAGACCACTTGTAAGCAATATTGTAGAAATAAATTATAGATTGATTTCATTCAAATTAAACCTGACACGGCCCAAGTACTAGTGGCATCAGCATGGGGATGTAAACGGCCGGCCATTAGAATAGCCTGATCAATTAAGCAATCTCTCAACTCACTCTTCCAATTCATGAATAATAAGAAAGTTTAGAAATATTTGAGAATTTGTTTGATTATAGATTTTGAGAAATGAAAAAGAAAAAATTAAATAATTCTTTTTAAAATAAATACTGTATAGACGTTTGTGAAAGTGGATAAAGAAAGTTAAAAAAGTTATTTAATTATATTTTTTTAATATTAACTTTATTTTAAAATTTGTAAAATTTTTATGTTTGAATAATAACTTAGGTAATGATTAATCCTTAAATTTTAAAATAGATTTTTTTTTAATGTTTGAATAATGTTTATAAAAATGTTATAAAAAATTTTGAAAATCATGTGGCTTCCACTCTACTTTCTGATGTCATTTAATGTAATTCAACGTTTTCACTCTTACTCTGTAATCATCAAAATGCGTGCCCTGTACTATTATTGATATTTTACTGATTTAGCCATTTCAATGATCTGTTCAGAGATTTGCCTTATCAGGGACAAGTTTATCCAATGAACGCTGTAATAAAGCACAAAACTACGTACGTAATGATTGATGTTGACTGGTTAATACTGATTCTGTACAGATACTTAACCCGCAACTTGTTAACTGGACCAATACCTGCTTGGATACTGAACTCAACAAAAAATATGTAAGTTTCTCTGTCAAATTCTATATCCATATTTGAGTTTTTTTGAAAGAAAAATTTTAAACATAAGTTTATATATTACATATTTTTTTAAATTTTTATATATTTTTTCTTTTATCAAATATTTGATATATGTATAATGAGTAGAAAAATTTAATTAATTTAAAAATAATAAATTTAAAAAGAATTTTAAAAAAAATTTAAAAAATAAAAAAATAAGGTATATGATGTGTGAGGCTTATCAGTAGCAAAGCTCTTTTTAGAATATTGCTTACGTGTTAGAGCATTGTTATCAGATTATCTATATCCAAAACTAAAGTCCGTTTTTACCTATTAGAGATAATAATAACTTGCAAAGAATTATCCATAGTTAAATATTTTAACTTTGAGCTACAGTATAGGTAAAGAAAAAAAAAATTTTGATAGTTATTGTTCTACAAGCAAATCTTTATTTTATTATTTTTTAAAACTCTCTCTCATTTGATAGTTTTTAAATCTTTATTATTTTTTAATCCATAATTTAATTAGAATATGATTACTAATTAACATATAATAGGTAAAATAGTAAAATATAATAAAAATAAATTAAATAATAATTAAAAAAATTAAATATTTTTAATTTATTAATTATTTATTACTATATAATAAATAAATAGATAATCTAATGTAGAAATTTGATATAAATAGTTAAAGTCAAATTCATCTTATATTATTTTATTATTATATAATGAAAAAAATGGTTATTCCAATGTGGAGATTTATGTAAATGAAATAGCTAATATCTAAATTCATCTTACATTCATAAAAATTATCATTTACATATGCATAATCCAATAACAATGCTCTTAGGCTAGCATCTAAGACTATAAAATTAAGAAACGTTCACTTTGTGAGAGTTTTTCCTGAGAGCAATGCTCCTACCGTCTCTATTTGGAGGCTGCAGACTTAAAAAAATTTATCTTTAAAATTATAAAAATATTCATCTATAATTTCAACTTAAAATAATTTCTTTTTTATTTAACAAAGGGTCTGCACATAAAAAAATTGCAAATAGAATTTATCTTTTCCTTATTCTTATATTTTAAAACTAGATTTCTAAGCTCAAAGAAGAGTTCATAGATCTAGCACTTGAAAATTCTACACGATCATAAATAAACTACTGATCGGTATCACATCCCAACTTAAAAATGGATGAAAGAAAAAAGTGTTCTCAATGAAACCAAGTTCTTCACAATTTTGCCAATTCTAATATCTCCTTTTAAATTCGAGAGTCATATATTTGTATTGCTGTATTTGGTCATCCAAGTTGAAGGGAAAGAGCTAGCCTCCTTATCCTGGTTTCGAATCGAAGCTAGGTGGTTGTTCTGGTATTTGTTTATGTGATTATCAATTTAGGCAGTATTTGCTAATCTTTTGGACAATAATACATTGAATATGTTATCATTTTTCCAAGAATTTGATGATCTATCATGAATGGTAAAAGTTCTGATGATCATGCTACATCACGGAAGATGATGAAACATGTTGCTTCTTTTGTGTGCAGCGATCTTTCATTTAACAGCTTTACAATTGAAAAATCGAATTTATCATCATCACGTACTTGTCAAAATAGGGAATATCCCGGGTAAGATCGACTTTCATCTAATAATTATGAGACGCACATGCATGCATGGTCACATATATACACTCACTGAGCTTTTATCTTGGTGTTATTTTCCTCAGGATCAACTTGTTCAAGAGCTCTTCGATGGGCAATGAAACGTAAGTATCAGCTTCACCTATCGAAAACATGTTTCGTAAATTTTGTTGACGTTATATTAATGCTAACGTACGTTGATCTGGTCCATCATTGTGCTACGTACGTACGTACCGGTACGGTAGAATTCTTTCGTGTTCGGGGAGTACTAGCTTACCGAGTTGTAAAACAAGTAAGTTGAGATGTCATATACTTCCAGATCTAGATTGTTAAATTCTCGTGGTTACAATTGGGTCAGTACGTAGTTTACCATCCAAATTTGCTTTTCCTTGTTTTGGAGGATGAAGGGATTAGGACCTTATATTTATAGCCAAAATGCGTATAATTTCTGATTAAGAATACGATAATATTGTTCTTAGAAAAACTTCTTACAGTTGGTGAATGTATAGATTTAAAAAAAAAAAAACAAACAAAAAAAATGACGGAAAGAAAGAGGCTAAAGATCAGGTACTGTTTTTAAAGAAATTAGGCTTGTTTTGTCTACCCGATGAACAGGTACTGTGGCTAAAATATTGCTTTTTGTCTCAGATCGGTCCTCGCTTCATATAAATTGCGGTGGAAGAAAAGTAACCGTTAATGAAAATACTGAATTTGTTGCTGATATCGATAAGGGGGGACCTTCAAATTTCTACCTCGCACAAGATGGAGACTGGTTGTCTAGTAGCACTGGTCAATTTATGAACCATCCCCACCCCACAGAAGCCTTCATTTTGCAAAGTTTATCCAAACTCACTACGAACACGCCCGATACCGAACTGTACACTACAGCGCGTTTTTCTCCTCTCTCTCTTACTTATTATGCCTTCTGTTTGGTAAGTGGGAAATACACAGTAAGGCTTCATTTTGCGGAGATAGTGTTCACTGATGATGAAACGTATAGCAGCTTGGGAAGACGTATATTTGATATTTACATTCAGGTTAATTGTTATTAATTACCACATGATACTTCCTACATCTTCTTCCTTAACCAATTTCCTATGTTAACATTGTTGCTAACATGAAACAATATTTGTTAATGCATGAACATGTAATTAATGGATTCGAACAATATATATTGTAGGAAAAGCAAGTGCGAAAGGATTTCGATATTGTGAAAGAGGCCGGGGGGGTTCGTAAGCCGTATATAGAAAGTTTTAATGCTGTCGTTGTGAATAATAGTACCCTACAGATCCGTTTCTACTGGGCTGGGAAGGGGACAACTGATATCCCATCCAAAGGAGACTATGGTCCTCTTATTTCAGCCATTTCTGTGGAATTTGGTAGGTTTTCTGTTGAATATTGAGCTCTTGCAATCACTTCTAATGGCCTGCTTTGCTCACGTATCCAAGCTTTTGATGATTTTACTTTTCTTTATGTGGATAATTTAAGGCAGCATGATGACGCACATACTTCATGGAACATGCCAAACTTATTAAATTCCATCCATTCGTTTTTTTATGGTATTCATTTCAATATTTTCCTTTGTTTAAAAAAAATCATGCAGATTATTAAAAGTCTAATTAAGAAGTGAAAGAAAATAATTATGTTGAGTACTTTTAACTTTTGAAACTGTCGGACGTCATACATATTTCTTAGTTGGCTAGTTGATGATTTCTCCTATCAATTAATGCCTTGACATTCATTTTAAACTATAACTCCTAAATATATATATTTTCAATGCAGACAATGAACCTTCAAGTATATCTATAGGAGCCATGGTTGGAATTATCGTTGCTGGAGCTTTTGTTATAATATTATTTGTTGTGGCTATCCTCTTGTGGAAAGGCTATCTAGGACAGAGATCAAGTGCTACTGATCATGGTAGTTTCAAGGCTATTAATATTGTTATTATCAATAAGTTTTCCTTCCCTACAATCAATAGAAGTTTCATTAAAATATTTTTATCTTCATCTTGAGGAATGTGAATTCTTCAAATTTCCCAGACATATTTGCCTATCTAACTTAGCATGCACCTTCCTTAGATTTAAGAGGCTTAGACCTGAAAACTGGAACATTCACCTTAAGGCAAATCAAAACAGCCACAAACAACTTTGATGCGGCAAATAAAATTGGGGAAGGTGGTTTTGGTTCTGTTTATAAGGTAAGTCACAGAAAATAATTTCTTTTGATTGATGTAAGTTGAACTCTTCTTAAATATAGCTCTTTCTTTTGAAGTGTCATTGTTTAAGCATGAAAAGAAGTTCATGTTTTCTGTATGTGCATAGGGCCTTCTGTCTGATGGCACCATGGTGGCAGTCAAACAACTTTCTTCCAAATCAAAGCAAGGAAATCGTGAGTTTTTAAATGAGATCGGCATGATTTCTGCTTTGCAGCATCCGCATCTTGTAAAGCTCTATGGATGTTGTGTTGAAGGAAATCAATTGTTGCTGGTATATGAGTACATGGAAAATAATAGCCTCGCTCGTGCTTTGTTTGGTAAAATTTTATCTTCATGCACGTAATTGCTTTGTTTACTTGTATGCGTATTCACATGCAATCAATGATATCATTCATGTATCATGTATGCATCATGGTAATCCTAATTAAATGCTTTTTATTAACTTGATTGATTGAAGGGCCAGAAGAATATCAATTACAATTGGATTGGCCAACAAGACATAGGATTTGTGTCGGTATAGCAAGAGGTTTGGCCTATCTACATGAAGAATCAAGGTTGAAGATTGTCCATAGAGACATCAAGGCTACTAATGTCTTGCTTGATAAAAATCTCAACCCTAAGATATCCGACTTTGGTATGGCCAAGCTTGATGAAGAGGATAATACCCACATCAGCACCCGAATTGCTGGAACTTAGTGAGTTGTATTTTATAATGCACCTAAGACCTTTGTTTTGAAAGAAAAAAAAAAAACAATTAGATGATTAATGCCTTTGATTTTATAGCAATGTTACAAATTCCTGATGTTGATAATGCCACATGTTGATATGTGATTTTGCAGTGGTTATATGGCACCTGAGTATGCATTGCATGGTTATTTAACTGACAAAGCAGATGTTTATAGTTTTGGGATTGTTGCCTTGGAAATTGTCAGTGGGAAGAGCAACACGAGTCATCGGCCTAGGGGGGAATCTCTACATCTTCTTGATTGGGTGATTTGAATCACTTTTTTGTCTTGCATTTCTCGACTACTCTTGTTAATTTTATTTTCTTGTTTGCTAATATAAAAAATATGGACTAGCTACGAAAATATTTATTACTAGCATAAAATATCCAATTGCCACACTTGCTGAGCAAGAATGAACAATCAACTCTGACTTCTTCTATCTGTTTCCACTTTTTTCTAAGAGTCTACAAGTTATTCATTACCAGTTTCACATTGTTATTGATTTCTCAAGTCAAAATGAGCCATTTTTCCAATATAATTGGCAGCTTATTCTTTGATCTATTTATACAGGCACTTGTTTTGAAAGAGAAGGGAAATTTGTTGGATTTGGCTGATCCAAGATTAGGCTCAAACTACAGGAAGGAAGACGTTATGCGCATGATTAATGTGGCTCTCCTATGCGCTAATGTTTCTGCAGCAGTCAGGCCTACTATGTCCTCAGTGGTTAGCATGCTTGAGGGCAGCGCTGTTATTCCTGAGTTGGGTCCAAATTTAAGTATCGTTGATGATGAAATGAAAGTGAAGGCATTGTGGGATCATTTTCAAGATAAGAAAGAATCCAGTATGGGAAATAGCCAGACCCAAAGTGTATTAACGGATGACCAATTCACCGGTACCACTTCATCTACGTCTGCCGTTGATCTATATCCAATCAATATGGATTCTAGTTACTGGGAGAAAAGAGTTTAGATGAATGAGCAATATTACTTTTTATTCTTAATTAGAGTGTATCCTTAATCGCACTAATTGTTGCGACATATTTTAGTACTTAAATAAAAAAAAATCCTTTAAAAAAGGAACGATTGCAGCTAGAAGTTTTTCTGAAAAACCATAAACTTTTATATGTGATGCAGATTTGGGATTATATTTGAATTGGGACATAATCTTAATTATGTTTTACAATTTACATTTCCTGATCTTCATGTTGGTCCATAAAATCAAAAGACATAAGTGGCAATTTTTGACGCATCCCGTTTTGATTTTTCCGGATTATAAGATAAAACAATATTTATGAATTTGAAAAGTACATAAATTCTCCTTAAACTATCATTTAATTTCTGAATCACTCCTCACACTATAAAAATATATATAATTAATTTACCGAATGTAATGTAGTGTGCCAGCCAGCCTTTACATGCAATCAAGTGATCCCAACATGGACCAAATTATATGTACTTTGAAATATTTGTAGGAAATTTATATGGGGGAAGGGGAGTACCATCGGTGGCCACCATCGGTTTTTAAAATTCTTAAAATCTATCTAATGACTTCATTTCTAACATAATTAAAATATAAAATCCTTTTTAATTTTAAAATTTTAATCTAATCACTACCTAATCATTAATACTCAAACACAAAATTCAATACAAGTTTTACAAATTCTAAAAGAAAAAATTATACTCAAACAATTTTTTAATTTTATATATTCAATTTCACAAACTCCAGTACAATAGTTATTTTAAAATATATTTTTATTCAAAATTTTCTCTTTTCCTAAAATTCAATAAAATATTTTCACTCAAACTATTTCACTACTATTCACAAAATTTAAAATTACTTTAAACATCTAAATATGCCTTTAAACTCAAAGCCACGAATAATGACTTATAACGATATATATATATATATATCGTACAATTAGCTACCTGCACACGAGAAGAATGTTAACCTAAACTAGAGTTTTGCTACATACAAGTACAGTCGTGCACTAATCTGTGTATCAATACTGATTTATTCATACTTAAAATTTAAATTAACACTGTTTTCAATAAAATCTACTTTTTGACCAATCACATCACATTGGTGCACAGATTAGTACACAATTGTACTTGCAACTATATTTTTCCCCTAAACTAACATGTGAATAGAGAAATTATTTATACAAATTTCACATAAATAAATTCTACAAAATTCATTTATAAAAAAAGTAGACTCTATTTCAAAAAGCATAAAAAAAATCTATTAATTTATTAGTAAAACAAACTTTTTATAAAGAATTTGTACGAAATTTATATAGGGGGAAGGGGAGTACATTTGGACCAGCTTCGGCATGGAGCCCCATGTCGACGGGATTGAACCGTTAAGGTAGTTGCGAATGAGGTCACTGCAGATACGGTAAAGTGAGATAAAGAAATGAGTTCCAATATATAGGTAAGTTAGTTTATGAAAAAAAACAATACAAGTACAATACACTTACAGTACTTGCAAGCAAGGTAACTTCACCACATTTGGAGGAAGAGTGCCTAATAGATTTTGTCTTTTGAGAATTCTGAAATTTCAGTAGAAAATAGTTTTTTTTTAAAGGAAAATGATAAAAATAAAAATATTTTTATAAAACATAATTGAATTGTAACTATAGGAGTATCATTATTTATAAAAATGTCATCAATTCAAAACAAAGTTGTAAAATAATTATGTTTCTATCACCAAAAAAAAAATGATAAAAGTATAATCATTTTTTAAAACTGTTTCAAAACTTTATCACACTTAAGATATTACCATGTATCATAAAATTTTAAGCAAGTATTATTAGTAAGCCATGTAACGCTTATAAATTAGTATAAATTAGGAACATAGTAGCATTACTCTATTATTAATTAAAAAATCAGTAAATTAAAAAATAATCACATTCTGCATGTTTGGGAATAGAGATGAGAATTTTGAGTTTGAGATGAAAGTTTAAAATATTATTTTTTAGTATTATTATTGTTTTAGGATTTGAAAAAATTGAATTGTTTATTATATTTTATGTGAGAATTTGGAAAAGTTATAATGATGAGATGAGAATTTTGAATTTGAGATAAAAATTTAAAATATTATTTTTTAGTATTATTATTGTTTTGAGATTTGAAAAAGTTGAATTGTTTATTATATTTTATATAAGAATTTGAAAAAATTTTAATAATGAGATAAAAATTTTAAGTTTGAAATGAGAATTCTCTACCAAATCTGTAGTTGTTTCTTTGAAATTGCGTGTAACGCTTCTCGTTATTGTGTTCGATGAGTTTCAAGAGAAAAATGTTCATGAACTTAATAATTAGGGCGGGGAACGGGCCTGGGCCTAGCAGAATCCATTAAGTATCAAAGCAGAAGCCCAAACTCTTATCTTCGTCGGAGTTCTTCCTCCACTTTTCGGGTTAGTCCGTACGATCCACTTCTCTCATTTTTCCTGTACATGTATTCTCTCTTTCTTTTTTATCTTTTTTTTTTTTTTTAAATTTCTACTTCCAATTTTGTGTCTGCATTTTTAGTTTTTACTGATCTTTGCATAAAATTCCGGGTATGTTACTATTCTTGAATCTTTTGATCATCGATGCTTTATGCTTCTTCTTAGTTCTGGTTTTCTTTATTCTCTTTTCAATTTCAGTCTTCAATTACTTTTAGAATAATTGTTCTCGAAAACTTCAATCATGGTGTTTTAGTTTCAATCATAAACATCCATTTATGTGGTTTTCTCCAATTCAGGTTCAAAAATCCTATGGCATCATGATTTGTCAAAATCATTAGACTGTAATTGGA
Source organism: Carya illinoinensis (assembly GCF_018687715.1). Taxonomy (NCBI): domain Eukaryota; kingdom Viridiplantae; phylum Streptophyta; class Magnoliopsida; order Fagales; family Juglandaceae; genus Carya; species Carya illinoinensis. Next base: position 28,430,105 of record NC_056763.1, read on the forward strand.
AATTTCTGAAGATCTTGTCCTCGAATCCATAACTGAAAAGACTATAGCTTTGCTGATTCAGTGATATAAGCCTTACTACGGATGCAACTTGTTCCTTTTCTCTCATCGGACTTTCTGGAGATTTCAAAATTTTGCTTTTAGAAAAAATTGAACATTTCTCTGATTTCTATAAAATATTGCATTATTCTATATCGATCTAGTCTTTTGTTTGAGTTATTGGTGTAAAATATTTAGTTCCTCCTTGTCAGCCTGCATGTAGATGATATAATCTTGCTAATGTAAGTTTCTCTGTGGACGTGTAGAGGTTAAATTACCGTCATATCTTACAAGATGCCTTCTGCTCAAGATCCATTTTATGTAGTGAAAGAGGAGATTCAAGAATCTGTTAGTTGTTGGTGCATTAGTTATGGTTTGCAGCACTCTTACTAAAGAAACTTTATATTCCGTAAAGATCGGACGGAGTTTAAGCAGTGTGCTCTAATTATATTGGTACTCGCTTTAATTCAATGGTTGGTTTTAATTTGAATTTTCAAAGCATTCTTATTTGTTTTTATCATCAGTAACGCTATGGATATCTTCTTATCTAAGAATAGATTGATGCTATTGTGATCCCGTCCTGTAATGAAACCTTGTTGTTTCATCCTGCAACTCTACTTGAATGATTTTTTCAATGATGCCCTAGGCTTAACCTTTTAGCCTTAACCTTACTATTTGACAATTTTATTGATGTTGTAAGGTTAAGGCTAGATCAAATCTATAGCGGTAAAGCCACTTTTATGGACTTTTATAGGTCAAAAATGGTGACTAGTTGAGCTTGCATTCACATTTACTTCCGCCATCTTCCACCGCCAAAGCCACCTTTATGGGTCAAAAATGGTGGCTAGTTGACAACCTATATCAAGCTTGCGTTCACATTTTCAAGCCGCCATCTTCCACCTCCTTTAACTCCTATAAATACATGTTTTTACTCTTAAAAACCTATCCCATTTTAAAAGAAAAATTAAGAGAAAGAGAGAGAGTTTTAGAGAGAAAAATAGTGAGGTTTCTCCTATATATTGTCTCTCCTTTTATAAGAAAGAGTGAGTTTTCTCTTTTTATAAGAGAGGGTATTGTCAATTGTACTCTCCTTATTCAAGAGAGAAATTCTTGTAATCCTTTTGCTATAAGTGAAATTCTTCTACAATTGGAGTTCCTTATTATTTCTTTTATTCTTTCTCATTTCTACTTCAGTTGTAATTGTATGCCCCGTACCACAAGCGCCTAACAGTGGTATCAGAGCATCAGGTTTATAGCCGGTTTTCATGCTACAGTTAAATCCAGTTAGTGGAAAGGAGGCATTTTCAATAATGGCGACGAAGTACGAAATAGAGAAGTTCAATGGGAGTAATTTCTCATTGTGGAAAATGAGAATAAAAGCAATTTTGAGGAAAGATAATTGCTTGACGGCAATTGGAGATAGGCCCAATGAGATCACTGACGACGGCAAGTGGAACGAGATGGATGGCAATGCTATTGCTAATCTGCACCTAGCACTAGCTGATGGAGTATTGTCAAGTGTGGCGGAGAAAAAGACAGCAAAAGAGATATGGGATACTCTAACAAAATTATACGATGCCAAATCACTACACAACAAAATTTTCTTGAGAAGAAAACTCTACACCCTTCTGATGATGGAGTCAACTATGGTGACAGACCACATCAACACCCTTAACACTTTATTTTCACAGCTCACAGCAATGGGGCATAACATAGAGACGGGTGAACGTGCTGAAATTCTACTTCAAAGTCTACCTGATTCGTATGATCAACTCATCATCAACTTAACCAACAACATTGAAGTTCTAGTCTTCGATGATATTGCAGCTGCGGTTCTTGAAGAAGAAAGTCGGCGCAAAAGCAAAGAAGATAGACCAGGAGGTTCACAGCAAGCCGAAGCTTTGGTAATGACGAGAGGGAGATCAACGGAACGCGACCCCAGTGGGAGTCAAAATCAGAGTAGATCAAAATCCAGAAATAAAAAGAATGTCAAGTGTCATCATTGTGGCAAGAAAGGGCACTACAAAAGGGAGTGTTGGCATCTCAAGAAGAACGAAGAAGCCAAAGGAAAAGGCCCTGAGTTGTCAAAAGCTCAGGGTTGTGTAGCAAGCACCTCAGATGATGGTGAAATTTTATACAGTGAGGCAACAACAGTTACTGAAGGTAGAAGAAGATTCGCTGATGTCTGGCTTATTAACTCAGGAGCAACATGGCATATGACTCCCTGGAGAGAATGGTTCCATCAATATGAACCTATCTCAGGAGGATCTGTGTTCATGGTAGACGATCATGCCTTGGAGATTGCTGGTATTGGTACCATCAAATTGAAAATGTGTGACGGTACAGTTCGCACCATTCAGGAGGTACGACATGTGAAAGGCCTGAAGAAAAATCTATTGTCTTTAGGACAATTAGATAATAGTGGGTGTAAAACCTATATTCAAGATGGGATCATGAAAATAGTTAAATGCGCGCTTATAATGATGAAAGCGGAAAAGATAGCTGCAAATTTGTACATGCTTAAAGGAAGAACACAACAAGAAGGAGAAGCATCCACTGCGCTGGCAAGTTCAGCAGAAGAATTAACAATGATGTGGCACCGTAAGCTTGGCCACATGTCGAAACAAAGGTTTGAAGATTCTTGCTGAACAAAAGCTTCTTCCAGGGCTCAAAAAGGTTTCATTACCCTTTTGTGAGCATTGTGTTACTAGTAAGCAGCACAGATTGAAATTCAGTAGTTCCTCTACTAGAAGTAAAGCTATCTTAGAACTAATCTATTCTGATGTTTGGCAAGCACCAGTTTTGTCCCTAGGAGGAGCAAAATATTTTGTGTCATTTATTGACGATTACTCCAGGAAATGTTGGGTGTATTCAATAAAAACTAAAGCAGATGTATTTCCAGTTTTCAAAATATTCAAAGCCCGGGTTGAGCTTGAATCTGAAAAGAAGATCAAGTGTTTAAGGACAGACAATGGAGGAGAATATACTGGTAGTAAATTTGATAACTTCTGTCAACAAGAAGGTATCAAAATGCAGCTCACGGTGGCATACACTCCACAACAAAATGGAGTAGCAGAGCGGATGAACAGAACCTTGTTAGAACGAACAAGAGCGATGTTGAGAACTGCAGGAATGGCCAAGTCATTTTGGGCAGAAGCAGTCAAGACTACCTGTTATGTGATCAATCGGTCACCATCAACCGCAATTGATCTGAAAACGCCGATGGAGATGTGGACTGATAAGCCAGCTGATTATTCTCACTTACATACATTTGGAAGTCCTGTTTATGTTATGTACAATGCCCAAGAAACATCAAAGCTAGATCCAAAATCTAGAAAATGTATTTTCTTAGGATATGCTGATGGAGTCAAGGGGTATCGCCTGTGGGATCCCACTGCCCGCAAGGTGCTAATAAGCAGGGATGTTGTATTTGTAGAAGATACGGTACAAGAAAAAGAAAATGATAGCGCTTCAAAAGAGAAACCAGAGACTACTACAGTTCAAGTTGAAGAAAGACAAGAATTAGAAGTTCCAGATTCTTCTGAAGCAATATTAGAGCACGAAGAACAAGAACAAGTTGAGTGTGCAATTCCACAAGTTCGACGGTCAACTCGGGAGAGAAGAAAACGAGCTTGGCACTCAGAGTACATCATGGAGGGAAATGTCGCATACTATCTACTAACAAAAGATGGAGAACCGTCAAATTTCCATGAGGCTACAAATAGTCAAGAAACTTCTCTGTGAATGGTTGCAATGCAAGAAGAAATTGAAGCTCTCCATAAAAACAAAACATGGGATCTTGTACCACTACCACAAGGAAGAAAGGTCATCGGAAACAAATGGGTTTACAAGATTAGACGAAATGGCAATGACCAAGTGGAGCGGTATCGTGCTAGATTGGTGGTGAAAGGATTCGCTCAGAAAGAAGGCATAGACTTCAATGAAATATTCTCTCCTGTTGTTCGACTCTCAACGATTCGAGCAGTCCTTGCGATGTGTGCTACATTTGACTTGTACTTAGAACAACTGGACGTGAAAACTGCATTTCTTCATGGAGAAATTGAAGAAGAAATTTACATGCTCCAACCAGAAGGTTTTGAAGAAAAAGAAAAAGAGAACTTGGTTTGCAGGTTGAACAAATCTCTATACGGTCTCAAACAGGCGCCGAGATGTTGGTATAAGAGATTTAATTCCTTTATCATGAGCCTTGGATACAATAGACATAGTTCAGATCCTTGTGTTTACTACAAGAGATTTGGTGATGGTAATTTCATTATTATGTTGTTGTATGTTGACGACATGTTGGTAGCAGGCCCCAACAAAGATCGTATTACAGACTTAAAGGCACAGTTGGCTAGGGAGTTTGAAATGAAGGACTTGGGACCAGCAAACAAGATTCTAGGGATGCAAATTTACCGAGACAGAAATAATAGGAAGATATGGCTTTCTCAGAAAAATTATTTGAAGAAAATCTTGCGACGCTTCAACATGCAAGATTGTAAGCCAATTTCTACCCATCTTCCTATTAATTTCAAGTTATCCTCAAATATGAGTCCTAGCAATGAAACAAAGATGATGGAAATGTCTCGAGTACCGTACGCATCAGCAGTGGGTAGCTTAATGTTCGCTATGGTTTGTACAAGACCAGACATTGCACAGTCAGTGGGAGTGGTTAGTCGATACATGACGAATCCTGGTAAAGAGCATTGGAGTGCTGTAAAGAGGATCCTGAGATATGTCAAGGGTACCTCAAATGTCGCATTATGTTATGAAGGATCAGACTTTACTGTCAGAGGCTATGTTGATTCAGATTATGCAGGTGATCTTGACAAGAGCAAGTCCATTTCAGGTTATGTGTTTACTCTTGCTGGAGGAGCTGTAAGCTGGGTTTCAAAATTGTAGTCTATCGTGGCTACTTCTACAACGGAGGTAGAATATGTCGCAGCTACACAAGCTAGCAAAGAGGCAATATGGTTGCAAATGCTACTGGAAGAGCTCGGACACATACAAGAGAAGGTTGATTTATTTTGTGATAGTCAGAGCGATTTGCATTTGGGAAAGAATCCAGCATTTCATTCAAGGACAAAGCACATACGAGTTCAGTATCACTTCGTTCGTGAGAAGGTGGAAGAAGGAAGTGTGGATATACAAAAAATCCATACAAAAGACAACCTAGCAGATATATTAACAAAGCCAATTAATAATGACAAGTTTATCTGATGTCGATCCTCCTTAGGCCTAACAGATATGTAAGCGGCATGGAGATGGAAAGTGTAGAAAAGATAGAAGGATTACAAAAGTGACTTTAAGTGGGAGATATGTAGCGGTAAAGCCACTTTTATAGACTTTTATGGGTCAAAAGTGGTGGCTAGTTGAGCTTGCGTTCACATTTGCTTCCGCCATCTTCCACCGCTAAAGCCACCTTTATGGGTCAAAAATGGTGGCTAGTTGACAACCTACATCAAGCTTGCATTCACATTTGCTTCTACCATCTTCCACCGCCAAAGCCACCTTTATGGGTCAAAAATGGTGGCTAGTTGACAACCTGTATCAAGCTTGCGTTCACATTTCCAAGCCGCCATCTTCCACCTCCTTTAACTCCTATAAATACATGTTTTTACTCTTAAAAACCTATCCCATTTTGAAAGAAAAATTAAGAGAAAGAGAGAGAGTTTTAGAGAGAAAAATAGTGAGGTTTCTCCTATATATTGTCTCTCCTTTTATAAGAAAGAGTGAGTTTTCTCCTTTTATAAGAGAGGGTATTGTCAATTGTGCTCTCCTTATTCAAGAGAGAAATTCTTGTAATCCTTTTGCTATAAGTGAAATTCTTCTACAATTGGAGTTCCTTATTATTTCTTTTATTCTTTCTCATTTCTACTTCAGTTGTAATTGTATGCCCCGTACCACAAGCGCCTAACAAAATCATCTTACATCGTCAAACACAAAACCTTTCGTCTTCGACCCTCCCAAACGCAAGTACCGCCGCCGCCGCAAGTTCAGTCGCCTGATGCAAGTTTCGTCGCCCAACGGGCTAAAGTTGTTCTCTAAACAAAATAGCAATGAAATCATTTTAAAAAAAAATAAATAAAAGCAATGAAACCCATAACAACAGGACAAAAAAATGAAGACTGTGATTCCAGAGAAAACTTATCGACACTGACAGGGATGTAGGACCATTTGGAGGATGCCGAGCACGACAAAAGCGTGTCTCCTCCACGGAGAATGCGACCTGCCGTTTGCACGCCTTCAAATGTGAGCTCAAGTTCAGTTTGACTGCGATCCTTAGTCGCTTCCAATGCGGTAACACAACCATGAAATAATAAATATTCCATAAGTCCAGGCTGTTCATTGATACATCCCAATAAGACTGCCAGACTCTTAAATTTCTCATAGTTTCCAACTATGGGAATTGTTCTAGTACATGAATACAATAGTGCGATGATATTAGAGTTGGGTAATTTACTTCTGACGGGTGAGAGTAGCAATGCTTGATCATCGATGGAATAAGGCTTTCCATTAAAATCTAAACAGAAACAATGCTATGATAATAACGGTCAGAGAGAGGAAACTATAACAACAGACTCCAAAGTTCAATAATTGGTTTTGTAAGGGGGGTGGGTTTGATGCGAGAAGATGGGAGACGGTGGATGGGTTCCTTGGATTTTGACGTAGGGTTGGTGGCGGCGACGGCAGCTTTCCTGCAAAAGGATGAGACGGGGGAGAGGGGGGAATTGTGTCAAGCGAGAGGATGAGAGGGAGAAGGGGGAAGATGATGGGTTCCGTGGGTACTGAAAGTTTTCTCGTGTGGTGCAGCCACATGAAAATTAGAGGGGAGAGTCTACTTGTCAAAAGTTTATTAGAGGGCTGTTATTTGAAGATTATTAGACCGGTTGAAGTTATTCTCTTTTTTTTTGTTTTATATTATATTCTTCTTCTTTATTAATTTGGCCAGGTGGTTTGTTCATTTCAATTTATATCAATATAATTTGTTCATGTAATTATTTAGTAATTACCTCATGTTTATGCACAAATTTTTAGAGATTGTTCTTGGCTACATGGGATTGTTCTGGGACAAAAATTTTCATCCCTAAAGAGTAAGTTTGATGCAGTGCGTAGGAGTTTAATCCTTCTCCAATCAGTCATTTGGACCATCTTAGATTTTTTAAAATATATTCTATGGTTGTCTCGTGGTTTAGAACCACCACTGCCACCGGAACTAATATCTAATTACTATATATAGGTATATATTTAATGCATAATATTACATGTATTAAGTGATAGTATTATTATCATATTTTTTTAATTTAAATTTTAAATATTAAATTTTACATCATTTTTAATATCCAACACATTAACATAATATTCGAATAATTTTGTTTATTTACCATAAGAACGAACAGACCAAGACCGTTGCAATGTGCACTCACACGGAAAAAGTCGTACACGTTATCCATTTGCGGCGGCGCCCACAGCTATTAAAGAACCACAATTATGCTTAATTACCAAATTGACAGTCAAAATGCATTCACCACACGTACCTTGATTGATTGAATACTTGCCAAGACTAGTTGCCAACATTAATGCAGCTGCGAAGATCATGAGTGTGCATGGCCCGCGTGATAAATCAAAGGGGACTGCACCAGTATATCATGCAAGGCCTCCAAAAGACTTTTCCAACCCGTCTCTCTCGATGCAGGTATCTAGGAGCATTGTGCCATTATGGGACGTGGACTTTATTTGCCTATAACAATTAAATATCATTAACAGCTTAATTTCTTCGAACCAGCTTCTTTGATCCCTCGATGTCATATCTTTTTCTCTCACGTTAATTTCAGGGAAAAAGATGTTTGGCGTTATATGCAACTTGGGACAGATTACACCTGTGGACATCGAGTTGAGGACCTGTGGTCCTTCATGCAGCCACGCAGGCAGGTGCGCCTATACAATCATACAAACTTGATAATTGGACATTGGGCTCACATTTGATAAAATAGATATGAAATAAATAATAAAATACTATTCACATTTAAGTAAATAGTGATTTTTTATTATATATAATATCATAATAGAGGTCATCAAATCTTCATTCTACACTTTATCAAATTAATTAAATATTTTTTTTTTTTGTAGTGCCTCTCATTGGAAGGGAGTTAGACTCACATGTAAGTGAGAATATTAAGTTATAAAATAAATAATGAAACTTACATATTCCTTCCAGCTTAATCTATTTTATTTCACAATCTGTTTTTAACAACCAAGGTTGACAATTAGTCACGATTTCCCAATTTTAGGCATTAAATTTGTAATTGTATTATATTAAGAAATGATATAATAACAACTATATCATAGTCCATTAATAACATAGGATGTAATAATTAATTTTTTATGTACTTTAAACTGTTACTAGGACAATAATTTTGAATTAAAGTGAAAAGAAATAATTTTTTAATATAAAATTATAGATAAATTATAGAGCAGTTGGTATTTATCACTAGCCGGCCTAAAAGAGAATGATGCTGTTAAGTGCAGCAATTCTTCATGCGCTGTCGCTAATGGCAACGAGTCATATATACCACATTGTAGACATGTACGAAGTCATCTCTCTTTCTGATCTGATCACCTTGACGAGCTGTTTCATAAGTCTCAAAATTTATTATTTTATATTTTTATAAATTTTTTAACATTTAAAAAATTTATAATATTATTAAAAAAATACTTCTTCATTTTTAAAATTTTATTTTTAAATTTCATCGATCTTCATAATGGAAAGTCTATAAAAATATTTCCTTAATCAAAATTCCTCTAAATTTATTGTAATTTTATAGTCAAAAAGATCCACCGTTATATAATATATAAAAAGTGGTAGACTCTAGTATTTCTACATCTGTATATCATTCACTTGATTAAAAAAATAAAAATAAAAATACTTCTTTGATCATAACTAAAAAAAAATTAAGACGTGAAAATGTTATTAGATTAAAAATAATATTTATAATTATAATTACATAAGTATTGCGTAATTTTTTTAAAAAAATTAATATAAATTTTATAAAAAAAAATTAATTTTTTAATCATAAATTTTATTTATTTTAAAATAATTATATAGACTATACAACTAGTTACCTGAATTTCTGATTGTAAAACGAAAATGGACGGAAACTTCTTCCGCAGTCTGCATGCATTAATTGATGATAAGACCATTACCTCTATTTTTGCTAGATGACACAATCAACTGGGGCCTCAACCTCTTCCGCAGCCTGCGTGCATTGAATGATGATAAGACCAGTACCTCTGTTGATGAAATTGAAGCAAATTTAAAAACGACAAGTAAAGAATATATACAGTATAATATTGACATGATAATATAAATTTACAATAAAAGTTTATTTTATTAGAAAAATTAATTTTAAACTGAAATTAATTTTAATCATTTTAACAATAACATATATAACATATACAGCGGATCGTAATATATATATCATAGTATAATATATATTATATATATTTATACTAAAAAAATATTAGGAACAACTATTATTCATTACTGTACATTATATATTTTATAAAAAATATCCATATATTTTATAAAAAACATTTATACACTCTATAAAAAATTATAAATGTATGGTGTGCAAAATAAATAATAATAGATAAATAGTAAATCCTATTTATACTATATAGTATTAGACTATATATTATATATATGAGTATATTATAAAAGGTTATTTTATAAAGAAAAACTAATTTTAAACTGAAATTAATTTCAATCATTTTAGCAATAACATGTATAACTTTTTAATATGTGAACTCAAGTTCGATAACTTTTTAATATGTGAACTCAAGTTCGATCATGTACAATGAACCCCAATCAATAGTTCTGCTGGTTACAAGGGCTTTGTTAGATACAGTTAGTAAATGCAGTCGGCTGTACAGAATGAATAAAAAAAAATTATAAAAAAATCATTTTATATTTAGAGAGACCTACATGAATAAAAAAAATATAAAAATATTTTTTTTTCATATAGGTTCCATATTAATTCATTTTTTTCTTCACGATTACATACCGACTATATTTACCGATTGTAAAAAATATTTCTCAGAAATTAAAAGATGGAGGTCAATTTGGAGATCAATATTCCACGTAAGTAACGAAATGTTATATCAACTCGATTGGCCGTCACTACAGTGGCTGACGTGGACCCATATCACTTGCATGCATATTGATTTGTGTTTTTCGCCATTCATGCGGATGGGGCCGGGAGCAACTCGCATGCAAACAGCGTTAAATGCAACATGAAAGTTTTCCTGAATTTCGGAAACGAAGCAAAAAGCTCAAAGAAACTGCTTTCACACAGTGGCGAACCACATACATCTACCAAAATTTTTTAAAAAATAAAAATATACCTTAATTTTTATTAATAATTTTATAAAGATATAAAATGACTCTTCTAAAAAAGATTTATAATCTCTATATATTGTATAAAATTTTAATATATTGTATAAAATTTATAATCTCCTATCGTCACTCTCTTGCAATACTCCGAACTCCATCGGACAACTTTTTCAGCCATTTGTGTACGTACTACTTTCACTTGTTAATTGGGTATATATGTTGTGAAGTTGGTATTTTCGTTGGAAAATAAATATGTTTCTTGTTCGGCTTCTTCTTGCTTTAATAAATATGACCGTTTGCTTTGTAACTTTTCCTTCCGGAGCCCTTGAACTACCCGATGATGAATTACTCACATGACACACACAAATATATCAAAGTCTTTTTTTTTTAAATTTTTTTTATCGATTATATCTAGTCCGTTTTGGCCAGGAGTGAATTAGATTAATTGGATTTGCTAGCTTAATAATTGTGGAGTTTGATTTACAATTCAAGTTTTACGTGACATATTCAATAAGTTGGGGGAAGTACTGGGACTTCTCTAACACAAGTTTTGGTACTGTACCAAAAAAAAAATAGTACTGTACCACCATAGACAGTACTCGGCCTAAAAGAGAATGATGCTGTTAAGTGCAGTAATTCATGCGCCGTCGCCAATGACAACGAGTCTTACCACATTGTGAGTATGTACGTAGTCATCTCTTGATCATCTTATGACGAGCTGTTTCATAAGTCTCAAAATTTATTTTTTTTGTTTTTTTATATATTTTTTTAATATTTAAAAAATTTATAATATTATTAAAAATTACTTCTTTAATCATAATTAAAAAAAATTAAAACGTCGGAAGACACATTATTGGACTCAATTAGGATGTGTTTAGCATTTCTATTTGTAAAATGAAAAGGAAAATGATAGGATTACTACTATTTTACTATTTATTTATTATTTATTTTGTATTTGATTTTTTTTTAATTTTTTATTTTACTTAATAATTAAGGAAGTAATTATTAGTAAAATTATATATTTTTTTAATTTTTTTAATGATTAAAGATGTTAAAATAATACTTAAAAAATAAAAAAAAATAAAAATTTTAATACTTTAAAAATAATAAATAAAGGAAAATATTTGTATGTCTTTTCTATTTGTCCCTTCTGCTGGTTACAAAAATTTTATTTTTAATTTTTTTTACTTAATAATTAAGAAAGTAATTTTAAATATATTGATATTTTTTTATTTATTAAAAATATTAAAAAAATGTGAAATAAAATTTTTTAAAAAAAAAAAACAGCACGTCCAGCGGTAAACGTCGGGGGTATAGTAGCATCGTCCATAAATAAATAAGTAATGATAGAATAGTAAGCGTATTACGGTCGGAAAAAGAAAATGGGCAGAAGAAGTTTGATTGATAATAAGAGAGGCACAATCAACTGGGGCCTCAACCCATTCCGCAGTCTGTGTCCATTGAATGATGATAAGACCAGCACCTGTATTATTTATTGCTGGATGACACAATCAACTGGGGCCTTAACTTCTTCCGCAGTCTGCGTGCATTGAATAATCAACTAGGGCTCAACTTTACACAAGTTGATGAAATTGAACCAAATTTAAAAACGACAAGTAGAGAATATACAGTATAATATTGACATGATAATATAAATTTACAATAAAAGTTTATTTTATAAAAAAAATTTATTTTAAACTGAAATTAATTTCAATCATTTTAACAATAACATATATAATATACTATTAAATATAATATATATTTATACTATATAGTATTAATATATATAATATTATATTTATACTATATTGTATTAGATTATATATTATATATATGTTATATTATATATACAAATATATAATATAAAAGTTTATTTTATAAAAATAAATTAATTTCAATCATTTTAACAATAACATATATAACTTTTTAATATGTAAACTCAAGTTCGATCACGTACAATGAACCTCAATCGATTGTACTACTGGTTACAGAGACAAATTAAAAGATGGAGGGCCATTCTAGGGGATCAATATTCCACGTAAGTAATGAAATGTTATATCAACTAGATCGGCCGTCACTACAGTGGCTGACGTATATCACATGCATGCATATTGATCGGTGTTTTTTTGCTATCCAGGGCATCTTCATTCATTTGGCCAAACGAAAAAGTTATCTAAAATTTAAATAATATGTGTTAAAAAAATTTCATATTAGATTGGACATATTTAAAATAATTTAAATTTTAACTACAATATTTAGCTAAAAATAGATAATTACTATTTATTCATTAAATATTAAAATATTAATTTTTCATTCCAAACAAATAAATTAAATTAGTTAGAATATAATTAACATTTAACATTTAGAATATAATTCTAATTAACATTTAATAATACTTTTTTAATATTAATATAATATAATATAATTATTATTATTAACATTTAATAATACTTTTTTTAATATTAATTTAATTAGAATATAATTATTATTAATATTTAATTGGTAAAATTACAAAATGTGATAAAAATAATTTAAATAAAAAATATTAATTTAATAATATTTTTTTATTATATAAATAATAAATAATTAATCTAATATTAAGATTTAATTTAGATGGAATAGATAAATATAAAGAAGTATTGATACTGATAAGATAAATTAATAAAATGCTCTCGGCAACTCACACGCTCCCAGCGTAAAATGCATCACGAAAGTTTCCCTGAATTTCGGCAATGAAGCAAAAAGCTCAAAGAAACTGCTTTCACATAACGGAAAAAACGGGTGTATACAAGCAGTCATTTGGACCGTCTTGAATTTTTTTTTTAATATATTCTATTGTTGTCTCATAGTTTAAAACCACCACCGCCACCTTATCGAATATTTTAAAGTGCAGAAGTCGTGCTATATCAATATGTATATATTTTATGCATTTATTAAGTTATAATTTTATTAGTATTTTTTTAATTTAAACTTTAAATTTTAAATTTTTCATAATTTTCAAAAGTCAACACATTAACCTAATATATATTCGAATAATTTTGTTTACTTTTGGTTACGTTTGTTTTTTTTTTTTCCGGTATAGTACGAACGTACAGGCCAAGACCGTGTACCCAAACGGGAAAAGTCGTACGTTATCCATTTGCGGCGGCGCCCACAGCCGCCATAAAACAAGTTGTGATTGCTGCTGTTAACTGCAGCCAATTGCGTGGTCAATGGCACCGAATACTCATACCGCGTTGTGGCCATGTACGTTGTCATCTCTGTTTCTCTGATCATCTTCATGATGAGCTGTTTCATAAATCTCCAATTAGAGATCAGTTGTTAGATGTATGAAAAATAAGTTTATAAACTAACACGAGTTAGCATGATATATTTAATTTATTTTACAATAAAATATATTTTATAATTTAAGGTATTTATATATATATATAGTACTTGTGTAAATCAGTCATTTTTCCTTAAAAAAAATTGGCTAAATGCTTTTAAACTCCCTTACTTGACACTAGGTTAAAGAATAACAACTTCTCATTCACAACTGACATTTTTATAAAAAAAAAAAAATCATATCTATTTTATAAAAAAATCTTAAACTCTAAAATCAAATATAATTTTCAAGATAAAAATTTTAAAATATATATTATTTTATTTTATAATTAATAAATAATTTATTTTTCTTTTGATTGCTTCATGATCTCAACTCTCAAGCGGTGAAGTTAGAGTCCCTCTTCGGAACGGTTGGTCCGCTCGTTCGGCTTTAACAGCCCATAATAAAAGTTGGCCACGTTTGTAATTCTACACTACATATAATGAGGCGCATCACACTCGATAAAAAAGCCAAAACCACGAAAAGCACTTCCATCTCCATCCGAAAAGCAATTCCATCTCCGTAGCCGTGCTAGCCTCTTTTTCTCTCTTAGTACTTTTACTCCTTAGTACTTCTACTCCTCTTTTTCTCGAAAAAGTAATTCCATCTGCAAAAAGAAAGAAACTTATCTTAGTACTTCCACTCGTCTTTTTCTCTCTTTGTTTCTGTTAAATGGGCTGCTTCGCTCTCTTTGGGTTTTGGACCTTAGCTGGAACAAATTGCTTTTCAGATTAAAATAAAACCTCTTTTTGACTCAAATGCATCGTTTAAAAGTTTGCAAGTTCATTTCTTTGCGTGGATTTTCTGAGACCCGCTAATACTTTTGTCGACAATTCCAATATTTTATTTTCTTTTAGTTTATTTTCCCTTCTCTTTTTCTTAATAGTTCCTTCATTTTTCTTCTTTTAGTATTTTGTCTGTTTATTTTGGTTCATATTCAGCCAGAACTATAGATGTTAAAAAGAAGGTGTTGTCCAGATGACTAACATAAGAGGAGAGTGAATTGAGTTGTATTAAAAAAAATAACAATTATAAATCAAATATATAATATAAAATATAAACAAAATATTAAATAGCAATAAATATAAAGAGTAAGGATAAGAGAGAAGCAAACTCAGTATGTTAACGAGGTTCGGTCTCACTGCCTACGTCCTCGCCTCAAGCTACCCATTCCCGAATTCACTATTCAATCTCCTTCAGGTGGAGATATAAACCTATTACACCTTTGAACAACACCGCTACAAAAGATTCGTGTAGAACACCCTCTACACTTGCAATCACCTTACACGTGGTGATTCAACTATTCCCCGTATAGAATACTTTCTACACGCACAAGGGTTATACACACCCTTTTTCTGATACAAGAGCTGATAGTGGGTAGATTATCAGAAAACACTCCTCAATGAGTGAAATAAGAACAATACAGCGCAAACTATATCTCTCAAAATGAACAAGAATTAAGGCTCAATGCTTAGAGAAGAGAGAATGAAAGTTTTGAATGAATGTTGTATACTCTGGATGTTGTGAATGTGAAGCTCTCAAATGATCTATTTATAGGCATATGAGACTTCATATTCAAATTTAAAAAGATTCACATGTCAAAGACAACATCATTCACTTTTTCAAAAAATTCAAATAAAAGGTTCTTCCTTTTCAATTGTCAAAGACAACATCATTCATTTTTCAAAAACTTCAAACCTAATCTTTTACTTTTGGCATATGACAAAAGGAGCACACTTTACTTTTCAAAAAATTCAAACCTAATCTTTTACTTTTTGCATATGACAAAATGAGCACACTTTACTTTTCAAATATTTCAAACCTAATCTTTTACTTTTTGTATAAGTCTAAAAAAGCATCAATCACTTTTGAAAATATTCAAATAAAACATGCACATGTGAAAGATGACAATCAATCATCTTTAATATTTTCAAAGTTCAACCCTTTAATCAAGGCATGCACATGTAAAAGATGACAATCAATCATCTTTAATATTTTCAAAGTTCAACCCTTTTAATCAAGGCATACACATGTAAAAGATGACAATCAATCATCTTTCAAAATTTTCAAATTTAATTTTCAAAAATATTCATGCACATGTGGAAAATTTATTTTAATGCTTTATGATAAAATATTAATTTTGAGCATTAATCCTAATTTTGAATTTTAAGAGATTTACAACATTACTCTATGACTTTAATGTGAACTTATTTCCTTCTTGCTCATGCTTAGTTCTTTGATGTGCTTGACTCCATTGTGTGGACAACTTGAGGTTGAAACTCCTTTATTCTTTGAATTCATTTGTTATCATCAAAATCCATGTGTAGATTTATAATCACATGAAACTTGAAACCTTGAGTTCAACAATCTCCCCCTTTTTGATGATGACAAATACTTGATAGAACTTGAAACCTGTATTAATACTTAAGCTCCCCCTGAAAATATGCGTTAGTTTTTCAAGCAAAAGTATAAATATAATTCAAAGCATATATAACAAGTTTAGCAATTTAAACAATGTTAATGTTCTAGTCTAAAACTTCTCCCCCTTTTGGCATCATTAAAAAGGATCGGCAGCAAGTAAATAGACTGAAGAAAATGGTGCGTTAATAGACACTGTAGATAGTTGAAAAAAGAAGCCGTCCGTGACCCGACAAGTGTTGCAAAGCCTCGAGGCCTAACTCTATGAATTTAGTGCGGTTGAAGATTGAAACAATCACCTGATGTTGTTGACAAACGATGATTGAAGGCTCTGAGTTTTTATAAAAGAATGATCATTTTAACCTATCGAATACTAGAAAAAACATCGCTTCTTGACCTGAGTTCTGTTTTTCCATAACGATAGAATGACCGAACAATTCTCTTCCACTAATGTTCCAGACTTGAATCAAGAACCCTTGACGCATCAACCATCAATCTTCTTTCCTGAGACCGTCAATACCATGATAGGAGCAGAGAACCGTTTTTCTAGTAGAGCTGATTCTGAGATTATTGCAGAATCAAGAATGCTCAGTAATCAATATGCTGCCTCTGGTACGATCATGTCTCGGAGGTTAATAACAAGGGTGAGTGAGATTGATCATCTTAACATCCAAATATCTGAGTTACGACAGAAACTTGCTAATAAGGATAGAGAAAATAAAAGGCTAAAGCAGGAAAACAAAGAGTTGAAAAAATTTACAGATTGGTATGCTCATGATCTGCAACCACGAATAGAGGAGTTGGAACGAGAAAGGGTTCATATACAAGATCAATATCGGCAGATAACAGCAGAGGTTCATCGTTTATTAGAAAAATAGGGACAATCTACTGTTAATCTCGCTGGCTTAGTAAGAAAACTTTTGACAATGTGTATCCAGCATATCTTATTTTACTTTGACTAAATAAGATTTGAAGAGACAATTGTTTGTCTTGTTCTTTATGCTATCTCTATAAAATCAATCTTAAAGCTCATCCGATTTGTATCAAGTCTTATTCTCATCTCTATAACTCATCTGCATTCCTTCAACATTCTCGCTTTAAGTTTTCAATTCTTTTCTCAATGGCTCATTCTTCTAACATTCCTTTAGATTCATCCATGAGGTATTCAGCACCTCAACCTCCTGTCCTTTCTGCAGCTACCATTGGTGCCATGTTGCAGCAAGAGAATAATAGTTTGGCTAATAAGTCAGACTCTGATGCTAACTACGACTTGGTGAGTCTTGGGACTCGCTACTCATCCTCTATTGTTGCTTTTTCCCAGCGAGTACAAGCCAAAAACCATGAGGTTGAAAGGCTTAAAGAACAAATTATTGTACTTCAACGAATTGTTCAAGAGTCTCACACAAGGGAAGGAATCATTTGGCAGAAGAATAAACAGTTGAAATCTCTATTAGATTCTTCATTCCGCTTGCCAGTTCCCATGGATAGGGATGGCATGATATTGTATGAAGAGAATGAGCGTCTCAAACATGAGGCTAAGAACCTCAAGTTTATGTAAAAGTAAAAAAAATATCTCTCTATTTTTATGAACTCTGGTCTACCTTTTAAGAGATATTAATAAAATGCATCATACCTATTTCTCTTCTAATCATACACAATCTATCTTCCGGTAAAAGTTTTGTGAATATATCTGCTAACTGATTGTGTGTGTTTGTGAACTCTAGTACTATATCGCCTTTCTGCACATGATCTCGAAGAAAATGATATCTTATTTCAATATGCTTAGTTCTAGAATGTTGTATTGGGTTCTTTGAAAGATTTATAACACTTGTATTATCACATTTGATTGGAATGTGATTATACATGAGTTTAAAATCTTCAAGTTGTTGCTTCATGTAGAGAACTTGAGCACAACAACTACCTGCAGCAACATATTCTGCCTCAGCAGTAGATAGTGCAACAGAATTTTATTTTTTACTAAACCAGGAAACTAGTGCATGACCTAAGAAATGGCATGCCCCACTAGTGTTTTTTCGATCTATTTTACAGCCAGCATAATCTGCATCTGTGTGGCTGATTAGATCGAAAGATGTGTGCTTAGGATACCATAACCCTAGGTTAATTGTACCACGAAGATATCTAAGAATGCGCTTAACTGCAATTAAATGTGATTCTTTTGGAGATGATTGAAAGCGTGCACATAAGTACACACTAAACATAATATCTGGTCTACTGGTTGTTAAATATAATAAGCTACCAATCATACCTCGATATATCTTCGAGTCAACTGCCTTACCGGATTCATCTTTATCAAGTTTAGTTGATGGACTCATTGGTGTTCCAATTTCCTTAGCATTTTTCATCCCAAACTTCTTCAATAATTCCTTAATATATTTTGATTGATTGATGAATGTCCCACTTTTTGCTTGCTTAATTTGCAATCCGAGAAAGAATGTAAGTTCTCCCATCATGCTCATTTCAAATTCTTCCTGCATAGTCTTAGCAAAAACTTGACACATATTTTCATTAGTAGCACCGAATATTATATCATCAACATAAATCTGAATCAAAAGAATATCATCATTTTCATATTTAATGAAAAGAGTTGTGTCGATTTTTCCTCTTGAAAAACGTTTTTCAATCAAGAAACCACTGAGTCTCTCGTACTAAGCTCTAGGAACTTGTTTAAGTCCATATAGTGCTTTTGTGAGTTTGAAAACATGATTTGGGGAAATATGATTTTCAAAACCTGGAGGTTGCTCAACATATACCTCTTCATTTATAAAACCATTTAAGAAAGCACTTTTAACATCCATTTGAAAAAGTTTGAAATCTTTATAACAAGCATATGCAAGTAGCATTCGAATAGCTTCTAATCTTGCGACTGGTGCATATGTCTCATCATAATTGATTCATTCTTCTTGATTGAAACCTTGGGCTACAAATCGAGCCTAATTTCTAGTTATGACTCCGGACTCA
Source organism: Carya illinoinensis (assembly GCF_018687715.1). Classification (NCBI taxonomy): domain Eukaryota; kingdom Viridiplantae; phylum Streptophyta; class Magnoliopsida; order Fagales; family Juglandaceae; genus Carya; species Carya illinoinensis. The sequence continues at coordinate 28,449,295 of NC_056763.1, forward strand.
TCTTTCTTATTTCTAAAATCTCATTTTGTTTTTACTTGTGGAGGACTTCATGCATACTTATAAAAACAATTAACATGATTTTTCTTGGTACCTAAGTTCTTTGGGTCATTTATTTATTAGTATTAGAAGAAACAAGATTTTTAGGTACCCATATGGCCCTAATAGTCATTATATGATTTCTTCTAATAGGACAAGTATGATAATTATGACAATTTCTATTACAGAAATTACAAATAACATGTGACATATATGAAAAACTTGAATGATTATAATAATATTTCTTTTTGACAAAATTAGAATTTTGAATATTGGTCTTTGATGTAGAAGGATTATCAAAGAAATTTTTATAAGGTTTATATTTTTGTTTTGACATATATCCCAAGCCTGCCTTATCAAAAACACATCTTTGACTACCAAGAAGTTTTTCAAAATTTCTTTTTCCATTCGTAAAGTTTTCAACAATATTTTCTAAATCAGTTTTCTTCTTATTCAACTCAAGATTTTCATTTATCAAAATGATACTTTCTTTTCTTAAAATATCAATTTCGTTTGTTAAAGAAGAATTTTTCTTTTTCAAAGCAGTATACTTAATACCTAATTTTTCAAATTCCTTATATACCTCTTCTAAAATATTTTGCAATTCTTCATAGGAAGGATCTTCAATATTATCAAGATTTGTTACCTCAATGTCATCTTTAGCCATAAGACAAAGATTTGCTGATTCTCCATTGCTTGCTTCACTATCTGAGCTACTTGAATCATCATCCCATGTAACTTTCATTGCTTTCTTGCCCTTGTTTCGATCTTTCTTTAGCAGAGGACAATCTGGCTTGATATGACCTGGTTTATTGCATTTATAACAAATTAAAGTGTCATTTTTACCTGAATCTTTCTTGAAAAACTTTTTGAAGGATTTCCTCGGAGGAGTTTTATTTTTCTTTAAGAACCTCTGAATTCTTCTTGTTATCATCGCAACTTTTTCATCTTTGTCTTCATTTTCCTCATCGTCATCGCTTTCACTTTCATGAGGAACAGCTTTAAGTGCCAAGCTCTTCTTTGGCTTTCCTTCTTCTTCTCCTCTTTTCAATGTGTACTTATGGGTGATAAGTGACCCGATGAGTTCATTCACTTCGAGCTTCTTGAGGTCTCTAGCTTCAAGAATCGCTATCACTTTTGATTCCCAGCGTTTTGGTAGAGAGTTGAGAATTTTTCTTACTATCTCCACTTTGGAATAAACTTTGCCAAGAGCTGTCAAGCTGTTTATGATGTTAGTAAAACGAGTGTGCATACTAGAAATAGATTCATCATCATTCATCTTAAACATTTCATATTCATGAGTAAGAATATAAATTTTTGATTCTTTGACTTGCGAAGTTCCTTCATAAGTAACTTCCAAGTTATCCCAAATTTCTTTTGCCGTAGCACAAGTCATTATTCTATTAAACTCATTTCCATTGAGAGCATTAAATAATAAATTCATAGCAGTTAAATTCAAAGTATAAAGTCTATCGTCTTCACGATCAAACTCTTCTTCTTCCTTTTTGACCTTTACTCCATCAACCACTTTTGTTAGAATATAAGGTCCATTTACAATACATTTCCAGATTTCTCCACCTTGAGCCTGAAGGAATATTCTCATTCTAACTTTTCAGAATGAGTAATTATCTCCACAAAAAAGTGGAGGCCGACTGCTAGATTGACCTTCACCAAATGAAACTGAAATGTTAGCCATAAGATCTTAACTCAAAAGATAGTTAATCTTATAATAGAGCTCTTAGTTCTGATACCAATTGTTACTGATCATAGGCCGCACCTATGTCACCTAACAATTGTACCTACCAGACTAGCCGGCCACCGTCTCTACCGGTGCACCGTCACTCATGGTCGGAGAGTTTTGCTTCGGTGACACAGTCACAAGCGAGAGTTCCCATGAGTGATCTGCCTGTATGAACAGTACATGTCAACTAGCTCTGATACCAATTGTTGCCCAGATGACTAACACAAGAGGGGGGTGAATTGAGTTGTATTAAAAAAAATAACAATTATAAATCAAATATATAATATAAAATATAAACAAAATATTAAATAACAATAAATATAAAGAGTAAGGGTAAGAGAGAAGCAAACTCAGTATGTTAACGAAGTTCGGCCCCACTGCCTACGTCCTCGCCTCAAGCTACCCCTTGAGGATTCCCGAATTCACTATTCAATCTCCTTCAGGTGGAGATATAAACCTATTACACCTTTGAACAACACCGCTACAAAGGATCCGTGTAGAACACCCTCTACACTTGCAATCACCTTACACGTGGTGATTCAACTATTCCCCGTGTAGAATACTTTCTACACGCACAAGGGTTATACACACTCTTTTTCTGATATAAGAGCTGATAGTGAGTGAAATAAGAACAATACAGCGCAAACTATATCTCTCAAAATGAACAAGAATTAAGGCTCAATGCTTAGAGAAGAGAGAATAAAAGTTTTGAATGAATGTTGTATACTCTGGATGTTGTGAATGTGAAGCTCTCAAATGATCTATTTATAGGCATATGAGACTTCATATTCAAATTTAAAAAGATTCACATGTCAAAGACAACATCATTCACTTTTTCAAAAAATTCAAATAAAATGTTCTTCCTTTTCAATTGTCAAAGACAACATCATTCATTTTTCAAAAATTTCAAACCTAATCTTTTACTTTTGGCATATGACAAAAGGAGCACACTTTACTTTTCAAAAAATTCAAACCTAATCTTTTACTTTTTGCATATGACAAAATGAGCACACTTTACTTTTCAAATATTTCAAACTTAATCTTTTACTTTTTGTATAAGTCTAAAAAAGCATCAATCACTTTTGAAAATATTCAAATAAAACATGCACATGTGAAAGATGACAATCAATCATCTTTAATATTTTCAAAGTTCAACCCTTTAATCAAGGCATGCACATGTAAAAGATGACAATCAATCATCTTTAATATTTTCAAAGTTCAACCCTTTAATCAAGGCATGCACATGTAAAAGATGACAATCAATCATCTTTCAAAATTTTCAAATTTAATTTTCAAAAATATTCATGCACATGTGGAAAATTTATTTTAATGCTTTATGATAAAATATTAATTTTGAGCATTAATCCTAATTTCGAATTTTAAGAGATTTACAACATTACTCTATGACTTTAATGTGAACTTATTTCCTTCTTGCTCATGCTTGGTTCTTTGATGTGCTTGACTCGATTGTGTGGACAACTTGAGGTTGAAACTCCTTTATTCTTTGAATTCATTTGTTATCATCAAAATCCATGTGTAAATTTATAATCACATAAAACTTAAAACCTTGGGTTCAACAAAAGGTTTTGGTCCTCGCAGAAACAACTCGTTTTCTGGTTGAAGAATTAGGATTTTAACGTAGAGTGAGGGAATGGGGGTCTGCGAGTTATTTTCTCCTCAATTTTCGTGGTGGGTTTGGTTTTCATTCAGGGTAATACGAACCCAGTTGAGGAGAAGCGAGCTTTGCCTGACTTTGTGAACAAGCAAACATGTGGGTTTTGCTGTGAGAAGATGAGACAGGGGAGGGGAGACCGGGAGAGGATGGGTTCCGTGGGTTCAGTGAGTGCAAGTTTTCACGTGAGATGCAGGTGCATCAAAATTAGAATGGAGAGTCTACTTGTCAATAGCCGGAGGGCTGTTGTTTGAGGATTATTAGACCGACCGGTCTAAAGTTATTCTCATACGAGAAAAGATCGCTTTTAGGGACAAAATGGAATTTTGTTGGGACAAAAATTTTCGTCCCTAAAGAGTAAGTTTATTGTAGTATTGTAGTGCGTACGAGTCTGACAGGTTTGGTAGATGAGAATTTTTATATCAAATTTAAAATTTTTATTTTATTATTATAATTTTTTTAAATTTTTATACAAAATATAATAAAAATTTAATTTTTTCAAATCTTAATATAATTTTTTTAAATCTCAAAATAATAATAATATTAAAAATAATATTTTAAACTCTTATCTCAATCTCAAAATCCTTCTCCAATCATCTCTTGAACCATTTTGAATTTTTTTAAATATATTCTAGCGTTTTATCATGGTTGAGAACCACCAGTACCACCGAATTGAATATCTAATTAAAATGAGTCATGCTATATATAAGTTCATATTTTATGCATAATATTATATTTTATTTCACAATCTGTGTTTAACAACCAAGATTGGCAATTAGTCACGATTTCCCAATTTTAGGCATTAAATTTGTAATTGTAATATATTAAGAAATGATATAATAACAACCATATCATAGTCCATTAATAACATAGGATGTAATAATTAATTTTTTTTCATGTACTTTTAAACTGTTACTAGGACAATAGTTTTGAATTAAAGTGAAAAGAAAGAATTTTCTAATATGAAATTATAGATAAATTGGAGAGCAGTTGGTATTTATCATTATTCAATATATTATATTAATCCACTTTTTAGAAAAGTTTGATTTTGAATTTTTTTTTTATAATTTTCAAATGATTAATTGAAATTAGTATTTTGGTACTTTTTCGTGTCATCTGTCCGTGTCTCGAGCATTTATCATTCTATGTATATAATTAAAATTGGCCGGTGAAATAATATGATTATAATCTGATCACATTATGATCTATTAATTATGAATTTTTTTATTTATAAAAAGAAGACTTGATCTCAAATTGATCAGTAAACTTAAATATATAAAATATATTTTTTTTGAAAAAATATGCCTAAATGTGCACGCTAGTACTTGTCTTAATTTATTGTGCGACTCATAGTCTTTACAGTCCATCCCAGCTCGTCCCTGTCACTCTACAACGAAAGGTCCTTCCTTTCATTTACTCTCCACTACAGCTTACCTATCCCAATTAAATTCTCCGACCTCCTTTGTACTACTTATTCAGCCATTTGTGTACTATTTTCACTTGTTAATTGGGTATATTGTTGTGACTTTGGTATTTTCTTTGGAAAATAAATATGTTTCTTGTTCGGCTTCTTCTTGCTTCAATCTTCATGACCGTTTGTTTTGCAACTTTTGCTTCCGGAGCCCCTGAAATACTGCCCGCTGATGAAGGTATACACTCACATGACACACAGACATCTCAAAGCCTTTTTTTTATTTATTTTTTTTTATCAATTATATATAGTCCATTCTGGCCAAGAGTGAATTTAATTAATTGGGTTTGCTAGCTTAATAATTGTGGAGTTTAATTTACAGTTGAAGCTTTGCGTGTCATATTCAATACGTTGGGGAAGAAGGACTGGGACTCGATCTCTAATCCATGTAATCTTACTGGACTAATAGAGACGGACAAGGTAAAAAGTGATCGCTGGTGTTAACTGCAGCAGCTGCGCCTCCGTCAATGGCAACGAGCCATACCGCGTTGTGGGCATGTACGTTGTCATCTCTCTTTCTCTGATAATCTTCAAGACGAGCTGATTCATAAGTTTCAAATTAGAGATCAGTTGTTGGATTTATGAAAAATAAGTTTATAAACTAACACAAGTTAGCGTTTTATGTTTAATTTATTTTACAATAAAAAATATTTTATAATTTGATGAACCTAATACTTTTTATAATATTTTGTATAATTATATTTTAAAATAAAAATATTCTGTAAAATATCTGAAAAAAATATTCTTATTTTAAAATATAATTGTGAAATATACAGTGAAATTAACTATGGCTTGCCCAATCATGCAGTGAGCCACCGACACCGAATTACTGCCTGGTCCTGAGTGTTAGCATACCACAACTTTTTTCTCGATATCTTTTGATTCTTTTCATTAATTTTGTTTCTTTGAGCTGTACAAGAATTGACCACATGTTTATTCTCACGTCCACACACGTACACCTGTCAAATGTCAGAGTCTGATTAGGATAGTGATGAGTTTCCGTTTGCTTTAATAAATTTCGTTTAATTTCATCCTTACAAATTTTTTAAACTTTTATTTAAAATATAATAAATAATTTATTTTTTTTAAAATTTTAAAATAATAATAATAATATTTTATTCAACTATCATCTTAATTCACTTTACTATTCAAATCTCACCATCTTTTCTAATTTCTAAATTTCTAAGTCATCTCCTCTTTTTTCCAAATTTTTTGTTTTTAAATATTAACTTATAATTTTTTAAAAGTTAAACATGACTAAGCATTTAATTTTTCTTATGAAATAGTAATTCGTAAATACGATTTTATTAAGTTGAATTTCAAAAATATTATTTTTTGAGTCATTTTATTCTGAAATCTACACCATTTAAATTACCTAAATGGTAAAATTTGAATTTTAAAATTTTTTCCTTAAACTTAAGTCAAGCCATGTAAACATTTTAATAGGTGTTATTACACTAGCTTATAAAAAAAATTCTTTTTACAGAAAAACTTTTATTTTTAATGGTTAATTTTAATATAAGTTGCTAGGATGCCTTTTCATTTACTAAGCTTCTTTTTGCATAAGAAATATATTTTTCTTGGTTTTCATCTTCTTTTGTTTTGTTTGTTTTTTTTAAATAAAGTAGGTGAGGGGTTTTGAATCCAAGTTTTTCTTTTGGAGAACTGAATCATATATCATTAGACCTTTAGATTTTCATTTTCTTTTGATCTTACTTTTATTTTTTAATTTTTTTTATAAATAGGAACTTTCATTAATGAAAACGAAGTTACAATTATAACCTGATACACATTACAAGCCAACTAGTGACAATTGGGACTCCTACAAGCACTCAAATTTCTTTAAAATTGGTATTATCTTAACTTCTATAATTCTTTACAGACAAACTGTAGAGATAAACACTCTATCAAACGTAGAGATAGCTTTCATATCCTTCACTCTAGAGGAAGAGAGGGCCTTCATTCCCTACCCTCAAGAGAAAGAGGATGTTTTCATTCCCCATCATTTAGAGGAAAAGAGGGTTTTCCACCCCCATCCTCTATAGGAGGAGAGGGATTCCACCCCCACCTTCCAGAGGAGATGAGGGTTTTATTACTACCTAAACAAGACCATGCATAAAGATTGAAAAATAATGAATTATAGCATATAAAGCTGTAGATTTAAATTTTCAATCTTGAAGAAAAATAAAAGATAAAAAAATAAAAACACTACACAGAAAACATTGTGGGGGCGCACGCACCACCATAATAGAGTGGCGGACAAGTTAGTCTAAAGAAACTGAGTGCCCTGAATCCAAAATTGCCATGTGTGTTGCTACAAGAGCTTCCCCTTTTGCTGGCGTGTGGAGGCGCAAGGATCACACATGCAACTTTGACCTGCTTATGAACTACACGCGCCACTCATTTCGATGAAATTCTTTACCTGTTTGAATGATTGGCGGCTTGAGATTCCTACGGTGGGGGTGCATGTTGTCGTGTAAGTCTTCGAGCTCTTGAAAAGCAACAGATCGACGAATTGTCATCCTTTGAATGTAAAAAAAAAAAACCAAAACAAATTTAAAAAAAAAAAAACAAAACAAAAAACAAAATAAAAACAGAAAAACACAACACAACATTAGACCAGATGGAAGGAAGGAGGGAGGCCTGGGCAGATTTAGTTTGTGAGAGTTTTTAGAGAGAAGCAGATTTAGTTTTCTTTTAGAGAGAGAAGTCGGTTCCAGAAAACCCAAGAAATTTTAATTGCTATTCTTTTGATCTTACTTGATTGGCTAATCATTCGTGCTATCTAATTCGATTTCACATTACCGCAAACCCCGCAACATTGCATCAGGAAGTTTTAAAATTTAAAATTTATTAATTGTATCACAACTCCAATTGGTTTAGATGGGCTCAAGACCAAGCCCATACTTTAAATTGAAGATAAAAATGGTTAAACTATAATATATTTTAAGTAATTATCTATTTAAGTAGTGAAATCATTCAACGCATGTCACGTAAAGTATAATTGTATTTAATAAAATTAAAGATAAAGAATAGTATTTCTCTTTTAACATGGCTATAGTCTTAAAAATTTTAGTTGCTATATAGAGATGTCTTTTACAACTTTGTTTTAAATTGATGACATTTTTATAAAATAATGATACTTAAGCAGTTTGTTTTATTAAATTGTCCTCCGCTTAAGATAAAGTTTTTAAACGGTTTTAAAAAATGGTTATATTTTTTATTATTTTCTTGTGATGGAAACATAATTATTTTACAACTTTGTTTTAAATTGATGACATTTTTATAAATAATGATGCTCGATCCTATAGTTACAATTATGTTTTATAATTTTATTTTTATTTTTATCATTTTCCTTTAAAAAAACAATTTTCTACCGGAATTTCAGAATTCTCAAAGGACAGAATTTACCGGGCACTCTTCCTCCAGATTTGAAGTTACCTTGCCTGCAAAAACTGTAAGTGTATTGTTTTCTTTCATCAACTAACTTACCTATATATTGGAACTCATATTTTCATCTCCCTTTTTCGGATCTGCAGTGACCTCAGTCGCAACTATCTTAGCGGTTCAATCCCTTCAACATGGGGCTCCATGTCGCAGCTGACCCACATGTACTCCCACTTCTCCTATATTCACGTGGACTAATGCTGTATAAAATTTTTAAATAGATAAATTTTGTGTAATATTTTATTAAAAAAAGAATTTTATTAAAAAATAATAGAATTTTTTTATAGTTTTTGAAGTGGAGTCTATTTTTTACTAAAAAATTATATAAAATTTATCTATATGACATTTATATAAATAATTTCTCTAGTCACGTGTCAGTTTAGGTTAACATTGTTTTCATGTGCATTTTTTTTTTAAGAAGAATATAGTATCTTAATTTTATTGATAGCCCTCATTTGTGATAAAGAAAAATCGTGGTTGCAACAATTGTTCTCATTGATCATGTGCATGTAGCTAACATTGTTCTCTTGTAGTTCAAAGCTGGGTGGTCCGGTTTCTCCACCATAAATGAGATTCAATATATTTGGGGAGGTGCTGTCCTCCCTTTTTTTTTTTTTTTTTGAAAAAAAAGAAACGTATACATTATATATATATATATATATATATATATATATCATTACAAGTAATTATTCATGGCTTTAAGTTTAAGGGCGTATTTTAATGCTTAAAATATCTTCAAATTTTGTGAATAATAGTGAAATAGTTTGAGTGAAAATATTTCATTTAATTATAAGAAGAGAGAAAAATTTGAATAAAAATATATTTTAAAATAACTATTGTATTGGAATTTGTGAAAATGAATATATAAAATTAAAAATTTGTTTGAATATAATTTTTTACTTTAAGATTTGTAAAAGTTGTATTCAATTTTGTGTTTGAGTATGCATGATTAGGTAGTGATTAAATTAAAAATTTAAAACAAAGGGGTTGTTTGGATAGTAATATGAGATGAGATGATTTTAGATAAAAGTTGAAAGTTGAATAAAATATTATTAGAATATTTTTTTAATATTATTATTATTTTAAGATTTGAAAAGTTGAATTGTTTATTATATTTTATATAGAAATTTTTTTTAAAATGTAATAATAAGATAAGGTAAGATGAGTTGAGATAGTTTTTCAATCCAAACGATCATTAAAAAAAATTTATATTTTAATGATATTTAGAAATGAAGTTACTAGAAGTTTTGAGAATTTTTAGTGTACTAAACATGCACTAAGTTTTCTTCATTCTTGAACCAATGTTTCCTTGTACTAGGAGGATTTTAACATAGGGGTCTTATCGCAGTTCCCTTTTAGGAAACAGATTAACGGGTCCTATTCCCGGAGCTCTTGCAAACATCAAATCTCTCAAAAGCTTGTGAGTTTCGATTGCACCCAATCTCGTTTCAATATTTGAAGAGTTTATTCAGAGTATTATTAATTAATGATATCGAGGAATTCGGTCTTCTTCTTCGTAGGACGGTCGAGTTCAATAAACTTTCTGGAAATCTTCCTCCAGAGCTCGGGAGTATGTCCTCCATAGAAAGACTGTAAGATGAGTTTTATATTCATAATTGCGAGTTCCATTTGATCTCTTATTTTAGGCAAGAATTACTTGGATTGGATTTTCTATAGAAACAAATGTTGAATCCTGATAATATTGCTGATAATTAAGCCATTGGATAAATTAGTACTTTTATTTGCATATTTATATTTTATATGTTGTTTTCAATTGTAGTTTACTTAGCTCGAACAATTTTACTGGGGAGCTACCTCCTTCATTTGCAAACTTGATCTCATTGCAAGATTTGTAAGCTTCTAATAATTTCTTTCTATATATATCGAGTTTAATTTCCACATGCTGAATTTTCAAGTTATAATTTTTGTGCCTTTTGAGAGACCTATGACACTTTTTTTTTTTTGTCTTGTCCATCAATGATCAAACGTAAATGCAGTCGGATCAGTGACAATCAATTTTCTGGACAGATTCCCAATTATATTCAAAAATGGAAAAACCTCACTAAACTGTGAGACATTATATATTCCTTTAATTTTTGAACTTTTGAAAAGATTTTGTTGTTATTATATATATTATGAAAATAGTGTATTATCATGACTCATAAAATCCAAATATGGCAACAACAGATTTATTCAAGCAAGTGGTTTGAAGGGGCCAATTCCTAGCCTTGATCATTTGGGAAAGTTAACTGAATTGTCAGTATGAATCCCTATTAATCTCACAGCTATATATATATATATATAATCATCTTGGTATAATATGATTTGAACGACTATTCTTTGTTGAATTGTGACATACAGGAGAATCAGTGACTTGAATGGATCTGAAGTAACTTTTCCATTGAAAAGCATTAACATAGCACAATGGAAAATACTGTGAGTCCAATGTTTTAGCATCATAATTTTCCAGAGTAATGTACTATCCTTATAGCTAGATAGCTACTTTACTCAAGTTTTACATAATTATTTACTTTTTTTTTTCAAGGATGTTGAGGAATTGCAATCTTACTGGACCGCTACCCGATCCATTCTTATCTCCCGGGGCTACGAAAGAATTGTCAACCTTGTTAGTATAGTACTTCTTGATCATCTTCCACTATTTCCGATCCCGTTTTCTGATATTTTATAAATCTTCGTGAAATTAATACCTTGATTGAAAGAGAAAATGTATTTGTACAGATTGAAAGGACCGAAGTTGTCTGCAAAATCTTTTAGGGTTCTATATATTTATTTTCTAATTCAGTTACTTATAAATTCTCCTGCAGAGATCTCAGCTTCAACAGACTAGGTGGAGAAATTCCACTCAGCTTTGAAAATCTGAAAAAAATACAACGCATGTAAGCAATATTGTAGACACAAATAGATTGACTTCATTCAAATTAAAGCTGACATCGACTAGCTAAGTATTTGCAATTTGGCATATTGGGGATGTAAAAGGCCCATTAATTTAGAATAGCCTAATCAATTAAGCAATCTCTCAACCAACTTTTCCAGTTTCTTCACTCTTAATATAATGTAATCATTAAAACGTGTGCCCTGTATTATTACATATTTAGCGGTTTCAACGTCGTGTTAATGACTTAGCTCATCACATATAAATATTATTGATTTAGTCATTTCAATATCTTTAGATCAAAATTTATAAAATCATCACTAATTTTAAAAGTTTAAACTGATAAAAAAATTAATTATTTATTTATATTCGTCCATACAAGGTTTGTCACATCAGGAGCAAGTTTACCTGTTGAACGCTGGCAAAACTGCGTATGTAATGATGCTGACTGGTTAATGCTGATTCTGTACAGATACTTAACCGGCAACTCATTCACTGGACCAATACCTGCTTGGATACTGGATGGAGGACAATATGTGTAAGCTTCTCTGCCAAATTCCATATCTATATTTGAGCTTTCCTGGAATGCGCCGTAGCCTGGCATTTAAGACTATATATATATATATATATAATGAATTAGCATGATAATAAGGCTGCTGGCTTGACACTACTTGTGTTGTTATTTTTCATCAACGTGTGATCAATAAGAAAGCGTTCACTTTGTGAGACTTTTTCCTTGATTTCTAAGCTCAAAGAAGAGTTCTTAGATCTAGCATTTGGAAATTCTGCTTCATAAATACACCACGTACGTACTGATCAGTACCATAATATCCCAATTACTAGCTAAAAATGGATGAATGAAAAAATGTTCTCACTGAACCAAGTTCTGCACAATTTTACTAATTCTAATATCTCCTTTTAAATTCGAGACTCATATATATGTATTATTGCTGTATTTGGTCATCCAAGTTGAAGGGAAAGAACTAGCTAGCCTCCTTACTGGTTTCGAATCGAAGGTTCTAGTATTTGTTTATGGGATTAGTAGCAGACATAATTATGACTATGAAGAAGATCATGATGATCATTTTATAAGGCAGTGTTTGCTAATTATTAGCTTATGATAATTAATTGATAAGCAGCATATCCCATTAAGAGTAATGGATTGAGCTCGCAATTCATGTAAGCTTAATCTTTTGGACAATACACAAGAACGAACTATATATGAAGAATAAGAAGAATAATATTTTGAATCTGATATATACAATCATCTTCCCAAGAAGTTGATGATCTGTCATGTAAAGTAAAAGTACTTCTGATAATTAGATCATTCATGCTGCATTATGGAAGACGATGAAACACGTACATTGCATCTTTTGTGTGCAGCGATCTTTCATATAACAAGTTTACAATTCATAAAGGATTGGATGGTTGCCAAAAAGGGAAAGGGTACGTAAGACTTTCATCTAATAATATAAGACGCACATGCATGCATTGTCACATATACTCATTGAACTTTTATCTTGGTGTTATTTTCCTCAGGATCAACTTATTCGCAAGCTTCTTGACGGACAATATTGAAACGTAAGTATCAATTTGTTTTGTAAGTTTTTCCGAGGTCAACTTTCTTGTTATGTATGACACAAATCCAATTTCGTTGATGTTATGTTAATGCTAACTTGTTGATCTGGACCTTCATTGTGTTACATACGAAACAGTGGCAATATTGTTTCGTGTTTGAGGAACTCACCGCGTTCATGTCCCAAACGTAAGTTGAAATGTGATCATATACTTCCTGATCTAGATTGTTAAATTCTGGTGGTTACATTTGGGTCAGCAGTGTACCATCCTAATTTACAGCTAAAATGCGTATAATTTCTGGTCAGCACAATATGACATTTTGCTTAGAAAAACTTCTTACAGTTAGTAAATATATAGATTTTTAAAAACAAACAAAAAAAATGATGGAAAAACAGAGGTACTGAAAGACCAAATGTTGAAAACTCGAGGTTTTCAGCTTCCTATTTCCCCCATTTTTCTTTTTAATGAAATTAGCCCTGTTTTGTCTACCCAATGAAAACGTGTGGCTAATATGTTGCTTTGTGTCTCAGATGGCCAGTACAAGCTTCATATAAATTGCGGCGGAGGAAACCTACGTGTTAATAAAAGTAATGAATTTGATGCCGATAAAGAGGATGGGGGATACTCAAAGTTCTTCCTCGCACAAGGTGATCAGTACTGGTCGTCTAGCAGCACTGGTCAATTCATAGACGATGACCGCACCAACCAAGACGTCATTTTGCAAAATTTATCCAGGCTCTCTACGAACTCGCCCGATGCCGAACTGTACATGACAGCGCGCTTTTCTCCTCTCTCTCTTACTTATTATGCCTTTTGTTTGGTAAATGGGAATTATACAGTAAAGCTCCATTTTGCGGAGATAGTATTCACTGATGATGAAACGTATAGCAGCTTGGGAAGACGTATATTTGATGTTTACATTCAGGTTAATTGTTATTAATTACCACATGATACTTCCATACATCTTCTTCCTTAACCAATTTCCTGTGTTAACATTGTTGCTAACATGAAACAATATTTGTTAATGCATGAACATGTAGTTAATGGATTCGAACATTATATATATATTGTAGGAAAAGCGAGTGCTAAAGGATTTCGATATTGTGAAAGCAGCCGGGGGGGTTCGTAAGCCGTATATACAAAGTTTTAATGCTGTTGTTGTGACTAATAGTACCCTACAGATCCGTTTCTACTGGGCTGGGAAGGGGACAACTGATATCCCATCCAAAGGAGACTATGGTCCTCTTATTTCAGCCATTTCTGTGGAATCTGGTAGGTTTTCTGTTGAATATTGAGCTCTTGCATTCACTTCTAATGGCCTAGTTAGCTCACGTATCTAAGCTTTTGATGATTTTACTTTTCTTCATGTGGATAATTTAAGGCAGCATGATGACGCACATACTTCATTGAACATGCCAAACTTATTAAATTCCATCCGTTCGTTTTTTTATGGTATTCATTTCAATATTTTCCTTTGTTTGAAAAAAAATCATGCAGATTATTAAAATTCTAATTTAGTGAAAGAAAATAATTTTGTTAACTTTTACCTTTTGAAACTGTCGGACGTCATACATATTTCTTAGTTGGCTAGTTGATGATTTCTCCTATCAATTAATGCCTTGACATTCATTTTAAACTATAACTCCTAAAAATATATATATATATATATTCAATGCAGACAATGAACCTTCAAGTATATCTATTGGAGCAGTGGTTGGAATTCTCGTTGCTGGAGCTTTTGTTATAATTTTATTTGTTGTGGCTATCCTCTGGTGGAAAGGCTGTCTAGGACAGAGATCAAGTGCTACTGATCATGGTAGTTTCAAGGCTATTAATATTGTTATTATCAATAAGTTTTCCTTCCCTACAATCAATAGAAGTTTCATTAAAATATTTTTATCGGTATCATGAGGAATGCGAATTCTTCAAATTTCCCAGACATACTTGCCTATCTAACTTGGCATGCACCTTCCTTAGATTTAAGAGGCTTAGACCTGAAAACTGGAACATTCACCTTGAGGCAAATCAAAACAGCTACAAACAACTTTGATGAGGCGAATAAAATTGGGGAAGGTGGTTTTGGTTCTGTTTATAAGGTAAGTTAGAGAAAATAATTTCTTTTGATTGATGTGGGTTGAACTCTTCTTAACTATAGCTCTTTCTTTTTGAAGTGTCATTGTTTAAGCATGAAAAGAAGTTCATGTTTTCTGTATGCGCGTAGGGCCTTCTGTCTGATGGCACCATGATGGCAGTCAAACAGCTTTCTTCCAAATCAAAGCAAGGAAATCGTGAGTTTTTGAATGAGATCGGCATGATTTCTGCTTTGCAGCACCCTCATCTTGTAAAGCTCTACGGATGCTGTGTTGAAGGAAATCAATTGTTGCTGGTATACGAGTACATGGAAAATAATAGCCTCGCTCGTGCTTTGCTTGGTAAAATTTTATCTTTGTGCACGTAATTGCTTTGTTTACTGGTATGCGTATTTAGATGCAATCAATAATAACATACATGTATCATGTATGCATAATGGTAATCCTAATTAAATGCTTTCTATCAACTTGATTGATTGAAGGGCCCGAAGAATATCAAATACAATTGGATTGGCCAACAAGACATAGGATTTGTGTTGGCATAGCAAGAGGTTTGGCCTATCTCCATGAAGAATCAAGGTTGAAGATTGTCCATAGAGACATCAAGGCTACTAATGTCTTGCTTGATAAAAATCTCAACCCTAAGATATCTGACTTTGGTTTGGCCAAGCTTGATGAAGAGGATAATACACACATCAGCACCCGAATTGCTGGAACTTAGTGAGTTGTATTTTATAATGCACCTAAGACCTTTGTTTTAAAGAAAAAATAATAATTAGAAATGATTGTTTTTGATTATATAGCCATGTTATAAATTCGCAATGCTGAAAATGCCAATACATGTTGATCTGTGATTTTTTCAGTGGTTATATGGCACCTGAGTATGCGTTGCGAGGTTATTTAACTGACAAAGCAGATGTTTATAGTTTTGGAATTGTGGCTTTGGAAATTGTCAGTGGGAAGAGCAACACGAGTCACAGGCCTAAGGGGGAATCTCTACAACTTCTTGATTGGGTGATTTGAATCACTTTTTTGTCTTGCATTTCTCCACTCTATTCTTTGATTTAATTTTCTTGTGTTTTCTAATATTAAAAATGTGAACTAGCTAGGAAAATATTTCGCGACAAATATAAAATATCCAATTGCCACACTTGCAGAGCATGCAATGAAGAATCAACTCCAACTTCTATTATCTATTTCCCGAGTACTATTTTCTACGAGTACTCTACAAAAGAGCCATTTTTCCTCTAAAATTGATACGTAGCTTATTCTATGATTTGTTTATGCAGGCACTTGTTTTAAAAGAGAAAGGAAATCTGTTGGATTTGCTTGATCCAAGATTAGGCTCAAACTACAGGAAGGAAGAGGTTATGCGTGTGATTAATGTGGCTCTCCTATGCACTAATGTTTCTGCAGCAGTTAGGCCTACCATGTCCTCAGTGGTGAGCATGCTTGAGGGCGGCGCTGTTATTCCTGAGTTGGGTCCAAATTTAAGTATCATAGATGATGAAATGAAAGTGAAGGCACTGTGGGAGCATTTTCAAGATAAGAAAGAATCAAGTAGGGGAAATAGCCAGACCCAAAGTGTATTAACGGATGACCCATTCACCGGTTCTTCTACATCCGCTGTTGATCTATATCCAATCAATATGGATTCTAGTTACTGGGAGAAAAGGGTTTAGATAAATGAGCAATACTGCTCTTCATTCTAGTTTGTCGATTGTCTTAAAATATGAAAGATAATCTAGTGTACTTAAATGAAAAGTCACATTATTATTTAATAAGTTTGTCGGGACCATGTCGTTTTGGAAGAAAAGGAACGGTTTGAAGTTTTTTGTGGGGTAATAAATGTGAATTAATTGCTAGCATATGTATCTGAAAAACCTTGAACTTATATATATATATATATATATATATATATGTTACTGATGATTTGGGATTATATTTGAATTCATGTGACATAGTCTTTATGTTTTACAATTTACATAATTTCCTAATTTTTGTGTTTAATTTCACCATTGATATAGCATCCTGATTAGATTTTATATATCCTGTTGGTCCATAAAATCAAAAGATCATTATAGGCATAACTGGCAATCTTGATGCATCGATCCCCTTTTTATTTTACTGGAAAAGATAAAACAATATTAATTATGAATCTATAAAATACATAAATTCTCCCTAAACTATCATTTAATTTCTTAATCACTCCTCAAACTATAAAAAATATATATAATTAATCTATCGCATGAAATGTAGAGTGCATGCCAGCCGGCCAATCACACTCCATTCATGCATAATGTCCCAACAACAACATGCATTAGAAACGGAAAAGAGATTATTGAAGAGAAAATGTGTTTCTTTTGTCTTCGAGTAGATTACCAATTAAATACACACATGATCATCATGTTACACATATATTTTACACACACACACACACACACACACACACACACACACATATATATATATATATATATTTGCATCATTCTTTCCACACCTTTGAAGTCCTAAATTAACTATTCTAGGTCTCTCTGATCTACAAATCTCTCTCAACGCAAGCACACCGCGTACGCCATGGAACATTGGATTAAAAGCTTTTATTTTTTTGCTTTAATTTGTCATGTTACTCGTTTCAGGAATTCGCCAATGCAATTCCAAAACGGAGCAATTGAGTTTGTTAATAGGTCATGATGACGATCTTCATTTACAAACGGGAAGCTGTGATTTCTTTCGAGGAAGATGGGTTCGTGATGATTCTTATCCTTTGTACAACTCAACATCCTGCCCCTTCATTATGAAAGAATTTGACTGCCAGAAAAATGGGCGACCTGATATTGCTTATCTCAAATTCAGATGGAAGCCTCACCGTTGTAAATTGCCAAGGTTAGTCGGTAGTACCCACATATATATGCAATCGTTAATAATATGTCTACATAATTCCATCACAAACCTGCATCTTGTGTTCATATATGATCTAGTGTCCTAACTGCAGGGTACATAACGTCTGTCTTAATTTAAATATATCATTTTTTGAATGTCCTCGTGTACATAAATATGCATGTAGATTCAACGGTCGGGATTTCTTGAGAAGGTTTAAGGGGAAGAGAATATTGTTCGTAGGGGACTCTCTAAGCCTCAATCAATGGAAATCTCTCACATGCATGTTGCATGTTTCGGTGCCCCAAACAAACTACACTCTCAAGAGAAATGGTGCTCTTTCCACGTTTACCTTGCAGGTGAGTAGCTAGGTACTTTTGATGTCGCATGATCGAAGTTGCATGGCACTTTAACTTTAATTTGATGAGTTTTCTTTAACACGGTCGGTTGCATCGATCTACTTGTTATGAAGGGGAATTAATGCTCTACGATTGGGATTTTTCCAGTGCAAGCGACCATGTTAAACGTATTGGCCAGAAGGTCGTCACCTTAGTTAATTTTGTAAAATCACTAGAAATAACTAAATCTACATCTTCTTATCAGTTTAATTTTTTGAGACATTCAATAATGATTTCACAAATTTAAATAATTAAATCAACTTATCAGTCCATTGGCATGGATATGATATATATATATATATATATTTAATAGACTTCAATTCATTCCTAAATTATGGAAGTTACAGTTGTGACCAATAATTGCGGATAACAAGTCCCGATTACAAGTCAACTACCCATCGGTTGTACGCTCCCCCGCACACAACTTTCATTGCGCCGGACAATGTCTAAAACTTCTAAGCTCTTTATTGACAAAACCATATTGAGATGCAAGACTCTGTAAAATAGAAGTATCCATCTCTGCTCGTCTGTGAGAAAACAACTCATTACATCCCAACCTTCCAAAGGAGGGGAGGGACTTCCTAACCTTCACCCTCTAAAGAAGGGGATGACTCACAACCCTCATCCCCAAAAGAGGAAAGGGACTTGCCTATTTCAAAATATATTTATTTGAACCTAAAATAAAACAACACTAATAGAACACTGTAAAAAAACTAATTGAAACGCACTATGCTCTACATAGGTGCCATATGCCCACTATCGTTTCGCCCATCCACTTTCTGCACATGAGCTTTCTGACAACACCCCAGGATCTACACGGGTAAACTACAGACCACTCCTCCACGAAGCACGGCAACCAACAAGAGGCAACCTAGGGCCCTTGCTCCGTGAACCCACTATGAGTCAAAGTAGAGCAGCAAGCTTCTCACCGTTGCCAGCTCCGTCACTATCAGTCCACTTCTCTAGCTCCGTCACCCCAGCCCATAACCACCAAGCGAGCCATCCTCCACTTTGGCTAGAAGAGACGAAAACCAAAGTAAAAGGAACCGCACCGAGGGCCTCTATTCTTTATCAACCATGCACACAGCCACTGAGAGGCTTATTTCCAGACACCCGAACATCTAACATGGAACTACACACAAGAAAAACCCTAAATGAAAACTCTGAGTGGGGGTGACGCAGTTTTTGGGATTTTTTTCTGGTTTCGTTTATGGGTGCATGGATATGATACATGATTGACCATCATCTTTGCATATTACATAGGAGTTTTAATTCCTGGATGATGGTTGCAGGAATATTGCATTTCTGTGGCGCTATCTCGCAATGGATTTCTAGTTGATCTGGTAAAAGAAAAGATGGGCGCAATCCTGAAGCTGGACTCCATCAACAATGGTAATGCATGGAAAGGATATGACATGCTTATTTTCAACACCTGGCACTGGTGGCTCCATACAGGAAGAAACCGTATGTACATAATTAATGAGGAGAAATGATAATTGTAGTTGTAAATGTGCAATTGTCGTGTAATCATTTTGAAAAAAGTAAATAAGTTTGATACTCACGTAAAAAAATTAATTTTTTTAATAATAAACCACACTCTTTTAATTTTTAAAGTGACTATATAATATTTACGTACTTTACGATTATATATAATATTACTCATTAAAAAATATTATTATTGTTTGAAAATTGCAGGTGGGATTACATTCAACAAGGAGATAGAATACACAAAGATATGGATCGTTTGGTTGCTTTTAAGGAGGGGCTCACTACTTGGTCAAAGTGGGTGGACTCTAACGTTGATCCTAAAATCACCAAAGTCTTCTTCCAAGGAATTTCTCCAACCCATTTCAAGTAAGCCCGACCCTTTTCTGCAATAACTCAACCCGTTTTATAGTACTGAATCTTGATTTTGGAACGTAAAAAATAATTTTATCAATCTAATATTAATTCTTATAATTTAAATATGATATTTGATAAGTTTATAGAAGAATAATATCAGACACCGTACTGTTAAGACGTGTACTGATCAATTTGAAAAAAAGTATAATTTATTAATAAAAAATGATTTTTTTTTTTTCTGACAAATCTTAAATTTATTTCGAAAAGAAAAAGCGCAAAATTTAGAAGTACACCTATAATAGTAAATATCATTTATTTTTATAGAAAGTGTATTAAGTATTTATAAAAACTGACAATTCATTTTTCAACACTACAACAAAAAACATTTTTTGGGACGAAAATTTTCGTCCCAAAATATATAGATTTCGTTTCGAAAGAGTTTTTGAGACGAAAAAATTTTGTCCCAAGGTCGTCCCAACATCACTGTCCCAGAAGATATATTGGGACGAAAATCACAATTTCGTCCCAAAATATATCTTTTGGAACGATTTTGAAATTGACCGTTCGATACCGTTCGAACGATGGATGTTTTTGTCACGGTTTAAATTCGTTCCAGAATAGCGTTCGAATGCTTCTCATATAACGTTCGAACGTTAACGACTCTTTTGAACGGTTATCAAGATACGTTCAAACGCTCAGTAGAAATACGTTCGAACGTTAAATGAGACGATCGAACGGTATAAGAGTTCGAACGGTGATGATCAACGTTCGAACGATATGGTAATGTCATGCGTTTGAACGGTTTTTTGAGCATCTGGTATCGTTCGAACGGTTTGCGCATTGTTGTTTGAACGGTACATTATCGTTTGAACGGCATGCCCATTAATGTTCGAACGTGACTCGGTCGTTCGAACGGATATTATTTTTATTAAAACCAATAATTATAAAAAAACTAAATAGACATCCATATTATTTGAAAAACATAAATTAGGAACTGTTTAATTACTCACAAAAGTTTTATAATAAGTGCGAAGAAATAAATAACCATAAAACTAGCATTGTTCATACATAATTAGATAATGTCATAAGCTAGACGTAAAAAACCATCAGTTGGTTGGAGGCCTGTACTGTTGCATAAGCTGTTGCATTTGGAGTTGCATATCTCTCCTGAAGTGTGCTTGTTCTTCTTCATGTTGTTTGAGGCGCATCTCCATGTCTCCTTGTCTCGCCAATTGAGTCTCTAACTCTTGTTGTTTTGCAACTAATTCTTCAATTCTACGATTCGCATTCTCTTGAGCTATAGAGGCAGACCCGGAAGAAGAGGAAGAGGGAGAAGGTTTTACACAGCGACCCAAACCCCTCAAATATCCTGAACGTTCACCCAGAACTTGTGTAAAAATCTCAACATCTGTATTTGAGGAATTTTGATCTGACGCAGATTCAGCACGCAGGGCAACCATTTTATCCTACACATAAGATAAAGAGTTAATATCATCATAAATATTCAAATATATTTATTTAAAACAAATTATAATACTTACATAATTTTCACGGGCATTAGGATGACTCCACTCTCCATTACGATTAGTATGTGATGCAGCATATAATTTTGTCAGATCATAATTGGCATCTGAATCTTGCTATAATAAAGATTTGTTAAGATATAAAGTCATTATGATTGATATATTCAGTTAACTATATACAAATGAAATAATAGCAATACCAATTTTTTAGAGAGGCGGTGGAAAGATCTTGAGCCTGCATGATGAGTAATCTTCAATTTTGATCTATTTGTTTTGTTTATAGAACTTCGCTCCTACATAAGAATTGAAAATATTAGAAAGCGAAATTAAAAATAGGACTAAAATAATTAAATTAATTATACCTTATATGATGAATCCTCAAACATGTCACAAAGTTTTTTCCAATCAGAAGGTTGCACATCTTGAAAAGGATGTTGGCGTGCTTCTTCACTATTCTCAAACTTATTATAATGCTCATGACACCTCGCCTTATACTTGCGGAATGCATTACTCATAAGCTCTTCCACAGTTTTACGCTCCTCTCTCCGACCAAAATTTAATTCGAAATCATCCTTACAGAAAAAAGTTTGGACAAAAATTATAAGTCCAATTAAATTTCATTTATTAAACATTACCAAACAACGCTTCTTGATAAGGTCCTTAACATCTTGGGGGACTTTCTTCCATGAACTTGTTGCCAAAGGTGCATAAGTTCGTGTAAGAGTACCCACATGCGATGCAAGCCAAGCTGCTGGTTGTCCTTCGCCTCCGGTATGTTCATCAAGAATGTTAACTTTGATCTTACCCACCTTACGATATTTTTCCAACGTCACGCCTCTCGTAGTGCCTCGACCTTGACGAGATTGTACTGTGAAGTCATCATGATATATAACATTATAATCAATTTTCTATTATAATCTTAATTAATAACTTTTATGACTATTAGAATTTTACCTTGTTCAGTAGAGTCAATCTCTAATGGTGAGTCTGAAGGAGAGCTAGGAACAGGTGGAGATGGGTTGCGCACTTCCTTTCTCTTCGGAGGCATAATTTCAAAAGACTGATACAATATTCATTAAGTAAAATAGTGTTCATCATCACGTAATGTGAAAATATAATTCGTCAATCACTATCTGTATCAGTATCATTTGACAATTCAGTCTCATCTTCTGTAGATACTTCAGATGAATCAACACTTTGCTCAAGTGTCGCATCAACAATTTCAGTCTCAATATCTTCTTTATTCAATGGAATCATCTCATACTGGCTCAAATCCACAAACAAATTAAAGACGGGCTGACTCTCTTGGTATGTTTCTTGAGTAGAGGCATCATCTTTTTCTTCATCTCGCCCTTCTGCCTGAGGGATAACATCATATATATTTCTTGGAGCATATTTTTGTACTACTCGCCATTGAGTTCCCAACTTCGGGTCATCTAAGTAGAATACTTGAGATGCTTGAGAAGCTAAAATAAATGGATCATCCTCGTACCATTTTCTTGATGTATTAATACTCAAGAAATATTCATCATCACGGACTCCAGTTCGAGGATTGCTTAAATCCCACCAATCACACTTAAACAGATACACTGCAAGCTCCCCCAAATATTTCATTCCAATTATATCAACAATCACTCCATAGAAATCAATATTTTCTCCA
The DNA here is from genome assembly GCF_018687715.1 of Carya illinoinensis. Lineage (NCBI taxonomy): Eukaryota > Viridiplantae > Streptophyta > Magnoliopsida > Fagales > Juglandaceae > Carya > Carya illinoinensis. Next base: position 28,472,526 of record NC_056763.1, read on the forward strand.
TCATGACTTCCCTCAACTAGTACACCACTATTTTGTGTTTTCCTATAATGATCTCGATCTATTGTGTGATACCTACTACCACGAGAAATACATGCAGAATATCTTGTAGCCCATCTCGATGGGCCACGCGCTAATGCATACAATTCATCTGATATATCGTTTGGATTATTGGCATGCATTTGTACAACCTACATATTAAGTAAATCGTCTATTATATCAATAAAAAAAACAATCAATATTTTCTATTTGTATTAAATGAAGTGTCGCATATGTAATGTCATTACCCGTTGTTCAAACCATCTCAGAAACTCCTCTTCATGTTTCCGGTCTATATCATTTACTCCTAGTTCCTTGAGCATGTTAATATGATCACTGAAATTGATGATTACCACATGTATTTTATATTATTAGAATTTTACGAAAGTAAATGAGCGAATACTAAATTAAGAAAAGATTAATACTTACTTCAAGTAAATCTCTATTTCAGGGCAATTGTTCAGCACGTACCACTGAGCTTTCTCAAACTCTCTTCCACATAAGTCATAACCACGCACTGCACCAAGTGGACGTACTTGTTGGGAAAACACGGAAAACACATTTCGTTGTCTTGTTCTGTCAACGTCAAAGTTTCTTTCTGGCCGATCAAACCTAGTGTCAACTCCGTGGAAATATTTGGAACAGAAGGTATGCCACTCATCATCAATATATGCTTCTGCAATTGATCCTTCTGGGCGAGCTTTATTACCAACTGTTCGTTTCAACTTCCTAAGAAATCGTTCAATGGGATACATCCATCTATACTGAACTGGTCCTGCAAGTCGAGCCTCACGTGGCAAATGGACGGCCAGGTGAACCATGACATCGAAAAATGACGGTGGGTAAATACTTTCTAGCTTACACAATATGATGGGAATTTCCCGTTCCATTCGATCCAAAGCTTCTACATTTAATGTCCGTGCACATAAGTCTTTGAAAAATAAACCTAACTCAGTCAAAGCCACGTGCACGTCTTTAGTCAAGTACCCACGTATACCAATAGGCAAGATACGCTGCAAAAGGACATGACAATCATGACTTTTTAACCCAGTTATTTTCCAGTCATTTGTTCGCACACACCTTGTCAAATTCGAGGCATAACCATCCGGTAATTTAATTTTCATTATCCACTCACAAAAAGTAGCCCTTTCATTCCTTGACAATGTATACCACCCAATTGGCATGTAAACGGACGAACCATTTTCTTGCAACTGCATTTCCGGTCTTATTCCCAACCGCTTCAAATCCTTCCTTGAGTTTAATGTATCCTTCGTTTTTCCTTCGATTGACATCAATGTTCCCAATACGGATTCGCATATATTTTTTTCAATATGCATAACATCAAGACTGTGCCGTAATTTTAACTTTGACCAGTATGGAAGATCAAAAAATATACTCTTCTTAGTCCAATTCAACTCAGATGTAGCTCGTTTTCTCTTTCGTTATTTTTTACCAAATTCATTACAACCAACATCTACAAATTGTGCAAGTAAATCTTCACCAGACAAATATGGTGGAGGTTTGCCCCATTCAACAGTACCATCAAACATTTGTGAATTTCCCCGCCATCTATGATCACCAGGTAGAAATCGACGATGACCCATGAAACATAATTTTCTCCCGTAAGTGAGTCATTCAGATTTAGTATGTTTGTTACAAGTTGGACATGTCATTTTCCCCTTAGTACTCCAACCTGACAAGTTTCCATATGCTGGAAAATCATTTATTGTCCATAAAACGACAACATGCATCTTGAACGACTTGCTTGTTGATGAATCAAATGTGACAACCCCATTCTCCCACAAATCTTTCAATTCTGCAATCAATGGCTGTAAGTGTATGTCTATATCATTTCCCGGCGATCTCGGACCTGGAATGAGCAAACTCATCATGAAATATGGATCTTTCATACACTTCCACGGTGGTAGATTATACGGCATAAGTACGACTGGCCAAATACTGTGACTAGTACTCATGTTTCCAAACGGATTAAATCCATCTATTGCCAACCCAAGTCTCACATTACGTGGTTCTTCTGCAAACCATGTATGCTCCTTATCAAATTCCTTCCACACCTGAGAGTCAGCAGGATGTGATAAAATATCATCGTTTCTAACTCTGGCTGATGAGTGCCATATCATGTCTGCAGTTGTTGCACGTAACATATATAATCGTTGTAATCTAGATGTCAATGGAAAGTGGCGTACTACCTTTTGCGGCACATTTTGTTTGTCAGATGTCCATCTTGACTCGTGGCATATGAGACATTCGTTCAACTGCTCCTTCTCTTGCCAAAATAATATGCAGTCATTCTTACATGCATGTATTACGTTGTAATCAAATCCAAGTCCTCGTTTCAATTTTTTTGCTTCATAGAAGTTACGAGGAAGTGTATTATCTGATGGCAGTGCCTCCTTAAACAACTCGAGTAACATATTGACAGCCTTAATTGATAATCGGCACATTGATTTTATGTGTAGCAGTCTTACGGTAAATGACAACTTACTGTGTCTTCTGCATCCTGGATATAGCTCACGTTGTGACTCATTCCACAATCGTGCAAAAGTATTATGACCCCCATCATTTGAACTTGATGTGTCCGTGCCACCTTCATTCATAAACATTCCCGCACCGATGTCACCTAACATTTCTTCCATATCCTCATCATACTCATCTCCAACAACATCTGGTTGTACATCTTCATCGATAGCTTCTTCTTCATGTGGAGCATCGAATGAAGTTGGATATGGTTCCCCGTGTAAGACCCAATCAGTATAACCCTTGTCAATACCTTTTACAAACAGATGCTCTCTCACCAAGTCTATCTTATGAGAGCGCAAATTCCTACATTCTTTACATGGGCATCTAATATGTCCATCACTATCACATGTACCCAATGCAAACTCTAAGAATTTCTTAACACCTTCAGCATATACGTTGTAATTCTGACCCAAACGATCGCTAACTCGCATCCAACTCTTATCCATGCTGACTATCTTCATTATAAACAATCACGTGTGCATCAACAAACAAGCAAGCGCAAATTCAATCAAGGAGTATGCCACCTTACACCGGGTAGTTGGTCCTATCCCATTCGGAATTGTAAGATCATAGTCGCAAACCTATCCTCTATAATCTGTCACGCCCAACAAAATTTCGGCAGCATCTCCCCATAGTTCTCCAAATATGCTCGTCTGGTTGTGTGCACTGACTTATCCATCGTCGATACAACATCACCGAAACTGCATATCCGGAGAACAAGGGATAAATCTGCCAAAATCTTAATGCTGGACGTATAACAGATATAGATCGATAGTTTGCGAGAATGATCTTACAATTCCAAACTGTCCACTCTGGACAATTCAAGAGTTATCAATCTTTCAATTAAGGCGGATTGATAACTCTCGAACGGGTCTAAGGCTAATATTGATGAACAAGCAATATAAGATATACCAATATTTAACATGTATCAAACAAATAATTCAACATCATAAATAATTAAGTTTTGTAACAAATCTTAGATGATTTGTAATTTAATTCATTCTCATTTGATTATTTGAATCTTTTAAGTATTTAAGTATTATTAAATGTAGATTATAATTAATTAATTTTTAATTACACTCCTGCATTTAAAATGATAATTATTTTAACATTGCCCAAGAAATCGTTCAAACGGTGCTCGTCACCGTTCGATCTAATATATTACGTTCGAACGGAACACGAATATCGTTCGAAACATTGGGAATACCGTTCGAACGGAACACGAATACCGTTCGAACGGATTACTTCCAGAAATCACTCGTCTTCAACCTCCGAAAACCCCAAAATTTACAGTCCATATTACATCAAAAGATAGCAAACTATATGACGAACTCATGTAAGCAAACGAAAACACTTATATAAAAACTAAAATGAGGTCAAATTTAAGGAGAATACCTGATTTGGAGAGATAAAGCGGAAAATCCACCAAACGGTAAAAACTCTTCACCAAACGGTAAAAACAACCTCTTAATCCGAAAATATAAGAGATTGATAGGAGTTAGTAATATTTGAGGGATATATTAAAGAATAATGGCGTTGGTTGGAACAAAATGAGCGTGGGAGTGATGCTCGGTCGACTGGAACGAGTGCGAGATTGTGAGGTTCTGTCGTGTAAATGTAGAACAAAAACGTTCAAACGGTGTTTAATGAACGTTCGAAAGTCAAATCGACTAGCGGGAAAAATTTCCCCCGCTAATTTAACGTTCGAACGTGAAAATTGGCGTTCGAACGTTTTTGTTAAACGTTGGAACGGTTATATTAGACCGTTCAAACATCAAATCGATTAGCGGGAAACATTTCCCCCCTAATTTAACGTTCGAACGTTAATATATACGTTCGAACGTATTATTAAACGTTTGAACGTCAATAGTAAACCGTTCAAACGTTTAAGTTATATTGTTGCATAAAGTATTTTTTTTTGCACTATACCTTTAAATATAATAATTTCTAAATGTACTATAGTTTAGAGCCATAGTAATATAACTATATAATATATAATCAAACATATATTATATAGTTTAGTAACATATATAGTATAAAATATCATATTACATCTAATATTATAGTCAAGTACTACATATATTAACCTATTATATATAACATATATATGGTATCATAGCATAGGGTTATATGTATCACATGCATATATATATAATGTTTATTTCTATAATATTAATAGTAGATATTTAATAATAGAATATCTACTATTAATATATATAGTATCATCTATACTAGTATATATATGTGATACTAGTTAATATCACATATAATATATATGTTATATAAATACATGAACATAGCTTCATGTATATAGTAGTCTATATTATATTAATTATACTATATAATATAACTTATACTATATACTATATAATATTCAATAGTATAATATATTTTAGTACTAAATATAATATAATATATTCTATATATATAAAAAATTATATATATAATACATAGTGTTTAATAATATATAAGTGCATTAAATATATTGCATTTAATATATTTAACAATTAAAATATATTATAATTGAATTAATTATTATATTTAATATAATTAATACCGAATATTGCATTTAAATATTATTTATTATCATGAAAACCGATTAATTAGGGATGGATATTAATATTCAGTTAATGCGTTCGAACGGTATAACTTACCGTTCGAACGGCACTGCATATATAAGCCCATCCCGACGTCATTTTCACGCATTTCCTCCGTTCTAAGCCTCCAAACCGTCGATCTCCGCCGTTGAACGCCATCTTCGCCGCCGTCAACAGTGCCCACTCGAAGCCCCTACCTCTAACGACCGGTATTTTTCATTTTTAAAGCATTTTACCGTTTAGATTTAGGTTTTTGATAGATTAATTGTTTAAGTTAGGGTAAACTGATTTATACATCAAAATAATCGGTAGATTTGCATAAATCCATGTTAGGAACGTTTATTTAGGTTTCTATTGCATTTATTTTGGTGTAAAATCCAGGGAATCGAAGGATTCCATGGATTTTAATGGCCGAGTCGACTCGGCCTGGAATCCCGATCGACACGAATATCGTTCGAACGCTATGCGTAGCGTTCGAACGATATAACTTAACGGTCGAACGGTTTGTCTGAAACCGTTCGACCGTTACAGTAAACATTCGAACGATTTAGCTTAACGGTCGAACGGTTTGTCTTTAACCGTTCGACCGTTACAGTAAACGTTCGAACGGTAATTAATATTATATTTATATTATTAATATTGATATTGAGAAATGTATTTATTGTTGATAATGTTGTTCAGAATATCAAATATTATTAAATTACTGTTTGTTTCAAACTACTGTAAATTGTTCTTTATTGTATTTTTCTTGTTAATGTTATATATCTAGTTTGTAATTATAAATTTCAGGTTGATTATAATGTCTACTTCTAGACCGGCACGTAAGTGACGCAATCTTGGTGAGAGTAGTAGTGGTCCAGTTCGGGAGAGGACAGTTTCACTGGAGCGACCAGTGAAGATTTCTGATTTCCAGAGTCTTCTCTGGGAGGGTCATTCATTGCCCTCAATATTCAGTGATCATGGTTGGGGACCTATCTTGGATGAACGAGAGGAAGCATGGGAGCCAGTCTCCTACATTGACATTGTTGCTGAGTTCTATAGAGAACTCGGCAGTGCCAGCGCAGATGATTCTGGGGCCTACAGTATCACTGTCCGAGGAGTACCCGTTGTATTTTCACGAGATGGACTTGCTGAGCATCTCGGTATTCCTAGGCTGCCAGATGCATATCCGAATGTGGTGCCTAGAGAGACTGATCCTTCAGTTGAGGCGGAGACAGCTGAGGATGAGGCATCAGTTTATACTGATGAGGTCGATACCCTTGCTGATCACGAGGTGAGGGATTTGGCTGTCGGTCCAGATGCTCCACCGTATGACGGGACGAAGAGCATCAAACAGGCAGATTTATCTTCTTTCTTTAAGATATTAAATTTGATAATTGCCAATAACATTGACCCTCGGCAGCACAAGACAGAAGTTGGCATTGATCGGACGAAATTTATGATACGGGTCGCTCGTGGCATTCCTATCGACTTGGTGGGGTATATATTCGATAGGATTCGATTAGAATCTCGGTACATTTCGATGGATATACTACCATTCGGAGTCCTGATCACCCGATATCTATTATGTGCTGGTGTTGTGCCAGATGTTGCTGAGCGTAAACGGGAGCCGATGGGACCGATAAACAGCACCACCCTCTCACGCAGCACGGGACACTCGAGACTGCGTTTTCGTGCACATGTTCCAGAACCAGTTGATCCTCACGGAGATGCACAGCCGGGAGATCATGGAGTCTCAGTTGCAGCTGCAGAGACATCTACACGGGCCGAGGCATTAGTCCACAGTGTTACTCGTGAGGAGATGGCTGACATAGTGCGTGCAGCGATCAGCGAGCAGACATTAGCAGTGATCGATGCAGTGCGTATGGAGATCCATTCTGCTGTGTCTGAGCTTCGTACAGAGTTTGCTGCCATGTCTGCGACTCAGGTCACCATCAGTACTCGACTGACACAAATAGAGGAACGTATAGCTGCAGTCGAGGAAGTGTGCAAAGATTTGGGGTCTTAATTACTTTATGATAAATTTTATTTATTTATTTCCTATTTTTTGTATGGACAATATTTTGTGTTTTGTAAATTCAGTATTTAAGTTATATGAAATAGTATTGTTTTATATTTTCTAAACTAATTCTTAATTTAGATTATTCATATTATTTAATTAACCAATTTTTTATAATTACTAGTTAATCTAAATATAATTTGGCAAAAAACTTAAAAAATTAAAACTCTGTCACCGTTCGACCGATGAAAATAACGTTTGAACGGTGAATATGCATCATTCGAACGGTTAATATTAACCGTTCGAACGGTTTATCTATTTCCCTCCAAAATATTTTTGCCTATCGTGCCAATATTACGTTCAAACGGTAAAAATTAAACGTTCGAAGGGTTAATCATTAACGGTCGAACGGTTAACTTATTTGGGACAAAAATTTTCGTCCCTAAGAATACCGTTCGAACGCGTTCGAACGGTTTGACATAACCGTCGTCATTTTGGAACAAAATTCAAATTTCGTTCCAAAATCCCACTTTTTGGGACGATTTCCATTTCGTCCCAAAATAATTTCGTCCAAAAAAATATTTTTTGTTGTAGTGCAAAAATACATACCAAATGGAGATTTTTCTTGGAAAGCACCTATATAGAAGATGTGGAAAAATGTCACAGCAACTTTTACCAAACATTAGACAATTGTTTTTTTTTTTTTTTTTGTTTTAAATAAAAATGAGTTTTGCTACTCAATTATCTTTACATAGATGCACCCTTATTTTTATTGTTATTTTTTAATTTTATTCTTCTTAAACTAATTAATTTCTTTTACTCATAATCCATGCACTATATATTTAGTAAGAGAAAAAAAAATAAAAAAATAAAAAGAATTATGTGTAGTGTGAACATGATGAGTAAATGAAAAAACAATATTAATTAATAATTTTTGGTGGTGTCGAAGCAGTGGCAAAGACTGGAATTCGTCGAAGTCCACAAGTACATGCCATAAAGAAACCAAACCCTTGAGGAGTTCCACATATCCAAAGGGTTCGCCACCAGCAGTAGCTGTGGTAAAGAGTGTGTTGAAGAAAATCTCAACTCTTGTCACATTGCTGGACGTGACTACATTATCTCAATTGAGAAAAGATGGGCACCCCATCCATTTATGGCTTTGGAGGGAAAAGGGGGAACGATTGTAGTCATTGGTGTCTTCTTGGTGTGCCTGATACATGGAATCAACTCTTATATGCAACTCTTATCACTCCAAGAAATTCAAAAAATAATTAGAACTTTTTAACCAATATTATAAACTGTATTAATGGTAATGCCCATATATATTATATTCTCTGTGTTTGATGAAAATCGTGAAGTTCCAATACCATTTCTCTGGTAAATGAAGAAGATAAGTGAAAATAGAATTAAAAAAAATACTTCTATTCAGATGAATGTTATAGATAGTGAGAGGGCCTATTTATTTAAAAATAGACAAAGTGAAATAAGGAAGTACATAAATACAATATGGAAAATGAAAAATTCTACTCATAATCATCCTCCCACAATACATCACACAGATTTTTTTAATTTATATTTTTATCTTTTTCACTTCCTAAATGTGTAATGTATAGATGATGAGTAGATGGAATCAATTAATTTAGAAAGAATAAAACAAAAAAATATAAAAATAAAATAATAATAATAATAACTGTGATGTGTGGAGATCATGATGAGTAACAAAGCTCATGGACAATACTACTCCTACCGAGACGTCCAATCGAGAGTGGGTTTCGACTATTTTTTTTTACTTAATGATTAAGAAAATGTTTTTTATTAATTTTGTATTTTTTTTAAATATTTAAAGGAATTAAAAAAATGTATGAAAAAAATGGAAAAAAAAGTTGCTCGTGTTGGGAGAATTCCTCGTTAGGAATCTCGGTGGCTATAGTGCTATCCATTCAATATCTCCTAATCTAAATAGTATTCCATTGAAAATAATATACATCAACAACAAAATATAATCGGAATGGTTGGTGCCCTTAAGTGGAGGTTTTTTTTTTTTTTTTTTGGTAACATGAGAACAGGATAATCGTGGAAAATTATACAAGCTTTGCATACTTTCTTTGAAAAAAATGGTTAAATATAAAATTTACGTAAAAAAATATTTTTTTAATGATAAATTCTATTTTTTTAAAATAAAATACATATAACTTATATAAGTTAAATCTGTATTTAGCATTACTTCTACCAAATCGAAGGAAGGCGGAGCTATTGAATTGATTAAGGCTGGGCATGTGCAAGAGATGGATCGTATGAATTTCATTCACAACTAACTGGGTTGGGCTCACGACTTGGGCTCAGTGGATTGATCTTCGAACATTTGTTCCTTCAATTTCAAGACATAAAGTCGGGTCTAATTCTTTCCATACGGTTCCACGCGTACGGCATACAAGTGTCCATCAACTGCCACGTGGAGTGATCGCCGTTTCGATTTGATCAGTCTCCCCCAAAAAACGCAGGGAGAGATGGCGGGAAAATGAGTGCCCTTAAATGATTTGGCATCACAAAATCAGCACCCAGATTATATTTTCTCCGGACAGGAGTGAAAGAAGTATGGCACAACACGAAACCCTAGGAATACTGGAAGAGATCGAATCCCTCGTCTCCGATCAACTTCAAGTGGTAACAAAACCCTCTCTTGCTATCGATTCAATGTAATCTTAGCCCAGCCTATCAATTTCACGCTTCGAATTTCCGATATCTTTCTTCAATTACCCTAGTGTTTGTTAATCCTTATTTTTAGCACTGCCTAATTCTTTTTGAGAGAGTGTTGAGTTCACCAGTTTTAGAAAGACAAGAAGGGCGAAAAGATTACCTGAATTAGGGTTAGGGAGGAACGCGGACTCGGAGCTATATGGAAACCTGAATTTTAGGTGTTTTGTAAATTCGCATTTACAAACGAAAAATAAAAGAGGTTGATGGTCCACCTTGAGCTTAGCTTAATCCCAACTCCCAAGTTCGTTAGTATCTCAGGCCGTGCTATAAGTTCTGGCCTCAGATTAACGGGACTAATAAGCATTGGTTATATGGTGATCAGAACTGAGACTTCTATGCCTCCCAACAACATTTACCTCAAAATTAATGTAACAGAGACCATCATTTTCTGCTTTCTCATCCTTATTCTACTGGTCTTCTTATTACTTGCAACTTCACGTGACCATATCCTTGTTGTAGTATACTTTAGGAAGTTGCCATCAGCAGCCTGTTGGCTGAAGAATTTGTCTGAGTTTGTTATAGGATACGCTATGGTAACTGTTTTACTATATGAAATTCTTTTTCAGGTTTCCTACAAGTGGCTGAGTCGCAATTATTTAGTTTCATCAAATTCTGCGAAGAGGTAAGAACTGACCTCACCAAATATCCGTTTATGGACTTTCTGCTAGAGCTTGCATAGTTTTTTTATTAGTTGATTGCTTGTATACGTAGGTTGCTTCAGGAGTTTGTTGAAAAACATAAAAGTGGGTTGGAAGCAGTGTATACTTTGTCTGGCTGGTTGAAGAAAGATCCTTCAAATTACCATATAAGGCTTGTTTCTGGCCCTAAACTTGCAGGTGAGATTTTATTCAATGTTTCTTGCAACGAAATATTGTAATGCCCTGTGTAGAATAGAGATTGGAGGGGGCAGGGAGTTAATAATGTTTCTTTCAACGAAATATTGTAATGCACTGTGTAGGATAGAGATTGGAGGGGGCAGGGAGTTAATAATTTTCCAAGAAAGGAAAATGTGACTCAAAAGCCTTTCTTACTAATTACATAAACTGGTAAACTAATCTCTTTTCCCCTTTTTTTTGCTTTATTTAAAAGCGTTTTTTCTGTGAATCTGTGGACTTGATTTTTTTCTCGCTGTTTCAACTCACGTCTCCCCCCTTTTAAAACACTTTTGAGATTTAATCCAAAAGAACATTTTAAGCACCCTTGCAGTGAGTAAAAATATAGAAATTATTTATCTGATTTATTATGAAATAAGGGTGTGTTGGCAACTTAAAGAAAGAGACACTAATGTGGGATCCGTTTCTTCTGATTTTATGCAGAAGCCAAACAAGATTTTGATGGAAATTGCTCAATTCAGGTTTATAGTGTGCAAGCTTGCATTCCAAAAGATCCAGCTGCACTTTGGAATGCTGAATTTGTACAAGCTGAAGAGCTTTTTAAGCAGCACTTCTCGACTGGCAATTGCTTGAGAGATAACAGGTTAGTGTATGTTTATGATTTAAGCTAAGTCCATGCACCTTTGTTTGCCATTTTATGGTGCCATTGGCCTTTCTAGTTTTATCTAGCCTGTTTTGCCACTATTTCAGATTATATAGTTGCCATAGCTATTAAACCTCTAGGCAGGTTGGCAGAATTCTTCCATTCCCTCTTTACACAGAGAGACTGCTGAAAGCATCCTTGTACATGGTGCACCAAATTGTAATTTTGACTAAATATGCAATGAAGACCAGCCCCAAACCGTCAGAGCAAAGGCAATCACACATGATAAGTCATAATCAGGATTCTCTTTTGCTTTTATTACTGTATACATACTTCATGAGTTGTTTTGGCCTTGTTAATTTGAGCATTTATGTTCAAACAAATTGAAAGAAAGAGTTGATAAAAAGCAATATTGGTCAATTCTTTTTGGTGAGTACTAATCGTAGTCTTTTTATTTACATGGATGCATACATGAGTTAAATGTTTAATAGTTCTTTCTTGATGCTTACTGCAATGCTTCTTCAGGTTCTGTGGGATCTTTAATTCATTTGTCAAGTGGAATGTGGACGGGATTCCTGTTAGCAATGCAAATCAACTGCCCAAAACCATTGGAGGCCCAGGGCAATGCAAAAGTGGTATTGCGTATGAAAATACAGTGGCTCCACGATCTGAGCAAAATAAAGTACAGCAATCTAGCAAAAAAGTTGGTCTGCAGTCTCCCAGTGTTGTAAAAGATGTCAAAAGTGAAAGCAAGAGCACTGGTGTTCATGGTCAGGATACCAAGCTTCCTGCAGATAAAGAGAAAGTCCCTCCCTTGCCTGCTGGAAAAAAGAATGTCCAGAATGGGAAAAACCCTTCTGGTGCTGGAGGTTCATTGGCAAATTTTTGGGGTCGGGCATCTGCAAAGTCAAAGCCTTGTGGCCTTGCAGAAGATAATAGTGTTATTCCAGTTATTCCAAATCCAACTGGTTTGTTTCCTTTTAATTATCCTACGCTGTTACAATTTGATATTTGTTTTATAAGTAGGAAAATTTATTGATTCTCATAATTAGGCAAAACCCAAGTACACGGGTGGTATACAAGAGAAAAATACTTAATTATAGCCTATGAGCAAGAAAAAGAAGCCCAAAGTAACAATTTGATTTTTTATTTGACAATAACGGAGAAATTAGTCATGATGGATCTTTTCTTGGTTAAAATTTATAACACAAACTTCTGTTCTACAACCATATTTTCTTAGCTCGGTCTATTAATTATTGGTTCTTGTTTTGTTTAGTCACTAGTGCTGAGGCTCAAATATGTGCTGATGAAGCTGTAGAGGTTGTCAGCAGTGATGATGATGGCCAAGATGTCAATTTTAAGAGAGCCTCCAATGCCGAAGGAATTAGAAAAAGGAGGGTTGTATTTGATTTCTCAGATGAAGATGAAGAAAATGATGATGCAGTCAATTTAGCATCACCAGATATTCCAAAAGTTCAATCATCTCTAGACCAGAAACAAAGTACCAAAATTTTGGCTTCAGAGAAATCCAATTTGAACTTTGACAAGGAAATAGAAGATAAACCAATGGTCAAGGAAGGGATAGCTGCCAACAAGGAATCTAACCAACCACTGAAAGAGGACTCTCTAGTTATCAGCAAGGCCACAAAAGCTGGGACTTCCTCCAAAGAGAGAGTACAAAGTGGTATTCCGGAAAGGGATATGAACATGAAGGATACACCAACACTTGCCGTTCCAAATTCCCCTAAAAGGAGAAAAGTGTTGAAGACACAGATTGATGAACGAGGAAGAGAAGGTATACAGATGATTAGATCCTCAGTTTTGAAGGAGACCTGTGTATATTATTTAATGTTGCATGGTAGTAATTATTTTACCTTTGGAAATTCACTAGCCAAACCTAATCCTAATCAGCTTAATAAATTCCAGATACCTTTTATGCTATAACTGCTATCTGAAGTAAGTAAATTCGTGTGTGTGTTCCCACTAGGTAATCCATACTGGTAAAGCACTCCCATTCAATTTGGCTCGCACTAGAGAGCCTTTTTTTTTTTTGTTTTTAAATGATCGTTCCATGTTGAAGATTAGTTTTTCACTTTTAATAAGTTAATTGAAGCTTGTTCTGTTAGGTTTGCTAATCCTGTATTTCTGATAAGCCTTTTTTTTTTTTTAAATTTTCATCTGAGAGAGGAGATTAAAAAAAAAAAGGATTGTCTTCTGCATTCACTTCTATTAATGCCCTGTTAAACCAGAAGGCATCTTCACCCAATTCGGTTAGTCATAGTTTATCTTTTACACCTTTTATTGCTATAATTATAATAATATCTGCATTTTCTTGCTCCAGTAACTGAAGTAATCTGGGAGGGTGAAGAGACAGAAGCAAAGAAATCTAACAGTAGCACAACAAAGAAAACTGACAACTCTACATTCGACAATACTATTAGCAGGTTAACTATATGCTTCATCTCTGCCAGTTATGTTTCGCTAGAAGAAATACCATTCCTCAGAACTGCAACTTTATTTCTTGCAGTGTTTTTTATTTTTAAATTTGTGGCTAGGAAATTTTTAAGGTACAACCACCCTAGTAGTCGGGGGGTTTTTAACAACCATCCTTGGACCCCATGGTTCTAAAGGATCAGGGCTAGTGCCATTCAGCCATTGGCCCCAGAACTGCTAGTTGTTTGTATGGTTTTATATCCATAAATGTCATATGCCCAAACATTTGGCTCAATTTGTTTCAGTTCCGCAGCCTTTGGGCAATTGTATTGATAATGTGTGAGTACAAGTAATTGAGGCATTGGGGTGTCAAATACCACCCTAAGGTTGATTGTCTATCACAGACAAATTATTATGGTTGTGAGTGCTAGATTCTTCATTAAGATACTATTCTGTAGCTGAAAGATAGCTCTCTATGTCTATCTATGGCTGGGCTCTGAATATTGGGTTTATGAATTATGATTTAGGCTTCCTGCAACGAAAAAGTCACCAGCAATGGGAAATGCTGCCCCATCCAATCCAGCAGGCAAAGCGGGAAACAGGAAAGCAGGGAACTTGAAAGATCCTAAGCAAGGCAACATTCTTTCGTTCTTCAAGAGGGTGTGAGACGTACAAAAAAAACTTGAGCGAAGTACCACTGTGAATACAGAAATGTTTAATTGATGGTTCTTCATATGCGAGTCTTGATGTAACTATACGGTTTCGTTCAGTTGGAGGATTTTAAAGAGATTGGGTTGGGGGGGGGGGGGGGGGGGGGGGTGGGGAAGATGTTGCTATATTACCTCAATCTTTGCTTTGAGGGGGAATCCATGTATTTGCTAGATGAGTCTAGGATTATGTTTGATGGGTCTAATCTACACTTCAAATTAAGAAAAACTAAAAGAAGATGGCATCATGGTTTTCCTTGATATTTGGCTCTGGGAATGGCATCATTGGTGGTCGATCTCTTAGCTATGTGAATCAACGAATTTAGCATGACTTGATGATTTGAGTACTGGGAAGATATCTTTCTACCACAGTCGGCATTTTGCGCAGTTCTATACATTTTGTGCAGTTCTACACGAATCGTTCTTTAGAATGACGAGAACATATCAATCTAACATCCGACGAGTGGGATAAATGGATTACTAGTTCTTCCATAGTTTGCAGTTATGCTGATTAGTTGGAACCTGATTGACTGGGTATTGCTTTTTCTAATCAAGATTATATTTACTAGCCAGCATGATTGTTCTTACCCAGAGAATGGTTCCAAATTGTGGATGGGGTAAAGCGATCAATACAACCACACATTGACCCAAAGAATTCTCATTCACAAGAACGACGCGAAAACCCGTAGTTTGGGGATAAAATCCAAATGGATGTTGCATTCTCACTCAATTACCCGCAGAAACTGAGAGCTAGCTAAGAGTCCAAAGCGAATATGCAAATAGAAATTCATAAAAGTTTACTTTGTGAAAGAGGATGACGGAATAATATACATGATTTACACTCAATCTCCGCACAAATGGTGCAGTATATCGTCACCGTTATTAACCGTCTTGGATCAAGTTGGTCGGCTCACTCAACACATATTTTGGCAGTTCATATTTTGCACCTGCAATAGGTTTGGCAAGGCAACGATAGAAAAGCTTCAGAAAAAAGAGAATCGAAGGATAAAATGAACATTAACATGACTAAAACATCATAGAATTTGCTTTTCAGCGTGTAAGTCAGGACGTATCACATCAGAAAAAGGAACCGATCATTCTGCCCAAAGTTACTATTTGGTAGGGGTAGTAAATCGCGTAAACGAGTTGCGTATATTATATGATATGAGTCAACCCAAACACAACTTGTTAAGTTTAATGGATCAGATTTCTAAATCCTAACACAAACCATTTATGTAAATAGGTTGAATTGACTCAAATAATTTATTTGACCTAATTAACATAATTTCACATAAAAGTTAAAATCACAATACCTCCTAAAAATATAAAACTAACTACATGAGTTCAAAATTACAATCCAAAACAATAAAAATACCAAAATTACAATCCAAAGAAAGTGTAGGAGGCAGTTGTGACTGATGAGAACTAACTCAACTGAGAATTGAGAGAGTGAGGGTTAGGAAATACAAGATAGGGTTAGGGATTTTTTTTTTTTTGAAAAAGTTAAAAAGGCTATAATTGTAATTTTAAGTAAAAGATTTAACGGGATTTAAACGGGTCACTAACTGGTTAAGTGGATTGACCTGATAGTGACCCGTTAATGAATTGTGTCTCAACGGGCCAATCCATTTGACCCAAACCTGTTAATTTTGTATCGTATTCGTGTTGAGTTAAAGTTTGTGTTACATATTATCACTCCTACTATTTGATCCAAGGGTTTTTTTTTTTTTTTGGCTGTTGTAAAAAACTTTATTTTCCCCATAGGCCCAAGCGGATATCTATGAGGGTGAAGTAATTATAAGAAAGGGAAGCAACAAGGACTAAGTACCTCTTTCATCATAGCAAATTGTCAGATCAGCACTTTGAACTATGACCCCTGCACTTTCCACGATCGCTTGCGCAAGGGTTAAGTCAGCTTCAGCAGCAGCTCGAAGTGCATCCCAAATCTCTAGTGCCCAGGAAAATGAAGATTAAATTTCCGTTGTGCATGTGAAACATTAGAAGCATGTCTAAGTAAGATATTTATGATCCCGTACAAGGTCGGCAGAAAATCATAGGGAACTTGACAAAAGACTAGATTACTATTCTTTAACTCCCACAGTTATATAATGTCAAAGAAAAATAACCATAGTTTGGAGAACTTGAAACATCATAATCTTCTCATAAATATGCTTGTAATCGATAGCCAAAAGATAAAGGACTTACGATAAACAATAAGTTGGAAAGATATTTTCTTATCAATCCAAACAACCATGTTATTGTGTAGTGTAATTAAGTAAAAAAGATTGATTGCTGTTGATGTGAAGTGCCAATTGCTACATGAATATTGGAGAATTATCCCATAAGTTTTCTGTGAGGCTTGTATCAAATTCTGAAGTTCATGACTGCAACTTCTTGTCCCGTCAAGAATATGGATATGGTTATAACCTCTAAAAAAAAAAAAAATCTCATCATAACAAATCCTGTAGTGTTTGGAGCCATCTTTTTCGTCATCCATATAGTTGGGTGTTTGCCATCATATACTTCTAGTGTGTTTGGGTTGTGCCCCTTTGCACTTTGAGTAAAGTTTACCATACTTATTAAAAAAAAAAAAAAAAAAAAAAAGCATTTGGAGTCGGCTATAAAAGCATCTGATGCCACTTCTCTACACAAGTTGGTGCTGCTATCAGTGTATATGCCATCATGCCCTTTAACCCACAGGCAATTTGACCTCTTCCATAACCTTGTAATGGCTTCACTAACAAATTAATAGGGGTGTTCATAGTAAAGCCCAGGAGATAATATGTCAAGCAAAATCCAATGATGGAAAATTCAACAAATACTTGAGGCTTTTCTCCATGGCTTTGCAACAAAGATAATAAGCTATGTTAATAATCTTTTACAAGCTATGATAATACATATAGATAAATATATGAAAGTAATCTAAACATGAAAAAGGTTAATTGTATATTGAACAAGACGTTATCCATCTTAGACTTCTTCATTCTGATTTCTCAACTCTGTTATACTAGGCAAGCTAACCTTAGATAATTGCAAAAGCTTTCCAACAAAATCTTTATATAATCTGAAGCAACACTACCTTTCCGGCCACCATAGTGAGGAGCGGTGTCCCAAAACTCATCTCTCAACTGCATGAGCTGAGTCTTTGTTATTGGCTGTGGATGCTTCCAAGGTTTTGGCTTCCTGATCTTTTTCACAGTCCCTGTTTACATTAGAATATCAGACAGCATCACGATTCACATTTAAATATGAACATTTGAATCAAGATTGTCAATCTGATAGTGCCCATCATTAGCACACATGGTTGAAACTAGCTAAAAATAAAAAAAGAAAAACTTGGAGCGCTTCAATAAACTGGGATTTTTAAATAAGTGATGGTTATTTACTAGGCCAACTGGACTTGCTGCATGTGTCTCAATGGAGAACAACAAATTCAAGAAAAAATTATGGACACAAAAATGTTCACCAGCTCCTTTACAAAAAAGCAATGCTAGCTTATGTACCTTTAGTAAAAATGACACAGCCACCTTCATGCAGGCACCAGCACTTCCAAAAACTTTGAAAAAAGCTGTAATCATATGATCTTGTGATATGGGATTGAAGGACATACGTTGTAAGTAAATGAAATCCAATTATTCAGGACATTAGAATTATGCACACAAAATTTTAGGCTTGACGTTTTGTGAATAAGGTTAAAGTCCTTCAGTAATCTAATTGGTGTTGGTAAATAGGGGGTTGAAGTTCATATCTTCTTCTTCTTCCTCTTTTTTTTTTTTTTTTGGCTATTATGGGTTCTAAGGCATAGTTAACAGGCAGGACCGCTTGTTGAAGAGGTGCGCGTTGCCAGGAGGTTTTAGAACAGTTTAAAAAACTAAAAAGTTAGTGCAGTTAGTTGCTAATCTTTTAACTCACTGGAAAATTTGTAGAATTCAGGACGTTACTTCAAAATTTGACTTAGGAAATTTTAGTTCCAGAAACTCAATTCTCAACCCGATGATTTGGATTCACAATCAGCCACTCAATGTACAAGCAAAGAAGTAGCGAAAAACGCAGAGAATGTAGAGAGACAGAGTTCTCAGGCAATAAATAAGCATAGATATGAATGAACATTAAATTAAAATCAATTGAAAAAAGAATGAGGAAACAAAGTAATGCACGGATTGCTCGCTGAGAAACAACAAAAGACTTTCAAAACTGATATTCTGTAAATCTTAAATTCTCGCTGGATTTTGACATAGCTTCCAGCCTATTATTCGTTCATTTATTATGACTTGCAAACGGATTTTACATCAACTCCTGCTCTAAATTTTTTCCCCGCAGGTTTTCTAGGCAACCGAACGGAAGGTAAAACTCTTCGAAACAAACAAATCAGAGAGAGAGAGATGATAGAGTAACCTCACCTTCGCCTTTGGTCTGCGAAGATCCAACGCATCCCATTCCGCTACTGATTCCCACAAGAAATCGCTACTGCTTCGAGAAAGAGCAAGAGAGAGATATTGAAGGGAGAGCTCAGAGAAGCATAAGAAGCTTCATTGAGACGCAAAAGTCAAAAGGGAAGCGGAGAAGCTCGTGCTGTTGATGTAGAGTTTCGTTTTATCAGTTAATGTTTGCTTAATAATAAACATGGTTGTGGTGGTTGGCTGTCTATGTTCATGTTGGTGGAGTTGGCAATTATTTCTTTCTTTCTGTTTTTCGAGTTACATCTTGGAAATTATGTTACAGCCATCAAATAATTACATAAAATTAATTTTATAAATTAATGTAATTTTACGAAATTAGTTAGATTTATTATAGAATAAAAATAATATTATAATTTGACGAACCATTAAAATCACATTAATTCGTAATATTTAAAAGATAATGAATTACATCTGTTACAAATATAACTAATTTCATTTTGCGCGAAAAAGAAAATTTTACAAAGTATAATAATTAGAAGAGATTCCATCTATATTCAAGGGTCTTAAAAGTTTCGTTCATTACATGCACAATTTCATGACACACAGATGCTGCATTTGGATTGAAGGCAGTTCATATGGGCATAATTACTTTCATGGATGGAGGAGATGCGAGATATTTGCATTGAAAGGTATGCTATATTGCATAATGTAATTTTCATGGATGAACTTAGAGCATGTTTGGCTAATGAGACTGAACAAGATGAAAATTTTGTGAATAATAGTAAAATAGTTTGAGTTAAAATATTTTATTAAGTTTTGAAAAATAAGAGGAAAAAAAAGTTTTATAAAATTATTGTTTTAATATAATTTTTATTTTGAATTTTGAAAAAATTGTATTATTTTTTGTATTTTGTTTAGGAGTATGAGAAAATTGTAACGATTAAATGAAAAAGTTAAATATTTGAAATTAAAAAATATTTTGTATTTAAGTAATGCTTAGAAATAAAATTATGAAAAGTTTTGAGATGAGATGAGTTAATTTCCCAAACAACCCCAGTGCAATTAGGTGTTAAAAAAATGTGCAGAAAGCACCACCCTTGATTAATAGGCTCTACATCTTACTGGTAATCCACCATCAAAACAAGTTTATTGCTCAAGATACTAGCATATTTTGAAGAACATCAACTGAACTGGTTCCGGTACTAATACTTAGTTTTTTCACAACACAATCTTTTGCAGTGGGGAATAAAAATAGAGAGCACACACATGTTAACCTTTCCAGGCTCTCTACTTCTTCTAGGCTTCTATCAGAGAGGCAATTACCTATTTGATTCCGATACAGAATAGTCATGTAATCCTGGTCCAAACATGTGTGGTAGCACCCTGCCAAATATTTTCTCTGAACTCAACCTCATTTGCAATTGATCTCTAAAACACATATCCTCGGTTACAGTATCGATTGAATTACAGATTCGATCAGAAAGAAACATGTTGCTCCATATAGAAGGGGCAGGAAACTAAGCTAACTTTGAACGGACGGCAAAGTACAGGTTTGATTAATATCGGAAGGATTCATCTGAACCATACTTGCTCCTGATATTATAATGGTCAAACTTCTGATTATCATAATGCACTGCCTTCATCTCGGAGGGCCTTGGCTCTGACCCCACTGCTTCATAAACCATTTCTCCACTTTTATCTCGTTGTCGATGCCTTGTTCTTTCTTTCTGGCTCTTAGACTTGCTATAAGGAGGAACCTCACCCGGTCCATAGAATTCTGCATACTCTTGTCGTTTTGAAGACCGGTGCTTACTTGACAATGAGGGATCCTTAAAACTGTTTGATTTGATCTTTGGGGGCTTCATTTCGGAGTACTTGTCACTTCTATTAGGAGTATGGGCCTGCCGATTTTCAGAAAGAGGAGTAGCAGTAGTCTGCCTCTGAACCAATGTGGGTTCAACTTCATCTTCAGGCATCCGGAGAGAGTCTTTCAAGGGAGTAGGGCCATTTCTAGGGCCATCTGGTCTGAAACGAGAGGGTATAAAGTAAAGGGGTATACCGGCCAATGCTTCGACTGCAAGCTTGGACAGATCAAGGATGAGCCGTCCAAAAGATGGCCATCCAGGTTCTTCTTTTATGCTCTCCACAATGGGAGTGGGTTTTCCTTTGTTTGAATGATCCTTAAATTCACTGTCTGAAGGTTGCTGCAGCATCAGAAATACATTAGGTTAAGCCAACGAGCAAGTAGGCATAAGTGAGTATCTAATTTTTAACAGAAAAATATTGGTCTTGGAGCTTCCAAGCCAACACAGAAAAAATCAAGACTGTTAAGACAACAGAAATAGAATTGAAGAAGTGAAGAATCTTAAGTGGTCTCTGTTAATCTACTAGCACACGAAAGAGAGAATCGGAGAGCCATTGTAAATCAAAACTAATAAACTTATAAAATAGTCATCTTACAATGTCTTCGTAGGAAGTTCTCTTAAAACTACTTTTTGACAAGCACCTTAAATTTTAAGAGAGTGAAGTTCACTTTAAATTATTGAGGAATTCAATGATATGTTTTGATCAGTGTTTTTAAAATCGTACCGTACCGGCCGGTACGGCCGGTATATTCCGTACCGGCCACCGGACCGGTACAGAAATTCAATAATTTCGTACCGGTTCAAATACCGGCGGTACCGGCCGTACCGGCCGAGATTTCGGCCTGTACCGGCCCGTACCGGCCGGTATTTCGGTTTCGTTTTTTTTTTTTTTTTTTTTTTCATTTTTTCAAACTACAAATTTATTTTTTTACCCCCAATTTAGACTAAACTATTTATAATTTATATAGATATATGTATTTATGTATAATTTATTTATATATAAATTATTATTTTGAAATATAATTAATATATATATATTTATATATATAATTTATTTATATATCGACTATCCCGAAACGGTACACTTTCGTGTACCGGTACCGAAATATTTCGTTCCAGTACCTTGATCGGTACGGCATCCGGTACGGTATTCAAAACATTGGTTTTGATTAGTCTGAAGGCATAAAAAAATTGATTGTAAGAGATTTACCATCCTTGACAAGAAAGAAGATCCAAAACCTTGCTGAAGCATACATGTAGCATATCCTACCAAGACAGCTCCAACAACCATAAGCACATCTGCCAAAGATCCAAAATAACTTAGTCACTATGTGGCAAGCAGCCAAAGCCTCAATTATGATGAAGAAGGAATGTGTACAATATTTAATCAAAATACGTTGTATCCCTCGAAGAAACACAATGAGGGGCTTGCATCTTGACCAAACATAGAAAGCAGAATGTAGGACAATGTGATATAACGTCGATGCTTCTAAAAAAGCCCCTTATTTGTACTTATACATGCATCTAGTTGAGTCGTACAGAGTTCAAATATTGGTTCATGTTCAGAAGTCCAAAATCCAGGTACAAAATACCTTCTGCACTTTTTTAAGACGGTTATTTACTTACCAAAACAATTATTCAGCAACAAAATACATGAAGATTAACCAAGTTTTTGAATTTAACGGTATGAACATGTCACTTGTGGTTTTATTCCTGAAGCCACCAGGGAAAAGCAGTTACAACCAGCATGAAAGAAGGGCTTCCTACAGCTGAGTAAGCACAACCACATGATGCCCCCTAGGATAAATGCACGATTAGGGATCCAAACCTGTAGCAGAAATTGAACTGTACTGATAATCGCAATCTTCCTGATTGAGAGAGATCTGCCGAAGAGCAGCATTTCCTCTATCAATGACTAACAAGGAGCAGGTAGGCTGAACATATACCACATCAAAATCATTTGAGAATTTGGCATCCTCGCTTGGGCCATCTCTATACCCTGCAACATTTGATTTCCCTCCAGCAATGGTTGTCACACCTGCAAAGAATTTTCAACCTCAGCAATGGCTTTTTAATATAGCACCCACTATTCCTCAAGAATAATTTGTGATCAACGTTTTCAGCTTTAGAAATGATAAAAATATCCCGATACAATAAAAAACTTAACATTCTTTTCCGCTACATAGTTGTATCACTTTATATTCTTTGTTTTTTTTTTATAAGTTATATTCTTTGTTTTTTAATGACAAGGAAATGCAGAGACCATTCAAATGCAACATGTCTTTTTACCAAGTAAACCCCAGACTCATGTAACATGCTCCGATCAGTTTATATTCTACTTCACCGCTAACCCATAAAATCTAAATCTTGGAATCTGTCAAAGTTCCATCAAACACCAACATGCACATTTATAACCTAGCCCCTAGATGTAATTATCAGATTAACATGAATTGAAGATACCAGCATCCCCAATCTTCCTGATGGCGAGGTTCAAGGTATCGGCAACATACACGTTGCCTTTATCATCCATGGTTATGCCTTTGGGATGATTAAAACGAGCATCACTGGGTTTTCCATCCACATGCCCTGTATGACCCTGAAAAGACCCAGCAACCAACCTTCCCCTACTATCTGCAACAATAAAAGGTTCAGGGAAGAATAAATAAGTAAGGATCGTAAAAGTCAGAATATGAAGATTAGATCATGGCAATCAGCCTGTAACATTTTTGTTTATTTTTTTGTTTTGTTTTTATGATGAGTAGCAATCAGCCTGTAACATTAAGACCAATGCACACACACTGCTCCACAAATAAAATCGCACCATCTTGAACACGATAGTTATTGCCATAAGCAAACAGGCTTACATAATTAATTTAAACTTGAAACGGACAAATTTCAAAAGTAAGTTTTTTTTTTTTTGATAAGTAATAAGAAGATTTTATTCATACGAATGAAATAGGCATAATCATACATTGAGTTATTGAAGTTCTAGAAAGCAAGAGGACAAGAATAATCATACATTGAGACAATGGCGGAGTGATCCTAACAATGTTGCTATTAACTTCATCAACAGCAAAAAGTTCGCCATCCTCAGAGACACGAATTCTGTAAGGAACCACTCCAATCTCATTTCCTTCCACGACAGTCTCGACCAAGTACCCATTCTCAAATTGAAGAGCATTCCCATCTGCATACCAAGTATCACAGGATGTATGCCGAATGTGATTAATGATATATATACATACACATAAAAATTAACAAATAAATAACAAGTGCATAAACACTAGCAAGTAAATCAAAATATTTCCAATAATAAGTTACAAAACATATTTAAATAACCTGATTGGGCTATTTTGGAGGATGCCCTGGTCCATTTGAGAATAGATGACAAGTGTTTGATCAATGGCCCTGGGTACAGAGATTATTCAGAGCAAGACACAAGTGAAGTAACAGAGAGAAAATTCATCAAAAAATAATAGTGAAATAAGAAAATGGAAAAACAAAATAAGCCTACCCACGAAGCAAACAGATCATTAACCCGAATTGTTTGAGAGAGAGAGTATTGAGACCATGATTACCTGCAGGAGCAGCATGAGCTTGAAATTGGAGTGCACAAGCAACAACGAGTGCTATGATGAAAACGAAAAAGAGATGGGAATTTCTCATGGGTCTCACAAAAAATAAAATAAAAATAAATCCAAGGCTTAAAAGATAGGAGAGAGATCAGTAGGTTAAGACTTTTCATCCGGGCCGGATCAAAACCCGAATAATCGGGTTCTAGATACGGGTTCCGAACCGGATAAAATTCAGACCGAAACCCGCGTTACCCTAACCGGGCCGGTTACGGGTATTATAACTGGGTACAGGATTTTAACCCCGGTACCCGGTTTTTATAGAAAATGACCGATACGGGATGCCTACCGTTGGCTTACTTGATGTCTATCTCAGATTCTCTCATATCTCTTTGCTCTCCTCTTTCTCTCACTCGAGCGGCCGAAACCCTAGCCTTCTCCTTCAAGTTTTGCAGCCGTCTCTCTCTCGCCGTCGCCGCTGGCCGGACTTGCGATCAGTAAGTCTCCATTATTTAATACTAGTAAATGATCTGGCTAATGTCAAACATCATACAGGTCGTTTAGAAGGTAACAGTAACAAATACTACTATCTGTCGAGCATACGGTCTTCTCCTATCCACGTAACGTCCATTCACACGTGTCAATTCTTAATTCGCTTGCCTCCGTGGCCTCCAAGCCACGTTTGCCCATCGTACACCCCGCATTACCTTTAGGCCCGGCCCCCCAAAACCCTTCTCTTCCCTTTTAAGCTCCTCCAGAATTCCAGATCCAGTTCTTCTCCGACCAAACTATCGGATTGATTTAGAGGCAACCACCGGATTTCGGTCTCTTGAATTTTAATTTTTCTTACGGATCTTGGGTTAGTTTCTCAACCTCTAAATGTCTCTCCCCCTCTCTTTAATTTAATTCCAGATGTAAAGATCTGTTCGATTTCCGAATGTATTCGTATATGTAATTATATATGTTGGTGGTCATGTGTATGCCCGTGTATATGGGTACATGCTAACACGCATCAGAATTTTCCGTATGCATTTGTGTTTCTTCTAGGTGATAGTTTCTGAATTATCAAATTTCTTCAGCTAATCACGTGTTCGCGTGCATGTGTTGGTGCTTAGTGTATCGCTGTCACAAATTTTATTGTGGCTGATTTGCTTGTAAATTTTATTAGGTTAGTTCGGTTGTCTTTAAAACGATTTTTATTTGGATTTTTTGGAACTTTTTCTTGAATATTTGAATGTTTGGTTTCAAGTTGTTTTTGCCTTTATACGTGGCTATGATAAATTGACAGGTTTGTGATGCCATGTTTAATGGTTGATTTTTTTTTAATAAATATCTCTGTTCATCTATTTGCCCTCAGTTGACGAAGGGCTCAAGAATTTTTGAAGGCCTGGAAAAGAAGTTTCACATTTGCTGAAAATGAGACCAGTTTTTAAAAGTTATATGAGGAAATTTTTGAGGTGTTGGTGCATTGCCAAAAACATATATCACAGCTTGCTTTTATGAAGTTTATACAATCTGAAACCAGTTCTTTATTTTTATCCACTTAACAGCTAGGAGATAGAAATTGTATTTCTTATTGCATCATGGGGTGTTCAGCACTCTGGTTGTCATTGCAATAATCTGGGTGTATTCTTTATCGAGGTCAACAAACTGGTGTTCTTCAAAATATGAGGATAATACATTGAAATCTGATTCAGGGTTTTTACAACCCTGGTTGAAACTTGAAAGTCTCACTTTTTTAGAAAGTATGTGTGACACGCATTTTAGATTACCAGAAAACTGGGTTCATATTTTTGTTCGAGAACAAATTTTTTCGTTTCCAAAAGTCAAACTGATGTATTTATCGTTCATTCTGTTATGTTCTATTACCTCTAGGAAGCACTCATCATTTTAGGCTTTCTTTTTCTTGCTATGCAGCTGTTCTCATTTCAACCACAGCACATGTTCTATACTAACAATGATGATATTTTTTGTGTTCTCCTGCTATTTATCTACAAATTAATGGTCTGGATGGCAGTTTTCATTTTAATCAAGGAATTTTTTCTATATGGAGGACATTTATTGCTTGTTTTTATCTTCCACATTAAACTCGTTTTACTCCTTGAATGACTGCAGGTTAGATTGACTTAGTTCGGAAGAAGTAAGATGGGGGGAGGATTTAGAGTTCTCCATTTGGTCAGACCATTTCTTTCATTCCTGCCTGAAGTTCAGAGCGCTGATAGGAAAATCCCATTTAGAGAGAAGGTCATCTATACCGTGATCTCTCTATTCATTTTCTTGGTTTGCAGTCAGCTTCCTCTCTATGGCATACACTCCACAACAGGCGCAGATCCATTTTATTGGATGCGAGTTATTCTTGCTTCAAACCGTGGGACTGTTATGGAACTTGGAATCACCCCGATTGTGACTTCTGGACTGGTGATGCAACTCCTTGCTGGGTCAAAGATCATTGAAGTGGACAACAATGTACGTGAAGATCGTGCCCTCCTGTAAGTATCTTTCTACAACTATTCGTATATAATGTGTTTGTGTTTCACTTCTTTTAGCAGACATCCAAATTATTATGATTTTTTAGGCTAGGTTTACTTTGACCGGTGACTTTTATGTAACTTTTTTTTTAATGAGCTTGTTTCCTAGATGTTGTGTGTGTGGATTATTAAAGATGTTTTTCCCTTCACAATGCTCCCTCCAAAGCACTAAATGGCCTTTATTTTTCAATGACTGCAACTGGATTGTCAACTTGTGGTCTATGTTTGACATGATTTTTTCCCCTTTTCTTCCCAGAAATGGTGCGCAGAAGTTACTTGGCATCCTGATTGCTGTGGGTGAGGCGGTTGCATACGTTCTCTCAGGAATGTATGGCAGTGTTGGCCAACTTGGAGTTGGAAATGCAATTCTTATTATCATTCAGCTCTGCTTTGCTGGTATCATTGTGATATGTTTGGATGAACTTCTTCAGAAAGGATATGGTCTAGGCTCTGGAATTTCACTTTTCATAGCTACCAATATCTGGTGAGTATTTAATTTCTTTGTTCTGGATATATAACTCATAAACTTTCAGGACTAAGCACTAAAATTTATGTTTCCCTTATGGTTAAGAATAACTTTAGAGCTTGGTATCTTTTGGGGAATTCATTTACTTGCTTCGTTGAGATGTGTATGATGAATCTGAATATTTGAAGATTTATATGATTCTTTTTCAGTGAAAACATTATCTGGAAAGCATTTAGCCCCACCACTATTAACAGTGGGCGGGGAGCTGAATTTGAGGGTGCTGTTATTGCTCTATTCCATCTGCTTATAACTCGAACGGACAAGGTTCGTGCTCTCCGGGAGGCCTTTTACCGGCAGAATCTACCAAATGTGACAAACTTGCTTGCTACAGTATTGGTCTTCCTAATTGTAATCTATTTCCAAGGTTTCCGTGTGGTTTTGCCTGTGAGGTCAAAGAATGCCAGAGGACAACAAGGTTCTTATCCAATCAAGCTGTTCTATACCTCCAACATGCCCATCATTCTACACTCTGCCCTTGTGTCCAATCTTTACTTCATCTCTCAAGTATGGGTTTTTTATGTTTGTATCCACAACTTGGATTTGACCTTCTGTGTCACTGTTTAACCAAAAAAAATGTGTGTTTTGTCTAAACAGCTGCTTTACCGGAGATACAGTGGAAATTTTCTGGTGAATCTTTTGGGTAAATGGAAGGAATCCGAATACTCAAGTGGCCAGTCTATACCTGTTGGTGGTCTTGCATATTATATCACCGCACCATCAAGGTAATTAAGAACTTTCCCCTGATAGAGAGATTGAATTAAGTCTTATAAGCCATAGGTTGTGTCTGTATTTGGACATGGTTGATCACCTACAAAACCCCAATATGATAAGATGTGGACAGTGAACTCTAGCTCAAATTGTAATAACCTCTTTGAGAATATAATACGGACACAATTGATAAGATACATCAACTCTTGAATGCACTGGATAATAATGGCAAGTATATGTTAATTGTCTCTGTGTGAGTGTGATAGTATGTTGTGATACCCCCCATATGATAAGGATAAGGGTAGGTGGTGTATGAGATCCCACATTGCTTGATTAGGAGAAGTTCTAACTCTTTATAAGGTTCCATTGGGTCTCCAATTGTATCATTGGCTAATCCTTTTGAAGTATAGGCCATGTGATTTGCGCCTTCTATTGGGGTGTTACATGGTATCAGAGCCTAACCCAACTAGAAATGTGGACTTGAGTTGTGCCACCTACAACGGACAGGCCCAACGAGAACGTCGGAAATTTAAGGGGGGAGATTGTGATAGCCCATATGATAAGGATAAGGGTAGATGGTGAATGAGATCTCACATTGCTTGAAAATGAGAAATTCTTGCTCTTTATAAGGTTCCAATATGACTCTCATTGTATCATTGACTAGTCCTTAATTTTGGAGTATAAGTCATGTGGTTTGGGTCTTCCATCGGAGCGTTACATATGTTTACACGTGGGTCCATAACTTGCATCCTTATCCTTTAAGTCATTATTATGTAGAAAAGAAAAGAGGTGCCATTTGAGCTAGCATTAATTGTCTAGCGTATATATGTATTTTTAAATATTTATAATGCTTGTTTTTATAAATAATGAACGATAAAAGGCATAATGTAAAAGCTAAAAATTAAAGAAGGAAGTGATATAACAATCCATGTTTGATATCTGTGGAAATAGGGTAGTTGAAAAAACTATTTTTTAAATATTTAGAAACCCCCCCCCCCCCAACTTTTTCTTTTGAGAAAATTTAGTTTCTGTCCAAAAAGATCAGTGTCGTATTTGACTCCTATTTTGCAGTATCTGAATCGTATACATAAAATATCGATTTCCTTGTTTGTCCTCATTTTATGGATACGAATCATGTATGTCTCCTACCATATCTGTATCGAATATGTACAAGATGTGGACAAGGCTAATTGAAGAATCTGTGCTACCTTGTAAAAATATGTATGCTTTTACTCCTTGACTTGGATGTTTGGAAACGATTTTCATCCCATCCCATCCTATCCAATCTTATCTCATCCCATCCCATCTCACTTCCTTCCCAAACATCATTTAAACTAATCATTACAACTTTCCTAACTTTTCAAACAAAAAACAATTCAACTTTTTTTTTTTTTTTATAAGTAATCAAAATTGTATAAATTAAAGAAAAGGCCTAGCCCAGTATGTACAAGAAACTACCCCTTTAGGCGGGAAAAACAATTCAACTTTTTCAAAACTCAAAACAAAAATTTTATTAAAAAATTATATTCTAACAATATTTTAACTTTATAGTATTTTTTTATTCGACTTTTTTTCTCTCCTTTCTCAAAATCCAATAAATACTTATCTCAAACTATCTCACTATTATTCACAAACAATCTTACTACTATTTACAAAATTCTCATCTCATTTAATTCCCCAAGCATCCCCTTAATGATGCTGTTAAATCCGTTTTGATACAATCCTATATTTTGCAGCTTAGCTGATATGGCAGCCAATCCTTTCCATGCGTTGTTCTATCTGGTCTTTATGTTGTCAGCATGTGCATTATTCTCAAAAACTTGGATTGAAGTTTCAGGATCATCAGCTAGAGATGTTGCCAAGCAGCTCAAGGTAAGAATTCTTGGATTGAAGTTTCTCTTCTGTTTGTGTGTGTGTGTGTGTTCATGGAGCCTGAATTCTTGTTGTTTTGAAATTGAAGTTGGCAATATCTTAAGGCATAGAAACTGGCATGACTCTGAAACTGGTGAGGTAATCCTATCCAAATGATTTTGTGATGACTGTCTGAATGTATTTTGGGTTCATTTGAGCTTCCCACCTGGACTATATCCACCAACCTACCCGTATTTAAGATATCTGTATATAACATTTTGAATTGTAGAAGTTTGTATCTGTATGTAACATTTTGAATTGTAGAAGTTTGTTACAAAAATACTGAGACCTGTTTGAAAGCTAATGATAGAAATTTGAATTACAGAAGTTTGTTACAAAAATACAAAAATACTGGAGGACTGTAAGGGTTGCAATTTAAAGCTGGTTGTGTTGCACACTTTCTGCTTGTACCATTGATGCTTTGAAATTCTCGTAAATGACATTTTTTTAGGATGTGGGAAAGTGAGAATGTCAAACTTTTTAGTGCCATCATATAGGATGTCAAACTTGAGCCCCCTAGGGGTTGGCTCAAGTGGTAAAGGCCTTGGGCTCAGGTGCAAATAATTTCTAAGGGCCATCGGACTGAGAGATTTTTCCATAGAATTGCCCGAGGTGCACTTGTGGGAAACTCCTTGCCGAGGGCCTGTACACCCCCGAGATTAGTAGAGACATTCTTTCTGGACACCCGGGGCCCAAAAAAAAGAAAAAACTGAAAATTGGAAAATAAGATATTTATTATGGATGAAGTAATGTTTTCCCCACTTTGTTGAAGTTGGAAGGAAAATAAAGTGCCATCAGAGGTATAGAATTCAGAGGTCCCGCCACCCCCTGTTTTCAACTTATATTTTTACCATTTAAACTGAGGCTTAGGGGGTAATATTTGAGCAACTAATTATTGCTTCAGAGGCAGATGGTAAATGGATGGCGTGGGTTTGGAATATGTCTTGTGTCTACAATTGGCATATGGTTTGCATAGGTGATACCTTGATATTTTTATTGCTAAAGCAAAAATGTTTGTCGTTTTACCACTTGAAACTAAAAAAGAAACAGCAATTACAACACTTCTGTTTTGCATCTTGGTACTAAAAAAATGTGGGACGCTTGTGCAAAACAGTGAGATGCTGAAGTGATAGATAACCTTTTAGTTACAAAAATGGCAGCGCGTCATTTCATATAATACTTATGCTGACTTTGCAGGAACAACAAATGGTGATGCCCGGGCATCGTGAGTCAAACTTACAGAAGGAGCTGAACCGTTACATACCCACAGCTGCAGCATTTGGAGGCATGTGCATTGGTGCATTGACAGTGTTGGCAGATTTCATGGGGGCGATTGGTTCGGGGACAGGAATTCTGCTTGCAGTGACAATCATTTACCAGTACTTCGAAACTTTCGAGAAGGAAAGAGCAAGCGAGCTCGGCTTCTTTGGTTTCTAGGCTTATGTCTTGTTACCAGTTATGTTTGGCGCCTTGGCGGTGCTAATGAGCTCCCTGGCAGTTTTGGTGCGCAGAGAGATTTAAGTAGTAGGTCCTTTCCACACCAAAGACTTGAGTTCAAGATGTTAGAGCCTAGGGATAGTTTGTTAGTACAACAGAGATTCATTTCATCTCGTTTATTTGTTGTTTGTTTTTACCCTTTTTGGACATTTACCTCCCTCCCGGGGATATTTATTTCTCCCGAGCCGTTGGATCTATACGAATTCCTTGAATGATTTTTTTTTTTGTTTTTTTATTTATTTAATGCAATGGAAACTGCTTTACTTTGATTCGTAGCTTCTTGGGTTGTCTTTCGCTTTTGTCGAAGCGCGTATAACCTATAGCATCGATTACGAAGCGACACCAAAAATATAAATTATTTTTTGCACGAGGATGTAAAAAGTTTCTATATATTTGTGTTGTGTTTAAAAAATAAGGCTTATTAATAGATTTTCAAGACATTATAGAAGGAAGAAACTACAACTCTTTGTCAATCACTTGCGCGTTCAAAGTTCTTCATTAATAAACGCCTACGATACACCATTTTTCTGAGCCATCCAAATTACCTTAACTGTAAAGAGTCCTTGATTTCCAAGTTAAGCATGGCATCGCATGCTCATTAAAATTGGAACTTCATATATTATTTTTTGTGGAAGATAAAAAAAAGTACGCAAATTGTTGTGGACTCAGTGGGTCGCGACTCACAACTTGAACCGCTAAATATTCAGCCGATTCTGGGACCCGCAGGCGAACAGGTGGTCACGTTTCGTGCCAGGGGATTTTGCTAATTTGCTAGTACGATTTTTAGGCCTCCTCGTTCACGCGAAAGGCAACCATTTTTTTTTTCAATAAATTCCCAGCGATACATTTAAGACTGTCCATTTACAATATCGTCGCATATTTTTCTCCTGAATTACCCATATTACCCATACCCGACCCCAATCCCCACTATCAGCAGATACGTAATAATTAAAAAGAATCGGTGGCACTACCGTAAACACGAACACTGAAAGCGACCCAATCTCTTTAAAATCCCAACACTTGTATTCTCCAGCATTTTCTTGATTAATTTTTGTCGACCTCTTTCGTTTTTCACAGCTCTGTTTTTCTCTGCCGCTCGAGAGCTTTGCCCTGCTCTCTCTCTCTATGTACCTGCTCTCAGCTCCCCTCCCTGATAGACCAACAGAAACGAACGTAAAGCCGATGATCAATATTATCTGCTGCTCCAAAAGCCAACTCTCAAACTAGAAATACGGGAAAACCTTTGCTTCGAGGCATTGAAGTTATTAAAGTCGGGTCAAAGGGGATTAGTTATTTTATTTTTTCCTTCCGATTACGCGAAGTTTCTTCGTAAGGTAACGCAAGGTTTAGTGAGGAAGAGGAAGTTTCGTTTCAGACTTTTATTTATTTAGTCTTCGATCATATTTTATTTTCTTTCCATGGACAGAAAAAATTTATTCGGCTGAGAGCCCGAGAATCAGAGTATAAGATTTTTCCCAGGATTTTAGTTCTTTTGGAGGAAAGGTTATATATTTGCTGCTTTAATTTCGCAGACTCTCAGAACACTGTCCATCAACGCGTCCTTGTTTATACATGGTTGTTATTTCTTATTTTTGTGTACAAAACGAAGATGTTTTTTGTTCATATCTTGTGTTACAAACTACTTTCGATTGGTTTCTTCTTCTACTTCTCTTAAGTAAAAAGGTATTGCGATTGAAGTAATATTCACGACAGTTTTCGTTTCGATTGTCTGGTTTGTTTGTTTTTATGTTGTCGAAATCTAATTATTTTGCTACCGGTTTCGATGACTTTGTTTTTGTGTGGGGTGTGGTTGCAGGGATCGTAGAGGTGGATCGTTGTGGAGGTGTTGTCGCTGTCGCCCTGTTTTTCTTGCTAATCACGTTGCGATGAAGTGAAGTTGATACAATATTTTGTCTCGTGCAATTTTTCGAGATATTTTACGGTATGTTAATATTTCTCGCTATGTTGTTTGATTGGTCAGTCAAATCAGGCGTTTTAATACGATCATAAATTGTTTTTTATAATTAAAAGTAAGAAATTGACCGTGATGTTTCCATGCCATAATGTACTGTGCGTGCTTGCCATCGCGGCAGTTTGTCAGCATGAAAGGGATTGACCAATAAGGAACATGTGAAATTCAAGTTTTGCGTATATATCTTTTTATTTATTGGGTGTCGTATTTGTTAATGGAAAATGATACGGATCCGCTGGAATATTCCGTTCATTTATCCCACTCTAATTTTTTTCTTTTTTTTAAATTTATTTTAATATAGTGATTAAGAAAATATTATTTAATAATATTGTAAATTTTTTTCATTTTTAAAATATTTAAAAGTGTTAAAAATTTGATTTTAAAAAAATATGTAAAAGTGTTTTTTTTTTCATATTATTTTTTTAACACTTAAATATTTTTAAAAAATGAATAAAATTCATAATATTATTAAATAACATTTTTCTAATCAGTATATATAAAAAATTAATAAAAAATAAATGGGATGCTTGAACGGGATCCAGCTGGGGATCCCTAGAATTGCCCTTTGTTAATTGAAGTAACTATATAAATATATATATTTTAAAAAGTATTTAGACGTCAAAAAAATTCTATTTATTGAGATAGTTAGGTCAAAGGTGATCTTGTAAATAGTAATAAAAAAATAGTAAATAATAGTAAAAAAATAATGAATAATTTATAAATAGTAATAAATTGATTGTGAATATTAGTGATTTACTTACCAAACACAGCCTTAACAACATATAGGTGATGTGCATCACATCTTTTATCATTAAAAGTTAATGATATTTCGATTTTCTTTTTAAATTTAATAGATTTTATAATAAGTTATATACAACTGAACTCATAATCCACATCATTGCAAGTATTGTCTCTAAGTGGGTGGGCATGAGTGATTGAACAATATTAGATATAATTTTAGAATGTATAAATTCTATGCAGTTCTATTTTCAAAAAGTGGAATCCACTGTGAAAAAGTTGGTTATTTAACGTGAGTCCTGATTTTTTCTACCTTGTCTAGAGAGCTTACTGAACTTGCACACCCCCTCGTTTGTTTTCATAGAAGAGATGAGAGGAGTTAAGATTAAAATTAAAAGTTAAATAAAATATTGATAAAATATTTTATTATTTTTATTTTTATTTTGAAATTTGAAAAGGTTGAATTGTTTATTTTATTTTGTGTGAAAATTTTAAAAAGTTATAATGATTAGATTAGATGAGTTGAGAAGAATTGTGAAAACAAACGTTAAGTAAAATTTTTAAAAATTCTATGCCCACTGTCCAATATGAACTGTTCATCAATTTGGGAAGTGACAAATTTATGGGATTTGTTTTTGCTCCTTATAAAAACATAACCAAACTAAATAATAGGTAATCAAATCAAATTAATAAAAAATAAAATATGTGACAACCTATGTGCTCATGGATATACAAAATGTACTTTCCCCTCCTTAAATTGATGAAGGTGAAAGTGACTGTGATTGTCAGATTGTGAGCGTTTCTTTCTTTTTGGTTCTCTTGGATTATAGCCCTTGGCGTTAATACAAGGTGTAGTGGTTGAAATATTAACAAATTTCTGCTACATAAATCCGAAGATATGAAAGCTTGTGGACTTGGAATGTTTCTGCAAGTAAGGATAAAATACATGTTCCTGCTATGGAAGATGATATTTCAGCATTTATTTTTGGAAAAAATAAATATATTTTTTTCATACTTAGTGCTTTTACGATGGAATCTATATAAATGGGACCCGCCATGTGTGAGAGAGGTGGGTGTGGAATTATCAAAGTTTAAAAGGGTTGGTGCTGAAATAGCCCCTTGTGTGATAAATGAGAAGGACTACAGACCATTGAGGATGGAAAATAATATTGCTGCAGAGTAGTCATGGGGCCACACATGATTTTTATTAATCTTGCTGCACAAAAGTACTCATGATGGGGGCCACATGACTTTTTACCATATGGTCAATGCAGATTGCATAGGACATGATCTCTTTTTGTCACATTATGCAGGCTCTAGGAATCCTATGGTATGTAAATGGACCAACATTTCGTTCTAAAATAATTAATTTTTATCTATAAAATAATGGTTTGATTACATATTAGTGTTAGATTAAATGTATTAGTATACAAACGTCTAATCATAACAGGTTTAATGTCTCATTTGCACGTGCACACGATGGATGTTTGCGAAAATGAACCATGTTCCATTAGCTTTGTTTACTTTGATTTTCACTAGATCTGATCTTTCTTATGTGGCTAAATGATGCTTCAGCAGTTAAGATGCACTAATAATTATACCTGTACCATAAGATTACGACCATTATTTTAATATAAAAAATTTATTTATTATTTATTTTTTTATCATTTTATAATATGTTATTAAATTATTAATTCATAAATAAAATATAATTATTTAAAATAATAATATAAGGTGACGAGAGGATGAGAATTGAAACAATGAGTGCATTACTCAAATTTAATAATATTTGTAGAAAGAATTTATGAGGCTTAGATTAAGAGAGGGAGACGAAAAGAAGAAATAGTAATTTAACTTTTGATTCTTCCGAATACTTTTCTGTTTTTTATTTAAAAGAAGTATTTGTTTGTAGATCGTGTTATATACTTTACAGGAACTTGTCGTTCATGATCAGGAAGGGGCCTGATGTTCAAGTGCGTTGTAATTAGTACTTCGAACTTTAAACGTGTCTCTGAATCTTTCTTCCTAAGCTTTTCTTTCTGGTACTTTCACTATTCATCTTCTCTATTTTTCCCGCGTCTAAATCCGCTTTTTCACTCTTTCAAAAAGACTGCAAATTGGAAATTCTGAAAGGTAAAAGAGCAAAAGGAAATTCCATCCTCCATTAATGGCCTCGATCTAAGTGCCTATGCTAAAGCATATTGCTTTTCTCTTTTGTTCAGCACGCTCATCATTGTCTCAAATCTTTGTTCTGCTAGTACTGTAGGTTTTTCTCTTTCCATATTGCGTTTCACTTGTGTATATTTCCCTTTGCTCAATCCTTCTGTTCGTCACTATCATCTTTTGCGACATTGTAGATGGATTCTGTTAAGCCATCGGCCATGAAACCTGCTGGAAGTAAATTGGCACGAACCTTTGCCAAAGTTCTTCACCTTCGGATGGCAACCGGAGTTGCTCCAGTTGATGGAAAGAAGGTCAAGCCCAAAGAAATGGCCAAGAAAGATTGGAATGTTAGCAAGAGTGCAGCCCGGGCGGCTAGTCGGTCTCGGCCTCATGACGAAGAAGAAGAAGAGCTCAAGAATAAGGTGGCCTTAGAAGCTGTTCTTGCCAAACTGTTTGCTAGCATTTCATCCATTAAAGCCGCGTATGCTCAGTTACAGCATTCTCAGTCTCCTTATGATGCTGATGGGATTCAAGCTGCTGACAAAATAGTAGTCTCGGAGTTGAAGAGTTTGTCTGAATTGAAGCAGAGTTACTCGAAGAAACTGTTCGATGCTTCACCGGAGAAGGCAATGGTTTTGGCTGAAATTCATGAGCAAAAAAGTGTCCTGAAAACCTATGAAATAATGGGGAAGAAGTTGGAATCTCAGTTGAGGCTCAAGGATTCTGAAATGATATTTCTCAAAGAGAAATTGCAGGAAGCCACCAAACAGAACAGGTCACTTGAGAAGAGATTAAACCAAAGTGGGCAGTTACATGTGCTCGATAATCTTCACCATTCAGGCTTGACTGCTGCCCATTTTATAACACTTCTCCGGCTCACTGTCAAGTCCATTCGAAGCTTCGTCAGGTTGATGGTGGAGGAGATGAAAGATGCTAGTTGGGATATCGATGCGGCAGCAAATGCAATCGTACCTGGAGTGGTTTATCGGAAAGATGATCACAAATGCTTCGCTTTCGAGTCCTTCGTTTGCATGCAAATGTTTGAGTCCTTCAATTATCCATACTTCTCTCTTACGGGTAAATCTTTGCCAGATAAGAAGCAGGAGCAACAACTATTTTTCAGGCGATTCATGGAACTGAAATCTGTGAAACTAAAGGCGTTTCTAGGCCAGAAGCTTAAATCAAAGTTCGCAAAGTTTTGCCTTGTTAAGTACGTGAGACTTGTCAATCCCAAGTTGGAATCATCGTTGTTTGGTAATCTTGATCAAAGAAATCTGGTGAATGTTGGTGAATTCCCAAACACTGCCTTCTTTGCTTCATTCCTTGAAATGGCAAGGCGGGTTTGGCTGCTTCACTGCTTGGCATTTTCTTTTAAGCACGAGGCCTCAATCTTTCAAGTTAGCAAGGGATGTAGATTTTCAGAAGTGTACATGGAAAGTGTAGCAGAAGAAGAGGCATTCCTTCCGTCCGAGGACACACCGGAATCCGACCCATCATCGGTTGCATTCACAGTTGTTCCTGGGTTCAGGATAGATGAAACTGTTATACAGTGCCAGGTCTATCTGTCTCGAGTTCAAATCAAGGTAGTATCCAAAAAACAGAGATAGCTGCACTTCAGTAAACAAATGCGAGAGAATTATGCTCCTTTCATCTTGAATTCGATCGTTTTCAATCATGTTTTAACCGATTTTGTATATTTCGTTGTTTCATAAATCAATCAAGGCTGTTTAAATTGTAATGTATCAGCTGGTATGTTTAGAAATAATAGAATTAATTACTATAAAGAACAATATTCTTGATGTTGATTTTATTTCAGTTAATTCGCAATGTTTCTAAACTATAAAAGTGTCTCGGTTCGTTGACCAGGGGAATTATTGGTAGCGTCTGGACCCACAAACACGACATTGAACTAGAGGCCGACCGTTGTGTTCGGAACAGTCTTTTGGGTCTTCATCCAAAGCAATTTTGTTAATATTACGGTAGAGAGTCAGAGACACCGATTGTCTAGCTGTTTCGCATCTTTACGGGACGGCGCGTGATGTCATATATGTTTCCCAGCGCTAGCTTAGACTTTTTCAAATAATTTTATTTATGTGTACTCACCATGTGTTGGACAGTGTGGACGTGCATGGCCAGCCACGTGGGATGTTTTGTCAGATTCTTGATCTTGCTTGGTATCCCGACATGGGTCACTTGACTCTTCCAACCCTTCCCAACCCATCTTTACCTCGGAATTAACTTTTTTCTTATGAGAAAATCAAATTCATATGAGAATAGGTGTCTCCTGCAAACTCCATATAGGAATCTAATGATAAGTTGTCACGTAATTGAAAACACAAGATTTCATATGCCACACAACAAGAGATCAAGTTCGTTTGGATATACCCTCTTCCATCCCCCTTGCAGTCTCACTTTCTCACTCTCTCGATCTCTCTCGAACCGAAAGACGAAAACCTTCATGTCGTTGGCCTCTCTCGCTCATTCACTCCATCTCTATCGTCTCTCTCCTTCAGCTTTTTAAAATAATAAACACAATAAATTTGCAGGAGAATTGATTCTAACATCCTTATGCTCGATTGCTGAGAAAACAAAAGAAATTAAAATAATTGAATGGTACTTAGTCTATAGAAATCGAAAACACAATCTAATCAAGTTAAATAGACTAGAAAATCTTAGCTGGGTAAAGTCCCTCCATCATCAGGTTCGATAGGATCATTTTTCCAAATTTTAAAACACGATTCTCTTCTAAATTTTACCATCAAATAGATGAAACCCAAGGAAGCAAACCATTTTCTTAACTAACTTTTGCTTATCCAAATCGAATATCATTTGTGAATACAATAATAATAAGAATCGAATTTAAGGACCCCTTTACGAGTTTTAATTTTTTTTTTTTAATAAAAAAACACCAATAGGTAAGCAGGAAAATGGAAGTATTGTTCTTCCGTTGATCGGGAATTTAAAAAAAAAAAAATCAAACAAACAAGAAAGGAGCAATCAAATAAAATCAACACCCAGGCAAAAAACAAAAGAACCCCAATATTAAACCAAATGACAAAGAGATCCCAGCCATTTAAAATAAAAAACACCCAAATCTGAGAAAAAATGAAAAAAGAAAGAGACATTCTTTTGGAAATTCATGGATCCAGTTTTGGAGTTAGTGGTCCGTTTGGTAAGCTTAATGAGCTTCAAGCAAGACACATCGAAGTTTTCCATTGGGGCTTCCTCTTCTTCTTGTTCCTCCCCTGTATGTAGAGATTTCAGACAAAGAGAGAATGAGAGCAGAGAGAGGGAAGGAGAGATAAAGGTAAGGGATTTCTTTTGGGTGAAAGAGTTTCAGAGTGAGGGAAATGAGATCCTTCGTGTGAGAGAATGAGAGCAAAGAGAAGGGAAGGGGGGGCGTTGATCACCTATTATGTGTTCAGTCGTGTTTTTGCATATGTTCCTTACGTGGCTATTCCTGATTGGTCTTCGATAATTAGAGATAAAAGGTGGTACCGGTTAGAAGCGTTTCTCAATTCATATACATCGTGATTTTTCGTGGCATTCTGTACGTGTACATCACTCGGTGGTCTTCCGTGGTGATACTTGTAATTATACGTACGGCGCCCATTTATGCGATCAACCAAGCTTGAAAACGAAACGATGGACATTGAAGAAGCCGATCATATAATTCATTGACAGTGTATGGATCTTATTATCTATGTTTTTTTTAATAATTTATTGGTGATATGTGGGCAATCTACATACAAGTTTTATATTTACGAGGCTTTCAAAAAAAAAAAAAAAAGTTTTATATTTACGAGAGACATTCCTTGTTAAAAACAGCGTCCCATCAGATTTTTTTTTAAAAAAAAAAATGATTTTTTTATTGTTTGTTTTTAAAATAAAATTTATTTTTTT
This sequence comes from Carya illinoinensis, assembly GCF_018687715.1. Classification (NCBI taxonomy): domain Eukaryota; kingdom Viridiplantae; phylum Streptophyta; class Magnoliopsida; order Fagales; family Juglandaceae; genus Carya; species Carya illinoinensis. The sequence goes on from NC_056763.1 coordinate 28,512,855, forward strand.
ACAAGAGATCTAATAGGATTTTTAGAATGAAAAATGATTTGCACACAATAATTTGTTATAATATTTTATATAATTATATTTTAAATAAAAGATATTTTTAATAAAAATAATATCACTTTATAAAGATATTCTGATCTTAAAATATTATTGAAAAATGTGATTATGTCATTGTTGAGAATGAATGTGTAGGAATCATTACTATGTTACCAGGATCCTATCTTTCAAGTGCACTTCGACGTTCGTGTAGGTATCATGCTCCGTATTACATCAGCCCATTTTTACACAGCAAACATAGCTTGATATAATATAGATTGATAGGGAAATAATTTAATTATAAATAGATTTTTTAAAAATAATTTTATAAATTGATGTAGTTTTTAAAATTGTAAATTTTTTATTATTATAAAATAGATTGGACGGATTATATAAAATTCTATTAATTTATAATAATAAAAAATTTATATATATATTTTTTATAACTTTCTATAGCTGTAATACTCCTCATATGAATAATACCTTAATTGTAAACAGCCTCATATAATTTTTTAATACGAAGGACCGTAGGGAATGATTTTGACTTTTGATCCATTTTGGACCGAGGCCAGAGAGACAATCTCATGGAGGAAGCGGAGTGCCATAGAGATTTGTGCCAGACAATTCAGGTAAATGACGTTGAGGCTGCATTTGGATCTTGACGAGAGTTAAGATAAATTGAATTTTTTTTTTTTTAAATAATAATAAGATAAGAGGGTGAATTAAGTTTTGTGAAGTATATCTAAAATGAATTTATTTGTGTTTAGATGTCAATATAAATTTAGAAATATTTAAAAAAATTATGAATCTTATGTATAAAGAATTGTTGAGTTGAAAAAAATTATGAACATCATTTGTAAAGAAATTTTGAATTAATATGAATTTAGCAATTTGAGAAATTAGTGTTTAAATATTAGATTCAGTTTAAAATTAGATTGAATTGAATTGATTCGGTTGAATCTTACAACCAAATGAACAAAAAAGATCTCGTCTCATTTAATCAGTATAATTTTTTAAAATTTATATATAAAATAAAATAAATAACTCATTTTTTTAATTTTAAAATAATAATAATAATTTAAAAATTATCTTAATAATATTTTATTTAATTTTTAATTTTTACCTTAATTTATTTCATCTCGTTCAGTTAAAAAGATTGGGTGATGAGCAGCATTTATAGGTCTGCACGAAATTTATATTACTTTCTGCATCGATACAGATTGGGTTCGTAAACGTGTAACTTCATCAGACTTTAATAGAAACTGTCCCAACAAGAAAACAGGAAAGTTTTGTAAACGTTATCAACACTGTCCGGTGTACTAGAGTATCTATTGGACTCCTCTGTCGAAGAAAACAAAATGAGTGGCTTTACACCTACTCGTGGGGATCCCGACAGGCTAGGAACCCCCCCCCCCCCCCCCCCCTTTTTTTTTTTTTTCTTTTTTGCTTTTTTTTCATATTAAATATTTTTATTTAAAAATAAGTAAAACATCATTATAAAATACTTTCGTATAATTATGTAAAAAATAAAAAACTGTCGAATCCAACGTCCCCATATGTAAGAATAGCATCCCAGCCGAGAAAAAAAAAAAAAAATAGCATTCCACAGCGGTAATTATTGCTAGAGCGGTGCTCCTCTATCGCCTGAGTGACATCACTTATTATTATTGTTAATTATTTTTTTAGTTATTTTTAAATTTTATTCACATTTTTAAATATTTTTAAAAAATAAAAAAATATATCAATAAATTTAAAATTATTTTCTTAATTATTGAGTTAAAGAAAATAGAATTTTACCGAGCGTTCAACTAAAGCACTGACAATTGGTGAGCAGAGTAGCTTTTTACGTACTGATACCACCTTATTTAATACAAAAGCAATGCTACGTATATTTTTTATTTGAAAATTATAATATAAGTATAATTAATTTTATCTTTAAAAATTTTTAAAATTATTAAAATATTTCTCTTAAAATAATATTTTTTTTTTTTAATAAAGGAACTACACACAGTCTCTAAATAGAGACTGTAAATAGAATTTTTCTTAATACAAGTAGGGCCGATACTTATAAATTTTTGCAATGTTAGATCCACGTAACTACTTAATTATTAATACGAAAGAATATATTAGATTTCAATATTGAAATTTAGTACTCTTTCCTCTCAGCAAACTTTATTCTCCTTTAATCCGTTAATATTAATATAAAATATAAATAATTAAATCTACTTCTTTCGTCAGTTTAAATTTTCAGAATAAATGTTAATTTCATATTAAATTTAATGGTTTCCTCCTCCACGGTCTCCTGGACCCGAATCCAAAATTCGAAGAAGGATTTGGGAATAGTGGTAATGGTGGCCAAATCATAATTTTTGCTGTTTTCTGGTGGTGTTGTGATCAGATCAGCAGCATCGTTGGCAGGTGAAGAACTGCCGCTCTATTAATGGACTGCTGAACTGCGGGAGAGAACGAATACAATGTAGCAGTGTTCTGATCCAAAGATGGAGCATTATTCTCTTCTTCCAACGCGAACATCAGCTTTCTTGCTTTGGAAGTGGACGCCATCGCCAAGCTGCATGATATTATCAATTTCACCACGGCGACGAAAAACTCCGATTTCAGGCGAGCCATGCATATATGCAGGATGTTTCAAGTCCTTGGACGTTATAATTAATATATAGTTGAATGAATGCATCCTGCTGCTCTCTCACCGATCTATTTATAAGGGAGATAGATTTACAGTACTTATTGTCTAGAAATTCACTCCTTCAAAAAAAGGGATACTGGGATGAGTGTTGGGCCACGTTACTGCATGCTGAATGTAAGCGGCTGGGAATGGTTGCATTCTGAGCAATTGACATTCCTTGCAGCCTTTTTTTACCAAGGAGAGAGAAGCCTTTTGCTACTAGCAGTTTTTATTAACAAAATCATGGGTTTGATGTAATAGGTTAAATTATAAATTATTTTAATCGTAAAATACATTTATCGAATTGCATTAAACTACGATAATATGTAAATTTATTTTTATATGCTTTTTGCTACTAGCATTAAACTGCGCTACTAGCAGTTTTATGTTTGTAGGAGTTTTCTTTCGTTAAAGTAACCAATTTTCCACCAGCTTTCTTTTTAAATTTATCTTACCCGGCCATGATCTGAGATACGAAAGATAGGCCGTCTGCTCAGCTTAACTCCATATTTGACAGCAACAAAAAGAAAAGAAAAAACAAGCGAAGGAGTACTACAGTTTTTGTTTGCTTAATTTTCTTAGTTTCTTTCCTAATTTTGTTTTCCTTAATTTCATATTACAAGCTGCTTCTTATGATCACCTCTGTCTACTTGTAGAGATCGATCATCTTCATATATCAGTTTTTTGGCTTCTATACCTGCTAATACCAGTACTACTACTTAATCAACTTAAATTTATGATATCTATGTGCTATAAGATGCATGATCCGTACGTTTATGTATATGATAGCATAAATATTAATATATCATAATTAATAATATGAGAAACATTATAGTCATAAAAAAATATATATATATAAAAATAAATTCATAAATTAAACTGACACGATTTTATATGATATGTTAGATCTACTTTATAATAAAAATTATTTTACAATCTAACACACCACATCAAAATACGTTAGTTTATAAATTTTTTTTTATAAAATCTTTTTTTATGGCAAAACTAGCTAATAACATAAAGAAAATAAGACTAATTGGGAGTAAGCAAACACATCATGTCGACGTATGTGAAAGTAGAAAACTGAATAAGACAAATACTCCAAACATGAGAGAAATTAATCAAGACTCTAAGCCCACGTTAGTATATAGACTCCATAAATTATATAGAATACTAACAACTAAAATATATGATTATAACAAAAATTTAATATATAATTATTTTTACATACTCTTTAACGTATTTTATTAATGTGATTAGTTATGTATTAAAAAAATTAATACAACTAATTACATCAATCAAATAATCAAAGAGTACGATAAAATTCATTCTACGGCATTACTCATTATGTAGTTTGGACTTTCCAACCGGCCGACAATACCAGCTAGAAATATTGATCGGTCAATATCTTCTTCTTGCCATGCATAATCGGATTTCTCCAAATATAAACGTACGGAGACCAACGGACACAACGTACATACGTACGTACAGGTACTATCTAATAGTGATGGCCAACTCCAGGACTCGGTGCTGAGGTCGCCAACATGCGATATTCCACCGTGGCCTTTGCTCCTGATGAAGATGGTACTGGGTTAGGGCCCTTGGGAATTACAGCTCCTGAAACGTCGATACCATCCTCCAAAGAAGGCACGTCTCGCATCGACATACGCAGAATGCTCCGAGCATCCATTGATGGCAAATGGATAACAAAAGCGAAGAGGATGATGAAGAATATTGAGCTCATGAAACGAACCATATCGAATGTTGAGAGCAGGTAGAACTAAGGGTTGATGAAACTATATATGCAGAGGTAGAAAAAATAAGGTAGGGACTTAAGGAGGCCCGTGTTGTATGGCAAATTGGAGGGATATCTTGATCTATTTATAAACATGCATGTTGATTTGAGACTGATAACATGAAGGAATCTTTTGGTAAGAGTTTTGCAGGAAGTGTGTACTAATTTCCAAATGACTAATAGTGGAATTAAGTTGAGTTAGGTGCGTATGAACTAAAGCCGCCGGCACTTTGCACTCAGAAACATGTTATATGGGTCCTGGGAGAAAGCTTAATCAACAAGTAGTTCTTTCTTTTTGCACCTACATTCCTAGAGCATTATTTAGGTAGAAGACCATGATTTTCGACTTTTGCTATCTTTACACTTGCACTCGTGAGTAACACATGTTGTTTTCACTTATTGGAGTAAGGCTCTTCCTGATTCAATGGTTATCGATCATGATCAGTGCAAAGGAAAGCCTTGATTATGACAATGATCAACCGGGACACCATTATTGATGCTTTCGTGCTACATGAAACACCCCCATGCATGCATGGGATCGATATTGAAAGCCACCGGAACCTAATTACCACCTGCGCCTTTGACCTATATGCATGGGATCGATATTTGAGACCCACTGGCGTTTAGTTTTCTTATATATAATTATATATACATGGAGAAAACCTTTTTCTTTTTCCTTATTTATATGTTTTGGTTTGAAATTTAATTAACTAATAATTTGTATGGAGAAAATGAATCGAGTTAGAGAGGCCTGGTCGGAATTCAAATATCAGGGAAAAATATAAGTGCTTTAGCATAAAAAGGCAGGTGAAAATTCAGTCAATTAAATAACGAGAGCATAAAGATGAATTTAAAAATAATTTTTTTTTTTTTTTAAAAAGGAAAGAAATAAAGAAGCGAATGAGTAGCAAATATGGACCGTCAATTTATTGTTAGAGGCAATGATGATACCCTGTAGATTTTTTGTTGGCACGTAATGCCGTGGAAGGTAACCAAAAGAGTACGTGGCATGAGAGATCAAGATGTGGTGAGATTAGGTGAATGATAGTGACGCACTGAGGTAAAGGATATCTGTATATATAATTTTTAATTAGAGTAATGCTTCTCGATTCATTTTAAGTTTTGTTATTTTTAATTTTACGTGTTAACGTAATATATTTTAAATTGTTTAATATAACTATTATTTAAATTGATAGTTACTCTAAACATAATATTACTTATGATGACGGGTAAAATATTAGAGTCCAAATAATGAAGTCCAGCTCATCAAAGGTCTTCCACTAAAAGAAAAAAGAGAGAGGAATAAGGAACGAAGAGAGGATAAAGAAAAAGAAAGTGTTAGTAGGAAAGTGAGAAAAAGACGTAAAGGAAAAGAGACAAGTGAAGAAAAGAGAACTAATCAGACACGCAAGAGAAAATGTTTCCATCCCTCATGACTCCCTAGGAGAGAACTAAAAAGGGATCAAACTATACGGTAAAGGGATTCGACTTTGACTTCTTCTTCTTCAACCTCATTACGAGAGTTTCAGCAAAAATATCTCCTTCAACAAATAGATCTCTAACTTCTATAATATATTAAAAAATAAGAAATTATAAGAAATTGTAAATAATTATATTATAATAAATTTCTCATCTCTAAAAGCCCGTGAACTTAAACATTATGCTGAATTATATAAATCTATATCTCACTCTTTATTTTTTTTATATTTATTTTTCATTCACTTCAATAGATGTACGTATGAATGTCATACAGCCACACCAGACCATTATCGGAGGTTTCAAACCACATTAATCGAGGCTTGAGCCGTCACAAAGGGCAGGAAATGACTTTTTCTCCATTTCCGATCTCTTGTGCAATTTTTTCGACATTAACAACATCAATATATAAGAATGGATGAAATATATATATATTTAAAAGTGACTGGATGAAAAACATTCAGAATGAATAACAACATTTAGAATTTGGTATGTTAATCGTTTTAATAATTTTATTTAACTGTTTATTACCACGCTAGAAGAAGATGGATAAGAGATTTATCAACGGTAATTATCTACCTATTAGAACTAGGGACTGGACAAATCGGAAAGATAAAGTGTACGAAATTTAGATTCCATGCGATCGCATAATTAAGTAATCCATAACACACCCCACCAAGGGTCCTAACAAATATTTGGGTTTCTTCGTAGTTGTAGAGAAGGGATAACTCGCTCAAGGAATAACAACGTTTGGAAGCCACCTCTGAGGATTCAAATCATGCATTTCGACCAAAACCGTTTACAGACAGATTTATGGAACATCTGTTCTTTGTTGTGAATAAACTAAACACCTCAAAATGCAGTGAAAAGCATGACCCTCGGGCTGAAAACAAAGCAGTTGAGTGTAATGATAGCTACCACATCTGTCTTTGAATCTTGGCATATTCAGAAATCAGAAGCATGGATGGGTCGCTACTAAACAAGAAAATAATAAACTATAACGTCTTGCACAAAATTTGCAAGTGCAAGTGATTCAACAACAAATTCTTTTCAACTCAAGAAATTGCAAAGAACAAAAAAGGTAGATTCTTCATTTGGTCCCGCGTCTTTTTAACTCAATAAATCAGATAAGCAATTGAATCATATCAATCCCATCTCTATTCTTGACAGTCCCAAAGCTCCTCTCTCTCTCTCTCTCTCTCTCTCTCTCTCTACAAAGGAGTCTCTTATAGCTCTTTTGAAGTCTCCCGTGTATAAACATTCATAACAAAGGTGTTTTGTTCTATAGCCTAAGTGAAGAAGACCAGAACGAACAAGACGATAAACAAAACCACCAAAAACAATATCATCAGAATCTGGCTCTTTGCACCAGCCTTTTTCATAATCATAGCCACCTTTTTCTGCAATAAGAAATGACAAAACACATTCTCATTTCTTATTCCATTCAACAAGATTTAGAAAATTATATAAAATTTAATCTGAAGCTGATTTTCACAGGATGTAGTGTAGCTTAAGTCACAATTTCAGATCACTGGTAGGAAGCTCCTTTTTAACAGTGTGAAAATAAACAACTATAGTTCTTACAGAGGTTCACCTGAACAAAATCAAGACGATTTGATGTACTGTCCATTTCCATACCCAGTTCATCTATAATTTTATCCTGGGGCAACCAAAGATTAAAAGATTTTAGTCCAATAAATCAGCAAGACCGACCTTCCAACAACTTCGACAAAAACAGTTGAATGACAAGTTACAGATACAGTCATAAAAGTGTAGCTCATGCATCAAAATTCTTAAAGGAAGCACTGCCATTATCATCTTCCAGTCATTTTCTGCCCATAGAATTGTGGTAGAGGCATCGCAAAGAACCCTGAAAAGAAAAGCCCTTACATGTGCAAGGAGCTCCTCATGTATAGTAAGCCCTACGCCTCCGATTCTCTGCACACTAGCACTAAGTTCATCTAATTCCTCATCCTGCTGCCTACAATCACCAAATTGACAAGCATCTAAAATCAAGAACAGTGAAAATACAGATTAGAAAGGATGTTTCTCAAAAATGCACAGATCTACCCCAAGATATCCCCTAATTAAAATGGAAGTACCCCCCCCCCCCCCCCCCCCCCCCCCCAAAAAAAAAAACAAAAAAAAACCCCAACAAGAAAAAAAAAAAAAAGAGACCAATTCTAATATAGTATATAATGTGAACCCATATCCCATTGTCGTCTTTTCTTTTATGGATAAGTAATATTAACTTCTTGTCTTTTCTAGTCCTAAAAGCATCACTTTAAAGTATCACTAAAGTGGTAGCAATAATAAACATAGCATTAGGAAACTAAAGACATTACACACAGTGGAAATAAAAATGTTGACAACAGAACCTTCTTAAAACAGCTCTAACGTGCAAGCTAAATAAGAAATATTAATTGCAAGGGTTATAATAGTCATCAAATACAAATGTTACATGGTATAGTCATCAAATACAAATGTTACATGGTATAAGATTTTTCATACTATAACCAAAACCTGAGGGAAGCCAGAGATTTCTTTTTGTCTAAGTTGTTAAATTGTAATACTCGATGCAAGGTACATATTCCTTTTTTAATTGATGCCCTAACAAGACAACCAACATAGAGAATGAAGTTCAGCAAACAAAATCCACAGAGTTCAAAGGAAAACATATATTAATGTAAGCTAAAGGTAACAGTGCGGGGAAGGAAAAGTGCTACTTTATCAGAAGCATCTGTCTGTCTGATTCCGATGCTATGAGGTCATCATTATCTTGGGCACTGTAGAGGTTAGATCTACCTGCCTGGTGCGAATCTGGCAACCTCATTAGTTCTTGGCGCATTCCACTCACACTAGTAGTGCCAGTCCCATTTAACTCCTTTCCAGCTTCTAGTGCTCTCTTCATGGTGCTCACCTATTAAATGGTCCAAACATTTAGCCCCACACAAGTAAAGGAAAAGCTTGTGACACAATACAATGTTTTTCAAAAAAATTTCTTCTGATAGGGAAAAACAAAAAAGCAGCTGCTCATAATAAATCAACCTACAAAAGGTTTCCTTGTTATTTGTGCAAAAAAGCATAAAAAGATGTAATAAAAGTTTGAGATTTTCATTTTGTTAGGTTAAATTAAAATGAGTCATGAGCAGCCAATGGACAAGCTTAGAACTTTTGTATCTGTCCCGTATAATTGGGCCATGCCTATCTATATCATTAATAAAACTCTTTGTTTACTGATAAAAAAAAAAAAAAATTAACACGAGCACACCAGTCAATCTATTTTCAAAGCAATACTAATTACTTTTTTTTTTTTTTTTACAAGAATAAGGGTAACTAAATACAGTGTCCCAGTCCAAATTGAAGCACGAACCAACCAATTAATGGTTAGAATTCATAGTTAGTGACTAAATGAAAAAAACGGAATTCCTTTCGATCAAAACTGAACCTTATAAATTGGAAATTACTCTTTATCTTTAATCAAAGGATTTACTTTTTTTTTTTTTTTAATTCATTTACTTATTTTTTTAGGTGAATTTAAAATTGTTTGAATTGTATAATCGTCAATTACTGACATTGGTAAACGACCCAAGGCAATTTGATTATAATTCAATTCATGACGATCATATGATTGATACCTGAGTACGAACAGTGCTGGTCCATCTTCTTCGCTTTTCAAGTTCCACTTCATCAATGCCATACCAAGATGGATCCCTAGCTGCTACAGAGATTGCTTTGTCCAATTCATCCACCTTCCTATCAAGAAAGCAGGCTCAGCAGGTGCATACAAGGTTAACTTCATGAACAAATGCAGAAAAATATCTAAAAAGATCTACTACTAGTGGACTCAGTAGAGGATCTCTGTCCGCAAATGAAACAGCAAGGTTTCATTGCAGGATGGGATCACAACAGAATAACAAAAACATATATTAAATTTATACCCTACGTAATCTCTCAATGATTTAGCTGCAGAGCAAGTTGCATAATGGAAACATACAATTTATATTTCCCAGAATTTAGAACATGATGTAAAATTAATTTCGAGTTAAACAAGGTAATTCTAAAATTACCTGCCACTCAATGCTGTCGCAAGCAGCAAGCAGTTCCTTCGTGAGATGTACTTGCTCTCCAGTATCAGAATGGATGCGTTCCCATTGGTGAAAAGTAGACTGCAACTTATCGATCTAGCCAGGAAGGTAATCAAATAATAAGATAAACTTAGATAACTAATACTCTTATAAAACTACCAATTCAATCACCAACAAGTCCTAATCCATGACAAAACCCAGATCTAAAATTGAGAATAACAGTATCAATCTTTTCTCAGATAAGCAGATATCCATAGCAGTACTGATCATAACAACGAATAAGAATGCTTTGAAAATTCAAATTAAAACCAACAACTGAAATTAAAGCGAGTACCAATATAATCTGAGCACCCTACTTAAACTCCGTCCGATCTTTATGGAATAAAAAGTTTATTTAGTTAAAGTGCTGCGAACCATAACTAATGCACCAACAACTTACAGATTCTTGAATCTCCTCTTTCACTACATAAAATGGATCTTGAGCAGAAGGCATCTTGTAAGATATAACGGTAATTTAACCTATACACGTCCACAGAGAAACTTACATTAGCAAGATTATATCATCTACATGCAGACTGAAAAGGAGGAACTAAATGTTTTACACCAATAACTCAACAACAGACTAGATATGGAATAACGCAAGTTTTTATAGAAATCAGAGAAATGTTCAATTTTTTCTAAAAGCAAAATCTTGAAATCTCCAAAGAGTCCGATTGGAGAAAAGGAACAAGTTGCATCCTTAGTAAGGCTTATATCACTGAATCAGCAAAGCTATAGTCTTTCAGTAATGGATTTGAGGACGAGATCTTCAGAAATTTCCAAATACAGGCGAATGATTTTGACAAATCAGGCTGCCATAGGATTTTGAATAGGGGAAAACCACAGACATGGATGTTTATGATTGAAACTAAAACACCGTGATTGAAGTTTTCGAGAACAATTATTCTAAAAGTAATTGAAGACGGAAATCGAAAAGAGAATAAAGATAACCAGTACTAAGAAGAAGAAGGATAAAGCATCGGCGATCAAAGGATTCAAGAATAATAACATACCTGTAATTTTATGCTAAGATCACTAAAAACTAAAAATGCAGACACAAAATAGGAAGTAGAAATTAACCAAAAAACAGAAAAAAGAAAAAAGAGAATACATATACACGAAGACTCAGAGAAGAGGATCGTACGGACTGACCCGAAAAGTGGAGGAAGAACTCCAACGAAGATAAAGTTTGGGCTCCTGCTTTGATTCTTAAGGGATTTAGGCCGAGGCCGTTCTCGGCCCAATTAAGTTTATGAACATTTTCTCTGAATCTCGCCCAACAGAATAACAGGAAGTATTACAGTACTAGCATTGATTTTTTTATATGTATTTTTAAAATCATCTATTTTAAAGATTAATTTTATATATAAAAAAATTTCATATTAGATTATATATTTTTTAATCAAATAATAATAAATTATTATTATTTTTTATTTTTTATTTTTTCTTAAAATTATTATTTTTATATATATTTTACAATTAACACAATATGTTTAAAAATATCAGTTCTATATATCTAAATATTACCAATTTTATATATCAAAATGTCTAATTTCATCAATAAATATTAATATATACTAAAAAATACTTTGTATCATCAACTTAATACAAATTTCATATATCAAAATCATCTTAATACAAATTTCACAAAGTTGATTTTAATAGGTAGGAGAGAGAAAAAATAGTAAAATAATATTTTAATAGTGAATGGTACTTTTTCAAACTTGAAGAAATACTATTCATAACTATACAAAATTTAAAAAATGCATACTCCAATGTAGACCAATTTAGAGGGATATTATGCAAATATGAAGATGCATAAGCCATTGTCAATGCTCCATGCAATTTCAAAGAAACAATCAGAATTTTATTAGTTTTTAATTTATTGATTGTCTAAGAATAGAGTAATGTAACTATGTTCTTAATTTATACTAATTTATAAGCGTTACATGGCTTATTAAAAATACTTGCTGATCTCCTTTTAAAATTTTATGATACACGATAATATTTTAAGTGATATATGTATTCACGTAACATTACGTACTGACGTATCCCATAATTCATGAAAACGTTATTTGTTATCACATGAATGATACTAATACCATACGGGTGTTACATTTATTTATTTATTTATTTATTTTGAAAAAAAGAATCATTTCATTAATAAATTAATCAAGAGAATGAATACATGGTGGACAATATTCTAAATCAACTATATCCTCATTTGCCCCTAGTGCATTCTTAGCTAAACAGTCAGCAACCGAATTGGCTGCTCTCTTGGTATGAATAGCCTCCCAAACTTCCATCCGAGCCAACAGATTTCTGATATCCCAGATGATAGGCCTTATTTTGCTACAACTGACTTCAGTCTGATTAATGCCAGTGATCACAACCAAAGAATCCCCCTCCAAAACAATCTTCCTTAGGCCAATCTCTTGAGCAAAACTCACAGCTTGACATGCCCCATAGGCTTCTGCAATTAGTGGATCCTGTATGAATATTCTTCTCATCCTTTTGGCAGCAATTACATTCTTACCATGGTCCCTAACAATAATGCCAATACCCACCATGTTGGTGTTTTTGCATAAAGCACTGTCCCAATTCACCTTATAGAACCCTTCAGGTGGAGCTGTCCAGCTACTGGTGCAGGATGAAGGGACTGATAGATGGGACTCTGCTGTACCAGCAGCTTCTTGGTAATCCTTCACTGCCTGCAAACTGAGGCGCATCAACTCAGAAGGATGAGTAAACTTCTCTTCAAACAGAAGTCTATTCCTCCTCTGCCAAATCTTGTGTGCAATAACTGCTATTACCTCCACTTGATCTTGTCCAAAATGAGAAAACCAAGCCTTGAGTAGCCCTTTAAAATCACAGACATCGAAAACAGCCTTCTGCAACTTTTTGAAACCTTGACACCAGACATCTCGTGCAGCCAAACAAGACCAGATGGCATGTAGACTTGATTCTTCTTCTGATAGACAGATAGGACACATTGGAGAGTCCACCACCCTGCGTTTATACAGATTGAACTTGGTTGGAAGAGATTCCAAACAAGCTCTCCACATGAAGAATAGGACTGATCTAGGCACATTGAGATTCCATAGAGATAGCCACAACTGACTTGCAGACCCTGCAGTTGAACATTGTCCCTTAGCCTTTTCAAGTAGCTCCATTTGTAGGTGATAGACACTCCTTACTGTGAAGAGGCCATTCTGGTTGCATCTCCATACTAACATATCAGGACACCCATAAGTGCTAAGTGGTAGTTGGGTTATGAGGTCCACTTCTCTTGCAGAAAACCAGCTCCTAATCAGGGAGTAATTCCAGTCCTTTGTCACTGGGTCAATAAGACTTGCCACTTTCTCATTCAGGTCTACATAAGTAGGCCTACTTTGAATCTTAAAAGAGTCAGGTTGAGGAATCCACCGGTCCTTCCAAATGCACACCTGAGCACCATCCCCTATCCTCCATAAAGACCCTTCATACACCAGCTTTCTTGCTTCACACAGGCTCCTCCATATGAAAGAGGGAGAAGAACCTACTTTGGCATCAAACAAGGAACAGTTAGGGAAATATTTATGTTTATAAACCTGACCAACTAAAGAATCTGGAGATTGGAGCAATCTCCAGCATTGTTTAGCTAACAAGGCTATATTAAAACTTTCAAAATCCCTATAACCAAGCCCCCCCTCTGATTTAGACTTGCTTATTTGCCTCCAAGAAATCCAATTAATCTTCCTTTCACCTTCCTGTTGGCCCCACCAGAATTGTCTCATCATGTTGTTAATCTTACCAAGCAAACCTTTAGGAAGTTTAAAAACCCCCATACAATAAGTAGGTAAGGCCTGGATGACTGCTTTCAGTAGCACTTCTTTTCCAGCTTTAGACAAGAATTTATTCTTCCAATTGCATATCTTACTATTGACTCTATCCAAGATAGATGAGAAGGCCTTGGATCGAGATCTTCCAACAAAAGCTGGTAGCCCCAAGTACCTCTCATAGGAACATGATGATCGAACACCTGCTATGCTCAGAATCATTGTCTTTATCTCAGAAGGAGTGTTTTTGCTGAAATAAATAGAGGTCTTCTCCTTATTCAACCTTTGACCAGAAGCCTTCTCATAACATTCCAATAGATAGAGCAGGTTGCTCCACTCTAAGGATGAAGCTTTACAAAACAACAATGAGTCATCAGCAAAAAACAAGTGATTAATGCAAATCTGGCCTCTAGCAATAGGTACTCCTGTTATAGCTCCAGAAGCTTCAGCTTGTGACAGCATGCAACTTAGAACCTCAGAACATAGAATAAAGAGATAAGGTGACAAGGGATCACCTTGTCTCAAACCTCTATATGCTGAAAATTTCTGCTGAGGAGAGCCATTCATAAGCAAAGAGAAGGAAACTGACTCCAAGCACTTCCTGATCAGGGCACACCATTTCTCATGAAAGCCCATCTTAGACAATGCAGCAAGCAGAAACTCCCACTCAACCCTATCATAGGCCTTGCTCATATCTAACTTCAAAGCCATAAAACCATATTTGCCCTTCAATCTATTGTTCATAGAATGCATAGCTTCATAGGCAACCATCACATTATCCATAATAAGCCTACCGGGTATAAAAGCACTCTGGTTTGGAGATACAAGATAAGGTAAAACTTTCTTCAACCTATTTGCAATCACTTTAGAGATAATTTTATAGATTACATTGCATAGAGAAATAGGTCTATAGTCAGTTACCTTGGAATGATCTTTCTTTTTGGGAATTAAAACAATAAAGGTGTCATTGATAGTGTGTAGATCTCCTCTACCATGGTTCAAGAAGTCGAGCACTGCTTTACTCACATCCTCCCCCACCACCTGCCAATGTGCTTGGTAGAACCCTGCATTGAACCCATCTGGTCCAGGTGAGCTCAGTGGGTTCATCTGAAAAACTACCACTCTCACTTCTTCTGCCACAAAGTCTTTGCACAAAAAGGTGTTCATTTCTTCTGTAACCTTAGGAGTCAAGGCTTGTAAACAATCACCAATTCCTGCAGGCTGAGAAGATGCAAATAACTTCTCATAATATGCTTGAAATAGTCCTGACACCTGAGTAGGATTAGTATGAAGATTGCCATCTTCCCCTTCAACCTTACTAATCCTATTAGTTTTTCTTCTTTGATTGGCACACATGTGAAAATACCTTGTATTCCTATCCCCATCTTGTAGCCATCTTTGTTTGGCTCTTTGTTTCCATCTTAGATCATCTTCTGCTAGTAATTGATCTACAGCCTTCTGCTTCTCCTTGATAACAGCCCCAGACTGCCCCATATTCTCTTCTTGAAGCCTCGAGATAACCTGCAAATGTTCTAACACCAACTCCTTACTGTTTTTATAACAGATCTTTTTCCATTTAGTGAGAGCCTTTCTGCATAGTGTCAAGCCTCCCAAGACTGAGTGGAGTATGCTTCCCCTTGCTGTTTTTGATCTCCATTCTTCTTCCACAATCTTTCTGCATTCCTCCTTCTTGTCCCAAGAGCATTCATATCTAAACAAGTGCCTTTTCTGAAAACAATTGATGAGATCATTGGACATGGAAACAAAAAGGGGGGAGTGATCTGAAGATTGAGCAGGAAGAGTGTAAATATCTATGTAACTGAACATGAGAGATAACTGTGAATTGCCCAAGCCCCTATCCAATCTTTCTTTGGTAAACTGGTTGGTTTCCCTGTTATTACTCCAAGTAAACTTGTTGCCACGGAAGCCCAGATCACTAAGACCACAATCATCCACTGCTGCTCTAAACTTCTGCATTTGACCATAAGGTCGCATAGCAGCCCCAGCCTTCTCATGTTGATTCAAAATCTCATTGAAATCACCTGCACAGACCCAGGCTCTACCATTATTTGGCTTCAAAGCCCTCAACAAGTTCCAACTATTCTCTCTTTGATCAACTTGAGGGGATCCATAGAATCCTGTAAGAAGCATTTCTCTATCATCCGAGCCCTTATGAATCATAGAAATATGGGATCTAGAATAAGATTCTAGTTCCAAATTACTCGAGCCATGCCAGAGAAAGGCTAAGCCACCACTTAATCCTCTGCAATCCACAGTGAAACTGCAGTCAAAACCCAACAAATTTCTAACCATCTCCACCTTCTCTCTACTGCATTTTGTTTCCATTAAGAAAACAAAATGTGGGACCTTTACCTTCACCCATATATGAAGCTCAAGAACTGT
Organism: Carya illinoinensis; assembly: GCF_018687715.1. NCBI lineage: Eukaryota > Viridiplantae > Streptophyta > Magnoliopsida > Fagales > Juglandaceae > Carya > Carya illinoinensis. Next base: position 28,529,190 of record NC_056763.1, read on the forward strand.
CCGAGGGTTCCCAAGCCCTCGACAGTTCCAACATAACCAATTCATGGCTGTTGGTGGAGCTGCTGTGCAGCTCCACCAACTTTTCCTGATCACTGCAGTGAGCAGGGTGACTACTAGTCTTGCATCTTTTCTGACTCTCTAGCCTCTCCATTGCCTAATTGGATTGCCCCTCTCTTCTTAGAGTCTTCATTGGTAGCACCCTCGACCCTGCAACCTCCTATCTCACCTCTAGCTCGCCTCTTCCATGTGACTTTTTTAGTACCAGTGCTAACATACTGAGTAATAGGATTGCCATGACCAATCATATCATCATGTGTCTTAGCACAGACAGGGTGACCACCAAGTTTGACAGTGCTGTCCCCATTAGTAGTGTGTTTGCCTTTAGATATGCCTTCTCTCTCCTTAACCACCTCCACATTATTAGTCAATCCCTCAACAGATCCTATCGGATTATTTAAATGCCCCATCCTCTCGCCCAACCTCATCATGGCAGGGTTTGAATTCAAATCCATCAAACCATTTGAATGGATAAAGTGATCAAGGCTAACAACCTTATCCTGATTTTGAATTTTGAAAGGGTCCACATTATCCTCTCCCAAACCAAAATTAACAGAATTTGAGTCACTAACCATATTTTTTGAACACCCCGAGTTTGGTGCCTCAAAACCAGCTCCTGGATAACCACCCCTCACTTTGGCTGCACTGCCGTCACCACCACCTGAGCATGGAGGAGACCTCTGACCAGAACCACTATCCCCCCCATACTTTTTGGCTGCAAAAAAAGACTTTAGTAGTGAGGTTTCTTTATATCAAAGAATCACATTACTTGTAATTAAGAGTTCAAATGCATTAATAACGGTACGTGCATGCATGCAACACGACTAATTAAACATAGGGACATTGGTATATCCGATTGAGATTTTTTACGGTGTTTTTATATATCCAAATATTTTCAATAATTCAGATTTTAAATTCTACTATATTAGATATAATTTTAGGGTATGCAAGTGTTGCACACTTACTTTAAAAATAGTAGATAAATCTAATATTGTATTATTTGAATAATGAGTTGAAATGAGATGAGTTGCGAGAAAAATTGAATGTTGAATAAAATATTGATATTTGAAAATTTTAAATTATTTATTATATTTTGTTTAAAAATTTAAGAAAATTACAATAATAAAATGAAATGAAATATTTGTTGCATCCAAATGGATCATAAGATTATACGAGATTTATACAGTACTCTAATATCTCAAATCATTGAAAACATATGAATAGATGTCAAAGTACTCGACGATATTTGAAGAATGGGGTGGGGAGTACTAGAGAACCATAGAAGTGTTGAAGTTGTCCCACATCAGTTGTGGAAGGGGCTGGTGGTTAGTTTATAAGTACGAGGAAAAACCTTACATTTTGAACTAATTTTTTAGATTGAGAGAGACCCAAAACTATCCAACATTGGTATTAGAATCCAAGTTCACTAATAGTCTTAGGTTTAATAGTATGCAAGAAAAATAAGTTATCGATGCTCCAACTCAAGGCTTAATGTGTGAGGGAAAAATTGTTGGAGTTGTCCTAAAGGCCGTATCGATCGTAAAAAGGACTGGTAGTCAATTTATAAGTCCGTGAAAAAATCTCCCTTTAAGTTAGTTTTTGAGGCCACCCAACATGAAGAAAAAATATTATACCAAAGAGAAAAGAGAGCCATATGCATACTCAGTGCGTTGCATCGCTCAGCACAGATCACTTAATTCTCGATCAGTTTTCTTAAAAGAAGAGAATGGAATCTAACTCACGTTATAAAAGACGGGTTTTGCTTTTGGATCTTAAATGAACCCTTTTGCAATTAACATTGGCACTCAAAATAAAAGCAAGCAATCGATCGACTACTACCTCGGGACTTTGCAGAAACCCAGTTGATGATCTGGATTCTGAAACCTTTTCTTTTTCCCTTTACTTGCATGCATACCGAACATGTCTGTTGATGGGTCGTTTTACCATTCAAATCTACTGAATGACTTTATATTTTAGAATCTCGAAATAGGTATGCACACATGACGAAAGTCGAAACACTTGAAAAAGGAAGAAAAAACATTGAACAAAATGCATCGACAGTGTTGATATATATCCATTAATAAATGGCGATCTTTCTCCATTTGACCGATGACTATAAATTGCAAATCCAGAATATTTTATGCAACAGAAGAAGATAGAAGAAGAAAAAGAGCCCGAACCGATTGTACAAGCAACTACTAAAGTGAGTATAAAACCAAACTTTGAATTACCAAAAAGTTGGGTAAAGAATCTAATTCAATTACAGGTCAGACAAAAGATGAAGAAGATAGAACCGTTGCAGCTTGCAGAGGCTGCAGTGACCTAAAAAAGCAGATTCTTAGCAGCAAAGCCAGACTGAAATTCGATTTGCACCGCTAGCATGCAGAGCATGATGTCTGTAACACCGAGTTCTACCGGATATTTTAAAATCTCAAAACTAAGATCATAACACAAGATTCAAGTAAGTAGATTAATATATCGTAATGAGAGCACAACACATCTTTGAGTACATAAAAGCCACCCAAAAAAAAAAACTAATACATGCATGCATGTACCTACGTACGCAGCTGCAGATATCACACACATACAGAGGTGATCTATATATTTTGATTTGAAACTTTTAGAATTTTGACTAGGTAATTTCTAATTTTTTCCCCTTTTTATTTCTTGGGGGCAACAAGATCGACTTGTAGATGCTGGATGCGTCTCTCTTGCCCTTTACGCTACACATAGAGACAAAACATGGCTTTGTCGAAGTAATCATTGTGAGGGTGTGGCACCAAGATAATCTTCAAGAGCACCAAAAGCCCTGCAAAAGAAAGAAAAGCATCATATAACCTAACATCATCAAGCTTGTTATTGAGTTTAAAATATGCGAAACAATAGCCGTAATTGAAAGGAAAAACAGAAAGCGAGAGAGAGAGGCCGAGGGGAAGAACAATTAACCAAATATACAACATGTAGAGATGGAAATTAACGAAGGAAAATGAAAGAGAAATTAAATGCGCGCAATTACTTACAAAATTGAAACAAAATATGCGTCTCCTCCATGCCTTCTTTGCATTCTTTAGTTTTGAGAATATCACATCTTCGGAACATATGCTCCCTGGTGTGTCCAAAAACACCCTACGCTGTATTGGAGGAGACCACAAACCACTCTGCTCATAATCAAAGTCATATTGGGATGCATCAAAGAACTTCCCTAGCAGCCTCTCAGATACTGACTTCGAAACCATTTGAATACTCGGACTGGCTGTGGGGGAGTTTTCCCTCTGGGATATTGAAGCTGGAGAAGAGCCTTCAGAAATGGACATTGAAATGCCTCAAGAAACCCAATGGAGAGAGAGAGAGAGAGAGAGGACACAAAAGTTCAGAAGTTTCTGAGAAAGTTAAAGATAGGATGGGGAACGTGGAAATGTGGTAAGGACGAGGGTACCGTCGTACATATTACATATATACATTAATTTTGGGACCACAGCACATACAATTTTTTTCCTCCTTTTCCAAGAAGCAGAAACTGTTACAGCTATATATAAATAGCATAGGACATGGGTGAACTTCAAGAAATTAGTCGTTAAAATTCGCTTTGTTTATTTTTTTATCCACTTTTTTGTATTGTTGTTATTGTTCTGGAGCGTTTGTTGGGAAATCTCACCCCCTCCTCATGTATTATCTTTGCTAATTTTTTAATGAAGTCTACTCGTTTGCTTAGAAAAAAAAAAAAAAAAAAAAAAGCATAGGAATTCTACTTTTGATTTGAGGAAAGTGTACTGTTTGGTCATTGGAATTATTCATCTCAAATATAAAAAAGTTTTGTTACATATAAATACAGTTGTGCACTAATCTGTATACTAATACTGATTTATTCATACTTAAAATTTAAATTAATACTATTTTTAATAAAATCTACTTTTTGACCAATCACATCACATTAGTGCACAGATTAGTGCATAACTATGCTTGCAACTATATTTTTTCAATATAAAATTCTTATCTCATCATTATAATTTTTTCAAATCTCCATATAAAATATAATAAACAATTCAACTTTTTTTTAATTTTTTTAAATTTTAAAACAATAATAATATTAAAATATAATATTTTAATATTTAATTTTAAAATTTAAAATTCTCATATGAAAATTTCCAATAGCCAAACAGAACTGAATGAAAGGAATTTGAAGAACGTCTTACTGCGAGGAAGGAAAACAAATCCATTAATTTGAATTTTGAATTGATAAGTAATACTGGACAAGAAGTCCTAGTCCGGTTTCCATGGAGCCTGGCCTACATCAGTGTTTCAAAAAGCTTAAGGATTGATGTGATTCGTTTAACGAAAATCACACAAACAATGCAGATCGAACATGTTGGTTTAAAGGTCTATACCTTGGCAAAAAGACATTATCATTAAAACTTTATGCTGCTTTATCTTGGAGTACTACAGGTTGGAAAGCCCCTGATGTGTACAATGTTATTCCTCGTGTCATTCCTGAAGGTCTCGTTACCATGCTATATATATATATATATATAAAATAAACGCGTAGTATATATCGATCGTAACACATCTGGTAACGTAGTCTTATACAATAATACGGGTCACTCGATCGAGTTATATATATGCAGACTGAAAATGAAATTAAAACCCAAATAGGTAGCACATTATACAGTCCTCGACAGGTCAGCCTGCAGGGACCATATGACTCATGGAATATTATTTAAACACCCACTCAATAAAATTAACAAAAACACATGAAGTTGCATGAGAACAGGATCGAAAAATAATGGGACCGACGACATTGATGACTATAACTTAATTCAAGCTCAGATCAGAATATAGGTGGTTGAGCTTAAAAAATTAGGTGCAATTTGGATAATAAGTTGAAATGAAAATTAAAAATTAAATAAAATATTATTTTTTAATATTAATATTATATTAATATTTGTAAATTTTGAATTTTTTAATGATTAGTTTTAGACAAATTATTTAGCATAGTCTTCTCTTAAATTTGTAATCCAGTTCAGGAGGACATATGGAAGAAAGAAAGCACATGCAGTTGTGGACGATATAAAGGATGTGATTTATATATTCATTTATTTATCAGAATATCAAACATGTGATATGACTGCACGCTCCTTAACCATATTGCATCACATTTTTACACAAATGTGAAGTGAAAGGAAGTTTGTCAGAATTGGAATAAAAAATGCTACTTTTTCAGAATTTATGATAAAAATATAAAACCTCAAAAATAACGAATCAAGATTAGAAGAGAATTCCACGGCAAGCCTCATGATGCAGTTAAACTTATAGTTGGTTAGGAACATTGTACCAGATGGAGGTTCCCACATTGTACATCTTTTTCTCACACTCTCGCATCATTTCTGGCGCTTTTTAACACTTTCACGCTTCCCACCACACCATCCTACCGAAAGGCTCCGTTTGCTTGCAAATCTCTCCTCTCCCCCTTCTCCTTCCCCAAAAAAATTTCTTTGAAATAAAGCTGGTTAGCTAGCCAACAATGGCGGGGTACAGGGCTGACGACGACTACGACTACCTGTTCAAAGTGGTCTTGATCGGAGACTCGGGGGTGGGCAAGTCGAACCTGCTCTCCAGGTTCACCAAGAACGAGTTCAACCTTGAGTCCAAGTCTACCATTGGCGTCGAGTTCGCCACTCGGACTTTGAACGTTGATGGCAAGGTCATCAAGGCCCAGATTTGGGACACTGCTGGCCAAGAAAGGTTCTTGCTTCTTCTTTAGCTTTCTATTTTCTCATCTGGGTTTCTCCTCTGTTAGCTTCGAGTTGGGTACGAGATTTATCAAGCTTGGGGTTGCCATCTTGGTTCGTTGCGCTCATTGGATTTACGGTTTTTTTTTTTTTTTAACAAAATTCTAGACAGATTTAAATCTAGTCTCATGGATTTGCTTCAATAGGTTACTTCTTTGTGGAGATCCAAGGGAAAAACTAGATTCCTTTCTTTTACTTACACAGAAAGAAAGCTAATTTTCCCTTTCAAATAATTATAGTTTGAGTTTTCGTACTTCTGAAGCTTTGGTTGCTTCCTTGGGATTGTGGACATGTATCTATCCTTTTACTTGTTCGTCGGAGATCTTGTATAAATTGCGTGGATTTGGATTATGAAGGCACTTAGCGTGCTTGTCCTGAGTCCTCCATTTATAGTGCATATACGTCAATTGGCTATATAAACGATTGCGGAGAGTGCTAATGATGACTAGGTAAAGTGTAAGTGTTAGTTTTCTTTAATAGTCACGTTGACAGAAGGATATTGAATTTTCTCACGAGTCTGAGACAGAGGAAGTAAGGTTGAGACAGAGAAAATGAGACGATTTAACTCCTTGTTTTGTGAGAATGGAAAAAAATTTTGCAACACTCTAATTCAAATCAGGGAAAACAAAGTAAAAAATTCGTATAATAAATAGTTTCAGCGATATATTTAGTCCACAAAAACTGTAAAAAGAGACACTCTTAAGATCAATAACTCGATAGAGAAAAGAAGAAACCAATTTGATGTATGTGATCAAATATGGATAATTGAAATGCACTTAATGACGCCAATCATGTCATCATCACCCTTTGCAATGGATTGGTCAACTTGAAGGAAGAAGGTAGGGGGAGGGGTAGAAGAGGTTGGTTGAATTTGTCTCAATTACATGTAGGGAGAGAGTCTTTGCAAGGATGTTTCAAGGGCTAGCGTTGCCAATACTCTAGAATGACTTAATGGAATTGGTTTGAGAATTGGGAAGTTGTAATTTAATGATAAACTTTTGCTAAAGAACATTATGATTTTGGCAAAATCACCATAATTGAATAGTTCTTGCAAGACAAGAGAGGGATCAGGAAATGGTCTGCACTGGTTCCCCCACGGACTGGTCGCATTGATTTCCAATTAACTTTTGCTTTAATACTTTTACAAAGAATAATCCATGAACACTCATTTTTGCTTTCTACTTCTGGCCTACCTATGGGAAAACTCGAAAAAAATAAAAGGCCTGAAGATGCATGAAGTTATTTGAGCCTTACCTTAAGTAACTACATCTAGTGAACCATCATGCGCTGTTGAAACGCTAGCACCATTTAATTTGGTTAGGAGCTATTTTATTCAGCCTGTGAAACTCTGATTATTGGATGATATGTTATGTTTTTGTTTACCTTCTTCACTTTATAGGTACCGTGCCATCACCAGTGCATACTATCGTGGAGCAGTAGGTGCACTTCTTGTTTATGACATCACTCGTCATGCAACATTTGAGAATGCTGACAGATGGCTGAAAGAATTGAGAGGCCACACAGATTCAAACATTATTGTGATGCTTGCTGGGAACAAATCCGATCTACGCCACCTAGTTGCTGTTTCAACTGAAGAAGGTAAATCCTATGCTGAAAGGGAATCACTTTATTTCATGGAAACTTCAGCACTGGAGGCAGTAAATGTAGAAAATGCCTTTGCTGAAGTACTGACTCAAATCTACCACTCTGTAAGCAAGAAGCAAATGGAAGGAGGAGAAAATGGAGATGCTTCATCTGTTCCAACGAAAGGAGAGAAAATAAACCTCAATGATGATAAGTATGGTTTGAAAAAACTTGGTTGCTGCTCAAGTTAGATCTGAGAAACATAATTTTATCGGCTGGATTCAACTTCTTTGTACCGTATATTATTTTAAGCGGGACCCGAAGAGGGTAATTTTCTTGGGGTGTTAAGCTTAGTTTGTTAAACCACGATCGATGCATGAGATGTAGGAGCAGAATGGTCGCGAAAACGGCATGGTTTTCCAGTTCCTATTATAATGATCCCTTTTTTTTAGAAGTTCTTATTATAATCAAGGCCGTGCATTGTTAACCTCTTTTTTACTACCATTCTGGGGTATATGTAAGCAACATATGTTATTCAAAAGATAAAAACGGAAGAGAACGTTTCCTGCATTTCTTGTAGGTGCTATTGGTCTGAGGAAAGCGATTTCCTGGCAACCTTTTATGTTATCCGAGTGTCGGTCGAGCAGTTGCTGAAAAATCTCTCTCCTCATTGTCACGAAATTGGGGCTGAAGAATGGAACTGTTTTCCGCTTGCATTTAAACAAGAGAAAAATCGAAACTTTGTCGCACAGGTGCGTTTTTGGATGGAAAATAAGATCTCGTTTTGTTATTAAGTTCATACAAGATGAAATAAGATATTTTATTAAAAATTAAATAAAATATTATTACAATATAATTTCTTAATTTTAGTTTTGTTTTAAAATTTAAAAAATTTGAATTATTTATTATATTTTACGTGAGAATTTAAAAAAAAATTGTAATTTGTAATGATTATATGAGATGAGATGAAATAGGTTAATTTTGTATAATCAATCTAAATTTCTTTTTTTTTTTTTTTTGGATCCGAAGATTGCCCGGCATAGATATTAGATCTCTCCAAGATTCATTTTTCTGAAACATGAATTATTGGATTGAGTTATAGTTTGAGAAAATTAAATATTACACGTTATTTTAACTTAATATAACAATTATTGGTTTTAAAGCATATTTTTTGGTATTTTGAAGGATCAATCACTGCAACGTGTAAATTCAAATTAAATAATCAAGATTTCATAGTGCCGATGAAATAAAACCATAATCATTCAATTTGGAAATAGTGATTAGGATTAAAATAGTTATAAATAAAAAATGATTAAAATTCGAAAAAATCTTGCTTCGAGTAAAACTGCATATATGTCAATTCATGACACCGTGCATTTACGAGATTGATTTGTGCCATTTACAGAAACTTCATTAATTTGTGTCATGTGTTGTGCTTTAAAAAAATTAAGATTCATTATTTAATTATTATTATTTTTTTATATGAATCCTATATTTATTCATTTTTTTTAAAAAAAGTATGCGACGATTGTGCTCTTTATAACTGCAAATATTATTTTTCTTTATATAGATTCTGACATGGCGGTGATCTGAAAATAGAATTTTGAAAAACAGAAATTTTGGTTTGAAGCTACTATCATTCTTTCCACTTTTATTTCAAAAATGATAAAAGGCTAAAAACAGATTATATGTATTGAGTAATATTAGATATAGTTGTAAAAAATTTCACTTATTATTCTTACACTATATACCACATATAATTTTAAATTATTTATTTATTTTTTTCCTTATCAAATACATGATATATGGATGATAAGTAGAAAAACCAAATTATTTAGTAGAGAAATAAAACAAAAAATAAATAAAAATACGTGCGGGATGATAAGTAGCAAAATTCTATAAGTTTAGGGTATGTAAGTTTTATGTATTCTCTTTGAAAAAAGTGGAGTTCACTATTAAATAATAATTTTTTTTATATGGATATCAAATTTACTTAATTTTTCCGAAGAGAATATGTATTTTTACTTGTGTTGCATATCATTTGGTATATGCATTATCACCATCTTTAATTGGCTTTATCAATTGAGGTCTTCGACAGGTCGCTGAACAAAGCTTATTTCGTTTCTGAGTAATCTGAAACCTACTCTGTCTCGTGCTGAATATTTGCCTCTGCTTAAAGCATGTACTCAGAATTTCTTAGAATTCGACAAAGACGAGATTAATTTTTCGAAGACCAAAGGTTTTATTACTGAAGCATTGTGATATTTATGACTAGCATGCTACAGAAATACAGAGTGCTGAACATCATCAAGGTTACAAAAAGATAGAAGTTTAAATCCGATTGAGTACATGGACCACTGGAAGAGAAGAGAATGGAGGAGAGACGATGGATGGCTGGAATTACCTATTTAAAGCAAAAGCATATATGATTTAATTATTTGGAGAGTGGGCAGCCATGAGCAGCTGTTCCAGCATGGTGCTTGGACTCTGAGATAGGTGGTCCCTTGAGAAGGCCTCCAAACAGCTCTGCTGGGTCGTAGTATACCTCCACCTCTTCTACTCTGAGAGATTCATCAACCTATCAAGGAAATCAGATAGTCATCGGCACATGCTTTGAGTTATACATATGAACATATATATATATGTACACTAGAACTTTGCCCCCTCCTATTGTGACAGGAAACCTTGCAAATATATGTATGCTTTTATGCAGTGTTTGGATCTACTTGTTGGGAAGTACGTGAAAATTACCTTGAGAGTAGCCAATCCAACAAACTGAACTCTCTCCCCAGTGGGAGCATGCCCTTTATAGGGTCCCTCGAAGAAACCCCAGTGCCGGTATTTGAAAGCAATTTCAGGCGGTCCGGAATAAACATTGAGCACTTCCCACGCAAACCCGCGAGGGAAAGCAGATCTAAAGACATCATGAGACGATTCAAAGGTTTCTTCATCTGCTTTGTAGTATTGAAACTCCTTTGGCAGAGAATTCTTCAACAAGGCATTGTAGCTCCCAAGCTCAAGAGTTTCTTCCCCGGATAACCCCTCTCTTCCTGCAACCAAATTGATCATCTGCTGGTTCATGTAAATGTGGTGCAAATAAAGAAAAGTAAATAAGCTGCATGGCGAAGTTTGAACCGTAAGAACCAGATTAACATAGTATATTCAGACTTTTAACAAGTCCCATGTAAATGCACTTTATGTAGAAATCAAGAAGCTAGCACATCTTCAGGGGAAATTCCGCGGACCCAGTCTTTCATCTCGTGCAAAATTGTTTGTTAGATTCCATATTTATTCTAAAGAAATAATATCTGCAATCGTGAAATATTTAATTACTACACAATTCTTTTGAAAAAAATAATAATAAATACAACTCACATTAGAGTAAGCATGGAAGTTCATGAGAAAGAAAATGGTAAATTTCCTTTTGTTTTGTCACAGAGTGAAACTGCTGCGCGGAAAGTTGCATCCAGTCCTTTGCAGACATGGAAAATTACAAGTCCCTCCTCTTTTCTACTATGTTATTTTATCAAAATTACAAGTCCTTAATTTTTTTTTTTTTTTTTTTTTTTGGTCTCAGGGTTGGGTGGCGAGCCTCCGGAATCCAGCCCACCCGTCCATTTATCCCAATGGGGACACAAATTCCTTTAAACAAAAAAGTAAAAGAATGAGAAGATCAAACGGGCGGGGGGTTGGGCATGGATAGCTGCCAGCCCACCTCCCTCATACTACATAAAATTGGAAAAACTTAATAGGGTTGCTCCCTCACTGCACCCCGCGCCCGCCCCCTCGTCCTAGAGGCGGGGTACTCCGCCTCACTAGGCAGGGTCCGCCACTTAAAATGTAGACTATATTTTATTCAGTTTAAAAATTATTTTTAGGTCTAAAAGTGATTAAAAATACATTTTTATATTCAAATTATAAATTTAAATTTATAAATATGACTATAATTTAAAAATTATATAATTTTTAAATTTTGCTAGTGCGTATTTTGTATAAGTTGTAGGGTAATAATTTTTAAACTATATAGTTTTTAAATTTACCAATGCATATTTTATATAAGTTGTAGTTTTTAAATTATGTACTTTTTAAATTTGCTAGTGCATAATTTGTGAACAAGTCTAACAAATCTTAATATACATACTGATATATACACAATTTGTAAAATATAAATATATATTTATATATATAAATATATTTATGTTTTTGTATATATATAAATATTGGTATTTATATGTATATATATAATATATATAAGGGGGGGCGAGGCGGGAGAAATGCAGGGCGGGGTTCCTTGTCCCGCCATGCAGGGGCAAGGCTGACGGGGTCGGGGTAGTGGAGTGCAGGGCTCTGCTGACCATCCCTAAAACTTAATATTTTTCTATTCTCTCTCTCCCGTACTCTCTATTAGAGTGTAACTAGTATAGTTTTATTCATTTTTTTATAACCGAACTGATATATACAGATTTTAAGAACTAATACCAAACTAAGTCATAATCGAAACCGAAACTTCCAGTTTTCCTAGTTTTTCTAGTCCGGTCCCCTTTTTCAATTTTACGGATTATCTATATTAGTAAGAATATGATGTCTACATATGCTAAACTTTTAGTCTATTTATATTATAGTATAAGTATATTATTTTATAACAATTACTACATACTAGTATAGTATTGAATTTAATTATAGTTCATATAAATTCTAAAATTTTTATATGAGCATATATGATTAAATGTATACAAATATAAGTACAAAAAGAATATATATAATAATTTATTATGTCAAAAATGTATTTACCATTGATATATATATATATAAAGTAATCAACTTTAATATTAATGTTTATGTTTAAGATTAAAATTTATATGTTATATAAAGTATTATATTAAAAATTATAAGATTAATTTTATGTTATATCATATGTTATACTAATTTTATGTTATATTAATTAGCAATTTAGTATATAATATTAAAAAATATAAATATATATAATGGTCTGGTACGGTTTAAACTGATTTTCAAAATATGAAAACTAGTATCGCACCGGTTTTGATTCTTAAGAACTGATACCGTATCAAAACTACTTATAAATTGGACCAAGCCCACCTGTTTGGTCCGGTCCAATTCAATCGATTTTTCGACTTTATTATACCCCTACTCTTAGTCTCTCTCACCACTCAGCCTTCATCTTATGCTTCTCCATACTTTCTATTCTCCCTCCCCTACACTTTTTGCCTCCTCCTCCTCCACCAGCACTCATGCTATTCTCCTTCTCTCTTTCTCATTCTCTTTCTCCTTTTAGCGTTTTGGTTGCATATTCATAGCCAAGGCTTGGTTGCGAATCTGCTTAGAGACTCAGAGTCAAGCCATGACCGTGAGTTTTTGCAACCAACAACTATAACTTGGTCGTGGGTTTGCATCGAGACCCATTTCCAATTTGTGATCATGAATTTCCATGACCTCCAACCATGATTTGGCCATCAAGATTGTTGTTTAGATTGTTGTGAGATCCACAACCAAGATTTGGCATGGATAAGTTGTTACTCACTTTGCTGTTTAGATTGTTGTGGGATCCACAACCAAGATTTGGCCATGGATAAGTTGTTACTCACTTTTTTTAATTTATTTAATTTATGGTTGGATCTATATATTTAAAGTTTGATTTACATTTTTGAATTTAAATATGAAGATTTGCAGGTGTGAGGGGGAGGGTGCTACCCACCCGTATGGGCTCTTAGCACCCCTAAACTACTACGTGGATATATTGACTTAAAAAAAAATTAAAAAAGAAAGCAAGAAAGTCTGATTACCATTAACGAAGAGCTTGAACTTCTCGGGGTTTATAGTCTTGAAGTCCTTCAAGCGAGTTTTGTGTGAGAGCTCCATCTCCCATGACTTGACAGCATTTTGTACTATTTCTTCCAGTGATCCTTTTGGCCATTCCTGCACAAAATAATAATAATAATAATAACAGCAAAAAGCTATTATTGAGAGAGACGAGGGGTAAAGCAGAAAAGAAAAGAAGGTATATATATATCCAATTAATCCAGGTATCCACCAACCTTAGTCCTGCCTTCTTCGAAGAGCTTGTTAACATCATCATACGTGGGAGGGCCACCATGCCTCCATTCGATTTTCTCTCCATCATCATGTAAGAAAGACCTATACTTATCTCCCACAATCTTAGGTACTGCAGCCTCTTCGGTAGCCATGCTTGATTTGTCTCCGGGAAAAGAAAGAAACCAAGTTGATCAAGAGGATTTAAAGCTGAAACTAGAAGGTAATGTACACGTGTAGAGAGACTGATAGATTTTCACTTGGAACAAGAAGGAAGATGGAGAGAAGACTTATAGCACAATTACCTAGCTGGCCGGCCTGGAAGTTTTTATTGCTGCCAGAAGCACTTGTGGACTCCATATCTCAATCGTTTATAAATTGCTCAACGCTGACAGATAATCTCTTTTTAAGCATAACCTTTCGTGTAAATCTCTATAACTGGATTCTAATTTTAAAATTAAATAAGAATCTTGATTACGAGATTTTTTTTTTTTAATTCTTAAAAATTCTAGAAAAATAAAGTATAATAAACCTAAAATATTCATCGATCCTATCAGAATAATTCCTGAGAACCACTGCTACCAATGTAGTAATTTCGGATGTTGATTCGTTGATCAACAATGTGTGGTTGACACTACGCATGCTCGTTACCAGAACTGTTTCAATTTGTTTAATTTTCTCTAGTATTTTATTGGGTTTAAAGGAACAATTTATCTATACACCAAGACAACCAAAGTACCAATGAAACCATGCCCTTTTCTTTCATTAATGCTGTCTGTTCTTAATATATTTATTTATTTATTTGTGTTTCGCTGTTGATGAAAAGTTGCAACATTATCAAGTCGTTGTTTAGAAGTTGTAGATAGGCTGCAGGTGTTTAGTCATTTCCGTGGCAACAATCAGCGAGGAGAAATGATACCCTTGCAACCGATTTACTATCTATTTACTCTTCTTAATAATATAATAATTTTTAAGCATTTAAAATTTAAATCCATCCAATCAAAATAAAAGTTAAACTAAAATTTCAAAAGATGTACTATTTTAGTGTAGAATTGTAAACAAATTATAGGATAGTAGTTAATCTATCATTTTTCAGCGAGATGCCCGAAAGGGTGAGAAAGTCAACCGGACACCACATGGATGGGGGACAGCGGACATCGCATAGATGGAGAACAGTGCAAGGCTTGACGTAGTGGGTGAGGTTGAAGAAATTTTTATAACAATTTTATGTAATTTATTAAATTATGAAATTATATATTTTTATTATAAAATAAATTATATAGATAAATAAAGTCAAGTTAGTTCGTAAAATTATTTTTATATAATCGATAGTTAGACTTCTCATAATAGCTAAATCTCATTTTCCTAAAGAAAAGTAAGATGCATGCCAGTTAAGGGTAAGAAGAAGAATGCATGCATAATATATTTTTAGTACACATCGGTATTTAAGCCTTTAATAGTAGTTAATCATATTTCATGTACGGGCTTTCATTTTGTTGGTCAACAAGTGTGGATGCGTTAGATCTTAAGGATCTTTACCTATTTAATGTATATAGTATAGAAATTAAAATAAATATATAAATAGATAGATGCAGATTTTTTTTTAAAAAAAAAAGATGGATGTAGATTTAAGTGGTTGTACGTTCGCTTTCCTGTTCAAGATGATGTTATTTAATAGAGTAATGCTACGTACAGTCACTTTTGCATACTTCCTATGCACTCCATTGATATGATTGGCTGGATTAATTTTTTTTTAATATCCAACCAATCATATTATTGGAGTGCACAAAAGAGTGCACAAAAGTAATTGCACATAAAATTTTTGTATTTGATATTAGCATCTTGGACAGGGTAATCCAATATCCAAACAAATTAGAACCACCTAGATGGATTTTATTTATTGAGCAATGCTACATATAGTCGTAAAATTATAAACGTCACGTAATCATTTTGAAAAAGAGTAAGGTCCACGATTAAAAAGTTAATTTTTTTTATATAAGTCTCATATTAATTTATTTTTTTAAATAATTACACATTACTTATACAATCACAACTACAAATACCATTTCACTTGTCATTTCTCTTATTTATTGTACAACAAGTCCGTTGAAATTGTAGTGGGTTTGAATGGTTCATTGCTTCACCTTTCCGTGATTTCATTTAATAGATAGGGACACTTTTTCAATTTAATAGACTGACAATTTTCAGCAATAATAAATACGGTGTCGTAGTTTCTTTTTCTTCCTCTTCCTCTTCTTCTTTTTTATTTTTTATTTTTTTATTTTTATTTTTTTATTTCAAAACAAGTTTAGTATTTTATAGATAAATTAAAAGATTACATCATACAAATTTTAGTGGAGTGAGGGCATTACCGTTTATACATCTTCATTTTTAAAATCATATCTTTAAAAGATTGACTTTGAAGATGAAAAAAATTCTTATATTAGATTATATATTTTTTTACTAAATAATAATGAAATATTATTTTTTTTTCTAAAATTTGGATAGTCTAATAAATTCAAGTCAAATTTAATATTCAAGTCTAATAAATTTAATCTACCATATATATATTCAGCAACATAGAAAAATCCACACATACTCTATGTGTGGTCTAATTTCATAAAAAAAATAATAAAAATAATGTTTGAAAAAAGAAATGACATTTTCAAAGATAAATAATGACTATTCATAATTATTCAAAATTATAAATATAGATAAACTAATGTAGATAATTTTAAGAGAAGTTTATTCAAATTTGAGAATAAAAATAAAGATAAATAAGTTATTGTTAGTGCTATGAGAGTCCGTATAGTCATCTCAAAACCAACAGATACATCATAACAAAAATAAAAATAAAATGATCTAGAGCCAAGTAAATGTCCCACTAGGAAACGTCACTTGAAGCAATTTTTGTATAGAATGATAAAACAGACTATCCTATTGTGACTAAAAGTCGCAATAAAGAGAGGTTGCTGCATCTTGTTGATTTGAACTGGTTGAAAGATACTGTCACGTTCACTTTTATTTAATCCTCACCTTAAAAAAACAAGAATATATGATAGCAATCCAAAACAAAGTTGAGTTGCCGACGAAAGGTTAACACAAGCTTTGGCGATGCGAAAGGAAAAGAATAATTATTTGATTAATTTATTTTCCAATGATTAAGTTGTCATGGCTTTTAACTCCATGAAAAATGGTCCGTTTATAATTATTTTGTAACTATTTTATAACTTTATATAAAATGAAGACTAACTTTATAATATTAAAAATTAAAATAATGCTACATCTAGTTATATAAAGTGCTCAAATACTACATAATTATTTTAAAAAAATATTTATTATTAAAAAATTAATTTTTTATGTAAATTTCGTATTTTTTTTTAAATGATTATGTAGTACTTATAAACTTCATGATTATTAATATCTTTTTTCTAAAATCTAAATATATTAAAATGACATAATTATATTAATTAATTGAAAATGAATTATAAAATAACTTTTAAAAAATTATAAATATATGATTACCCAAACTTTCATTGACAAACAAACGAAGGTACAACGATTCGAAGATGAGTTAATGCCGTGACTTGCAAGCGATTGCCTGAATGATTGTGGCGTGGGTTGATTTCAGCCAAAAAGAAGTTCAAATTTTGAGTTATAAATAAATAAATAAACAAAATGATCAAACGTATTTGCTTTTCAAAATTGTTTTATTACTAGTGACGTGGCAGGCCACGTTGTCCCTAACTTCTTTTGAGATTGAATGTAGTGTTGTGCTATTTCCAAACGTACCTTAAGAACATTTATGTTCTTCCAAATATGAAGGCCCCTAACATTTCATGCTTTCCATCAAGTGTGTCACTCACTAAGCAAAGTTGCAAACAAAAAACAAAACAAAATATAATCAAGAGTCCTTCTACGTTTAGGCGCTTTGCGCACTCATTCTGCGGACCAAGCTGACACGATAGTCAGCTTTAATTTTTTTTATTATATAAAAATGAAAAAACAAATCACGTCAACAACCCATCTCTTATCTGAAATCCATTTCAGAAACTCAACCGAACTTTTTCTTAACTTCCTATTTGAAACTGTCTAATAACTTTTTAATTCCAGGACTCACAATCTCTAAAACAGTCTCCTGCCTCCTATATTCGTTTGAAGAAGTTCAAGAATTCCTACTCAGTTCTAAACCTATTAAGAAATCACGGTTTAACGCAAACTCATATCAAATACTTATGCCCAACTTGGACGTGTTTGAATACTCAGGATTTTCTGGCTCTATCCTCACCAAAATGCTTAGCAAATACCCAGCTGTGCTAGAAAGTGATGCACACACTGTTGTTGAGTTTTTAAAATCTTATGGTTTTAGTGATAAGCAAATAAAAACTTTGACGATGAAGCCTCCCACATTGTGTACGTATAATGCTCAAAAGATTTTTAAGTCAGAGTGGGATTTTTTTTCAAATTGTTAGGCTTGTCAGATCTTGAAATTGCAAAGCACTTATTTGCAATGCCTCATGTTCTGGCAAAGGGCCTCGGAAAGCAAATCAATTCATGTGCTCAAGAGCTTAGGCAGATTCTTGGCACTGATGAAAATGACTTAAAGGGTATAAAGGCATGCTGGGCAATTTTTCTCAACTTGCCGATTAGATTCTGGTTACGGTCGAAGATCTATAGGACCAACGATGCAACCCATTTGCTACTCAATATTTTTCTGGTTGTGCATCATACCCTTAGTCATTTTTTCAGAAAACTTTGTAATATATGTTTCTCACCCCCAAACACTTCCCACTTAAGTTTGAGGACTGGAAAAAGGAAAATGATGCTCGCAGGAGACTTTATGTAGGTTTTGTGTAGGGATGCCTACGTGGATAATTAAACGGTGCGTTTCACATGAAGTTTCATTCAACGAGATCTCACTCTCCGTAGAAGCTTCCCCTTCCATCTCTCTCCTTCCTCTATCTTCTGATATTCCCCAAAGGAAAATTCTTTTTATCATCCTCACACTTCACACACCACACTTATTTTAATTTTTTTTTCATATTTTCTATAATAAATGTGTAGTGTGTGAATGATAAATAGAATAATTTAATTAGTTTAATAAGAATAAAATGAAATAAAAAATAAAAAAAATAAAAAATAATATTTTAATATATAAAGTGTGTGGTGTGGAATGATGCGTAGCATTTCTCTTCCCCAAATCCTTTTCATGTTTCTGAGACCTAACCTCTGCATCTCCCTCCTCCATTGTTTGCTATCCTCCATCTTCAAAGTGCAACCAAGACCCAAGATGGGTTTAAGAACCCAGAAACACGCTTGAGAGCCAAGACCCAAGGCAGTTAGTTTTTACGGGTAATTATTTATCATTTATCATCCTCTGCAGTCCTTCTAGAAGTGCAATTTCTCTATCTGAACTTTCTTTCTCCATGAAAGACTTTTCCTTTTTCTTTTTTCTTCATGCACGCATACTCGGAATTTTGTATTCTTGTCTATATGATTTTTGATGCATTTGCTATCGCCATCCCATATGAATTTTTTTCCCATTTCTTTGCAATCACCACCTCTCTCTCTCTCTCTTACTTAGCATCTCTATCACTCGCTCTCTCTAACAATGCCTTTGACCTTTTACAATACCTCTTTCTGGTAATCGGAAAACAAACACTTCGTCTCAAGAGTCCAAGACCCATTTCTCTCCCTTCTTTCGCATTACTCGCTCTATCATTCCCTCTAACATTTCCCGGTGTATGAGCAAGTTCTAACAGCCTTATCTAGCACAAAGCAAAGGTTCTCTCTCCTATATTTCCCTGTCTGTACACATTGTCTAGCATGTCCAGCTTAATATTTTAATAGCTTCGTTTTTTCCTATCAATTTCCCATACATACACAACTTGTTTAATTTGGTTCTGGGTTCTGCACATTTTCATAAATTTCTACTGTATTTGATTGCAGTCGCTAGCTGGGTATTTCATGAATTTGTTGATTGTTGACACTTTGCTACTCGAGAGGTTTCTGATCAATGGCTTCTGAGCCTCCGCTTTTGATCCCGTCTCCTAAAACTCCCAGTAACCAAGACTTGAATACTACACATGTTTTGTTAGATCTCGTTAAATCAAAATCGGGCCGGCCTAAATCATTTTCCAAGATGAAACTGAAAAATCCAGTTGAAAACTCTTCTAATCTAGAATCCAATTTCAACTCCTAATCCCATTGAAGTATTGTGTCTATTCAATCCCAGAGATGACTTCGACGCTAACGACTGGCGGAGGTAGATTTGAAAAATCTTATGACGGTGGGATGGGTGGTGGAGGAGTGCAGCGTAGCCTAGCCGAGGAACGAGTCGTGGAGGAACGTGATTGAGGGAGACAAGCGGGCAGGGAACGATGAAGGCTCTGATCGTGTTTTCGAGTTCCAGTTCAATTCCCGTGCTTCATCTTCCCTTTTTTTTTTTTTTTTTTCTTTACTTATATTATTTGTTCACGTGGCATAATAAGTGATTCGTGCGCCAATCCTGTGCCAACTTCCCTGCCTATAGAAGAACTGCTGGAAAAATAGTGGGCTTTGTGAAGATTTCTCCTCTCTACCTCTCCATTTCTCTCTCCCGACGCATCCCTCATTGAAACGCACTGTATCAATCTCCAGCTGGCCGCGCCAGGCTTTCTTCGTGCGCAAAGATGTGCGCAACTCGCCTGCATTAAGCTTTTTCCTATAATCAATCAGGTTCAACTAGTTTCCTATTACTGGTACACCTATCACTGGTACAGTGTAGAAACATACTACTGAGCCGAAAGGAAAGAAAATGGTTTCTGCTGTTGGGAAAAAGTTAAACTTCACACCGGTTTTACTGTTTTTTCCCCCATGGCGATAGTTGGGTTTCTCCAAAGAGGACGCGTCGCCATGGAAAATAGACTGGATGATCTTGGTCGACCCAGCAAATTAAAATAAATGGAAAAAAAAACATAAAACAAGAAGAACACGACACCTGGGTTTCTCAAAGGTGCAGGTACATGTGTCGCCATGGAGAAGAGCCCAAAGGGATCAAGAAAGCATGTACAGTCCACTACGTTCCCCATTTTCGCGTCTGACAAATGAATGATTATTATCATTTGAATATGTATCATTATCCCGGAACGGGCCGGGTTTTGAATTGACTCTGGGCCCTTTTGGAATAGTCTACCTTTCAAAATGATTATTAGTTTTAAACAATAACGGGCCCTCTTTGGTCCAGTTTAGTTCGGCTCTTTACTTAAAATAATATTTTTTTAGAAATAATCATTACTCATTCTCAAAATACGAACATATAATATTCGCGTCTAAATATTGTATGAGATAACCTTAAAAATTAATATTTTATAAATAATTTTGATATCATAATATTTTATAATAGAATAAAAGAATGTATAATTTGTATTTATATTTTAAAATTGTTTAATAATTTTTGTTTTCTAGATTTTGATACCACCCTTATGCACCTACCGACTTTCTTGGTTGCCTTACAAGTATTTCTTTTTTGGTCTATGCACTGTTACATGGTTTATCGTCCATTTTGTTGACTTGGGTTGGTCGACAGAAAGCTCAAGTTAATAAATGCAGAGTAATGGAGGAAAAGAAAAGGCAAGTGATCTCTCTTGAACCCCAAAGTCTTCCCTTGAATGACTTTCATCCACCCCCCTCCCCAAAATGATTTCTATGCTCTTTTGACGACGCGCTTTGAGAATTTATTTCTCTTTTTAAAAAAAAATTAAAAAAAAAATCTACAAACATAAAAGTATCCTAAAAAATAAATTTAATATGTTATATTTACTTTATAATAAAAATAATTTTATAATTTAATATATTTATTTTTATGAGATATTTTTATATTTTTCAACTAGAAAATAACCTTTAACTTCATATTTAAAATTAAATGGATGGGAAAAAAAAAACTATATGTTATAAAGTCAATTTGGAAGAATGTGTGTGTGATTATAAAGCCATGAAACTTTTTGCTAAAAGTAGTACTTATTTTCACAACCGTCCATTTAAATAAGATGGAACTATCAAATCTCATCGACTCTCCTCCTCCCTCATCATTTCTTTTAAAAGAGACCTGTGACCATTATAATTAGCCATAATGTCATAGAAACCTTAGCAGTAAAGCCTTGTATTTATAATTGAATTTTTGGGATGTGACCAGCTATCTGGGGGAGATCTCTCTCCACCATTTTGCTTCACACACTGCATAGACGAGGCCCGAGACAGCTAAAAGCATCAAACCATGACCACTAGAATCATGTTAATCGGCAGATCACTCTGTTCACGATTTGATTTGATTCTTGTAGAATCATTGTCCTCCTCTCATGGCATCATTTTTTTTTTGTCACGCCAAGTAAGATATGTTTGTGCAAAATTATCAATTAGAGAATTAGATTAGTTGCACTCGCTGCTTTGTCGATAGGACACAAATCCGACGAGTTAAAATGAGTTTGAAACCGTCTATCACAGTCAAGACTGGTGCCAAACACCACTCTAGGCTTGTCCCATCGTGATCAATACGTCAACTCTTTTTTGTAAATACAAACACATTAAATAAGCGGTTTGAGAGATTAATTGAGATAATTTTAGATAAATATTTAATTATTTATTATTTTTTATATAAAAATTTAAAAAATTATAATGATAAAATGAGATAAAATATTTTCAATATTCGAACGGAATAAATATTCTCTTAAGCATAATTAACAAGAAAAATAAAGAAAAAGAAAAAGTATGGATGACGATATGTTATACGACCCGTTAACTTAACATGAATATGACACAATAATAGCGAATTAAGATTTAGTTTTAATGAATTTGGGTCAAAACAAGTTGATCCGTTAAGACACGATTGCTTAACGAGTTGATAACAGGTCAACCTATTTTGATCCGTTATTTTGAACCGTTATGACACGCTAAGAAAGTTAAAGTCACAATTATACCCTTATACTTAAAAGTAAAATTGTTAAAATTTTAATTTCAATATTTTTATTATTTGGATTATAATTTTAGACTTGTAGTTAGTCTTATAATTTTTATAAATATAATAATTTTAAAATTTATATAAAATTATGTTAAATTTAATCAGGTCAAACAGGTTAATCTCAAACCTATTTAATTTATTTACATAAATAATTTAAAACGGATCGTATTATGTCGTGTTAACCTATTTCGTAATATTTACTAATAAATTAAAATGGATTAACACGATACGACTCGTTATGTTAATGAATCGTATTAAAATTTGAGATTTTGACACAATAAACTTAATATATCGGGTTAAAATTTATTTATATAATATAATATAATATATATATATACTTTGACACAATACAAATACCACCCTTAACACGATTTTACACTCTAAAAAAAAAAAAAAAACCCAAACATCATCGAAGCATAAAGTCAGTCTATCACAGCTAATGATATATACGTAAGAGAATTGATATTTGCAGTCGTAGTTGTGTAAGCGGCGTGTAGTCACTTTAAAAAAAATAAATTAATATGAGACTCACATAAAAAAAATTAATTTTTTAATCATAAACCTGACTTTTTTTTAAAATGATTGGACGACGTTTACAATTCTACGACTATACGCTACATTGCCATATACGTAAATTCGCAAAAAACTTATGCATTACAGTACAGATAGCTACAGTAAGACACCGGAGACTGCACGAACGCGTAGTTTTATCATTTGTCTATTTCCATTGCCATTAATGTTTTCCAATCTCCACCACTCTCTCTCTCTCTCGTCTCTCTCTCTCTCTGCAAGTTTGCAACGCGATGTCCCTGAGGAGGTCCTTCTTCTCTCGTAGATTCTCCAGGTCTTTCAAGGAACTGAATGAGAAGAGCGGGCGCGTTCGCGACTCGGACGAGGCGGTTGGGTCGGGCAGGGGAGGAGGGGCGGGCCAGCCCGACCGCTCATGGGCCGGAATGCTCCCTGAGCTACTGGCAGAGATCATACAGCGTGTGGAGAGGAGTGATGGCGACCTCCGCCAAAACATCGTCGCTTGCGCCTGCGTTTGCAAGAAGTGGAGACAGATCACCAAAGAGATCGTTCCTTCCCCTTCCCTGACCGGCATAATCACTTTCCCTTCTTGCCTCAAAAAGGTTCTTCTCCTTGGGAGTATCACTGCTTTCCTCTCTTTTTTTTGTATTTTTTAAAATCCCTTTGCAATTTTGGGATTAGTGTCTGATTGAAAGTTTTGAAAAATAGTAACCTATGGTCGTATCGATTGGAAATCCGAAAAAATAAAAAACTAAGAGAGAAGAGAGAGGGTTGATCACTTCGTGGGGGATCCGGGCCTCCTGTTTACGTCTTTTGGTAATTGTGTTTTCCTTCGTGATTTGTCATATGGCATCTACACCCTTTTATACGAGAGCTTGCGGCTTATTTAGGAAACTAATTATGAGAATATTGCCTAATAATGAAGACATTGCAGTATCATGCAATTTATTACACACTATTTCCTAATAAGGGAGAGATTACAATGTCAATAATGCAATTGTTACGGAATATTGTAGAAGTATTAGCATACTTATAAAAGAATATTACCATATTTGGGATCCCACAGACATATATTTAGAAAGTGGATCTTTTTTGGTGATATGCATTGAATTGTATGTTGTCCTGGTGTTTGTGATCGTATCTTTTTGTTTGGTTTGCAAATTTTAATTTTTCAATTGGGCGTCGTGTTTGGGCACAAGGAATCTAATGTGTTATTGGTGATTCTTTTATGGTAATCATGTTTTGTTCAAGAATTAAAATCGTGCTTTCAGAACATAGTCTTCAAGCTAGTTTATTAATGTATCCGCATGTTTTTTTCTTCAATGTGTATAAGAAATAATTAGGTAAAACTTTTTCTTCAATGGTGCTTGTTTCAGTTATTATTTCGATGGGATGTGGTTTTGAGATCAAGCTGCTTTTGGTTTGGTTTAGCTTCCTGATTTATATTTTGGGTTTCATGACGTCTATTAGTCTATGAAATTATAATTCTAGTTGGGATTGGTGGTCTTATTATTTTGTGTTAAATGCAGCCGGGACCGCGAGAGCTTCCACATCAATGTCTTATAAAACGGAACAAGAAGACGTCAACATTTTACCTCTATCTTTCCCTTACACCGTGTAAGTGTATATTGACTCATTAAAAAAAAAAAAATTACCGCCTAAGTGTATATTTGTGGAATAGCTTTCTATAAAATTGACTGAAATATGAAATCGAGTTTGCTGTCAAAGCTGCCTTCTATGCTTCCTTTGGAGGAAAAGTTTATTTTTTGACTGGAGAGCCTTGACATTTATGTCACCAAAACCAAAAGCAAATGGCTACATTGCAATTTTTCTAACTAGTAGATTTTTTTTGGCTAGATGTCAAACCTATTAAATTGACTTCCTGCTTAGTAGTTTCAACTATGGGCACATTTGCATGATGCATATTTTTCCAACAATTTACTTGAATCCAGAGTCTGACCCATTCCATGTTAGTTATAGAGTCGATTTCTTCCATTTATTAGTCTTTCATATAATGGAACCTTTTTCACTTCAAAGAAATTGCCCAATGGGATCTAAGTCAAATGGCCTAAGGTCATGGGTTGAAGTACTGTTGAATGTTTTTTTTAATCAAACAATTTATAGGTCAAATGGTCCTACGGTCGTGGGCCAAGTAGGTGGCATTGTTGAAGTTCTATCAATGATGAGATTGTAAAGTTATGAAGATAATAGGGACATAATCAAGGATTTTCATTTTGAGAAATCCAAACTTAGACCATATATGATTGTGATTTTTGGATTTGCCAAAGCTAAAGAGTAGATTTAACCTGTTTTTTGTTAACCTTGTTGTTGGACCTTCATGACAGTGGAAATACTTGAAGTTATGGCTCAATTGAGTTTTTCTTGTTTCTTCTTTTGGCAGCATTCACGGATAAGGGAAAGTTTCTCTTGGCAGCACGAAAGTATAGGAACGGTGCTCACACTGAATATATTATTTCACTTGATGCTGATGACCTATCTCAAGGAAGTAATGCTTATGTTGGAAAGTTAAGGTAAAACATTCTTGTTTAAAACAGTTTAGATGAGGAATTTTCTGATTTTGCATGTGAGTGCGTGCGCTCACACATAATTGCTGGACTACACCTCTAGTCATCTGTTAAGTCTATTTATTTATTTATTTATTTTTGTTTTAAGTTCTATAGAACGTGTCTTTACTTTCTCAGTGGATAAATTTTGGGATTTTGAAATATTTTACTATAGTTGTGCATCTTCAAGTCGAACTTGTTCTGGTATATGGGCCATTTGGTAGATTTGTGTTATAAAGTAAAGCAAAAACAAGGTAGGTTATCTTCTTCTTCTTCTTTTTTTCTTTTTTCTTTTTTATAAGCAAAAACAAGCTAGGTTGTCTAAGGCAATACAGAACCAACTTTATAAGCAGCTCTATGCAGTCTATTTTGCTTTTAAATTTTCAGAGATTGAACTGATATGCAGCTAAATTTGATTGTTGCAAACAACTTTAAAACTCAGATTAGCACTCTATCATCCTATTGGATTGTCTGGTTTGCAAAATGGTTACTTATGCGCCTTTAATTTATGCTGTCTGCCTGCCTTGGAAACTTCTGTTGGCTGATTTTTTTTTTTTTAATTTATTTATTTATTATTTTTTGTTTTTCCTGAAAGTGGTAATCTGTTGTTTAATTTGTATGGTAGAATGACAGAATCTGGTGTGATGTCTGGATTCTGTTAAGAATTGTTTGAAGGATCTGTCAAGTAAAAAGAAAACAATGTTTGTATTCCTGTTTAATTTGAAATGTGTTGCAGTTCGGACTTTCTTGGCACGAATTTTGCAATTTATGACAGCCAACCACCACATAGTGGCGCAAAACCCTCAATTAGCAGAAGCAGCCGTCGTTTTGCAAGCAAACAAATTAGTCCCCAAGTTCCAGCTGGGAATTTTGAGGTTGGGCAGGTCTCTTATAAGTTCAACATTTTGAAACCTAGAGGACCAAGGAGAATGGTTTGTTCGCTGAAGTGCTCATCGCAAGGAGAAGCTGCTTATGACAGGTCTCTGAGTCTGGGCAAATGCAATATGAAGAAACTTGAATCTACTGGTTCTGGATGTACAATTTTGAGGAACAAAGCTCCAAGGTGGCACGAACATTTGCAGTGCTGGTGTTTGAATTTCCATGGCCGGGTGACAGTAGCATCCGTGAAGAATTTTCAACTGGTTGCAATAGCAGATCAAAGTCAGCCAGGAGGAAAAGGAGATGAGGAAACAGTTCTCCTTCAGTTTGGGAAGGTAGGGGACGATACCTTCACCATGGATTACAGGCAGCCCTTGTCAGCTTTCCAGGCATTTGCAATTTGCCTAACTAGCTTTGGTACGAAACTGGCGTGCGAGTAAAATATATATTATTATATTCTGCTGTATTTATGTTTATTAAACATGTGGTGTCTTGGACGTTGAATTAATTGTCTTCTGCTTTACACCGATATCTATAGGTTTGAGTGGCTGGGGAGTTTGTGATGTAAATGTTGCTATTTTATGATTATGACATGGCTTCCGCTGAAATTATTAGTAGCAAACAAACTTTATTGTCAGTGAGCATGTTGGTTTTTCTAATCTACATTGTATATTATGCAATAATCATTCGAGTTTGGATTTACAGATTGATGGCTACGCTGGTCATCTGTCTCCCAGTTGTAATACAAAACAATTGTTTTTTTCTCGTATATGTCTCAACGTTGAACAGATTCTTTCAGAGGCACCAAAAAGTGGAGATACATTTTACAGTCGTCTATGTCTGTCTGTTTAAGACGCACAAATTCTAATCGCAATCCAATCCATAATCTAATTCTCACACGCATCACCACCTACGGTCCTCTTCGATTCACAACCCAACTTCATCTCCTCCAGGTTTGCCTTCCACTACTTAGTATAAGGATCCAATCATGCAACAACCGGACGGGATGATCATTACCAAAAATCTAAGCATTCAGATTTCCTCTGCGCACCCACGCCCTCACTCTCGCCAACCAACAGTTCACTCATTATCGTCCTCGGACTGTCCAAGTCCGAGTCTGAAGGTTACTGTATCAAGATCGAGTGTTTGACGAAATTAGAGTTGTTGTGGGCGGGACCTCTTGCGGTCGTTTGCTGATTTCACTCTCTGGGTGGGCGTTTGATTCACAAAACAGGTAAATGAATTATGATTGCCTTGCAGAAGATTACATGTCGATGATGGTTGGGAAATTGGAAACAAGTTTACAGAAAGGTCTTTCCAAATTACTTTAATCCTAAAAACACGACATTGTTAGCAGCACCAATCCAGTAGCGTTCTTGGAAACTTTTGAGATCACTTGGTACATTTTCTATGTTGACAACTTCCTGAAGATTTTGATCATCGTTGACCTCTCCTTATGTCCCAGATTACGATTTCGTGAAACACAATAGGCTGAAGATGATTTTGATTTTTTTTTTCCCTCTTGATTAGATGATTATAATAATTGCAAGAAAAACTTTTAAAAAGATGGCCAGCTTTACCATGACGAGGATCCTAAAAGACCCACTCGAATATTGAAACTTTGTAAGGGCCAAAAGGCTTGGCAACAATCTACCAAACCAAACCGGCACAGCAGCAAGTAAAACCCAATGTTTCTAACGCAACCACCAGTGATGGCTCCACCCTCTCTACTTTTCTCTCTCTTTCTCCTCCTACTCCACCGGGCTCTCTTATCTACAGCTATTCTCCACAAAAGCAGCCTCATCGGAGCAGACGCTCTCTCCCAGAGAACAACCCTCAAGGACACCCCACCAACTCTCTTCTTTGAAGTAACCAAGCCCATCCAACTCCCCAACACCAAGCCTTGCTCTTACCTCATCCTCCAACACGACTTTGGCTACACTTATGGCAAGTCCCCAGTGCTTGCGAGCTACACCCCTCCCTCGGAATGCCCGTCTCGAAAATTCTCCAAGATTGTCCTTGAATGGAATTCAACCTGTAAAGGCAGGCAATTCGACCGCATCTTTGGCATTTGGCTTGGTGGCGTTGAGCTTCTTCGTAGCTGCACGGCGGAGCCGAGGGCTACCGGGATTGCTTGGAGCGTCGAGAAGGACATTACGAGGTATTATTCATTGCTTATGAAGAATCAAACTCTTGCTGTTTATCTTGGTAATCTGATTGATAGGACGTATACTGGGGTGTACCATGTGAATATAACCATTCGTTTTTATACCGCTGAGAAAAAATCCGATGATTATGGGTCGATCTCGGATAATTCAGTTGCCAAGTATCAGTCCCCGGCTGATTTGGTCCTACCCTTTTCGCGAGACCTGCCGTTGAATGATGGGTTGTGGTTTGAAATTGAGAATTCCACCGATATTGCGTCGAAGGAATTCGAGATTCCTCGAAACGCTTATAGGGCTGTGCTGGAGGTCTATGTTTCATTCCATGAGAATGATGAATCTTGGTATTCGAATCCTCCGAACGAGTTCATCGAGGCAAATAATCTTACTGATACGCCCGGAAATGGGCCTTTTAGGGAGGTTGTGGTTAGTCTTGATGACGAGGTTGTCGCTGCAGTTTGGCCTTTTACCGTGGTTTATACAGGAGGGGTCAATCCTCTGTTATGGAGACCCATCACTGGCATTGGATCATTCAATCTCCCTTCCTATAATATTGAAATCACGCCATTTTTGGCGAAGATATTGGATGGAAAGGCCCATACGTTTGGATTTAGTGTCACAAATGCCTTGAATGTCTGGTACATAGATGCAAATTTGCATCTTTGGTTGGACAGCAAGAGCACTAAAACAGAAGCGGAGCTTTTAAAGCACGATAGTTTGCCTCTTGCTGTTTCAGCGGTATCTAATTTCAAGGGTTTGAATGGAACGTTTTTTACTAGTGCAAACAGGTCCATATCCTCGACTGGATGGGTGAGATCTTCCCATGGGAATCTCACAACCAATTGGATCCAAAACCTCCGTTACAGTAATTCAATGGTCGTGGGGAGCAATGGGACTCTGCAGGTTGTGAATCAGACCATCCATTTCAATGACAGTGTTCATGCAAAGATGCCATCCTCGTCTGTTTACTCGGCGGAATCACACAAAGAATTCTCCCTTTATTTATACTACAACTACTTGGATCAAGGAAATGAAACTTCTTTTTCTCTTGAAAACATCACGTTGGGATTTAATGAGAAAAAGTCCGAGGCTTCTGCTTTAGAAGTATCAAAGAGCAATCTACAAAATGTACAGAATGGGCAGGGCTATATGGCTGTGAAGGACAACTTGGTAGTCAGCGGATTGGGCAGTACACAACAAGTGTACAAATATGATGATAGCGATTCCTGTTACTTCAGGAATGTAAGCAGCTCGAACTATACTATTTTGTACGATGAAGTGGGAAACACATGCCATGGAAGAACGCAGTCTCATTTCGATCTTCGATCAGGCAGATGGAGGCCTTTTTCACGCACCTAGTTTCTTTGATGACAGTGAAGGAGTTCAGTCTCTTCATCTTGCTTCATAAAAAGTGCAATGTAGTCCGTAATCATTACGGGACAGACTTGTTTTGTGGATATTGTTGTAAATTGTTGTAAGTTTTTGCGTTAAAAACTAAGTAATCCTGGTTTTGTTTCCCAAGAGATGGGGAGCACTTTCTGTACTAATCCAACTTCAAATAACAAAATCATACGTGACATTAAATGATATATTTATAAATAAAATATAATAAATATTTATCAATTATCTAATATCACATTATAAAATGATAAGAAGATAATAAAAATTAAAATATTTTTTTAGATGGAATCTGGGTCATGGAAAATGATTGAGAAGTGCACAACCAGCATCTTTTACTAGGAGAATATTCTTCTTCACATTGCACATTATTAATTACAAGTAATAATACATACAATTACTTTTATGTATTCCTTATGCATTTTATTGATATAATTGATTAGATCAATTTTTTTAATACTCAACTAATTACATTAGTAAAGTGCATAAAAAAATATGTAAAATTGACTGCACGTAGAATGTTTAATTACCGTGATATAATTTGTTTTTGAATTTGAAGATAAATTTTAAAATTAAAATTTTAGAAATGCGACACCTTCATTAAGACTTTTTACAAGATTGAAATCTACCCCCAATTTGGATCTTAATATTTTTGTAATTATTTTTTTTCCTATCATATAAAATCAAACATATTATAAAATTATTTTATTTTATAAATTTGCTTCTTTAGCACAGTGCATCGTGTGGAATAATATATTTTTAAAAAATTTTATTAATCATTTTCATTCCCCACATTCCGCACACTATATATTATATATATATATGGTTTTAATCTTATCAAAACGGTATATAGATCAAGAATAGAATAATTTAATTACTCTAATAAGAATAAAATTTTAAAAAATAAATAAATTTATCCCCTTTTCTGAGTGGACACTGGACACGGAGCTGATCGAGAGAGAACCTCCCTCGCTTCTCTTCCTGAAGGTTTTAACTTTTTTCAGAAAGAAATGGGCTTTTCTTTCCCAACCAGGTAAACTCTGTCTCTCGCTCTCTCTCGCTTCTTTTTGGTCTTTTCTCATTTGGGATTCGTACTTTGCTTTTTCGTGTACATATGCAGTACCGGTGTGGTTTGCTGTTCTCCGGGATGGAAGTCTTGCAGCGTCTTCGTTCACTTGGGGTTAAACTCAAGCTGTCCCAGTGGAACTTTATATCTCCTCAAAAGAAAATGCCCACCTAGAAAGTTCCGTGTAGCATGCTCTTCTTCATTTTCTTCTGGTATGTTCGTTTTTAACTTTTCTCATTATATATACGCATATTTTCTTAAAATCATAGGTCTCTCTCTGATAACTGTTTTCTGATTTTTTTTCTTGAATTGGTGCATGTGTTAATAGTGAAAGAAAGATTAAAATTGGCGGAATACATTCCTTGTATTTTCATTGAGTATAAATAGTGTTACAACATACGTATGGTTTACACTTGATAAGCTTTGCTAACAACCTTTTGAATAAGCCCATATTGTTACAGATAATGATTACCTACGATAGAAACTAACTTAGATAAGATCTAAGTGCTGCTGTTGTAGATAACTACTTCACTAATTGAGTTACACTAGGACACTTCAACTTAAGGTGATAAGCACTGCTATGTTGAGATGATAAGCACTGCTGTGCCGTTTCCTTAACAGCCCCTCTCAAACTCATGGGAGGAGCTATGACCATGAGTTTGTCTCGAAGAAATAAGAACCGTGAAGATGAAAGCCCCTTTGTAAATATATCTGCACATTGCTCAGCTGTAGGAATATGTTCAGTAACAATGTCCTTGTGTAAAATCTTCTCTCTAATAAAATGATAGTGCACTTCAATGTGCTTGGTTCTTGCATGGAAGATTGGATTTGAAGCTAAGGCAAGTGCACCAATATTATCACACCAAATGCAGGGAGGTGACAGCAAAGGAACCTCAAGTTCCTTGAATAACATCCTTAGCCAATATAATTCTGCAGTAACTATTGCCATGGATCTATATTCTGCTTCTGTGCTAGATCTAGATACAACAGGTTGCTTCTTAGCCTGCCAGGAGATTAAGTTAGGACCAAGAAATACTCCATAGCCACTGGTAGATCTACGATCAATAGGATCACCTGCCCAATCAGAGTCACAGTAGGCTTGAAGCTGTATAGGGCCTGCTGTAAAGTATAAGCCATAGTCTGGAGTCCCTTTCAAATATCGTAGTACTCTTTTTGCTGCCTTGAAATGAGTTGTAGTAGGAGAAGCTAGAAATTGACATAGCTGATTCACTGAATAAGAAATATCAGGCCTAGTGAGAGTACAATATTGTAATGCTCCGACTATATGTCTGTAGAGAGTTGGGTCTGGTAAAGGGTCTCCATCAAATTTAGACAATTTGCTCCCTGATACACAAGGTGCTGAGTATGGTTTGGCACCAACCATGTCAACACGATCTAAAAGATCAATTATATACTTAGCTTGACTGAGATGACGCCCTGTGTTATCCCTACAAACCTGTATTCCCAAGAAATAGGAAAGGTCTCCAAGATCCTTCAGTTTGAATTCAGTTTGTAAATTACAAATGAGTGTATTTAAACTAGACAAATGTGTGCCAGTTATAATAATATCATCTACATAAATCAACACAAAAATGTGCATAGAAGATTTATGAAGATAGAATAATGAAGTATCAACTAATGAACCGGTGAATCCCAGATTGAGCAAGGCTTGAGTGAGTCGATGAAACCAAGCCCGTGGGGCCTGTTTTAAACCATAAAGTGCCTTTTGAAGTTTACACACATAGGTTGGATGTTGAGGACTAGTAAAGCCCATAGGCTGTTCCATATATACCTCCTCAGTTAGATGGCCATGCAGAAATGCATTAGACACATCTAACTGCTTAATAGGCCACTGAAAAGTAACTGCAAGACTAAGCAATAGACGTATGGTTGCTGGCTTAATAACAGGACTGAATGTCTCAGAAAAATCAATACCATCTCTCTGCTCAAACCCCTTTGCCACTAATCTTGCCTTGTACCTCTCAATAGATCCATCTGGTTTCTGTTTTAGCTTATAGACCCATTTGTTTCGAATAACATTTCTGTTAGATGGCCTGGGACATAGTGACCAAGTACCATTATCAAGCAAGGCTTGGTACTCACATTCCATAGCAGCCAACCAATTTGGATCTACAATTGCTTGAGAAAAAGTAGTAGGCTCTCGAGGAAGTGAGGTGATAACTAGTGCTTTAAGAGGATGTTTGGTGGACTTGGCTGAATGATATAATTGGAAGTCTGGGAAGGACTTAGGCTTGAAGGTCCCAGCCATGGATCTGGTAACCATATGTGAGGAAGAGGATGGAATGGGAATTGCAGGACCCGTCTCTGGAATAAGAGGAGCAGTATCAATTGTATTTGTCTCAAGAGTAGGAGAGACAGAGGAGGTAGGACTCAAGTTTTCTGGTATAGGGATAGATGAATCAGCAGAGCTATTTTGAGGAGTAGTGGCAAGATTGGAGTGAGAATGATCTATAGAATGATATGACTGAGTAGGCATAGAGTTAGAATCAAACTGAGAGAAGTCTAGAAGAATACCTTTTTGTGGGAAAGATTCTGCTGTAGAGTCTGTAGAGTGGAATCCATCCTGTGCAGGAAACAATTCTTCATCAAACACCACATGTCTTGATACATAAATACGACTGTTGGATAAATCAAGACACTTATAACCCTTTTGGTTTGGACTGTACCCTATAAAAATACACTGCTTACTACGAAATTGAAGTTTGTGTTTTGTGTATGGTCTCAAGAGAGGGTAACAGGCACATCCAAAGACTCTTAAGAAGGTATAGTCAGGTTCTTGATGATAGAGTTTGATGTATGGAGTATCATGTTGAAGGACTGGTGTGGGCAACCTGTTGATCAGAAAGACAGCAGTTTGGAATGCATCAAGCCAGTATTTGGAAGGTAAATGTGATTGAGCTAACAAAGCAAGACCTGTTTCAAGAATATGTCGGTGCTTGCGCTCAGCCACCCCATTTTGTTGGGATGTATGAGGGCAAGTGATTCTATGGTGAATCCCATTATCAGCAAGGTATTTGATAAACAATTGAGAAGTGTATTTTCCACCTCCATCACTTTGAAACTGTTTGATTTTGGTGCAGAGTTGATTCTCAATTATGCACTTAAACTGAACAAAGTTAGAGAAGAATTCTGATTTGTGTTTGAGAGGAATAAGCCAAGAATAACGAGTGAAATCATCCACTATTATTGCATAATATTTACTGCCATTTATTGATAAAATAGGAGAAGTCCAAATGTCACTATGGACAATCTCTAAAGGAGCAGTAGTTACATGACTTGAAGACTTAAAAGGAAGCTGTTTATTCTTTCCTAGCTGACATGAAACACAAATGGACTGACTAGACTCAAGTTTAGACACTGGGAGATGCTGGTTTTTGATAACATGCTGTAGCATAGAATGATGAGGGTGACCCAATCGATTGTGCCAAATGGAAGTAGTGGTCTTGATTCCAGTCATAGCCATAGGTGATCTTGTCTTTTTGATGTCTAATTGTTTCAGCTTCACAGGATAGAGTCCGTCCTCACTAGGCCCCTGTAGCAGAATCTTCCCTGTGATTTTGTCCTTCACAACAAAATTTTTATCAGTTAGCTTAAACCAACAATGATTGTCTCTACAGAAACGATTGATAGAGAGTAAATTGGTTGAAACAGCAGGACAATGGAGTATATTTTTGAGTTTAACAGTGGTATTTTTGGTTACAAAAGAGGATGACCCAATGTGAGAGATTGAGAGTCCACTACCATTTCCCACAGCAACTGCTTCTTTGCCCTGATATGGTTGTTGAATGGTCAGATTTTCCAAGTTTGCTGTGACATGGTTGTTGGCTCCACTGTCAGCAAGCCATTCCTCATTATCTTCATGCAAGAAATTCGATTGAGAAACCATGGCTGCAAGTTCCTTGGGTGGATGTCTGCCTTGGAAGGCAAAGTCCATACGATGGAAGCAGTCCAGTGCTTGATGATTGTTCTTTCCACATATTTGACAAGGAGTTCGATTAGTATTACCAGAAAAACGAACATGAGAAGGTTTACCTTGTTGAGAACTTCCAGAATAATGTTTCTTTGGAGTTGAGTTCTTTGCTCCTGATGAGAATTTGTGAGAGAAATTTGAACCAAACCTTGGCCTAGGACCACCTTTGCTTGAGTACAAAGCAAAAGATGTGCTTTCAGGAGTATTTTGATGCTCAAGCATTTGCTCATAGCTGAGCAACTCTGATTGGAATTCTTCAAGAGTCATACAATTATCTTTGGCAGCAAAGGAATAAGAAGTAATGAAAGGGTTGTATTGAGGATGTAAACCTCCTATAATGTAGGAAATTAAATCTTCATCTTCCACTGGTTTTCCTACCAATGCAAGCTGATCAGCAAGAGTTTTGGAAGCTTGAATAAATTAAGTGCAATTTTTGGATCCCTGCTTCATATTCTGCAATTGTCTCCTGAGGTGATTCACCCGAGATCGTGAAGGAGATGCATATCTGTTTGCTAATGCATTCCAAACTTGACGTGAAGTATCAAGTCCATACACAATAGGAACTACCTTTTCAGATAAGGTAGCAATAAACCAGCTGAGTATGCACTGGTCTTTCTTCTCCCAGAGTAAATAATCAGGATTTAGCATATCCTGGCTAGAGATCTTCTCATCTTTGTGAAGATACTTGGGAGGAGGAGGTTCAGACCCATCAACAATGCCCATAAGCCCATTGGATCGAAGAATAGGCATAAATTGGCATATCCAGACGAGATAGTTACTGTCATCAAGCTTGGTAGGAGCAAGATGAGCAGTATTAGGAAGTGAAAAAGAGGGAGTGGAAATTGCAGCAGCTTGGCTGGATTCTGCCATTGAAATATGAGTGGTGTTAACCTTGGTTTGCTCTGGTACCATGAAAGAAAGATTAAAATTGGCGGAATACATTCCTTATATTTTCATTGAGTATAAATAGTGTTACAACATACGTATGGTTTACACTTGATAAGCTTTGCTAACAACCTTTTGAATAAGCCCATATTGTTACAGATAATGATTACCTACGATAGAAACTAACTTAGATAAGATCTAAGTGCTGCTGTTGTAGATAACTACTTCACTAATTGAGTTACACTAGGACACTTCAACTTAAGGTGATAAGCACTGCTATGTTGAGATGATAAGCACTGCTGTGCCGTTTCCTTAACAAATAGTGTTATAGTTTGAAATGGGTTTTCTACCACGCATAGAAATTCAATTAATAATGCAATGCCCAAAAACAATCGCGATTTATGATTTTTGTTATACGAGGACTATTGTGCTTAGACATTCAAAAACCCCAAAAGGAAAGGAAAAGTATGATTAAAGCTCTGATATCACTTCGACATATGGGACTGCTTAAGAAGCGCAAGCAAGAGTTGCCAGAATTTTTTTATATCTTTGAAAATTAATAAGAAAATAAAACTAGGAGAGCGCGTTTTAGAAAAGGTTTCTTCTATCCGAAATCCTATCTGATAATACCAAGTGACCAGTGTGTACCTGAAGTTCAATCTTTAACAATGGGTCAAACTGTTTTTGGTTTTTTAATCTCTAAAACTTGGTGAGTAGTTAATACATATTGTTTGCATTGAAGCTGTGACTTTCTCAAGTTTTATTGTCGTAGCGTATGGCAGGAATGGTACTTGGAAATTAGTTTATACTCGGAACCTTGGTTTCTTTCCACATCCAGATGCCAATATCTGTCATGCTATCAATGAGTCCCTAGTGAATGCCTTGTCATGTCCATGATTCAACTTACGCCTTCCGTAAACACCCTAATGTCATTGTTTTAAGGATACAGTTCTTATAATGCATGGTTGAGGGTTGATTATCCTACATGTCGCAAGCCTGCTTAGGCTGAGTATGCACTCTTGAAAACTATCTCATCTTACTTATATTCCAGATCTGCTTTTGGTTAAGGCTGCAAGAGGAGATCCTGTAAGTCGACCTCCAGTGTGGATGATGCATCAGGCAGGAAGGTATATGGCCATTGATAGAAAGCTTGCAGAGAGATATCCTTCCTTCAGGGATAGGTCAGAGACAACCGATCTCATTGTTGAAATCTCTATGCAGCCTTGGGAAGCTTTCCGTCCTGATGGAGTTATTATTTTCTCCGACATACTGACCCCTCTGCCTGCCTTTGGATTCCCATTTGACATAGAAGAAATAAGGGTTCCTATAATCCAAACACTAATTCATTCTGAAGCGAGACTGAAGACTCTGCATCCCATATATTTAGAGAAACTTCATTTTGTAGGGGAATCCCTCAGGTTATTGCGGTGGGAGGTAACTTCAAGGTTCATAAAGCGTCTAGAAAGAATTCCAACTTTTCTGTTCAGTAATGGATTTTATAGGTTATTAAAATCGTAACTGTTTATTACTATTCTTGCTTCTCTAAGCTATTGAATTATTTATTCGTCATTTTTTGGTAGGTTGGTGGACACACTGCTGTTTTAGGTTTTGTAGAAGTACCTTGAACGATAGCTACATATATAGTGGAAGGGGGTACAACGCGCACATATACAAGTTACACAACCATAAAGACCATGTGGTATAGAGCACCACATGTATTGAGGGCTCTTCTTTCTCATTTGACATGGGCAATATCAGACTACATTATTTTCCAAGTGCTGGGGCTCATTGCATACAAATCTTTTGATTCATGGGGTGCACAACTACCGCCTTATATGTGGGAATGCTGGTCAAAGCCATATATTGAGGATGTGAGTTGGAACAATAATGGTTTTTCTGCTGTAGTCATGGATAGAATTAATTATGATAATCTGAGAGCTGCAAGATTTTCTTACACTCTGTACTTCATATTATGTTTGATTTGTTTACCTATAAAAAAAATCATGTTTGATTTGTTGAAAAAACAATAAATTCAATGCACAAATTAACTGGAAGCAAAGCTTTATCCCTATCCCCCTTCTTTTTTACTTTGTTGTTTCACTTAATTTTGCCATGATATATGCATACTTGTGGAGTTTTTAATTCTCAATTTTTCTGCATACATTGTAGATCATATCTATATTACTATTGTAGTTTGCAGTATAAGAAAATTTTAGAGCAAATTTGTAGCAGGTAAAAAGTGATTCATAGAGACTGAAAACATCATTTTCCTCTGCGTTTTTAACATTTTAATGAAATAGTGCTATATATGTTATACTCCATGCCTTGTACTGTTCAATAGTTGACAAAATTGCAGGATTTCTAATGCTTTGTACTTTTTACAATTGATTTGTCCTTTCTATTCTTTGGTTATCTAAATTGGAGATTGTAAGTGCAGTAAAGAATAAGCGTCCTCAGACAACACTTGTTCTCTACGTTAATGGAAATGGTCGCCTTCTTGAGCTTATGAAAGGGACTCGCATCGATGTGATTGGGCTTGACTGGACGGTGGATATGGAAGATGGAAGGAAACAATTGTGTTGGGAGATCAGCGTACAGGGCAACATTAACCCTACTTGCTTATTTTCTCCTCTTGCTACTCTGGCGGAAGAAAATAAAAGGTTGGTGAGATGGTTTTATTAACAAATTTCTTTCACCTGTTCCTCATTGTTGACTGTTATTGGTCTTGACTCTTGACCCATCTTTGATCTTTAGTATGTGCTTGCCACTGGCTTTCCTGTTGTGGTGTAGCCTAAGATTATACAGATTGTACCTCTACTCATTCAAGAAATAGGAGTCGGATAGGTATACATCATCACGGAACCGCGAGGAATGGAGTTGTTTATTCCTCAGGGTAGATAAAGATTTAATAATTTCTTGACAAAAATTCCTAAGCAAAAAATTTTGAATGACACCTGAGTGTGCAAGCATGGATTGTTTTAGATAAGATTTGTGTAACAAGGACAGCATGAATCTCATCTGTAGACATAGTTACGACGTGCCCAACTTTGTAACTTCACAAAAAGGAGTGTTCATGTATAGTGTATGCATCCATTAATGCAGCATGCTAATCCTGTGTTTGCCGATTAATCCTGCTCTGATAGAATTGTTTCTCAGGGTCGTGAGGTGTGAGGGTCAAAGGGGACACATTCTTAATTTAGGAAATGGTGTTCTTGCTAGAACGCCTGAAGAAGTTGCACATTTTTTTAACGTTGCAAGAAGCTTGAACTATATATGATGCACCTTCTCTCGATCAAGAGGTGGAGGTTTCTAAATTGGCAGCTTGATGATAATAATCATCAAGCGCAAGCCAGGTTTGAAGATAAACATTGAAGATGCGGTTACTTAAATTGACTAAATCTTCATCCTTGTCACAGCATTTTGAAGATAAAAATCTCTCTAATGATAATGCAATAAAGAAGTTCTACAGCACAACCAACGGGCGGGCTTGCAGCCGAACTCTTTGAAGGTTAGGCTTAAGGTTTTTGCCCGGCCTCGCTCGAAGACCGAGTTGGGTAAAGCAACCACAACCCGAGTTTGTACTGTTTAATATTTTACTGGAATCTATGGTAATGTATATGAATGGTAAGGCTCAGTTTGTGTAAAAAGAAAGGGAATGATACTTTATACTACAAATTATCAAAGTGCTGGTCATTTTTGAACGGTCCATGAATTCATAAGCTGGACTAACCCAAATCTATGATCATTATATCATTCGCAAGTTGACACGATTGACCTGTTTATTTAATACATGAACTTTCCGTGGTCTAGAAATGAATATTTAATGATTGTTTTATCTCTATATATTGATGAAATCATATAAAATACATTATTAATCAATCTATTTTGTTAATTAAGCGATTTCAAATAATTTAAAAGAGTATTATTATATCTACAAATGAATCACACAAAAAAAAATCTTATAAATTAATATGATTTCATCTAATCTGTTAGATCTATTTTATTATATAAGTAATTTTACAATATGACGAATCATATTAAGCAACATTAGTTTGTGAGATTATTTTTGTATAATTCTTTTGTGGCTAAAATATTTTCCAATTTAAAATGATTGAAAGTAAAATCCCTTGACTAATCAATAATCTTTTGTCCTTATTTTTTATTTTTTTCATAGGTACCTTTTGTCCTTCTTATTATTATAAATTAAGAACCTTTAGACCAAATTGCAAAACTTCAATCCCAATATTTTGTTGTGCTATTGCAACAATATATATGGTTAAAGTTTGTCAAAGGTCTGTGACCTGATTGTCATAATCTACAGCCTCCAAAATGGAAGTCTGGAATTTGAAATCCCATTAAATATATATATTTATGGTTAAAGTCCACTTCAGTTGGTGTTTCTTCTATGCAATAAAGGATCTCAAGAGTTAATTATATTTTACATCTGAATTTTGAGTTTATATCTGAATCTAGATGATCTGATACAAACCTGAATGACTCAACTCTAACTGCCACTGATCAAACTACTAAAAAATTGCACTGTGTATTGATCTTTTATTAAATTCAGCCGTCAATATTAAGGTATATATATCATCTATTTTTTATTTATCACAAGGGTTAGAACTGAACAATGATCCTATATGTCTGATACTTTGAGAATACAGCGTCCTGGCTAATTAATTAAGATAGTTTAAAGTGAGTAGTATTGAGTTTGAAGATTGTGTAAAAATGTATACATCCAACTAAAAGAAAAAATGATACGTGGAAGGAGGACAAAAAAGATTGCTGTCTGAGAATCCAAGTAGATGATGATCAGGAATTTGTCTGATCAGTGACCCAAATGCCACCGCTAGCTCGCTCGCTCCCTCTTTAAGCGGAAGACAAAAAGTGAATTCGACGTTGATGGTCATGTGGAAGATATGGATTCCCGTTGATGGTCATGTGGAAGATATGGATTCCAAACAAATATGTTCTCCAAAGGCCTTTTAACTAGAATCATGTTTCACTTTTTAAAAACACAAAAAAGAAAGGCCGGCCGTACGTACGTACGTAGTTGCATCCATCCGAGTATATATATATATATAGTTCATTGAATTAGATAATCAATAGGCTAGGCCTCCGGGTACTGCAAATAAGGGTATCCAGGTACCATGCAGCAGTACGTTAGTTTGAATTTC
Source organism: Carya illinoinensis (assembly GCF_018687715.1). Lineage (NCBI taxonomy): Eukaryota > Viridiplantae > Streptophyta > Magnoliopsida > Fagales > Juglandaceae > Carya > Carya illinoinensis. The sequence continues at coordinate 28,570,313 of NC_056763.1, forward strand.
CAAAATTATAACGACGTACGTACGTACGTACATATATAAATATATATATATATATATATATATATATACATATATAAGAAGCAAGAAACTAAATGGGAAACATTAATTAATTTGATCAATGGGAAAATGTCTCATCACCAATTAATTTATAGTACTAGGTATTTTTGAGGCTTTGCTTTATTAATTAATCCTGCTAGTAATATTTGGTTACGGATATCCGAACCTAATTGAGGAATATATATATATATATATACAATGAAAATATTAAAAAAAACATAGTCGAAACATGAAATCATGATGTTTATAAGAAATGATATTGATAATTATGGAATGTCCTAGCGTCGCGGAATTTTTTATTTTTAATTTTCAGTACTGTGTCTCACTTTGAAACCTGCCCTATATTTAATTAATTTGTAAAGCGACCTAGCTAGCTAATAAATTAATGAGAAACTAACAATTTTCATATATATGTCAAGGAATTAGTACGTAATTAAATCTAAATTAATTGGATCTCAGTCATGAATTAATTGCATCCAGCTAGCTAGCTACCTCTATATATATATATATATATATATGTGTGTGTGTGTGTGTGTATACGTACGATGGATTCAATTCTTATTAATTATAATTTTAAACAAGCTCAGCTTAGCTTGTTAATTACTTTTCCGGGCTTAATTCCCACGTACAGCTTCCAGTACTTAATTTTCAGCTAGATCATTCAAATTAATTAACAATGCAGGCTCTTAATTTTTTAAATTGATTAACCAAATGTCTAATTGCAGTATTAGTGTGTGCGTTTGTGTGTGTGTGATCCGGGTGAGTAGTACTGTCTTCATTCCGGTTTGCAAATGATCAGTTCGAAATAAAACTTGATCAGGTTTGAGCTGCTTGTATATAGATATATGGCTTCAATATTTCAGTACTCTTTCTCTAAAGATAAAATTAAGTAAAATTTCAATGTATATTTGAGCCCTAACAGTACGTACGTACGGGTACTTATATTAATTAATTCCCGATGGAACAAGATCCACTTATGAATTAAGATAGATATGGTCTCATGCACGTTCCATTAACATGCATGCATATTCATCATTCATTTGGTTGCCATACTCAAGATTTTGCTCGCACACAGACACATACATATTGAAATGTGCAACCTCATTTTTTCTGGGAAATACTCATGATGTCGTCCTGACGATCATCATGTGTTTGCACACTGAGTTTCCAAAGTACGTACTCAGACTGATGTGGCTATGAAAAACCCATATTTAATTTCTTATACTGATCTGATTTCTTCACCCAAACTACACATACACTGAAGTAAATGCAATAAATTAAGAAAAAAATCTAGTTACAAGCATAATTGTGTACTAATATGTACACTAATTTATTGTGATTGGTCAAAAAATAGATTTTATTGAAAACAATATTAATTTAAATTTTAAGTATGAAGGAATCAGTATTGATACGTAGATTAGTATGCGACTTTACTTGTATATAACAAAACTCATAAATTAATAGGTTGTATAAGGGAATGAAGCATGTTGCCATTACTTTCCAACCATCCGCACAGCAAATATAATTAAGGACGATTTTCCACTGTTTTCAACGGCTAAGCTTTTCCCCAAATTACCTGGTGAACATTTTCCAGGACTAGATCATGGGCCAATATATAGATACATAGATATATATACATATATATGTGTGTAGGGTTCCATTGCCAAATGCAACTTAGAATTTGAAAGGATCCGCCGGCCATCATAAACGCTATAATTAATAGGACCACAATCCACCCCCACACACACACTCACATAGAGACACAGATATATATAAATATATATCACAGACAGACCAGGCCGGTTTCATCGATCGATCAGTAGCCTTTCAGCCAACTAGCTAGGTAGCTTCGATCGCAACATCCTTAATTATTAGGTCAGAGATGTGGATCATGAATCTTTAAATCCAAATGTGTACATAAATATTATATTCAGGGTTGAGACTACCTATAATTTGTCTTCAAACCTCTGTGATTAGCCTGGCTATTTGCTCATAATTTCACACGCACATGAACTAGGGCTCCGCCAGTTAAACACAATGTCTTTTTTCTCTAGTGTTCTGCAGTGCTAGTAGAGGCTAATCAGATTTAAGTCCGATCATTTCTTGCTTGGGTTCAGCCGATTGGCTAATAATTAATAACAATATTAGTACTCTAGAAGATCAGATACTAATAGTTTCAATGGATTTCGATGGGAAGAAAGTCTCAAGTGAGGATTACTTATTGGGCCACCAAGGAGATCAACTAGCTGGGGAAAGAATTAATATATGCAACAGATCAAGTGCACATAACCAATCAGTCACCATTGTTATAAAGTGGGGCTCTTCAATATAATGAAGATCAAGATAATTGAGAACTCAAAGAACAGAAGGAGGGCCAGTGTTATATAGTCAGCTTGTAACTCATGAAGAGATTGTTAACTATCTTTTGACGAAATACAACTGGCTGAACTACTCATTATTGATAGAAAGTACTTGCAATTTTTAATTATAAGTTTTGTGCAAGTTGGGTTATGGCCATGATGTTTCATGGCCCATCATGACTACGATCTCCTGGGTATATATATAAGGAAATTGTTCTCGAGATTTTACAAGATGTAGCCCTTTTTAATTTGTTAATTATATATATAGTTATGTTCTCACTAGCCTTAGTCGCACACCCTTATTTTGCTCTTTAATCTGTTCCTCGTTTCCTACGATCACCAGTCTTATGACTTCCGGTTTCTCTCTTCGTATTCAGCCATAGATCGACCGTGGTTGGAGTTCTACAAGTTTCTGCAAAATCCTAGCTATAATTTGACTAGTACTACTCCTTAATTAGTCATATCATGCATACGTATCTAAGTAGAATATATGCATGACTTCGGTCTAGTTTTGCCAGTGAGTCGAGAGTTAACTAGCTATACTAGCTCCCTTTTATGTGCTAGCTCTTGTTTAGTTTATGTCTTCTGAGTATTTTTTTGGGGTACGTGCGTGGTTGGTAATAAGGGAAAATTATGGAGCGGAGAGAGGAATTAAGAGAGGCATACCCATTCCTTATAAGTAGCTTAATTATCTAGAACTATATTAATCGAGGTATTGGTTCTACATCAATAATTGACAAATAAGCATATCTCTAATTTTTTTAAAGGGCATTATAGTATTGCCTAGACTATTCTAGCACAAAACATCCTCAAATCTTAAGAGAATTCTTCAACATATATGCTGCATCTTGAAATATCCTATAGATCATGATCATCACGACAATACAAAAATCTAATATTTGAAAGGAATATGATGTTTCTATACTTGAAAATGATAGCTGCTTTTCATCTACTATCATGATCTCAGCTGATCACAAGTTGCAGTTTCACTAAATCAGAGAGGGAACTAATCTCACTTGTGGGAATTACATCCCTTTGAAAAGATGGGAAATTTTTTTTTTTACGGAAATCGAGGAAAATCTCTTATTGGGTCAAAGAAATATGGTGGAATTATTGAGAAGGTCAAAGAAGAATCCAATGATATTAAGGTAAATAAAACTACTACATTGTCCCACATTACAATTATTAGTGGGCAATTCCAATTGCTGGAATCTGCAGGCCAGGTGAAATAAAATTGTCTCCACCAGTCTGGTTTCCATTATCATTAATATTCTTTGAACATAAAATCATATGTGACATGACTCCTTAATTTTCGAGACTTATCCTTATGTTCGTCAGTGGTCGATCCTTCCAATTCTAAAAAACCCGATCGAAGTGCTTCAAATGCATATAAATATATATATATATAATAGTGCAGTGCTTTATATGCGACCAATCTTGCAAAACTCTCAAATGATTTGCAAAATGCTATCAATGCATCAATCAATAAAAATCAGCTTGGGAGATAATTCGCGGTATATATATTAAGTATACTAATTAACATTTGAAGATAGTGTAGTACTGACTTAACGACGAAAACAAAATATGGTGCATGGAAATAGAGGAACTTACCAGATAACTACGTTTTTCTCCCATAAACTTCAAGCTAACTCATGATTCAAACATTAAATACAGTGCTTGAGCTATAAAAAAACATCAAAGGATTCGATCCAAGGAAGAGTTGAATATCGCAATCCAGTACAGTAGAGCTTCAAAACATCCGGAATCGAAGTTAATTATTTTAGGAACCTGAAATATGTCAGAGTTTAGAAATTGGGTGGGTTATACACTTATGACTTCAAGGAAAATTTGATGGATAAGAGTATACAATGCCATGCACTGAAAAATTGATATAAATGTACTGCTAGCTAGCTATTTCGAGGAAGCATCGTATTTGTCAATAATTTGGACGTGCTGAACTGCATGTTGTACTTATGGTACTGATACTAGAAGTTATTCCACAAATCTGGTCACCCATCTACACGGTACTCCTATGAACATGCTCATGACATCTTACATATGACTATTTTCGCTAAGGAATAGATCTAGATACTCATCCTTAAAACGCTAGCTGTCAACTACAGACCGTATACAATATCAGGTCTTTTACACACACACACACACATATATATATATATATATATATTTGTATCTATGTATGTATATTATGATGTCAATATCAGTACAAATCCAATGGAGACAAGGCAACTTGATGTACAGAGGTCAGTTGCATATATATATATGGCATTCCAAAGACAGAAATTCATAGAATTAGAAAAGATAAAAATAAACAAAAGAGAATTCTGTACATAAGAGCCCGACAACAAAGTGAACAGGTATTTGGTTCATCATCTACTGTCCTGAGATCTTCAAAGACGAGAATTTGTTAAGATTATGCCAGCTTTGAGGCGTTTCCTTCATTGATATACTATAATCAAAATAAACAAACATATATATGGCAATCAGATGTTAATGTGTCCATTCATGGCAGGCATAAGATCCTAAGCAGAGTCCTTATAAAGGAGCTAGCTAGGACAGTAAAAGAAAGCATGCTAATGACGATTATTAAATTTGGAAAACCCAAGATAAGAAAACTGTAGTACTTCGGCATGAGAGAGGGGGGGGGGGGGGGGGGGGGCCGGGAAGGGAGAGAGAGATCGACTTCCCATATTGTCACCGATGTTGAGGTAAAGTTACTTGATGCTGGTATAATGATATTGCTATTTGGACCAAAGTAGGAACCGCAGAAAACTAGGTTTTAAAGCCCTTGGCCTAGGGTTTATTACAAAGGAAAGAGATGCTCTAAATCTTAAGATCAATACTGTGATACACTCTAGCTAGCCAAGGAGCTGTCTCCTTCGTGTTTCTTGAATTCTTCTTTACTTACGATCTCGAACTGGAGAATTTAATAAATTAAACAACTAAAATCAAGTAATTCAAGACTTATTACAATCTGTAAACTCTTCAGTTGTTGGATTATGTCCTGCATCATCATGTTGAGTTTTGTACTTTTTTTAGATCTAGATTCGAATCAAAGTTTCATATATATATATATATATATATAATTTTAAGCAAGAGGAAAAATTTAATTACCACTTCTTAGGATAGGCAAGGAAACCAAAATTACTGCATAGGAAAGTTGGAGTTATCGTCGCTGGCCTTCATTGGATTTCTCTTCTTCTTTTTCTTCTTATAGGGGATACCTCGAGCCTTGGCTTGAGAATCCCTCACATCGCGCAAATAAACACGGATAGCACCGCTAGCAAAAGGGTTTGTCTCAGGCAAGCCACCGTTTTCTTCATAAGCAGCTCTAAGTCGGCCGATGAGGGCATCTAGGCTGCCCCATGCTTGTCTAAGTGGGCAAATGCAAGGACCAGGGGGCTCAGGTTGTCCAAAGAAGACACAACCTTGTAAATGAACCTTTGTCTTTCCAAACTGATCCAGATACTGCAGGAACTCAAGCACGTGATTGGAGTTGCACTGTGAAAGTGCCACTGGGGGTCTTTGGTTCCTCAAGTACTGACCAAAGGTGTTCCAGTCCCGCCTCTTTTGTGATTCATAGCGGCTCAGTTGAGGTGGCTGATGCTGTTGATCACCACCACCACTACCAGTACTACTACCACCACCAGCAGAAGATCTTGATCCTTCTGCTACATCTTTTCCTTTGCTGCTTGACATCAAGCTAGCCTGCAAAATAGTTTCTAAACAGTCTCTAATTGATCGCAAGAAAGGGAAGAAATATAAGGAAGAAGAGAACAAAATATTAGTGGGTGAAAAAAATTGTAGATCACATCATGGGGCTACTGAGGAGACATGGTATGGGTCCTAAAGTGCTTTAGCTCCTCTTTTCTTCCTTCTCACATTATTTTCTTGCTTTATTAATCGTACTATTTGCCTCAAGTATATACTTCTTCTTTTTTCTTATATTTATTATTACGCTTCCATTTTCAACCAATCATCTTCTAGTACATTAGCGTAATTAATACTATGGTTTAAAGCATATGGCCGGCGAGTTGTGACTTGCTAACCAGCTGTCTAATTAATTTACCTTTGTTTAGGGTGGGCCGATCATCATGATCTGGGATTTACCATTTTGGGAAGCAAAAAATGGACGGGATAGATTCCTTTCCTACCTACAATTCTATCGATCAGAAATTAGGAGCTAGCGCGCCCAGAAAATGAATAACAATATATAATTAGCCTCCAATAACATATATAAAAGGAAAAAATTTATTCATAATCCTCCACACTATGCACACACCACATTTTTTTTTTTTTAATGTTTTACTTTTAGTAAATGATTAATGAATAGAAGAATTCAATTCTATGGATCATGCATGTAACTCATACTGCAGAAGGAATTAGACGGAAGGGGGCTGCCTGAAAGGTTCTGATTAGCTTAATTAAGAAATCTGTTTTCATTTTAATTTAAAAGCAATTAATATATATGATGGGAAAAATATTTGAAAATCTTGAAGAATGAGTTGAAATAGTCACAAGCTAGCTGTGTGAAGGATCGAGTTTATTCTTCGATCGATCTTCTTCCAGCTTATGTACTCTCGTGAACAGTGATCTACTATTATATATACTATGATCTGATGATGATGAATAGCAAAAATAAGACGATTCATGCACACAGTCATCGATCGATCGTCACATGCATCCAATATTGAAGGCTCCATGTGAATAGAAGCACGGACGTGATCAAACAGTACTGTTCTTGTTTAATTAGTTACAATATCACTACTCTAGCTATAGCTTATCTATGTCCAGTGTGCATAGGCACAAGACACAAGTCCATCAATTAATAATATTATGTAAAGTCCAGTATTAATTAATCAACTCGATCCATCAAATTAAAAAGAAGACCCTATATATATATATATATATATATGTATAAACCTACTTCGCCCTTTACCTCAGTAGCTATCACTTCAAAGCATTGAATTTAATTTCTCAAAACGTCTAGATCTAGATGATGACCAGTATGCTTCTTCAAGCTAAAATTAACTAGGACTAGTTTTAGGCAGGCAATGCCTGATTCCAAGCGGATAGCTAGCCTCAACTAATTATAGGCTCCAATGAAAGTAGTAACATATATATAAATATAACAATGGTACAGAACTGCAATCATTCAAAACTCGATCATAAACTGATCTTATATATGTTGAGCAATTTGATTTCGACTCTGAATATCCAAATCCCTGTATTTATATAACAGCAATACCATAACAGTTGAGAAACTCCAAACAATCTTTTAGTGTGCTCCCGTACGTGGGTAGTTAGCTAGATAAAATGCTAAATACATATACACATAGTCTAGGGCTGATACTTGTCCTATGCGGGCGGGCAGCCAGCTCTTGGGCAAGGGTTTTATTTTTGTCTTTGATTGCCGCTTGGCCTCGCTATAGGGTAATGATATGCCAACAACCCATTCACAATTTATAAATAACTTTAAATATAATAATATTTTTTTTATTATATTTAAACACATCAAATCATAAAATAAGTCAAAATAAAACTTAAAATAATATTATTTTATTCATAATTGTACACAAGTTGTTAATTAGAAATAAGTTTATCATTTTCCAAGCCTTAATAGATTATAGGTGACGATGATGGTGAGACGAAGAATAAAGAGTAAGACAGAGAGTCACATAGGAGATAAAATTGACAAGTATAACGATTAGTAAATGATCACAATGACAAGACAATAGACGAAGAGAGAATATGATAGAGTCAAAGAAGAGAGACGGTGATCAAGAGTCGAGACACCGGCGGGTACGGGTAACTGGCCAACACCCTTATGCAGTACTCCAAAATGTACAAACTTGCCTTCGTGTGCGCACATTACCACCATTGGCCTGGCTATCATAGTCCGTCGGGGACTTGTACCTTATCTATAGCAAAATCTTCTCAATGCATGTGTAAAAGCCACCACCATCATGACTAGCACCATCTCACTGCTAGTAGTGCTTAGTGATAAATACTAAATCCTCCTATGGAAAAGTACCACAGGTACTAGTGATCGATGTATAGCGTTTTTGTTGTTGCTGGTTTCCTATACCGTTCCTAGCTTTTGGAGTTTAAATCAAAACATTGCATACATTCCATAGGATTTCAGATACGTACTCTTGCAATCTGTTCCCAAAGTACATAAAATGTTTTGGACTATCTTTCATACGTATCCATCCAAAGCTAGCTATTATATATACCATATCAGTACCCATGACAATGGCCGAACCACCAATATTTCTATACGATGCGACCTCATGAGCTAGTAATTATAGCTTGCAATTTTTAGGAAGACTTTGAAGAGCATTGAAGAAGTGAAGGTACGTACGGTTGGCGTGTTTCTAGAGAAGCAAACAAAATTAATGCTCCTTACTGCCATAGTTGGGAGCACCAGTTACTCGATTTTGTGAAATTTTTATTTTTATTTTTATTATATGTATTTTTTTAAAATTTACAATATTATTAAAAATACCTATTTAATCATAAATAAAAATTAATAATAAATTAATAAATAAAAATTCTTAATAATAGCCGCCACAAAAAAAATAACATTTTCCTATATAAATATATAAGGCAAGGCTACTTTACAACTGAAAATAGCCGCCCAGTTATAATTTTTTTAATAGATTTAAATATTTAAAAAAAATATATCAATATATTTAAAATTATTTTTTAATTATTAAATAAAAAGAATTTTCAAACAGTGAGCGGTACTACCCAGTTGGCACAACAGCATTTTTCATATATATATATATATATAAAGTGCATCAAACGACAGATAATTAACAGAAGGGTTAAATCTGGTAGAGTGGTAAATGATGATTGAATAAGGGGGGGGAATTGCTTTACCTGTTCTTCCACTGTCGTAATTAGTGTTGCGATCATGATTATTAGTATGTGATGTAAGGCATATTTATTATATACAAATTAAGTTTACTTCAACGTACGATGTTACAATCACAACAGTAATACTACTTTTTGCACAGATCTTTGTATCACTAAATTAAAATATTATTTAAATTAAAAAAATATCTCATTTCATTCTATCTTATCATTATAATTTTTTAAAATTTTTATATAAAATATAATAAATAATTCAACTTTTTTTAAACTTAAAAATAATAATAATATTAAAAAATAATACTTTAATAATATATTATTTAATTTTTATATTTCATCTAAAATTATCTCATCTCTAATTCTAAACCAATAAAACTTTTCTAATTATCCTCTAATCTATTACATAAACTATAATATTTAATTTAATATTCTTAATTTCTTTGCATTTTTTGAGGTAATTATATGTGCAGCTTTCTGCAGGCTAAGACCTTGTGATCGATCTTATTCATACGTATATAGATATGTATATATGCGCATATTTTATGTGCGTTGGTTCATGGTTTTGTTTATTTTTTTTACTTTGGATTTGGATTTGGATTTTTTGATTATTTGTAATCTTAATTTCATCCACCATAAATAAAAATTATCAATAAAATTAAGATACCGTTTTCTTTTTAAAAAATATATATAGTTTAGATACGTACGTGGCCTTTAATTGACTATATATATGAAGTCATCATCCACATAGATCAAAGTTGCACGTATTAATTACCCAAAAATATTTTTCACAAGATTTATTTGTTTTTTGTTTTTTTCTAGATCTCCAGGTCGGAAAAGTTCTGATTTTATTATTTTCGGCTAGCTACAAGGTACTCTCATACGCATCGCATCACGTATGTTTAATATGGTTAATTAATCTTCCACGAGAGGCCAAAAATGTCTCCATCTCACCACTTTCACTGTAATGGAATTTTATTTGAGCAGGTCGATCGTCATCGATCTTCTAGTACCTCGTATTTTATTTTAATGCGCATAAGTTGCCCATATTAAACATATGTGTCAATTTTGCCCACATAGCTATTCCGGCCGTCTCCTTAAAAATTAGCCACTAGAGATCATTGGTAGGAAAAGTCTTCATCTGGCCAGAAAAGTAAGAAAAAATGGGTCGTAACATCAATTTTACGTACGGATTTCTCTGCTTTTAGACTGGAAAAGAAATTAACCGAATTTCCTACTACAAAGAAGATTATATATAGCTAGTTTAATTACCTTAAGTAAAAAGTTGTATGCGAAATCATCACTTATTTCAAAAATTTAAAATGATAAAAAAAATGAAAATTTTAATATATGTGCTTGTGATCTTAATACTCCACTTATATATAGGTCAAAACCTCTTTTAATAAGTTGACTCAATAAGTGAAATATTCAATCAAATAGATAATATATATAATTATAGTTTAAATTGAAGACGTCTAGTATGATATTATATGATATTATATGAAATAATCACTTAGTTCAAAAACTTAACTTGTTGGGTACGAAGAATTGCCTTCTTTCTTTTACTTTTTTATTTTTTTTATTTTTTTGTTTTTTTTCCCAACAAGCTTCATTCATATATATAAAGGAAACCGAAACTACAAAGTCCTTGGAGTCAGGAAGAAGCCCCTTCTTTCTTTTATGTTTATTTTTACAACTTCTCTCAATTTATCTCCTCTTATCTAATTTAATTATTATAATTTTTTAAAATTTTTATGTAAAATTAAATAGATAATTTAATTTTTTAAAATCTTAAAATAAAAATAATATTTAAAAAATATATTCTTAAAATATTTTATTTAATTTTTAATTTTAATCTCAATTTAACTGTGAAAATAAATGGGATTGGGGTAGGTTGGGAAATGGGGTGAACAAAACAGTGTACGTCTGTGAAAATTAGCCATTTTTATCTGTTGATTTACCCCATGATCACTGTAGGATTTAAAACCACGACATCTTCTTGATCACGACGGCCGTACAACGTCCCTTATCATCAAGCCAATTATAATCTTGTACAGTTATATATATATATATTCGATATGAGCAATCCTCTTTAAGTACTCCAAAATCGCTTGCCTTACACGGGGTCTAATCTCAAACAAACGCGTTCTTTCAAATCAGGTGGCCTTGTGTTTCAAAATTGGACGCATTTAAATTCTGATCATTATATATATATATATATATATTAATACATATGTTGAGTTACGTTATATATATTTATTTTTATATATTTTTTATGTATTTATTGATGTAATTGGTTAAAATATTTCTTTTATATTAAAAAAAATAAAATAATCAATTATATTAATAGAATGTACAGAAAATACGTAAAAGTGACTATATATAAAATTTTTGATATATATATTATAAGAAAAATTCTATTCATTTTCTATTTTTTTATAATCTTTTTATAATTTTAATATGATATTAGATTATAAGTTTACAAATAAAATATAATAAATAATTTTTAATTATCTAACATCATATTATTTAATAATAAAAATTAAAATAAAAAATAACATTACTCATATTACAAATATTAGTGCTGCATGCTCACTAGATACAACAAAAAAGAGAGGAAAAAACTGTCCTCCAATATTATACTATACACGTCCGCGTACAGCTGTTGGATTGTGACAGAAGCACGCTCAAAGCTGTCTTTAAATAGATCTTCTTAGATCTTTCGATTTAATTTCATGCGGAAATTAATTCTTTTATATGGTTGTGGATACGTACGAGCATTAATTTTTGTTGTTGAAAAGCTTCAATCATCTAAATAGATTTGATTAGACCACCAACAATTCATGGAAACCCTCTTTACCATTAACAACGAAATTGCTTTGTAAGAAGTTTAAGAACCTACAAATTAGATCATGAACTACGAGAAAATATGAACAAATGATTTAACATGAAAAAAGACATGAGAAATTAAGTTGCGTGGACGTTAAGCTAGGCTAGTACTCCTTTTTTTTTTTTTTAATAGATCCAACGGACCAACACTTCTCCTTTATATAATAAACGGGCTAGTAAATAATTTTTTTTCATTTATATATCATCTCTCATTTTCAAAAATTTTATTTATGTAATATAAATGTCATTTAAATATTATAAATCAAATAATCTTATTATTTAAATAATATATTCTACTAATCAACTTGATAATATAATAACTGATTACGGGTTCTATCATTTAATAATGAATCTTATATTGTACACTAGGAATCGAGTCAGCAGCTAGGGGATTAGGATCTCAACAAAAAAGCGTGAGGGAGCACATAATTGCATTTATCAATCAAGGCGAACCCCTTGGGATGGGGAAGCCAAGAGTTTACCAAGCCCATTGTTTAATTAGATTAATTAACACCGATTTGTTCCAATAATTGGTGGTGACGTCTGGCATATATTATTTATAATTCCAATTATGAGGCTGGGAAATGCGGACTAGGAATTAATTAAGATCATGATCATATATAGGTAATAACATATATATATATATATATATAATCAGCTGGCTTAGCTTTTGGGAAACCGAAATTCTTGATTTTATAGGATGACGTGGGAGGACCATGTTTGAGAGAATATTGAATTAACTGTGCTCTCTTTACCCCTCCTCCACATTTGAAAGGTAGCCTAGCCAGCTGAGTAGGTTAATTGGCAGGCAAAAAGTCAATTTTTTTTTTAATTATATATATATATATATATATATACATATATATACATACAAAATTAAAAACACAGTAACATGACTCTCTTTTCTTTTCTTTTCTTTCCTTTCTTTGAAAGGAGTAACATGACTCTAAACAAACGAAATTGATAATCTGACATACATTTGATAATTGATATATCAAGATGGCAAAATGAATTGTTTATAAATTAAGAGACAAACATTACTTTTAAATTGTGTCATATATTCGGAGTAGTCTTTTTTTCATTCCATTTATTATGCATATAGAGATGCTGCAGTCAGGTCTGATCGAAGCAGTAGTACTAGTTTAATTTCATAGCGCTATAATTTTAAGAATAATATTATATATAATTATAAAGTAAGTAAATATTATACAATTGATTTAAAAAATAATAGAATTTATTAATAAAAATTAATTTTTTTTTTATGTAAATCTTATATTAATTTATTTATTTAAAAAAAATTACACTGCACTTCATTCTATAATTTATATAATGGAAATCCCTAACCCTAGTGCTGCCTTGCTCATCGTGCTGTTCTCATAGCTAGGTTGTAGATAAAGTAGATCAGCCAACTCCAAGTTCTTTTTTAATTTTTAAGTTGAAACCAACAAGCAACTGACGTGGATGTCACATAATTTTGCTCCCTGTATATGCATTTTTTTTTTACACTATATAATATAATATATATATATATGGTACTTAAGAACCCAAAGCTAAATTTAAAATATAATTATATAAATAATTAAAAAAAAAAGAATTTTACATATATCATTATTCTTTTAATTAATTCCTATATAAACTAAGTAGTTATGTTCCTGATCGTGTTGGTCAGTCACGAGATGAACTCATTACAAGTGCGGTGCACAAGATCTTCAACACGAGTAAAAGAATCTAATTAATTAAGACCTACACATGATCACTTACATTAATCTGTGTTTTATAGTCTATGATTAGATTTGTCAGTATACTTAACAGTTCGAATTATTTGTCTTCTCTGCAGTGATAATCATAATAGGATATGATTCCACTTCCCCGCCATCGGTGTATCAAATTAATATGACTCATAAAATTTAAAATTTAAAAAAAGAAACAGTATATTAGCACGGTAGGAAAAACAAACAAACCAGAAACAAAGGGAAAAAAAGGCAAATAATTAAAACATGTATCATTCTCATTAATTCACTATAAAATTCCATTTACATTTTTATTAAAGAATTAATGTGAGACTTAGACACTCTATATATATTGCATGCATATTAATGACCATATTTATGAAAAGTTCTATCACACGATAAAAGCATTATAAATTCATAAACTGACGTGATTTAATATAATACGTAAAATATATTTTATAATAAAAATAATTTTAAAATCTAACGTATCATATCAGATTACGTCAATTTATTGATTTATTTTATGAAATATCTTCCTAATTGAATAATTTATATTTACTGATAAGTAGTTCTATCAGTCTTCATCTTTTTCAATATGGGACTTAGCAAATCTCCTAATTTTTATTTTTTGTTTTAAAAAAAAAAAAATGCTGTAAAACATCCGATGAGTAAAAAGTGAATTTTGCAATGTTAAACTTGATTATTACCCTAATTTGAGAAAAGGTAATAGGATTTATACATAGGAATCTTCTTATTTCACCTAATTAATTAATGGGCCACCCAAAATCTTGGTGAAGTAGTGGAGTAGCTGCGGCCACAAGAATACGCATGCAATGGATGCACCGGGTGTGACAGCAGCATTACCTTCATGTTTGATCAATACATTAATTATTTAATTCGAGTCTACTTGGCCATCAATTCGACACGCTACTGCTATATCTGATCTCCTCAATATCCTTCTTGTTTGCTTCTTGAAATTTGTGATCATCAGGAGACGACTTCCTATGCAATAATTGAGAGCAAATCATGACATTTAACGAGGTTTTAGCCCCCTATTTTAATATATATATTAAAAAATGATATGAAAGAGAGCAAGCAAGTATAATCATTTAAAACAAAATAAATAAATAAATATTTAATAATAAATTTTATTTTAAAAAATATATATAATTATATGATACTTATATATTCTATAACTATATTTTAATTTAATTATTATTATTATTATTCAATAAATTAAAACAGTATCAACATCATGACACGTTAATTTAAACTCCTTTTTGGAGCAGTGAAAATTTATAAATATTTATTCATAGAGCGAGCTCGCTAGCTAGATAGGGGAAGAAAGGTAGTAATCCAACTCTATCGTCCATATATCCAGGAGAGATTAGAGATTGGGCAGAAATGTATTATATATATATTGATCATGGATCGATCGAAAAGGCCACTTATGCAATAAAATGATGAATTGGGATTTGCATGTCGGGACAATTCTCATTGCTAATGAGGAACAATCTGACATGGTTTCCAACTTTCAAAACATATATATATTTTTTTAATTTATCTTTACATAATATCATGCTACACTATGATTATTTGCTTAGAGTTCTTTGTAATTAATTATCTGTCCATTATTTAACAAAATAAAAATTTTACATGCAGACACTTTTACGTAATTTTATGCATTTCACTAATATAATTAGTTAGATCATTTTTTTAATATAAAATAATTATTTTAACCAATCACATCAATGAAGTATATAAAAAAATGCGTAAAAGTTAGACTTTAAATTTGTATCTAATATTACTCCTACAATTATGTTCACATATCATAATCACTCTATTTTTAAAAAATATTCACTCTATTAATTCTTTTTGAGTCAGCATGATCACCTAATAGAAAGTGTTGATTTTAGGGCACTGAGCACCAAACTGACTAACCGAGTGATCTCAATTGGTTTATTGAAAGTATCCACAAAAAGCCATATACAATTTTATTTTAATCTTATATGATTAGTATATTATTCTCATAGTACAGTCAGTCTTTCGTTTCTTTTGTATTAATAATTTTTTTCTGAAATGGAAAAAGAAAAAGGCAAAATAGGAGAAATACATACGGCCCTACGAGGAATTGCATGGATTAGATCGAGCCCAAAGTTAAGAAACAACTGGCCAGGCCCGTTTCTAATTTCACTTTCGAAAGACCAAGCTTACTACTTTCAGGAACCCAGGCTGCGACAACTACTTCGGATTGGGGTTCTGTTCATATACATATAATGTCGAACTCTTGACAAATGTTGGTAAATGATTTATACATGTCTCGAATAAATATCTTTTATATAATTTTTTTTTAAGAAAGTAGATTTTATTATAAAAATTAAAAAAATATCTGTAGTTAGTGTTACTAATTGGGTATATCGGTTAGCTTAACTACTGGTTCATTTGTGTTTGTTTGTTGTTAAATTAGGGGTATATATGAAGGAGTCTTAAAAGATTTACCCAACAATTGAAAATTTGAATAGTGAGATAAGATGACTTTAAATAAAAATTAAAAATTAAATAAAATTCTGTTAAAATATTATTTTTTAATATTATTATTATTTTAAAAATTAAATTATTTATTATATTTTATATAAAAATTTAATAAAATCATAATAATGAGATGAAATCAAACACTTTCGTTATGTAAACGGTCCGGATTAGGATAATCGTGTTTGAGCCTATGAACCATTTCATGTTCTCTCTCTCTTTTACTCGAAGTTAACGAGTTTTTCAAACCCTTATTATTAGCCATGATGACAAACGTCCTTCTAAGTGCGAAATATTAGTTCAATTCAGACGTACTTGATACATCGCCTATATATATATATATATATATATGCACATGTATGTTATAGTTTGAAGAGAATCATGATAGTGTACGAAATTCAAACTTGACATTCATTGGCAACAAGAACAATGAACTCTAATCCTGGCCCATTTTATTAAAGCGGCAACAAAGCACTCAATACATCATAAGTAGTAAGTACTAACGCCTTCTCTACTTTGAATATTTGATGTATCCCACAGAAGAAATATTAACATCTTTGATAAGAGTCCCAAGCAATGGTGCAAGTAAGCACTTGGAAGTATCTTCCTTGTAAATGAAACCTAGACACTTACAGTCCTTATCGCACTTCTCCCTGCATTCCCCAACCTTCATTGGGCCATCGCCATCGTCCAAATACGGGTTCAAGAAATGCTCCACCCCCACAATCTTATAGTAATCAACCTTTGCTAATCTGCTCTTACACGGCCCCAACTTCGGCGGTGCGCAACTCTCACTCCAACCTAGAAGCCCTTTCGGGCTTGGGCACGCTACGCACATCCGCTTGTCACATAATCCATACGCTCCGCACATGGACGGCAACGCGCATTCTCTGACAAAATAGGACGAAAAGAATGCAAAGGTCTCTTCCCACCTTAAGATACTCACTTTGTTATAGTAAGTCATGGCCTTGAGATTACCATCAGAGCCAAGCCTCAAGAATGAATATGTTGCATTGTAATTGCGCTGATTAAGGAAGATTTCCTGTGCATTGCCAATAGGACGTACTTGTAGGAGGCGACGCCGGCCAGCCGGTGGTGGTGGAGAATTAGTGTCTTGGTTTGTAGTAAGGACTAGCTGATAACCGGTAGCGTTTTCATTCTCAGGCACTGCATCGAAGGTTACAGTACTGCCATAGTCACTGCCTGTCCAACCCCCATATGTAAGAAGCTGACCCGAGTTGTTTAGAAACATGGTGAGCCCATTGTGGTCAAGAACAATACTATATGGCCCGTCCGAGGGGTCCATGTCTGATTTCCGGCTAACGAGCTTGTTCCGGCCGTTGATTCTTAGAGACTGCCCGATTAGAAGAGTATCAGTAGGGTAATCGAAGCTTTGCCATATAAATCTTCCGTTCTTGTCGTGAAGCACCAAGTTCCCATTGGGAAGTAACTTGAAGCCAGTGACACCCTTATTGGCGGTGTTGGTTTGCCACGCCACGCGTCCATCTACGTCGGCGAGCACCATGTTTCCGTCCCTCCCGAAAGAGAGTGTGGCGTTTTCGCGAACCGGATGGTTGCGGTTGGCATCCCAGACCCACCGCATTAAGCTTTCGTCGCGTGAAATGCCGGCTCTAATGGCTAATATGTAGGCATCCGGAGTGGTGTTGTAGAAGCAAAGCCGGAAGGGGGAGGTAAAGAAGCTGTAAACCTCAGTTTCAAATGTACGGTAGCTTGCGTCGTATTCGATAATATACCATCCAAACTCACCTTGGTTTATGATTTTGAAGGTTTGGTTTGCTGGGACTTGACAATGAGTGGCAAAGGCCAAGAAGCCAATTACGAGCAAGAAGCGAACTAGGAGAAAGCGGGGAGAAAGAGTGGCCATCTTAGTCAATTTGTGACTATACTTGATCAGCTAACATATGTACATATATATAAAAGATTTAACTGTACGTACGTAAACGTATAGTTGTATTCTAGGAGGGTAGGTGTATCTCATAAATATGAATTAATGCATGAGGAGATTATTTCAATTAGCTGTGCAGCAGCAATATGGTACTCACGTACAGATCAGACCATTAATTTGCATAGGACAATGTCAATTTCAAGCTTATCCACCAAATCTGAAATATTCAATATTCATGAATACGGTCTGGGACTGGTGATCATCTCCCAAACTTTTTAAGTTACATGTCACAAAACACGTAACAATTAGGTTCATGAGCATTCAATGAGACTTACAGCTGGTACCTAATAGTGTCAGAGAGAACTCCATTTTCAAGCATGCCAGCCTACGTCAAGGGTCCATTTAAGTGTCTAGCACGCCAGCCTAGCTGTCAAGATTGAAAATTAACCAACGACTTCAAGTAGTTTTTTCTTTTTATTTTTTTATTTTTTTTAGCTGAGCTTTTGAAGGTTCGTTTACGTGAATTAGCACCTAGTGGCAAGTGGCCAGTACACGGATATTCTTTTTCTTGTAATTATTACAAGTTTTGTGGTTATCCATATGGTAGATTTTTTCATTTTCTGTCTCCTCTTTTATGTTTTTCTTTGGAGACGGCTAGTCAGCCAGTCATAAAAAAAGGCCTGGCCGCCTGGGGACGCTTATTACCTGGGGACGCGTATAATAAGGTTGATACAGCTAGCTTTATATGGAAACAATCATATCCATTCCCGGTCCCCTCAATCTTCAAAGACGCCAAAACAGACCTTGTCACACGTGACATTACAATACTGCTTCCCACCATCTTCCTAGCTCGAATCATTATCACGTTATCCAGTTTTCGGTCAAACTCCACTACGTACCCGTCGATCTTTACCATTTGAGTCTGATCTGAGGGCTCATCTGTGATCTCTTTAATAGTGCATAGAATTTTCACTTGTGCATTTCCCCCGACGTGAAGCACAATTAACGGGAATAAAAATTTTATATATAATTATTTTTATGTATTTTTTTATACATTCTAATAATATGATTAGTTATATATTAAAAAAAAATTAATCTAATCAATTATATCAATAAAATATATAAAAATAATTATATGTAATATTACTCGAGAATGTACATTGATGCCAAGCTACGGATAAGTTTGGCTGTATCCTTTCCTTACAAGTTGGTCTGCAAAGTTATCGTTCCTGGATAGGGTGTACGGTCCTCTATTAATTTGACTGTACTATCCTTTACTGCACTGCCTTTAATTCAACAGAATTGTTTCTAAGCAGTCGATTTTTCCTTATTTAACAGCCTCCCCTTTATAAACTGTCATATCAGGAATTATTTCAAACTCCAAATACACTTATTCACATAAAAATAAAGAAAATAAAATAAGTCACGATAGGAAGATTAGAAATTTAGAACAATGTTACGAGTACAGTCTTTATTTAGATATTATAAAAATTATAATATAGATATAGATAATTTTATTTTTAATATTTTTCTAAATTATTAAAATATCATTCTTAATATAATTTTTGTTTTCTTTTAATAAAAAGTCTACATGAAGACTATAAATAAAATTTCTCAAAAGATTAATATATACTTCCAGTTTCACAGTCGCAGAATAGAAAATTAGCTTCTATCGCCACAAGTAATTACCAAAATCAGTCCATTATAACTCACCAATTCTACTTTTCATTTCCGTCTACACTCTGGTTTGACAAACAAGAAGATAATTACCATTCAACCCTAGAGCTCATCCTTCCATTCCTTCAATTTTCAAAAAAGAAGAAAATGCAACGGTAAGAAAATACCATTTCTTTCATTCGAGCTTCTTCTAAAGAAGAAGAATAGGTAAAGTCAAATCTCGTGCATCTTCTTTCTCAGATCTCATAAATGGTAAAATATAAGAGAATGGCAACTGACGTTCAAGAAAAAATTATAACATATTAAAATAATAAAAATTTTATATACAATCACTTTTGTGTATTCTTTTATATATTTTAATAATATAATTAATTATTTATTAAAAAAATATTAATCCAACTAATTATATCAGTGGAGTGGTTATAGAATATGTAAAAATAATTATATGTAGTATTATTTTTAAAATAAAATTGAATATAAATATTTTAAAATAAATCTTCTACAGGTACAGCCACAAACAGATTTCCCCTCTCAAGTCTCTTCTTCGTACACCTAGAAAAACTCCAAAGCAATGACCAGTCCACAGCCACATTTTCTTCCATCTGCCTCTCATACCCGACAACCAGTAAATATGCTAACAATTTAAAATATATTAATAAAAATGAAAATCATCCATGGGCGACAAGGCTTCCATGCCACTCGAAAGAGAGAGTTTAAGTGATTTCAAGAATAAAAGGACAAAAACTAGAATTAGAGGCCAAGTTCAGTGAGTTATACCAGACAAGAGAAGCACAACTACAAATTCGACGTGTTCAAGGCCAACCCGTGCCGAGTCAACCGACACCAAAATTAGCTTGACCCGTGCAAGACATTACCAAGTTTTCTAATCTCACTTCGGTCGAGTTCTACAAAAAATTTCCTGTTGCTGTCGAGGAAGAGATCTGAGATGATCAGATTTGCGTCTCTATGAATTTTTTCCTAGGTGCAGTATCATTGTACTTCTAATGAAACGCCTACGTGGTATTAGGTTATTGCAGGGCTGCTTTTAGGGAGAGATAAGCATGACCGGTTCTGAAGAATTCTCTTATTTTAAACATTAGTCATAAAAATAAAAATCTAATATATAAATTCACACAACATATTAAATTATAAAATTATTTTTATAATAAAATACATCTATATATCATATAAAATTATATTAATTTATAATTTTTTTTAATTGTATCATTTCTTTTATTCAAAATATAAGATATTCTTCATTGACTGAAATGCTATTTATCCATCTTTTAAGCACATTAAAGATTATGGCATCGAAGCTCATTAATAAAAGCAATCCTGTACGTACGTACCATGGTCCATGATGGGTACGTGCCTAATTCCTAATTTTCAGTACCATCTTGATTCTTCCCCTGATGTAAAAGCTAGAGAGAGAAGCAGTACAACGTGCATTTACTAAAGAGCTTTTACGTAAAAAGCTGTCAACAAAAACTTTTTATTGTTAAACTGTTTTGACTATTGAATGTCTAAAGTGACTGCGTCGGCTGCTTTAGCCATCATTACAAGTATTGCTGTAGCCGAGAGTGCTCGACCAAAAAAGATTCGATCATTTATTTATTTTATAAATAATATCTATTTAATTATACTCTTTTTTATCTCATACACGTTACTAAAAACATTTTTTTTACTTTTTGTTGGTTGGTTTTGATCAGCAATATTAACATAGAGTAATGCTAAAGTATGCGAATCTTAATCATTCTATTAATATATATAAATTGTATAAATTATTTTCTATTAATATATATAAATGATATGTAAGTTTGCATATATAATAATTGTGAGGTTAAAAACATTTTTCCTTAATTACTTTCATAACTTTTAATAATTTGTTAGCAACAACACATCTCCAATGTTTCACAAACTTCTTTTATTGTTTTTTGGTTTTACAATAAAATCACAAGAAAACATCCATTGAAAACAAGTTCTTCCACAAAGCTGTGGGTTCAAGATAGAATCAAGCTCATACTCATGTTTTATGATGGCTTGCCACAAATGGCCAAGCTTATAAGAAAGTCATGATATTATAACCCAATGATTTCTTTTAGAACAATATCATGTAATTAATTTGTAACGTCTCAATGAAAATTCCAAATCAAATAATCTATAATTCAAAAAAATTAATCAATAATACAATTAAAACTATATTGGAATATTATAAAAAATAAAAATTTCTTATTTTTAAGTAATGTGAGATCTCATACATCGTTTATTCTCAACCTTATCATATGACGTATCACATAACTCATCATTTAACTCAATTTATAAGTTGAGTGCTAGAATTAATTCCTAAATTCTAGTTAACTAATTGGTTTTTTATGAAATCGTATCTTAATCTCTTCTAAATTTAGGGGAAATGGGTCCAACACTTCTTTGATGGTACCGTGATTTAAAAAAACAAAAAAACATATCTACTATATCTTAGATCTTGATTAGTGTCATGCACAAAAGTGTTGTCAAAGTTTTGATATAAATGGAATGTTTGACCGGGAAAAAAATCGTAAAATCTCTCTTAAGTTGAGTCTTGAGACCCAAATCCTGATCTGGATTTAGTCAAACATTGTGGACAAATTTGACCAGTTTATATTAATTGAAGGAAATATTATTTTTTAGACACAAACACATCCACGATCGACCTGATCCGATAGGCCATAAAATAAAATTTAAATACCATTTACATCCAGAGACTAGAGTGCACGACGTTGATCATAGTTGGCATCTCGAATCGGTGGGCTGAAAACGACATATACATGGGGAATGTTAGAAAAGCCTAGTCGTTATCATGATTCGTATCCAATGGACGCTCAATTCATAAGTACCATTCCATATATAGTAGAGAAGTTATAATGCATTATTAAGTAATTATTATATAATTTTTAATATAATAATATTATTTTTAATATTTCTTAACTTATAAATAAATAATACTTGCTTAAAAACATGTGCAATAGGTCTGATGATGCATGCTTTTGATTGATATTAAACTATCTAAGCAGGGTGTTGTACGGTAGCATGTGGAATGTATGACAAGTGTTTTGTGAAATGGATTGAGTGGTAGGTTTTTTAATATTATTAATAATAATAATAAAAGCAATATATATAAGTGAGAGAGTGGTGAAATTATCGCCTATTTCAAAAGATTAAGCTTATAAAAAAAAGTAAATTTTATTAATTATTTTATATCTTAACACTCTTTTTTATGTATAAGTCAAACTTTCTCTTAATAGATGATTTAATATATGAAATATTAAATAAAATAAAATAAAATATAAAATTTAAATTCAAATTTAAAACTTCTGATTTAATATTATATGAAATCATCCCTCTTACCACTTGTTCTATAAATTAATACTGATAAAAATAAATAAAGAAGGTTACATCCACCGTGCAAGCATGGGTTCGGCGATCTGACATTTATGTTTTTTTTGAACAA
The DNA here is from genome assembly GCF_018687715.1 of Carya illinoinensis. Lineage (NCBI taxonomy): Eukaryota > Viridiplantae > Streptophyta > Magnoliopsida > Fagales > Juglandaceae > Carya > Carya illinoinensis. Next base: position 28,593,839 of record NC_056763.1, read on the forward strand.
CAAGAAATTGGTAGGAATTCTTTTCTGTTAATAATACAAGTAATGATTTCGATTTCAAAAGTTTTACTTGTATAAAATATATGTAGAGTTTAATGACCATATTACCCCGCCTCAGCTTACTATAAATACAGCCGTGCCTAATCTCTTCGACAACATCGAAAGCCACCTTACCTGGCACAATCACCATGACCAAAATGCCTCTGCTTTCCCTCATTCTCTTCTCCCTCCTTTCCTTCACTGCCCAAGCTTCCGTTCCTTCAAACGCAACTTTCAAGTATATTAACGATGGAGAATTTGGGCCGTACATTGTCGAGTATGATGGAAACTACCGTGTTCTCCCCGTTTCCAATTCCCCCTTCCAACTCGCCTTCTACAACACCACCCCAAACGCCTTCACGCTCGCATTGCGAATGGCCACCACTCGGTCGGAGTCGCTCTTCCGTTGGGTTTGGGAAGCCAATAGAGGCAACCCAGTTGGCGAAAACGCCACCCTGACTTTCGGCACCAACGGCAACCTCGTATTGGCCGATGCCAATGGCCGTGTCGCTTGGCAGACCAACACGGCCAACAAAGGCGTGGTTGGCTTCAAGCTTTTGCCAAATGGAAACATGGTCCTCCACGACGCCAAGGGCAAATTTGTTTGGCAGAGTTTTGACCACCCAACGGACACTCTCTTGGTGGGTCAAACTCTCAGGGTCGGGGGTCCAACCAAACTCGTAAGCCGGGCTTCAGAAAGGGACAACAAAGACGGGCGTTACAGCTTGGTGATGGAGACTAAAGGACTGTCTTTATACTATAAGAGCAATAATTCTCCGAGACCGATTCTCTACTTCTCATCTTCCGACGACTGGTTTTTTGTTCAGGAGGGTTACCTACAATATGTGACGGTATATTCTTCCCCTGACACCGATGAGGGTTATGCTTACGAGCTAGGCTTGAAGTACGAAGTAGCCAACTCCACAACCAGTGGGAATAGAATTTTGGCTAGGCCTAAATACAACGGCACTCTGTCTTTCATCCGTCTCGGAATTGATGGCAATCTTAGGTTCTATACTTACTATGACAAGGTGGATTATCGTGCTTGGGAAGTGACATACACTCTGTTTGATAGAGACTCGACCGAGAGTGAATGCCAATTGCCGGAGCGTTGTGGGAAGTTTGGTCTTTGCGAGGACAACCAATGTGTTGCCTGCCCATTGTCGAATGGGTTGCTGGGTTGGAGTAAGGATTGCAAGCCTGAGAAGCTGACATCTTGTCGGGTGAATGACTTTCACTATTACAAGGTTGGAGGCGTGGATCATTTCATGAGCAAATTCACAACCGGAGAAAGCGTGAGTGAAAAAGATTGCACCAAGAAGTGTTCGATGGACTGCAAATGCCTGGGCTATTTTTACCACAATAAGGACTCCAAATGTTGGATTGCTTACGATCTGAATACCCTAACGAAAGTCGCGAATTCTACACATGTAGGTTATATCAAGGTACCGAATCACTAAGAAGCTAGAACCCTGCAGGAAGAAGATTCGTTAAAAGTTTGTGTTATTGTGAAGAATAAAGGGAAGAGTTGGGAGAGATCATCATGTTTATTTGCACTTCGTTTCGTCTCCTTTGTTTGAAGCTGATCTTGTTTCCCTTTCATGGGACAAATTCAAGATCCCCATTAAGAAAATTGTATGTTTCCGTTCTCCGTCAATGAAAAAAATGAGGCTTGTTTATTTATTTTTTTGATAAATATAATATGGTTTGTCTATTATTATTATTATCGTTACATAAGTGATCAGAGTTCTCAAATTATTATTCTTTGACCTGCAGTAAACTATCTTAATTCAAATTCAAATGAATTGAGATCACCGACAGACTTCCAAAATATAGTGGTGTCTTAAATAATGAACTGATCGTAGAGAATAAAAACAGTTCTTAAAATAACATTACTGGATGGACATGTTTGATCAAGTTACCTCAAAGCCAGTGGGCTCTACAAGTCAGTCTATTTTAAAAAAATATATAGGATTTATAACTCGAGTCATTCTTAGTACAGTTATTTTTTTGAAATACGTAAGATATTATAAAGTTATAAATAATGTAATTTGTGTTACAAAATCCCAGCTTTTGGCGATTTCATATGCTATGCACCTTGTTTGTCCACTCTTTACAGCCTTAGCGGCAAACATATCTGCAAAAGCCGGAAGGATGCCAGGGGTCCACCAACCCCAATTTAGTGCGACAATGGTGGGCTGAATTATTTCCACCTCCATTATGGAAGGTGTTGACGTTACATGAGTACTTCCAGCAAAGTACACCAGTAGGGAAGATAAAGTAGTATTATATATAATTATAAATTCTGTACAGTCATTTATAAAAAATAAGTATAATTTATTTTTAAAAAATTAATTTTTTATATAAATTTTATATTTATTTATTTTTTTAAAATGATTATACGATATTTATACACCTACGATTGTAACTATCATTTATTAAAAAAATAAACGAGTATATAATAAAGTGGAGTATATAATATTTATTGAATATGTAATTTAGTCTAAAATATTCACTCGAAAAATATTTGTAAGTGTTATATATAAGATCTACATTATGTTTCTATTTTTCTTCAATGGTAAGTTCTATATTCTGAATAAAAACACTAAAACATTTTGAATCTGGCAATTGGCAATATTTATGCTATGGGTGCAAGCAAGTCGAGTTCGAACTAGTAGTACTTCATTTGTTTATGAGTTCTGCTACCCAACCCCCTACTGTTCCCCAACCTCCACACTCCATCCTACGTGTCCTTTGTTTATTTTGTTTTAAATGAAGCGTGCGTTTTGTATCTTCTGCAATGGAAATTTAAATTCAATTTCCCTCACCCCCCGGGCATTTTTCCCCCATCCCTGTGTTCCCTCGCATTCTCTCTCTCTCTCTCTCTCTCTCTCTCTCTCTCTCTCTCTCTCTCTCTCTCTCTCTCTCTCTCCCCGGGACCCTTTTTCCCTCCTCCCACATTCTAGCTGTCGACATCATCACCGTCCGTCTTTTAGTTCTGCCACCGTCTTACTTCGCTACCTCTGCCGACAAAGGTAAGAACAGCCCGAAGAATGGTTTTTTTTTCCCCACTAACTCTCCAGTTCAAGCATTACTCGTCTTGTGTGTTTTTGTATTAAATGGATCTGTGTTTTGTGGGTTTTTTGTTGCTGATTTTTTGGGTATTTTCTCATCCAAGAATGGCATCAACTGTCCACGCATCTACTGTGTTTTTTGGGGGATGATTTTGTATACGATTCACTGGTTTTTGGGTTGCTGATGTTGTATATCATTCACTGGTTTTTGGGTTGTTGATGTTGTATACCAAGCTTCTCAACTTTTTTACTTTAAAGACTGTCAGCCTTTGAAAAAACTGATATTAATTTGCTACGGAAGTGTTTAAATAAAGAATTAAGCAGAAATAAATTAAAGAATTGATTGAGAATGGAAAAAATTATCGATTTGCTTTTTACAAAATGTGTGTAGCCTAAGATCATGAAGCAAGTGGACAATTTATGAGTGCAAGCTTACACGCTAGCATTTTTGCCAAAAAGTATATGGTTTATGTGTAAGCTTGAAACTTTGTAAGCTTGTATATTCGGGAAAGTTAAACTTATGCTGCCAGAAATGGTATGGCTCCAACCTTTGGTTTGCTGGTCCTACTCACGAGTATGGATATTTTTTATGTTCTGTAACCAAAGAGTCCCCAAATGTGTTGATATAGCAAAATCTTTAATACATTGTTTTAGTGTTTTTTTTCCTTTGTTGCTAGAGGTATATACATAGTTGTTAGTGTTATGTATAAACGTCAGAGTTTTTTTTTTTTTTTTTTTTTTTTTTCCTTTGTTGGTGCACAATATACATAGCTGTTAGTGTTATGACTTTTTTTTTTTCCTTTCTTGGTACAGGTATATACAATGAAGGTTGAACATGCAAAGGACACTAGAAGTTCAAAGGCCTGCTTTCCAACTAGAGATTGATGCTGATCTGATAATGCATCTTTTACGGAACTATGTTACTGCAGCTGAGAAATTTGAAGTTGATAATGCATCTTTGGCATTGGGTTATAGTGTAATCTGTTTCTATGAAATGTGGGGTATGGAACTGTAATCGTTTTTTGTATCTAAACTTGATATTTAGTTGTTTGTAGTGCTTTGAAACATTGGGTTATAGATAAAGATAATTATTTTGCTCTTAAGAATTGAGGGATGTGAATGCCTTGGAGAATTATGGCTTACAAATGAGTTCCACAATAAGATGAAGGAATTGTAGATTGTTCAAAGCCGAATTTCCAGTTGATGAATGTAGTTTTGAATGTTAGAGTTGATGAATGTACATTTTGTTCAAAGCCGAATTTATATGTTTTGTATTTCGTCATCTTGGTTACGTTTTGGACATTGTTTTACTTCTACATACAAATTTCAATTTATTTATCTGTTTGTATATATAATGTACTGCTTGTGGTTGGTGAGGCTTGGCGATTAATTACATGTATGTGGACCTTTGCATTTAGAGTTGGGATCAACCCAGAAATGGAGAAGACTGCAATTCGTGTTGCAATCCATGATGGATGGCAATGGAATGACTTGTGTATTGGTTGTTGGGTCTATTTGTGCACACAGAATGAAGAATTTCATATCTTTATCATTTCTAATATGCTTGTGCGCACATAGTAGTTTTTAATTTACTATATATTTGTCTTGTCATGTTATCTATTTAGATTTACTACTTATATAAAACAGCATCTTCTTCAGTAAAAAGAATGGCTTACTTCATCCTTCAACATTTTATAATTTGTTATTTGTTATTTGAGATTTGAAGCTTTGAAAATGTAACATTTGGGATTCTTGGAAATACTCTCACTGCTTCCCATTTATTTATCTCTTTATATATATATGTATATATATAATTATATATATAATGTAATGCTTGTGCTGGCTGATACTTAGTGATGAAATACATGTGGACCTTTGCATTTCGAATGAATAAGTTCCAGCTTGCATTTCCACATACCCAAACAATGCATGTGAAGGATTGGCATCTTTTTCAGGGACTTTACTTTACAAGTAGCACCTCATTCTATTACATATAAATAACATACTCTCCACTTCACAAGTATTAATTAACACTTACAACTCAACATACAACTATGGAAGGAAATACAACAATTCAGTTTTCAAAATAAAACAACAAGAATGTATTGTACTACTCTAACTTGAGTTTACACAAATACAACGACAGACAAAACCAGCGGCTAAAGCCATTATTCGGCTGCAACTATTTCTATAAATCTTCAGTCCTACAAGTGTCCAAAGTGCTGTCCAATCCATTTTTGGATATCCATCATTATTTCTGTAGAAAAAATAGAGAAACATATATCAGGGACTTAATTAAATTTTCAGTAACAAACAAAAGCATGTCCTAACAAAAGCACATGCCTGAAGACCAGCCATTAGTTGGGACGAGCTGCATATCTTAGACAAATCCCAAGAAGATTGTTGATCATTTCATCGATTCATTTAGAATAAGTAAAAAACAAAGAAAGTCCAGGTGGCTACAAGGTATACAACAAATCCATCTATAAGTTTATTCTGAGTTTCTTTTGTCAAACATAAGCAGTTGAAACCACATATCGACCTAGAATTATTATCATATTCAGCTTCATCCCAAAGATCATTAAGACAAACAAATGCCAAGAGGGTAAAGGGCATATCAAACACTGCATAAATCATTCAATAGGAATTCAGAGCCAAAAATGATAATTATTCAAACAAAGGGAAGATACAATTATCTAAGATTTTTCCCCCTTGTTTTGCAGAAGTAAAAACTGAAATGTCATGACAATTGGTGTCATGAAATTGGGGGCTACCATGTAAAAAGATCTTAGAAAACAATGGCTCATAGGAAACTTCCGCAGCTATGGACTGGGTATCAACATCCAAAATGCTTCAAAGCAAAGATGAAAAAATTGGTACAATCAATCATTATTTATTATTTCTATTCCAAACAGAAGACATGCCTAAATCCCGTCGTTAATGGGAGCCTATTCCCATCAGTGAAGAGCCTTTACTTCAGCTTTCTTATGAAAATTAGCCTTTGCCTGAAGATGGGAAAAAAAACTTTCACGAGCAAGCCTCGGCGGTGCATGATTAAAAGAATGGATTTTTAAATATGTATGCCAATCTAACATTTAGCTCTAAATTCCAAAACAAAGAAATTTTATGCGAATGAAAAATGAATATTTGCAATCCAATCGAACATTAGTAATTTTTGCATAAAGAAGAAGTAACAATTGGAAGTGCTTTTAGGTACTTGAGCTTAAGGCAACCGTAAACAAGTCCAAGAGAGAAAGCCGAAGCACGAGCCACTTATTAAGGAAATCCCAAAAACCCATGGATTTTACAAAGCTTCAAGATATGAAGTTTTGACCTTTTCAGTTGGAAAAAAAAAAGTACCTTTGAGGACGATTTCTTCTATCGAAGGGGGTGAGGGAGATGGGTCTTCAAAGGTTGTGGTGAATCGGTCCAGCGGCTCGAGACTGAAGGGGTGAGAGAGAGAGAAGGGGTGAGAGAAAAGAGAAGGGGTGAGAGTTCTGCTTTGAGTTAGAGGTTTGAGAGAGAGAAGAGGAAGAGTACTGCGCCGAGTGAGGTTGCTGTGAATTTTTCTAGGGTTCGGGATTGAAGGGGTGAGTAAGAAGGCGTGAGAGAGAAGGGTCTGAGGTTATAGTCATATCAGAAGTTTCAAGTGAGAGGTTCGAGAGGGAGAAGAGGGAGAGTTGAGAGGTCTGAGGGAGAATGAAGGAGCTACGTCTTTTGAGAGGTCTGAGGGAGAAGGGGAGAATGCTGCAGCTCGAGAGGGATGAATGACTCAATAAACCGTGACATGGCGACGAACCGGGTTCGCCACGTCAGGAGTGTGGTGTGCGGTTAGAAAACCGGAGGTTGGGTAGATTAATTCTTTGTTTATACTAGTTCTTCATTTGTTTAATTTTTATTCAAACTCGAGTTGGTTTAATATTTGAACTTGTTCATCAGCTGCTTCATTTAGATGTATTAGATTATTTATATTGTATTTTATAATTTTATCTAAAACTTTTGATAAACAAACTTTATTTTTTTCTAATATCTTTATGAAATTTATATATACATATATCAGCAATTAGATTCATAAGAACTCAAGTAATATGTTTAGTACTAAAAACATAATTTATTCTAATTTCTCTTAATATTTTAAATATTGTCATTATATCTATATATGTAGATAACACCAGAATTAAAAACAATTGTTTGAGTCGATCGAGGAGAGTTTTATACAAATTATATTATTTAATAATTAATCATAATTTTAACTCATCAAATAAAAGGATTGAACTCGAACTCGCGATCTCCAGCGGCTTTATTTATTTACGGTCATAATTTATGCCATGCGTACTGAAGGAGCCTTTACTTCTCCATCAAAATAATGGAACCCTTTGTATGTTGAGATGAGTTATAAAATAAGTTATTTTTTTTATTAATAGTAGTAAGTTGAGATAGTTGAGTGAGTTTTATGAGTATATATAAGATGAGTTTAGATATGTTTTGATGTTAAAATGAATTTAAATATATTTATAAAAAGTTGAAAAAAATTATGAGTCTCACGTATAAAGAAATTTTAAATTGAATGTTGTTTAATAATTTAATAATTATGTATTTAAATATTGAGATATATCTAAAATAGAACTTAACTGAGATTGATTCAACTCATTCAAAGATTCATACTAAGCCTAAAAGTACAAACTCATAGCATTGGGCTAATAAAATGATAGCTAATTAATTTTTGGGCCTCATTGCATGGATTTCTACTTTTTCATTTGTTCAAGGAAAGCGAGCACGGTGAAAGTACCAAAAAAAAAAAGAGACAAAGGTGAGAGAAGATTGGTCTATGAGATTTTCAAACACCATTGAATGCAAGCTATAAATATCTATTCTTTTGAAGGAATCGTAAATTTAGAAATGGTTTTATATGGTTGAAAGGTATATTTTCCTGGATGTAAATGAAGATGTATGGACCAGAGATTTTGGCCCGAATTAACAGCCATGGAATAATTATGAAAAGAGTGATACTAGATATAGTTCTAACTTTAAAGTGTAAGTCTCACATATTTTTATTGAAAAAGAATGTGATTTATTATTAAAAAATTAATTTTTTATGTAAATTTTATATTTAACTATTTTTTTTAAAATAAACGTGCAAAATATATACAACCTACACTTCAAGTATCATTTCTTTTACAAAAATCCCTCAAAGTACTTTTGAATATTGGAGACAAGGCCTCCTGTTTTGGATTGGACCGTGGGCCCGTTATGGGTAACATTTTTGCTGGTATGGCCCAAAAGAAAAGATGGGGACAAGTGACAACCTACGGCTGCGTACACCTGGTAACTGATAAAACTCCGGCCGGCATTTGGTGAAATAATAGCGCTCAAAAAGGTTATAATAGACTTTTTACCCACATGTCAGCAATAGCATAAAATAATTACATTTAGAGAGTCTCCTTTAGCATATGCTAAGCAAGATCTCTCTTTTCAGTTTAGATCTTGGTAACTGATACGTACACCTGGTAACTGATAAAACTCCGGCCGGCATTTGGTGAAATAATAGCGCTCAAAAAGGTTATAATAGACTTTTTACCCACATGTCAGCAATAGCATAAAATAATTACATTTAGAGAGTCTCCTTTAGCATATGCTAAGCAAGATCTCTCTTTTCAGTTTAGAATACGAGAATATCCATCTTTATCGTATGGATATTCAAACACGATTCCCATGACCAAATCCCAAAAGCCAAACATTATTTTGCCCCTAATGGCTACTACCAACATATGTACTGTACTATCTATAATTCAAAGATCTGGATAAACCATATGTATTTATACATATTGAATTTCATTTGTTCTGAGAAACCTATGTTTAACTTGACGCTAATACCATGCACATTGACTTGTGTTTTATTTCTTTCTTCTTCTTCTTTTTTTAAGTTACAATAAAGTCCTAATAATGAATTCATTTTTGTCATTTTTACTCTCAAATCAAAGACCACAATGCCAGATAAAGATTAAGTAATGTTATTCATTATTATTTCATACATTATTTTTTCTTCATGACCTCAAGATATATAATATGGTATCGATATTATTTATTATTTATTTAAAATTTGTCAATCAATTGATACCACTTTAAAATATGATGCTTAAAAGAAGATTAATCTATAGCATTTTCCAACTAATAACAAGAATGGGCTTCCCATTGATCTCAATATGTACGTGTGTGTATATATATTTATTTTTTCTTCGCTTAAGTAAAGAAAAAAAAAATAGTCTTTTATTAAAAAAAAAAATGGATCATACTAATAAAGAATAATTTTTTTAAATAAATTATTATTATTATTTTTAATAAAGATTTGCATGCATGAGACTTATGAAACTTGTATAAATCATTCACCTAAAATTAAATGTCGTGCGTCCTGCGGCTGTGTGCATGTCCGTGCCTCTATTAAAGTCACCCCGCAAATGAATTCACGTGCACGCAAAGAAGAAAACCGAACAAAAAACAAATTAAAGTCACACTTGGAAGATCACTACTATATATATAATAAAAAATTCTAGTTACAAGTATAAATATATATAAATATATATATTAATTTAATGTGATTGATTAAAAAGTAAATTTTATTAAAAATAGTATTAATTTAAATTTTAAATATAAAAAAATTAAAATTAATATATAGATTAATATATAATTTTATTTATATGTAACAAAACACATATATAATTAAAATTAAGTAAAATATTATCATGTCCGTGATCGACGTCTTATGAATTGACATATATAGTTGTTGGCATTTAATATTCTTATGTAAAGGTTCCTTTCTCTTGTATCCAGCATGGAAGCCTGCAAGATTCATGGCTTTTGAAAACCTGTAAGCTAGCTAGCTAGGCGGCATAAATCTCTCCCCAAGTGGTTGGGTTTTAGCCGTTAAAACCAATTTAATACTTATATATTGAAATTAAAGTTATTTTTAATAGAATAACTATATATGATATGCAAGCTACGTAAAGTTGGGTCTCTCATTTAAATAATATTTTATTATAATAATATTTTATTTAATTTTTATTTTAATACTTCTTATTTTAACTCATTATTCAACTCTAATCTTAATTATAAAACTCGTTAACCTCAGACTCTATTAGATTATAAAATTAAAATAAATTATTATTATTTTAAAAAATAATTATATAATTTAATATATTATATCAAATTATCATTAATTTATTAATTTATTTTATAATATTTTATTGTAATTAAAATATTTATCTTTTAAAAATATAATCTCTCTAAAATATTTCTATATTAAAAAGACGATCATAGAAGAAAAACTACGTCCAATATAACTTTTGATTATACCCTCCCTTCCCGAATCCCAATGCTCTTTTGTGATGCCGTGAATCGTGAAATGTAAAATATTGATAAATAATTAAAAAAAAATACTGAATTTGATCATCCCATTCCCAACATTGACTTAACTTTTGAATTTTTTTATTTTAAAAAACGAGAGAGACTTCATGTCGTTCTCGAGGTCAGATGCATGGCAATTTGCGTCATTATAGGTGTCAGCTTGTCAACAGTACATAATATTTAATTTTTGCAGATAAAGACTGAATTTCTAATATTTCCAAAGTTTCTTGCCGAATTAAATCATGCTGAAGAGTTATTTAAGATAAGTACTTATGCGCTGGACCCACCTCGAATTTATATAGCTTATCACTGTCCTTATCAATTTCTACGTCATAATTATTATTAACTACATTAATATTCTTAAAAGTGTCGGATCCAACGGCATGCAAGTTGCAACTCATAAAGAAGGTTTTCATCAAGCGAATAATGAAATATAAAAGATTAGATTCGACAAACTACAAAAAAAATTCTTTTTTTTTTTAGTTTAAATATTTTAAAATAAAATTTGCGTGAGATTTATATGTTTGAAATTTATTAATAATATGATTTTTTTAATTTAAATTAAAGAAATTTTAATATTGTTGATAAAATTACAGCGCTATCAATAGTTGACTCCTAATTACTACTGTTGATATTAAAATTGAAGGAAATGATCTCATAGACTCTATTGCACATCTAATTAGGTCAGTGGTGTGGCTGTGAGGTTTCTACCGAAAGAAAAAAAGTCGCTTGTGTGACTCGCAGTAAAGAAAATAATAATAATAATAATATAAGAAAAGGTTCAATGCATCACAATAATGTACGTTTTTTAAATTATTTTGCGTAGCTTTTATTTTTTAATTTCACAATATTCGGCCAGCCTGACAATGCCATTTCATTAAAAAAATAGTAATTTTTTTTAACATGTTGAGTTTTTCATATGATCTGCAATTTTGAATTTTTCATGACAATAACGTACCGTCTTTCATTTTATAAATAATTATTAAATATTGCAAAATAATTATTTCTATATGATCATTATTAATCATGCTAATGGTATCACAATATAATTAAAGGCCGAATTCCACATTATATATCTTCTATAAATAAAAGGACATATACAGCATCTACAGTGATTTTCTCCAAATTTTATTTCCCATTTTGTCTCCACTTTTCTCCAAATTTTATTTTCCCATATTCACTCTTTTTTCTTGTTTTAACCTCTTTGTCCTTATCATTGCTTTTCTTCTATTTGAAAATTTACGATTTTGTCCTATTATTTTCTTGATAAATTTACATATTTGTCCTGTTTGATTGTCTCTGGCTCTAACTGTTGTCTATATGTAAATGTAATAGGTGAAAGATGGAAACACAAACGTTAAAGTATGCAAGAGTTTTTTTTTTTTTTTTTAATTTAATCTCGGGTATGAGCAAGCTGGTGTTATTTTCTCCTATTTGAGGCTTGCTTGCTTCCTTTATGTTTTAGATTTACCAACAACTCTCTCATTTTTCAACATGTTCTTATGGGGTGTGTAGTTATCTAGGTAATATTCCTTTGAAAACATTTATTCAAAAAATATCCTGATAGGTTCTCTGAGTGAAAAAGCCTCTAAATCACCTAGATAGTAATTGGAAAGAAAAGTTAGTTACGGTTCTAATCAATGTCTTGTTATAGGCATGCGTTTACGTTAAAATGATCCAAGAAGATGAAACTAGACAGAAGCATTGCACCAGATAATATTTTGATTACTAGTTCTGTTGACAAATGTGTAAGTAGCATTCTCCAGTTAAATGCGGATCATTTACATTGATCCGCATCTTCTAAAAAATTTCTATTTTGCAATGTAGGTGCCGCCAAAGCTTTTTCATAAAGTGAAGTAATTGCTTGATGATTTTGTTTTATTTTAAAAATATAGTACACATTTTGTTTGGCCACTTTCCACAGCACTACGCATCTCAACTGGCCCATGCGTGTCTCAGTAACATCTTACTAGTATATATATATATATATATATATATATATATATATGTCATTGTCTAAAATGGGCAGTACCTAAAATCGTGATGCAGATGGCATGCGTGGTTACGTTCATGTGCTACCATGCGTTGAATTTCTTAATCACATAGGTATATGATTACGTAACACAAAAATAATACGCTATTATTTAATGCATGCTCTTCAATAAGAACTAAAGACCCAAATTTCAGTTATGTCGCGAGTGTTGATTAATTGATCAAATTATTTGTATAAGATACCCACGAAATCATGTCGTGCCAAAGAAGGTCTCTTGTCCCACAACCTTAGGGGGAAGATCGATCATGTGTTAAACAACTCTTATGGGGGAGAAATAAAGAGTCAAGATATTGTTGGATTATTTCAAAAACTCCTTTCAATTTGACTTTGACTTCTTTTGAAGTTATCCTCTAATTAATGTGATTTTTTGTTAATATCACGTTGGAAAGACAAATAGATTTTTAATAGTTTATAAGTGAATGAGTTTCACATTATGTAAATTAAAATATAAGGGTAGATACACAATAATAATATCACCTAGTATAAAGCATTGATCTCATGCGCACGAAATTGTTTTATTTAAATTCAAGCAAAATGATATGTTTTTTCATTTCTTATTATTAACTGTTAATAACAATTATTTCACACCTTTCTAATAGAAATTGTTTTATTTAAATTTAAATGAAATAATACAATTGCTGCTATTACATATGTTTATTCTAATATTAGTGTTCATAATTTACAATTGCACACTATATAAATAGTATTGTATCCTGAAGATAAGATTGTCAGATTCTCTTTTACATAACTCATTTCATGAGAGAAAGGAGACAATATTATCTAAGAGACTGATTAACAATCGCTTCACTGTGATCTACTCTTAAAATCTCTATTTGTTTTTTTCCAACAAATACGGTCAAATGCAATGCTGCCAAACCTTCACATTTCTCAGGTAAAACTGTCATGTAACCCTTGATCTGAAGGTGAAAATGTAAAAATAGTGGGGCTACTTTATTTTTTATTCTTTTTTAAACCAACTTCACTTCATTCATAAAAAATAATCAACCAATACATTGTTTTTCTAGATGAATACAACTTTTAATCCAATATGGACCATCTTTAAGCCACACAATCTCCTCCTCATAATGAAGTGAATCTGTGTGTTGCTTTGTTTCCTTCTCTTAGGACATACTGAATTCTCCAGCTTTGTCTTGCACTTACTATCCATTTGATGTCTTCAATCATTTGGCCATACCATACCCAATTCTCTTGATGCTTATGAACATCTTTGACGACTGACAAAACATCGCCTTCAAATATAACCTCATCTAACCCTATCTCTAAATAGAAAATCAAATACCTCCATAACACATGAACTTCAGCAAGTATTGCACTCTTGACAAAAATTTGTGGCTTACACAATGATGCCAATTAATTCCTCATTAGTATCCCTTATTACAGCTCCAACCCCCCATTATCATATTCTCCACATCAATATCGGCATCTCAATTCGCTTTATAAATTAATAAATTAGATTTTCAATCTATCTCTACAAATAGAAGATCGTATCTTTATCAACAACAATTATATAAATACAGATAACATGAGCAGTGACATTAAATCTAGTTTTTAAATAAGAGAATCAGGTTTAAAACTCTCACTCCTGTATAAAAGGTAATAATGTGATTTTTTAATCAGGCCAAAAAATACATGGATGATTACGTCATAAACTATACCACCAATAAAGATATATGGATGATTACATTTCGAATATTTGAGATAAAATAATTTATTTTCTTTATTTTTATCACCGAGAAAAATGTACAAGAGACTGTCAAATGATTTCTTAGCGTTAAGGAAGGAGAAAGAACAATAACAAGAATTAAAAGAACCTTATATTAATTATAACAAAAGTAATAGATATACAAGTTGTTTTTTTATAACTCTTTAAACAATTATAATTTAAACGAGAAGTTATTTGATAAAATAATTTATAAAAATACTTTTAATTTAAAATATATTATATAAAAAAATATTATACGTGCATTGTTACTCTAATTATAACAAAATTTTTATTAAAAAAAAAAAAAGTACCCACTCGTACTTAAAAGTGAGAGAGACTGATTAGAGAGTATCGACAAACCGACTTTCTCCGTGAGTGATGAAAGTAGTTATTTTTCAGTACAGAGTTTGAAGTTGAAGTTGGTTTATAGCTGATAAGTCGTGAGTCGAGACAAAGATAGGACAATTATTTGTACGGGAGAACCTAACAATACTAATATTTCAGGAAGGACCCATACATGTGGGTACCCATATGTCAGACGACTCGATTCGCATCAAATACTTCATAAAGAAAAAGCTTTGATATGACAACATTACGAGGTATCTATCATAAGTTACAATTTCTACGAGTTTTTTTACTTTTTTATATGCTCAATTATCATAATTTCTTAAAATATTTTACCCAATTGTTAATTCACATTTTCATGATTTACAGTTTAGGCACGATTATACTATTCATCATTTCAATTTTTATTATCATCTTATTAACTTATGATGTGTCATTAAATAATTTAAGACTATTTATTATACTTTATTTAATAAATTTTTATTTAATATCACGTCATAAGATGATGAGAGAATAATAAAAATATAAATAATGAATAGATTTTTTATTTGTTTTATAAAATTGAAAGTAATTGACACAATTACATTGATTGATGGTAGAACGTGCTGTAAAAATATTTATAAATAAGTTATAAATATGTTATTACTCTATCGATCGACAGTGATGATAAAAAAAAAATTAAGCTTACAAACATCAACATGCTAGAATAGTTTATTTGTTTTTTATTTTTTTTATTTATATTTTGGTTACAAAGATTAGTAGGGTCACCAAAAAGCTTAATTATAAAACAAGGAACATCAAATTAACTCCCGAATGAAAGTTTTAAACCACTACTCCTAGAAAAATAAATCAAATGGATGGAGTGTAATTCAAACAAGGGCATATTCCAAAAGTAAATCATATGATGATTAATGATGGTAACTTTTTTTGTTTTTTAATTTCTTTCATCAATAACTTTAGAAAACAATTCACAGGTGTTGGTGATGAGGATTTAATTACAACTATATTGCCTTCTTCTTTTTTACAAGGAAAGAAACAAATTGATTGGTTGTTTATTTATTTATTTTTCAATCATTTTATTTTTAATTAGTTCCAACAATACGAATTTACTTAGCAAAATACGAATTTACTTTGCTAAGTAAATTTTTTTAAGTGATGTTGTGATTTAAAAAAAATATTTAAGAATATAAAAAAATGAATAAAAATAAAATACACACATTCGGTAACAATACGGGAGTCACACTCGGTAACTCTAGCAGTACTCATTTACTTATTGCCTATGAGGCCTCACCTGTTATTTTGTTTTCAACACTGCCCAATCCTGTCTTTCTAATACTACCTAGTAATTTATAAAATAAAATAATATTTATAGTTGTAGACTAAGTAAATAGTGTACAATCTTTTTAAAAAAAGTAAATAAATATAGAACCCACGTGACTTTAAACGTAGTAATGATAAATATGCAATACTTTTATCTAATTTACAACTCTATATCAAATAGAATATATTTACAATTATTTTTTCATAAAGTAGAGTTGTATAAGGTTTTTTATTATATAAATGTGTCTCTCATTTAAAACAAAATTGTAAACGAATTGAGATGCTACTACTCTTTTCTTTTTTGATGCACGGGAACGAGAGATTCAATCTTTGATTATTTTAATGAGAAATTAAAGTGTTGCCAATTGACTCAAAGATCTCGCCAGTCGCCAGAGATGCTACTACTCTTATATAAACACTAAACTAATTATTATTGTTTATGTTCGGTAACCATTGGCCTCGGTTGAAGCCTACACCACTTGTTTTACAGCTTTTGTCCAAAATTTAAGATACATGATGGGAAAGATGTAAAGATATTGAAATATTTTAACATTTAAGAATTTCTTAAAAAATGCATAAAAATATACAAAATTCAAGCATAGATATACAAAGTTCAATCATGTTCTAATATTCGGTGTAATAATGTTTATTTGTCTATTTTTGGAACAATGGATAATACTTTGTTGGCGTTTGCAAAACAAATACAAATTCTATTTTTGTAGGAAATTCAATCCCACCTTGATTGTACTTGACAACTTGTTCTTTCCCTGTGAAAGTCTAATTTAAAGAGGAATTCGATCTCCCAAGCATCTTTGTGAGCATATTCTCTTTCCGAGAACAAAACCGAAATCCCAACACAGGGAGGAGATTCACGGCCAAAGCAAAGAGAGAGGCCTAGTCTGATTAGACATCGACAAGTGCAGGTTTTTTTACTTTCTATATAAAGTCGCATCTTCTGCAATACTTGCATCTCAAAACTCTCTAACTCTCTCTCTCTCTCTCTCTCTCTCTCTCTCTCTCACTCACTCGGTGACTCGGTCCCTGATCCAAGTTTTCGTCGTCTTCTTTTGTATCGAATCTCACTTGCTCAGTTTCAGGTACTCCACCATCAACAACTCGCCGGAATATTTATTTCTGGGTCCCTACGAAAATCACACTTACCTAGAAATTCTGTGTTTTTTTTTTTTTTAATGTGTGTTTTCATTCTCGTTTTGCTGCATTGACTCTCCTTACACGTGTCCTTTAGCCATCAGAAACTCGATTGCATAGGTTCTGTTTTTATGGGTCACGATCAGAATCTGTGGCTTCTGGCGCTTGATTGAGACGGAGATTTCCGCCTCGCTTTTTTGGGTGTTTGCTTTCTGATCCTCTTTGCACGTTTTTTCTTGGTTTTGTGATCAAAGGGTGAGACTGAGAGCGAGCAATGGCGAATCGGAATCTTGAGAAGCTGGCATCAATCGACGCGCAGCTTCGGCTTTTGGTTCCGGGGAAAGTGAGTGAGGATGACAAGCTGATTGAGTATGACGCTCTGCTTTTGGATCGGTTTCTGGATATTCTCCAAGATTTACATGGGGAGGATCTTAAGGAAACTGTAAGTGATTGATTTTGGCCTTTTACGATTATTAGTTTGATCAGTTTTAGAAGTTCACATATCATTTTGATCAACGCACGCGAGGTCCAATTCTTGAGTTTGCATTGAGAAGTGATAGTTTTTGAGTTTGCATTGAGGCGCAATATCTGCAGCAACATAATGTGATAGTTTTAACTCTGAACGAGTCTCAAGTCATTATAAGAATCCATTATGTAAAGTAAATATACATCAGGCAGTTCTGATTTGTTATGGGGTCGAGGAGCTATTGTTTGAGTTGTCCGTGCTTCTGCATATGATTCATTAATGTCACAAGTGGGTAGACCAAGGGCTGTTTAAGATACGGTCACACCGATTCTTGTATTTTATCTGACATGGAAAGATGGGTGCACGAGGATCTCTTTTTATTTTCTTCCGAATTTTTAAGTAAACGGACTTGTTTTTGTATTTGAAGTTTCTTGAATGAATTATAGCAATTAACCAACAGTGTTATTGATTCCCTCCTTCCTCTCTTTCTCTCCTACTAATATCTGTATAGGTTCAAGAGTGTTACGAGCTTTCTGCCGAATATGAAGGTAACCATGATCCTAAGAAGCTAGAAGAGCTTGGAAGTGTGTTGACAAGCTTGGATCCCGGGGACTCTATTGTTATTGCAAAGTCTTTCTCCCACATGCTTAACTTGGCCAACTTGGCCGAGGCGGTTCAGATTGCTTACCGCAGACGGAATAAGTTGAAAAAGGGAGATTTTGCTGATGAAAACTCTGCAACAACCGAATCAGACCTAGAAGAAACTCTCAAGAGACTGGTGGGGCAACTCAACAAGTCTCCACAAGAAGTTTTTGATGCTCTGAAGAACCAGACTGTGGATCTAGTGTTTACTGCACATCCTACGCAATCAGTTCGTCGGTCTTTACTTCAGAAGCATGGAAGGTTTGTCCTCGAGTCATTATAGCAGTACAGTTTTGTGTCCATGAGTTACAACTAGATATTTTAACTTTTCCATCCCCCTCTGGGGTTCTATTTTAAGATATTGGGTGATCATTCCAACATTCAAACTTCCTTATGTCCTTTAATTTACTCCTAAATTCTTTATGAGAAGCCCTATGGTTTACGTCAGGGAAAGAGTACTGAACTTTGCATTCTTGTAGTACTTCTATTTCTTTTGTTTTTCCCTAATGTTTTCCCCTTTCTCTTTATGATTAGGATAAGGAATTGTTTGGCCCAGTTGTATGCCAAAGACATTACCCCTGATGATAAGCAAGAGCTTGATGAGGCACTTCAAAGGGAGGTGAATATCAGCATCCTTTGAAATTGTTTACTTGCCATCATATTTTGGTGCTAGACATCATATTTTGCTATCACATTTTGCTGTTAGACATGGTGGCACACAATTTTTGGAAAATGGTCTCCGTAATTTACAGCAAACCAGTTGATTGCCACATATGTTAATGCTGACAACATGTTAACTCCCTGAAGACTTAAGTTATGGAATGAATTTGAAGGTTAACATGGATTCACATCAGGAAGCTTTTCCAGAAAACCGAAAAAAAAAGAAGATAAAAAGATAAAAAGAAGAATCAAATATTGGCTTATTCAACTGTGTTCTTAGTTTTCACTTAATTCTGCTATTTGACATCATGTAGATTCAAGCTGCATTTCGTACGGATGAGATCCGGAGGACCCCTCCAACCCCACAAGATGAGATGAGGGCAGGAATGAGCTACTTCCATGAAACAATCTGGAAGGGTATTCCAAAGTTTCTCCGCCGTGTTGACACAGCTTTGAAGAATCTAGGGATTAATGAACGAGTTCCTTACAATGCCCCACTAATTCAATTTTCATCTTGGATGGGTGGTGATCGTGATGGTAAAATTCTTATAAATTTAGTTCTTTGGGAAGGAGCAAAATGATGAACAGAACACCTTTCAACTATCAAATTTGGAATGGGTTTCAGATTTGTCACTTTAATTACTTTTAATGGTATTAATTGGAATAATGTTAAAGGACTGTTCTTTTCAATTTGGCAGGTCTAATTAGTTTATTTCAGTTGAAGAAGCTGGACTCTCTCTCTCTCTCTCTCAGTTTAGTAACTGTTTTAAAATATTGGATGCAGGTAATCCTAGGGTGACTCCTGAGGTCACAAGGGATGTTTGCTTATTGGCCAGAATGATGGCTGCCAACTTGTACTATTCCCAAATAGAGGATCTTATGTTTGAGGTATTCTACTTCTTCCAATCATCTGTACAGAACTTCATTGCTTTGTTTGGTATTACTTGTAATCTGTACCAGCTAATATATGTTCATGCTTTTACAGCTATCTATGTGGCGCTGCAATGATGAGCTTCAAGTTCGTGCAGATGAACTCCACAGGTCTTCCAAGAAAGATGCAAAACACTACATAGGTAATCAATCTATGGTCGGGTGTGTTTTTTTCTTGTATATTTTGTTATATGATGCATCAGTTAAAGAAATATAGGTGTTTCCATGTATTTTCCATGTCTGTTAGAACGTAAATACTGAATCTTTATTGAACTGTCTGTTGAGAGGTAGACTGCAATGCATGAGACCTTTTCTCCTTTGTCTTTCCTATAAATTCTTCCCATTTGTGGAAGCATGGTTCACTGAAGTGTTTCAATGTTAATTGCCAACCTGAAGTGTTTACCAATTTCCTCACGTTTGATCCACAATGTCTCAGCTTTAGTAAAATGGAAGGAATAAATGCAAATAGTGGTTCCAACGATAATTTGCTTTCTAATCATATCCCCATGATCCAGCTTAATCTTGTTTCAAGTTTATTTCTATCCCTTTGGGACACTCTTTGAAAAATGATTGTAAAACAGCCTTATTGTTAGTGGTAGTGTAGTGAATTTTCAATTAAGGGGCCTGAAATATTCTATTGTCATAGGACTCATTGACTTTTTGTGTAAAACAGAGTTTTGGAAACAAGTTCCTCCCAGTGAACCCTATCGTGTCATTCTTGGTGAAGTGAGGGATAGGCTTTATCAAACACGTGAACGCTCTCGTCATCTGTTAGCCAATGGGTACTCTGACATCCCAGAGGATGCAACTTTCGCCAACGTTGAGCAGGTATTTTCCTATAATTGTGTTGCCATCTCAGGTCCTCTTAAACAACCTGGAGTTTCTTTTATGATGTCATCCTTTACTTAATTATTCTTAAGTGAAGAAATGAAAGGAGATATATTAGGTGGCTTTGGTACCCAGAGTATTTGCTAATAATGTGGTACTTCTTATTGTATGAAGTTTCTAATTGCTTTTTCATATATTTATTGTTCAATTGGTATAGATACTGATCAAGTTCAAATTGCATGCAGTTTCTGGAACCTCTTGAACTATGTTACAGATCACTCTGTGCATGCGGTGACCAGGCAATTGCCGATGGAAGCCTTCTTGACTTCTTGAGGCAAGTGTCAACTTTTGGACTGTCACTTGTGAGACTTGATATTAGGCAAGAGTCAGATCGTCATACTGATGTCATGGATGCCATTACCAAGCACCTGGGAATTGGGTCCTACCGAGACTGGTCAGAAGAACGTCGACAGGAATGGCTTTTATCTGAACTCAGTGGCAAGCGCCCACTGTTTGGACCTGATCTTCCTAAAACTGAGGAAATTTGTGATGTTCTGGACACATTTCACGTCATAGCTGAACTTCCATCAGACAACTTTGGAGCATATATAATTTCAATGGCAACTGCACCATCTGATGTGCTTGCAGTTGAGCTCCTGCAACGTGAATGCCATGTGAAGCAACCATTAAGAGTTGTTCCACTGTTCGAGAAGCTTGCAGACCTGGAGGCTGCTCCTGCTGCTTTAGTTCGGCTATTCTCAATAGATTGGTATAGAAATCGAATTAATGGGAAACAAGAAGTTATGATCGGCTATTCAGATTCTGGTAAAGATGCAGGACGGTTCTCTGCAGCCTGGCAGTTATACAAGGCTCAAGAGGAGCTTATAAAGGTTGCCAAGCAATATGGTGTAAAGCTAACCATGTTCCATGGTCGCGGTGGGACTGTTGGAAGAGGAGGTGGGCCCACCCATCTTGCCATATTGTCTCAACCTCCTGAAACCGTTCATGGATCGCTCCGAGTTACTGTTCAAGGTGAAGTTATTGAGCGATCATTTGGAGAGGAGCACTTGTGTTTTAGAACGCTCCAGCGTTTCACAGCTGCTACTTTGGAGCATGGTATGCACCCACCTGTTTCTCCTAAACCAGAATGGCGTGCATTGATGGATGAAATGGCCGTAATTGCTACAGAAGAATATCGTTCTATTGTTTTCAACGAACCCCGATTTGTCGAATATTTCCGCCTTGTAAGAATTCTGCACAGATAGCATCAATCTTATTTTCCTTTCAAGCTCGTTATAGACCATCTTTGACTTAATAACCATTATCTATTTATATACGTAGGCTACACCAGAGTTGGAATATGGTCGGATGAACATTGGAAGTCGTCCATCGAAGCGTAAGCCAAGTGGAGGAATTGAATCACTCCGTGCAATCCCATGGATTTTTGCCTGGACACAAACAAGGTTTCATCTTCCAGTGTGGCTAGGCTTTGGAGCGGCATTCAAACAAGTCATTCAGAAGGACATTAGGAACCTCCATATGCTGCAGGAGATGTACAATGCATGGCCTTTCTTCAGGGTCACCATTGATTTGGTCGAAATGGTGTTTGCCAAGGGAGATCCAGGAATTGCTGCTTTGTATGACAAGCTCCTTGTTTCAGAGGATCTCTGGAAATTTGGAGAGCGGTTGAGGGTCAATTATGAAGAAACTAAGAGGCTTCTCCTGCAGGTAAATAAATTTGGATAGAATATATACACGTTGAGTTTTGTTTACTAGACAATTACATTTCTCCCTATGAGACCTTTCAATGAATTGGTCATAACAAAAACTGAGTTTTCCTTTTCCTGTGCTCATAGATTGCTGGACACAGGGATCTTCTTGAAGGGGACCCATACTTGAAGCAAAGACTCCGCCTCCGTGATTCCTACATTACTACCCTGAATGTATGCCAAGCCTACACGTTGAAGAGAATCAGGGATCCAAACTATAATGTGCAGGTGCGGCCACACATCTCCAAGGAGATTATGGAGACAAGCAAAGCGGCTGACGAACTTGTGAAGCTGAACCCAACAAGCGAATACGCCCCCGGTTTAGAGGATACCCTCATCTTGACCATGAAGGGTATTGCTGCAGGCTTGCAGAACACTGGTTAGACTAATGCAGTTCAGCGTTTTCGTTTTGCTGTTTTTCTGGACAAAAGGTTTGCCTCGATCCATCAATTATATGCACCATAGGCGGATGTTCTGTCATTATCCACATCACCATCGAAGTCTGCGTGACCCTATGAGATGTGATCCTAGTTATTAGTAAAATATCATAAAGCTGTACTCGAATGCTACTAGAGCCAGCAGTTTTATTGTAGCCTTACGAGAGTTGAAGTCATTGGAACTTCATTTTATATGCTTTACTACAAAATGTCCTATGAGCATTGTGCTATATTTGTGTTTTCGGACAATAACATGGTTGTTTTTTAAACTGGTATTCCTAATAAGACATACTTTTTTCCTTCGAGTACCATTCCAAACAACCTTTTTAACGTATTCCACGGGACCGTTAAGTTAAAGGGGTGGCAGAAGATTGACATTTCGTGCAGGGCAAACATGAAAGTACGAAGAAGTCGTCATTGCTTGGAGGGCAAGCATTGGATGAAATTTCAGAGTGAGATTGCCTACAATGTTTTACATTTCGAAGTTGAAATGTCAATGTCATACTTAAATCAAAAGGTTCCCTGGTTAAAAATGGAATTCTTCAACGTCAACCAAAGACCACAAAAAATGGAAAAGTCTTTTCCGAGGCTAAACTCTGCTATAAAACAATTCGAGGGCAGAGGCAAGAAATCAGCAAAAAAACTTTCGGTCAATCCAAAGCAAAAGCTAATTTCATCAATCCACAATCTTTATCATTTGATAGCGAAACCTAACTGTATTATTACTTTGGAAAATGTTGTCACAAAGGTTGTCTGATCCATCAACAGTTTTGACTGCAGCAGCCTCTTTCGTTGCCACATCGATGATTATTCGAAGCATTGCCAATGATTTGATTCCTGATGGACTCCGAAGTTATTTCTCCTCCAGCATCGACAGATTTTCCCGGAGAATCTCTTCAAAACTGACCATCGTCATAGAGGAATTTCAAGGGCATTCGACAAACGAGTTGTTTGTGGCAATTGATGCCTACTTGGGCACTAAAGTGACCCCATACGTTCAAAGAATCAAAGCGAGCAAAGGCGAGAACGACGCGAAACTAGCGGTCACTGTGGATAGAGATGAAGAGATAGTTGATGTTTATGAAGATGTGCCATTAATCTGGACATTGGTTTGCAAGGAGGATGAATCATTCGGTAGCAGAAATTTCCGTAGCAGAAATTGGGATGATCGGAACGCGTCTCTACGATCTGAAGTGAGATCGTACGAGATAAACTTCCATCAGAAACATAGAGAAATGGTTTTGAATTCATATTTACCTTACATTTTGGACAGAGCAAAGGTCATCAAAGAAGAAAGCAAGGCTATAAAGTTTCACACAGTTGTTTACGGGCTCTGGGACTCGAGGGTGATTAATCTTGATCACCCAATGACCTTCAAGACGCTTGCCATGGATTCAGAGCTTAAGATGACATTGATGGATGACTTGAAGAACTTTATGGAGGGGAAGGAATTCTATAGAAGAACTGGGAAAGCTTGGAAACGAGGGTACTTGTTGTATGGTCGTCCTGGCACTGGAAAGTCGAGCTCGATAGCAGCCATGGCTAATCACCTAAATTATGACATCTACGACTTGGATCTAACAGCTGTCCAGTTCAATGCTGAGTTAAGATCGCTGTTACTCAGCATGTCGAATCGATCTATTCTCGTGATCGAGGATATTGATTGCAGTGTCAATCTGCAGAACCGAGAATCTGAGAGTGAATCTGGTAAAGATAACAAAAATCAGGGGACACTTTCAGGACTCCTCAACTTTATAGATGGACTTTGGTCTTGCTGTGGTGAAGAAAGAATCGTTGTGTTCACGACCAATCACAAAGACAGGCTAGACCCCGCATTGTTGAGGCCAGGTCGCATGGACATGCACGTTCACATGTCATATTGCACATTTTCTGCATTCCAGCAGTTAGCCTTCAACTATCATAGAATTTCCCAGCATCAGTTCTTTGAAGCAATTGAAGAGCTTATTGGGGAGGTTAAAGTCACCCCTGCAGAAGTTGCAGGAGAGCTGATGAAGAGCAAAGATGAAGAGTTTTCCCTCCAAGGCCTGGTCGAGTTCCTTCGGAAGAAGAAAATTCAACTGGATGAGCCTGAAACTAAAAAGGATATCAACGAAGATCATCAGGAAGGCAGAGACAAGCCAGATGGTGAAGGGGAAAAACTAAATTTAGCTCAAGGATGATGACGAAAATAAATAGGAAAAATCTAGGACTATTAAAACGGCCTCTTTCAATCATTTTAGCAAGAGGGGGGAGGTTTCTATGGGTCATTGTATACGAAAATATGACTTATGAAAAGAATTTTGTAAAATGTTTGTGAAATAATGGGAAAATCCTTCTTCCTCGAAGGGGGTTTGGTTTATCAATCTACCACTTGAGAGCACTTGAAAGTGGTATAAAATCTGAATCCAACTTCTGAAAAACTCGTGACAGTCTTTGGAAGACGATGCATTCCAAAGCAATTGGTGAAATGGACAGGCAAGGGGAACAACCTATTGACATCTGCTCTTGAATCTGAATTTTCAATGGGTTGTAAAATAATCGTCCAAGACAATAATTTACTGATCCCAAGACAAGAATCCATCAATTCAACGACCCCAAGGAAGGAAAGATCCTTATGCCAAAATGGGATGCCGGATCGTTTGGTCAGCACCATAGATCCACGTTTAAGATTACCATTTGACATGGAAAAGGTTAGGACTGGTGAAACTGGTTTAGTTGGAGTCGACGATTTGACAATTTTAATAAAAGCATGTGTAATAGTTTTGGTTCGAGAAGGTGTCTTAAACGCAAAAAGAAAAAAAAAAGTGTTACGCTTGTGTTTGTGCGGTTTTAATATTCTATTATTTATATATATTTTTTTTATAAATGAGTGATTATATTTTTAATCAATATAAGTATTTATTAAGTGTATAAGTAATTAAAAAATATTTTAATATATAACATCTAAATAATTTAATTTTTTTATTAAATTTTTTAAATATTTTTTAAAACTTTTAACGCAACTTCTAAAGATTTTAAATGTCTATACCTCGATTGGAGAATAAAATATTCTTTTTAATAATATTTTGGTGTATAAAATATCATAGTTTAATCATATTTATAATAAAGTAAAATTAACGCCTCAAGAAGGACTGATCAGGATCGTAACGCTATTCCCGTCTCTCCGTCTCTCTGCTCTACCTAGACAGTAAAACCTTTGTCATTTGCGTGCTCTGTAATCGACCTCGACATGGCCAACAGTAATCTACCCCGAAGAATCATCAAGGTTTGTATCTCGATCTCCTCCTCGATCCCTCTCTCAATTCTTTGATCTCCCCATCTGCTTGGTACACCAGAAAACCACCGAAAGGTCTCTCTCTTTTTCTTCTGTTTTTGTTTCGTAAAATGAACGACTCCTTTAGACCGAGCTGTAATCTATGATTTGGTAGCTCTGGTTTTTTTCGTTGCTTTCGATCTTCTTCTGCAACTGAAAGGAGTTTTAGGGTTTCTCTGTTTGTTTTTGTGTCTGATCGTCACTGTATTTGCTCATTTTCTTTTCTTGATCCAACAGGAAACGCAGCGTCTCCTGAGTGAACCAGGTAAGTAATTTATCTTTCATTTTTATAACTGCATCTGTTTATGTTTATCACTCTTGCGTTAAAGTCTGTTCTTTTAATTTTCTTTTACGTTTAAAAAATGTGAAAAAAAAATCATTAACTAAATTCCCTTTTGAGCTGATGTAAGGGAAGGGTATCTATCTAAATTCTAATCTATGGTTTCAGCGCCCGGAATTAGTGCATCGCCATCGGAGGACAATATGCGATATTTTAATGTAATGATCCTTGGCCCAACACAGTCTCCGTATGAAGGTAATTAGCTGAACAGCATGCAATTTGGACTTCATAGTTATCTTGGTGTTGTATCTTGGTTGGCAGCGCATTCTCGAAGATGTCTTAGTTCTTGAGATTGAATGCCGAGAGTATCTCAAAGTTTTAAATTTTTTTACGTTGTTTTGAGATGTCAGATATGCACCTTTAAATGGAAATATTTCTGGAAGTCTATGAACGTTTTATTTTTGAGGTAATAATTCTACTTTTGATATGAGCTAGTGGCTTTCAAAAACGATACTGGGGCCCTAATTTTCCATCTCCATTTAGAAATCCTATCTCTATCTATATATAGAGAATTATTTTTGGAAAACTTGTTTTAGATGCTCCGTTTTTAATCGTCTTAAACTTCAATTACTCTGGCTGGAAAATCTTAGTCATCATCTTAAAAATAGGCCATTATACTCATCAAGCATCTTTCCGCTATAAAAAAAAGATCTCCCCCACATTCATTATTTCCTGTACTGCTTTTTTGGAGCAGGTAGTGACTCTGTGTGTGTGTGTGAATG
This sequence comes from Carya illinoinensis, assembly GCF_018687715.1. Taxonomy (NCBI): domain Eukaryota; kingdom Viridiplantae; phylum Streptophyta; class Magnoliopsida; order Fagales; family Juglandaceae; genus Carya; species Carya illinoinensis. The sequence continues at coordinate 28,621,047 of NC_056763.1, forward strand.
CTATTCCGGTTGGTTAAAAGAGATGATGGTTGCTTTTGAGTGATAATTTTCTGCTTGGTGGTAAATAGAAATGAGTAGTAGTGTGGTTTAGAAATGATGGTGATGATCTTTTTAAGTTTCCTGCCTATATGTTTCGTGAATTTTGCATGGTTGGACTTATAATTATCATGCCATTTGGAATGTCAATGAAAACAAAGGCAAAACAAGAATAGATGAAGTTCTTATCTTTTTAATCTGGGAGCCTTAAGTATTATTCACTGTTTTTTAGACATGATGTGTTCTCATTTACTAAATCATGCAGGAGGAGTTTTCAAGTTGGAACTATTTTTGCCCGAAGAATATCCAATGGCTGCTCCCAAGGTAGTTTAATTTGGGAGTCATTTCCATTTGGTGCTTTCTACCTTTATGAGAAGTAGACACTAGTTCAGTCTTCATCAGCCACAACCCTTTGAAATAATTTTGACTTATAAAAAGAAATCATTTATGAAATGTTTCTGTTCTCATTGCACATTTGGCTGTTTCCTTTGTTCAAATATAAAGCACATTTTACCAATAAAAAAAATATATAGCATATTTCATTTAATGTTTTCAATTACAAAAAGCTAGAACCATCTGTAAAGTGTAAGTAAATGATTATTGAGTATACAAGTATGATAAGATCCTGCATTGTGACTTATCAAAAAAAAAAAAAAAAAGATCCTGCATTGTAATATGCCCCTATAGACTTGAACAAAATTGACTTGACATGGATGTGAAAAATTTGCGTTACTTAAATGATGCTTGTATGAGCCTGGTGCTTTAAACAACAATGAGCTTTAAAGCCATAATGTACACCATAGCTTAGTTTTCTTAATAATATGAATTACAAAATATCTGTATTTCACTCGATTTATCTAGAAGTTACAGAACTAGGATGCCCTCAGATCTTGTATTTGCAAAACTATTAATAGTTATTCACATGATTTTTAAAAACTTGAAAGCAAAGAGGGCATCTAGGATTGGAGGTTTTACCGTTGGTGGGGCTTTCGAGATTTTTGGCATATATATTCAACATAAAAACTTGGCTAGCTTATGTTGAAGAGCACAAGTCTAGGGCTTTCCTAAAGAAACAGGTTAGCCACTTACCCAAAAAGGAGAAAAAAAGGTTAACCTGTTGCTGTCATTTTGACTTGCGATAGCTTTCTAGGCTCTGCACTCAAAAACCGTCTGAAAAAAGAGGCAGGAAGATAGGAGCTGAGGGCGCAGATTGTTTCCATATTTTTGGATGAGCTTGGGTTCAACGTGGCATTTGCTCGAATGCCTGACCGAGGAGTGCCTATATAAAATGCATATGCTTCTTACATGAGTTATTCTTGTGCTTGTGTTACTGAGACGTGTTTCTTTCTTTTCCTATCTGAAATGCACAATATGATATGATACATGATAAAGAAAGAATCTATGATTCAGATGGTGCTGCTTATGAACTAAGAACATTTTTTAAAGATGAACTATCTAGTGTTTCAAGACTGAATTTGGTACGGTTTGATTTGGTAAGTTCACAAGTGTTATACCTTTCTTTTTTTAAAAAAAAAGGAAGCTCACGTGGGTTTTTTTTTAGAGGAAACACCGTCCTGACTTCTAATAATTTTGAATTTTGGTTATTGTCTCGCTCTTTTGCTTTAAATATTCCTTTATTAAATGGTACCCCAAAATGATTAATGCACTGGGCAGGGGCTTATTCGGTTTGTAGGCTCGATCTTGAGAAATGACTGGTTTTTTGTGATGCTTCGAATTGTGTCTTGCTGAACATCTCTTAGATCAATTTTTGTGAGTATGCCCATCTTGGTGCCGGTGACTGCTCATGTGCTCTGGGATTGAATCAATGGGTGGCCTGGTTTGTTATGTGGTATAAAAGAAAATTACAACTGTTGGAGTTTGTTAGTATCACTCAGGAGTCAGGGCTTGGATTGGTATACTGTGTTCATGTACAGACTACTACAGTTTTTTTGGTGGGATTGAGGTGCTTAATGGTTTCATTTCATGCAAAACAAGCTCTAAGGAATAGGCCCTTACAGATAGGGTTGGCAGACAGATTAACTTATTAAAAAAAAAAAAAAAAAAAGTTTGGCAGACAGATTAGGTGAAGATTGGCACCCTAGAAGTCACTCCTTTGAGACTCATTGGGTGGACAGTGTATAATTTGTTTCCACTGTAGTGTATGTACTTGGTCTTTGATTGTTATACTTTATCTTCATATTCTTTTGTGTAGTCAGTAGGGGGCCCAGAGAAAATAAGGCTTCAGTAGGTTGACTGTCAGTATTACATCTTATAAGAACATGGATTGCTGTATCTCTAGCTCTAATTTAATAAAGTTGTTGCGTGTCAATATATTTCTTCTTATTCCTTTTCATATGTGGTCATGGTTACTGGTGTACATTTGTTTCTGTGATGCTTGCTTCCATGTTTTCCACTTCTGTGCCTTCACTAAAGTGTTTAAACATATTTCTTGCAACAGGTCCGATTTCTCACCAAGATATATCATCCTAACATTGACAAGGTAGGCTATACTTTATATTACATTTTTACTCATTTTAGGTGGAAGAAGTTATTATTATATCTTTTGCCACTTATGGAATAAGTTTCTCAATGCAGCTTGGAAGGATATGCCTTGATATTCTGAAGGACAAATGGAGCCCTGCTCTCCAAATACGGACTGTACTTTTGAGGTATAGATAGCTATGATCTTATCACAATTATCAGAAAGAGTTCTGATTTACTTGTGTTATTTCCATGGGAATGGCTTAAAAATAAAAACAGAAAGTCACTTATCAAAAAAAAGAACTGAAAGTCTTTTGGCAGTCTAGTTTTAAATGAATGGCAAAAGACTAGACTGCCAAAAGATGATGAAATTGAAAATACATTTAAAGATAGGGAGAACATATGAATATGGATAAGTTCCGTTTCTACCATCAGGCAGCCACAAGGGGTGGTGTAGTGGTCTTGGGGTGAAACGTATGACCGGATGTCTTGAGTTCGAAACTCCACATTCACACTTTTGGGGCCATTAGACTAGGGAAATTTCCCGTTCAAGATGCACTTGCAGAAAACTCTTTGCCAATGGCCTGTGCATCCTCGGGATTATTTGAGGCTTTGTTCCCCGATACTTGGTGCCAATAACGAAAAGAAACCATTGGGGGATATGGTTTGTATTGTTTGTTAGCACGTGTTTATGGGGAAAAAGAGGGAACCAATAATTATTTAGTTTGTTGGCATTGTTTTCCTCGTTAGCATTCAAGCACTTCTGAGTGCTCCTAACCCCGACGATCCACTTTCTGAGAACATTGCTAAGCATTGGAAGACAAATGAGGCTGAAGCTGTTGAAACAGGTAATGTTGTTGGTCTCCACTTGGTTTCTTCAAAGATCAGTTTATATTGTAACACCAACTCAGGGAGTCAAATTACTAACCCTCTCCTTCATCGTGTTCTGTTACCATTGATCCCTGCAGCGAAGGAGTGGACTCGTTTATATGCAAGCGGTGCTTGATGACACGGTGGAAAATCTTTGCTCCCCCTGAATAATAGTAATGAAATGTATGCTATTGACTGTCGATTTTAGATGGAAAATTTGGAACAATTGATCTTCAAACAATTGGAGTTTAGTATTCGCAAAGCTTCCTGTTACTGGTTAATTGTTTTTTCTCACATGGGAGCCTTGTGGAACTTGTATGATATTTGTGGCCATCAATTTGGCGAAATGTTATATATATATGTATACCTAGCGATTTGATATGGCCAGCTATTTTTACCCTTTCTAAAAGCCAGTTGCTCTGGCCGACCAGTGTTACAAAGGCATGACTGATCTTGAATGCTCCATCTGCAGTTGATATTAAAAGCATTTATACTTTTCTTTTGATTCTAATATCTCCCTCATCTGAAAAAGGAAAAGACGAACTCATGGAAATGGCAGTTTCGGTTATTTCATAAAGGAAAATGATGAAATAATTACCCCTTTACAAATTTTCTCCTTCATAAAACGTCTGACAACATCAAATTTTGGCATGGCTTGCTGGTTGCTCCTTCACTGGCTAAACCCCAAAAAATCCGAAAAAGAACGAAGTTTATGTGAATCGTTGCTGTTATCGCCTACCCAGCAACCAAACTCTCAGCGGATAAAGGGTATTGCTATTAATGACAACCTTGCCCTACATGGGCTAAAGAATATGAGTGTGCATAAGATCGACAAAAGCAAAATTCCAATATCTCCTTTTGTATTGTAGATTCGCTTCCAAAGTAGCACTCCCTAACTTCCTGCATGAAGCATTTCTTCTACAGAAAACGCCATGATGGTCCCCCCCTCCCCCAACCCCCGGGAGTCTAAAAGCATTAGGAGACACTGAGTCGGATGCCATGAAACCAACATTCTCATGCACCAATGGGTTCTATCAAAACCATTTCCAAAGTCATTTTCCCTTCAACCCCACAGCTCTTTCTATAATAATTACAAGATATACGTCATTAGTAAACCAAACTCCAACTAGTTTCACCCACCAATATTTGTTATAAGGAAAAGGAAAATGCTCGTCACACAATCCGTAGAACAAGTCTTTACAAATCTAGGTTATGAATGACAAAATACTCCCGTTTTATACATCTTGGTTATAATTAGTACTCTTACTATGTTGAAGTAAAGATTATCAAAGTTTGATCGTCAATAACCTAAAGAAAGAACCTCAATAACCAGGGCTGAGGTTCAGTGCCCCCGAGACAAAGAAACAGAGCCACGGTAAGCAAAAAACGACAGGTCTTTGCTTACATGGATGAATGTCTTGCCGTTCCTGGTCAACAACGGCTATAAATCAGTCATCAGACTTTAGTAGCCAACATTTCTTTTCTTTTCTTTTTTATCTATTTTATGTACACCGTACTAACTGTAGCATACAGTACGGCACCCTATCCTATCCCACAACCATTCATCGTTTAGCATTGGATCTCCTGCATCACCTCTGCAACTGCATCTTTCTCTGTTCCTTTGCTCCTTTCTTTTCTTCTTTTTTTTTTTTTTTTTGATCTTTTTATTGACGTGTGGCCCACGTGAGCAGTAAGTTGATATCTGTTTGACACGCACACACGTGTGGTGCAAAAACATAAAATTAAGGAATCCCTATAAACATTTTGTTCTTTAGCAAATAATAATCTAATCTAAAGTAAAGGGGATTGAGATGGGGACTCTATTCCATCGTCACCCCACCTTTTTGGGTCCCTCCTCCTCAATCAACTACGTCGAGCAATTCTTCCCATCACCTTACATATTTTAAGGTCCACAAAATGGGGCGGTCACCGTCTCCAGAATCACCAGCCAACCAAGTCACACGTATTAGCACCGACCGATAGCACTTTTTCTTCTGAGCTTTCTTAATTAATTAATGAATAAAGGTGTGCCTCTGAATCTGTAAATAGTTTTGGGATAGCAGCTAACTTAAATGCCCCCACATGTGAACATCAACCACCTCACAGCACAGGGATCTCCCTCTCTCTCTCTCTCTCTCTCTGCCCCCACACCTCAAATCCTCTAATACAATCTTTTTGTAATATAAATTAAAATTTTAGCAAAAAACAAACAGTCAACCTCACAGAAAAGAGCAATGAGTTGTGTCAACAACCAAGTCGGACCTTTTAATAAAAAAAGAACAACCAACGTTTGAAGAAACACAACTCTGTTGGCAAAGACCAAGTCGGTGTTTTCCCACTTCCTCAACGTTTTTTTCCAGAATGCTCCCTACCGAAGAAAAGCTAGAGAGCATTCGGCCTTTCATTGAAGGAATGCAGCTCGAATTATAGTGAGCTTGAGAGAATATATTGATGCAGTAATTGTAGGGGAAAAAATGGGAATTTTTTATTATTGATGAGATGATTTATAAAGACAATAAACAAAATATAATAGCAACATATTCATCCTTCTTTCACTAACCCAGTAAGAACCCACTGGACATCCAATCTCCCCTTCATGGCTTCCAATTTCTTTTTGTATAAATATCACCACATATACATGTACATAGATCCTCTTCTACCAGCCAGCCAGCCAGACACCTCTCTCTCTCTCTCTCTGTCTCTCTCTCTCTCTCTCTCAAAGTGTAGCTAAAGAGCAAATTAATTAAATGGTACATACTTCTCAACATTCTCTCAGTGAAAGTGGCGGGGGATACAAGAACGAGGCTGGCCTACATGAACATGAAGTAAAAAGAAGTTCCAAAAAGGAAAAGATGGAAATTACTGGGAGGAAGAACAATAGAACCAGAGAGCAATGAGGAATGAATGAATAAATGAAAACTGGTAAAGGAACTAAGCTACTACCTCTCTGGGTTCCCCTGGCATTGGCTGCTAATGAGATTATTTGTGTTTCTGATTATGTCACAGGAATCTGGTAAACCTTTTATGGTGGGAGGACAGATTGGAAGTGCTGTGGCGGATTTCCCACCAAACCCCGGGTTTGGGTAGCAAGAAGAAAATGCAAATTGGGCAGAGAAGCATCGCCGTACAGACATTGAGTTCTAAATGCCGTAATGCCTAACCGAGTGTTCCAACACATCACGAGTTGGGCACACAATCTCCTTAACTCGGCTACCATTTTTGTAAATCTTGAATGTTGGTACAATCCTCACATTCTCGGTGCTTGCAACTTCTGGGCTCTTTTCAACATCCACCTATGAACAAACACCAGAAAATGCTTTCATTCATCTCTCCAAGCAAAATTTTGAGTGGAAGATTTCATTGAAATGCCATTACCAAACGAGAGTAGGTGAGTCAATTTACCTTCAGGAAATTAATGAAAGGGTAGCGGCCGCAAAGTGTGTCCACGAAAGGAGATATTTCCTTGCTTTGTAGATCAGAGACAGCTTTGAAATAGACAACAGACACGCCTGCAAATTTTGAATTTTATTATCAAGAACATCACATGGTATTTCGGACGAGAATGCTTAGAAGATGTTTCCGTTTATACATCCTAGATGAGAAGGGGAACCTGGTAAAGATATTGCAGCTCTAAACTGCTCAAGACCCAACACTTCTTCCACTTCACCGCCAAACTTCATATTATAAACCTCTTCCCCACGGGATTTCTTCAATGCAACTTGAGCATGGAAAAGTGATTCTGCAACTTCATTGTCTTCTGGAAGTTCCCTCCTCAAGACCTCATAATCTCGTACTGCTTCCACCCACTTTTCCAACTGTAATCGGTAATATGTAAATGCATAAACAATTCCATAAATACCAATGAAAGGATATGGAACGGTGAAGTTGAGCTAATTACCTTGATGTTTGAGGCAGCCCTCCGAAGAAGGGCCTTTGTGTAATTGGGTTGCATACTTAAGGCTTGGTCACAATTTTCAACGGATTTTTCCCACAGCCCGAGCTTAAACAAACAAGCTGCCTTATTGCAGTAAAGAACAGAGTTGGAAGGGTCAACCTTGAGACCCTCCTCATATGCTGAGCAAGCTTCGGTGAACCTCTCAGATTTGAAGAGATCATTGCCCCTTGCACGCGCTCTTGCCACCAACCTAACATTGCTATGCAGCACTGCAACTTCAACATTCCGAGGATCAACCTGTGCAGCCTTCTCAGTAGCTGCTACAGCATTCTCAAACCTGCAACACATCATCCATTCTTACTCACCCACAAAACCCTTTGCCCTCTAATATCTGAGGAAAATTAAATTTCTGAACTCACCTTCCCAATGCCATTTCGATCTGACCACGGACAAAATACAGATAAGCTTCAGAAAGCATTCCAAAGAATCTACTCTGTAAGCAGGAGGGGGTACATGGTTCTATTTTGGGAATGTTTAATATGCTTGATTCTGCAACATCAATTTGTTGTAGCTTCAAAAGGGCCTCCGCCCTACACATAAAGAGCTGTAAATTCAATTTGAACCAGTTCAGCCATTTATTAATGTGGGCTGCACCAATCTCTTAAACCATGCTAAAGAAAAATTTTACAAATGGGCTTTTACCTGAGGAGAAAAGTCAGCTCCAGCAGCGATTGTAGCATCAACTTCCCTCAAAACACTTTTCCAATCATTAATCCTCCGGGCATCAGTGCATTTTCTCAAGTGCTTCTCCACAGTCTGCAACTTCTGCAGCTCCATTGGATCTGGATGCACTCCTGGAATACAAAGGTGCCCCCTGGCATTCTCAACCTGCCCTAACCTGTGAATAATTTAAGTTAAACGGGTATGGCCTAAAACTTGTATGAACAAAAATTAGTTTGCACAATGCCAATAAAAAACACTTGAATAGACCAGCAAAATTCTAAAATAAAATGCATTGCATTGGCTACCAGAGAGAGAGAGGTCCCAGTTATGTAGGCAAAATTAGGACAATCCAATGTCTTAAAACGCAAATATGTCAAGATATTTTACATTGCTTAAAATTTACTTTAGAAGCACAAAGTAGAAATTATCAAATCCAAAGAACGAACTGAATTACTCTGGGACACTACAAAATAAATAAAATCATGGGCTTTTCCAAATAAAAAATCACAAAGAACCCATTAACGAAAATAGTCAATTATCAGATTCAAACAAGATAACTCCAAGCAACTTATCTGCTAACAAAATCAGAACCGACACGCTAAAACAAAACGATCAAAGACAGAAGCAAAAACCAACCTAATGCAAATCACATTCGCATCAGAAAAAACCCTAGATCTAACAACATAAGACCAACCCACCGATGCCCACAAAAACCAATCAATCAAAGAAGGCAAAGATCCCAACTTGAAACATAACCCACCTGAGAAAAAGAGATGCCAACCGCTGGTGAGCCCTCCCATAATTAGGATCCAACCTCACCGCCTCCTCACACTCTCTCAACGCCTGTCCTAGCCTCCCTAAAGCAGTCAATGCTGCCGCCCGGTTGCTCCGGTATGCCGCATTGCCCGGTGAAAGCACAATTGCCCGATCATACAAGCTCAATGCCTCCCCAAAATGACCACTCTTGTATTGTTCATTCCCAGCCCTCTTCACCTCCTCCGGATCCACACCTACGACTGATCTCCGCCCGCAGTCTCCGCCACCGCTTGACCTCAAATTAGTGGCGTTGATATTTGAGGGCTCTTTGGGGGCCACACCGCCCCGCATTATGCTCCCGTGGCCGTAATTGCCCGACCCGGTACCTAAAACGTCGGCTCTCGAGCTCCGGTTTGGAGTCATGCCTGTCTTGAGGACCTTCCCAGACGGGCAAATGTTGCCAGTGGGAAGGACATTCAGTGGCGGTGAATTCACGGAGCTTTGTGTTTGTGTATGGGTCTGACCCGGGTATTTTATCGTTTGAGTCGCACCAGAATCGGATCTAGTGTAGACCGATTTGAAATTCCGAGCATTTACGCCGGATCGGATGCCGTCGCCGGCTGTGGGACTACTCTCGCCAGAGCCAGAAAGCTCGCCGGAGTGGTTGTTGGGGCCAGAATCGGATCTTTTTCCAACCGGATTATGCCCATTTCGCCCGGATACCGATCCGGAGGAGCTGGAGCTACTGGTCGTGGTTGTGGTGGTGGTCAGCCCACTGCCTGCAGGTCCGGCGTACCGGGTTCGGAGAGGCGAGACTGGGGAGCCCAGATCAAGCTCTCTGAAATCGGGCTTGTTCGCCTCGAAACTCAGTGAATCCCGGAACCGTTCGTCGAGCGTGTCGAACCCTAGCTCCGAAATGGTCTTCCCGGTATGCGACATTTTCCCACTAAGCAAACAAAACGAAAACTTTCTACTTTCAAATGTTCTGTTTCCCTACAAAAATTTTGTTTTTCCTTCTTCGAAAATTTAACTCTCTTTCTTAGCAATGCGTGAGAATGGGAGTACAGAGACACCGAGTTAGAAGAAGAAGTCTTGGAGTGAAGGGAGAGGAAAGAGAGAAAGAGACGAGGATCTCGTGATACAAAAGAAGAAAGCAAAGAATGAATGTGAGACTAGAAATCTTTAAAAATTGCCTGTGTGAATTTAGAGAGATTTACCAGAGGGAGAAAGAGAAGAAAGGAGTAGGGAAGAAAGGAAAGAGAAAAGCTTCATAATTTGTTCCCTATTCTTTCTCTCGTCTACACCTGCTACTGCTTCTGCTGCTGCAGCCTTCACGAGACAGGTTTCACTTCTCTCTCACTCAAAATCTCCTCTCTTTGTTTATTATTTCTCTACCACCATCTCTCCTTTCCATTCCTCCTCTACAGTTATTTTTGAATTGGAAAATTTTATAAATTATACTTCTCATAAGCTACTGTTTACAATTCACATTGCACGTCCTATTAAAAAAAATCTATATATTTTATAAAAAATACTATTACATCCCATAAATAAGATATAAATGTAAAGTGTGTAATGTAATTAGTGACTGATTTATAAAATTTATATCATATTTTTATCTTACTTACATCTTATTAAATAAGATGTATCATATTTATCAACATTGAATAATTATTTATTATATACTTTTTTATCATCTAATAATGATAAATATACAATATCATATATAGTAAGATATAAATAAAATGGTAATGTAATATATATCATTATTTTTATAAAATAATATTACATACAGTCACTTTTATATATTTTTTATATATTTTATTAATATAATTGACTATATTAATTTTTTTAATACACAATTAATTACATCAATATAATATAAAATATATATATAAAAATAACTATACATAAAATTTTTATTCCCCATATTTGTTTGCACCAACTTTCATATTTTTTCATGCTATCAAATTTTCCCAATAACGCATTAATGGTAATTGTATTAAATCTGTATATATGTGTATTAATTGCATCAGTTTTTCCCTTTAAATCGTTGTCATCTTGCATTTATAAATGGATTATTAGTAATACAATTCATCATTTCAATTATTATTATTTTTTTATTATTTTACAACGTGACATTAAATAATTAAAAATAATAATAAAAAATAGATAATAAATATATTTATTATAATATTATAAAATGGCAGGAATCTTTTATTTATTTTATACCAGTTTAAAAGGTTACCCAACTCTTGTTCCCTCTATTCTCTTGTTTACTACTTATTCTCGCTGAATATTTCCTACAACAATGAATTTTCCCTCAATTGGGTAATGCATCCATGAAGGGAACTTGTAAATTCAAATCATACCAAAATTACTCATAATTTTCATGAGCTATCTTCTATTTCTTAAATCAAATTATCAAAATGGTTACTTTCTCATTCACGATTTCACTTTTTTCATAAATTTTCTAATTTTTTAAGATCTTATTGTGTTTGAGAAACTGATAACTTTGACATTTTCTGTTAATTTGTAGATGGACCCATATTTCATGCAAACGCTTCCCAAAAAAAGTAAAGGAAAAACCTTTTCCTTTATTGATCATCCCTCCTTGTTCCTTTCTGCACTCTCCAGCAAATATAAAGTACATTACATCCCCAAATAAATGAGTTTTTTCACCACGTGGCAGTCACACAGATCGACCCCACACGTGTCACTATTAGGGAGAAATAATAGATCCGAGTAGTGTCAATCAAAACAGTTTGGCTGCGGGGCTCCTTGGTATGATCGATCAGAATCATAACTCTTAGGTGTGAGTGGTTCACACCCTATTGTTTTCTCCCAGTTTTGCCTAAAGATTCCTCACTTCTGTACTCTTTATCTCCAGATTTTTTACCTTCTCACGCAACGCAAGACTGAGAAAATTCAAGTCTTGAGGACTTCCTAAACCGATGAAATTACTTTCGTGTCCCTAAGATGTCATCTTGATTACGACGACTTTCGATAAGCCCAAGAACCCGAGAGGGAAATAATGTGATGTTGTGAAGGTCAGAGACGTAGGTAGACTGGCATTGTGGTGGATAAGGGTGGGATTGAGGGTTTGTTTTGTTTGGAGAGGAGCGTCTCGACACAAGTAGCTGGCCATGTGCAGGAGGCAGTGGCGTGCCAGCTGGCCCATTCAGCAAACAAAACCTGCTTACTAGGACCTAAAAGGTTGCGTCCAGCTAAGCAAATGACGGCGTCACCACGACTCCCTCTATTCTCTACTCTTTTGGGTGCGTCACCCCATGAGCAAAGTAACGGGCGTTAACGGGGATGGTGACAACCGACGAGAGAGAGAGAGAGAGAGAGACACGAGGCGACTTGTGGCAGAGAAGGGGATAATGATGACCAGGCAATCCAAATCAAGCCAGGTGGATGAAAATTGATTTATTACAAAAATATTTTTCCCGTATTTTGATATTAAATCCTAAATAATATTTATATTTTAAATTTTTCATAATTATAATAAATAATATACTTAAGAGTCATATTACGTGTGTAATATATGGTTTAATATTTAACTTTAATTTTTTTTAAATAAAATTATATCAAATGGATGGTACCTGATATAAAAATCTTTTCATAAAAAAAAAAAAAAAAAAAACAGTTTGCTAACCAAATATTTAATGCTTGGAACATGGAAATTTAAGTACAATTTAGAAAGGTCTTGGATAGTGTAACTTGGTTTAAGAAATAAAATAATGTGTAGCAGTAATTAATATTTTTGAGAATTTTCAGGATAATGTTTTTTATTTTTATTTTTATGTGAATAGCATTAATTAGTAATGGATGGATCTGGATGCCAATATGTTGTAGCTTGTTGTCGACTTGTTTTTGGAGTTAATTGGAGGTTGTGATGTGCCGCCTTCTTTGTTCTTTTGGTGTCGTATTTGTACAACCTTCTTTTATTGCAATTAAATCCATTCATCTACCCTTGAAAAAAACAAGCCAGCATCTGAATCTGAATAATTTTAAGAATTTACAAAATGAATATAATGATTGCACCCCCCAAAAAAATAAATAAATATTAAACTTGTCCGTGTTTGAGACCAGATCGAACATTCATCGTGAGGCAAAAAACACATGTATCTCAGTTTAACCATGTTGAGTTACCATTTTTGGCAAAAACAATACACAAACTTCGGTGCTTAGGATAATTAATACATTATTATAAGTTAATAATACCTATAATTAATCACTAATTTTGTGTCCAACCAAACCCTTCTAACCATGAAAAATGATTAAATGCTTTGTTTTGTTTTTGTTTTTCCAATTATCATGTTCTAAGCACATATCTACATGCATAGAACAGTATATCGAGATGATTGGTGTGGTACTTAAGAAATAAAAAAAATATAAGTAATGATATACACAACACATTTCACAATAATGTTGTAAGATGATGGTATTTTTATATAATAATATTATTTTTATAATATGTTTTACAAAAATACCTCTCATTTAAAATATTGTTGTGAAATATGTTGTTAAAAATATTGTGTAAATCATTTTCCATCTTGAAACTACCCAATTTTCAATATTGGAGACAAAGACATTATATGAAAATAAATTTATAAATTAACATGATTTACTGCAGTATGTTAAATTATAAAATTATTTTTATTATAAAATAAATCTAATAGAATATATGAAATTACGTCAATTTAGAAATTTATTTTAATATAATTTTTTTGTATTTATAAGAGTTTGTGTGCAATTTTATTATTTATAATTATTTTTAAATTTTAAATAATTTAACAGAATAACAGTGAGGTTAGAGGACCAATACACTTAATAGTTCCTAATATGAAGGCTCACGGCCTGCATCTTAAATGGCTGATGATCACTTAATTCTTTATGCGAAAAATCCGGTTGGGTAATTTCCTGGTGTATGTGTAATTAATAGTATGATAAATTAGTTACTTACCAGGAAATTAAAAACATAATAATTCAGTATGAGATATTAATGGGTTCCAGAATTATTTTTCCTCAAAGCATTTCATCTTCTTCTTCTAGGGGAAGCTTCACTGTACCCACCCGCAGAGATCCATCCTCCTGGGGCTTTCCTCATGTCTAGTATATTTTATTAGTAAGTACCCTTCCCTTACAAAATAATAAATTATTACAATAATCCTTTTTTTTTTCTCAATTTAATTTATTATCTAAAAATCTTAAAATAGAGTGAAAAAGGTTTGAGGCTTTGAGCCCACCTCAAACTTTGAGTTCATATTTTTTTGGATGGTGTGGTTATGACCATAATTATTAAATGTTTTATGCTTTGCCAAAATACATACGTAAATACATGCAGTATATATATGTCATGAAAAATGATATTTGTAATTTTAGAATGTGCAAGTCACGTGTATTTTTTAAAAAATAATAAATTTGTGACTAATGAATTTTTTTTTTAATAATAAATCATACTTTAAAAAAAATATAGAATTTATACATTATATAACTGTATGTAACATTACTACGTGAAAAATAATATATACACAATATATTTTTCAACACTTTACACAACATATATTGTAAAATAAGAGTATTTTTGTAAAGTGGTGTTAATTTTATAAGATAGTTTACAAAAATACCCCTCTTTTTAAATATTATTGTGTAAAATATTGTAAAATGTGACTGTGTTTATCATTTTCCTACGTTGTATAGCCGGCCACCAACTTCTGCACTATTGGGTTCACTTCAACCACCCCAGCCATCACTGCATTTTTGTGAGGGGCCTTTATATTTTTATATAAGCTGTATCAGAATTAGGTGCTCTTGTTGCCCTTTATGACACTTTGTACAGTCAGAACCATGTAATGCCTTTGGATTATGATTCTCTAAATTTTTAAAATTATCTGAATTGTAAAAATTTAAGAGGTGGATGAATACCTCTTGCAATATGTATTAAACTTCAAAGTTACTCAAGAGATCCATACAGATAATGATAAAATGAGACAATAAAATACAATTAAATTCCTTATAGGGTATTTGCAAATTTCCAAAGATCTGAGTTCCCATGAGGGAGTAATGAGGAAGTCCTGTAGCGGCAACTAAGAACGTCTCCGACTTGGGAACCTCAGAGAGTGTAAGAGTACGATTACAGATATAAATCCTAAGGAGCTTTGCATTAGAGTTCAGAATTTGCATGAGAGTAATGTTTTACAGAGAAGGGGTGAAGAGATGGAAATGTTTGTGGATAAGGGACTTGGTCCTAGAGTTGCAAGGGCACGTGATGGTCTTGTGGGGGAAGGACTTTGGCAGTGTGGAATCCTTTTCTATACCTCTCTGCATCTGTCTAACTGGCAGTTCCATTTCTCATAACCTATGCTGATGATGAGGGTTTCTCAGGACCTGCTTCTCTTATCCACTTTTTTTTTTTTTTTATTGAAATTAGGCCTTATAATTAATTGCGCTGTTTCTGGAAGTTCTATAAATTTTCCAATGTCCAATTGATTGCTAAGCACTACCATCATGCCATGCTCTTGTTTTCCGTTCAATAATATTGAAACGAAAGCTTCTTCTGCAAAATGTTGACTTTGTGTTGCCACTTGCAAGCTTCTCTGTCTTGTCCACCACATATTCAATATGGGAGAGAATCCACATGGCAATGATAAAAGAAATAGGAACATGTGTTGCAGATGTAGGACATAGTAAAAGAATTTTGGATCAACGGTACTGATCCAATTTTCAAGTAATGATGGCTTTTGTTGCCAAATAGGTACTGCAGAAACCCTCTGGGGGACTCAGATTATCAATCTTAGAGGATAAATACCCCAAAAAAAAAAAAAAAAAAAAAACCATTTTTGGGGAAATTATCATTGGTAGAGCTGTTTGCTGTTATTCAAACATAAATTGAGCCATCTCGGTCATTATTTAATAGGAACATACAACAGTGGAAGCAAGAATAGTTGTGACTTTACTTAAAAGCACACCACTTAAATGCATGCATGACAGAAGTTCAAGAAGGTATATATAAATTATATGAGGGTGGAGAGAAGAGAACCTCCGATTTCCAGGAAGCTCGAGTGCCATGTGAGTGATATAATCCAAGAGTACTAGAAACCAGAATGTCTCCATGTGAGGATCCTCAAGTTGCAAGAGTAGGGATAAAAAAAATGTGTATGAGTACGGATCGCATAATTTTTGGAATTTCCAGACACAATGATCACAAGTGTCAGTCATCAAAACCATTTCAAGGATCAGTTGATAGATTGGTTTGTTTCACAAAGAAAGCAAGCCAGCTCACATTTTAGGCTTTGATATCTCAACAATCAAGCAAAGGAGCGCATCATTGAAAAAAAAAATCATATATTTAATTAAGACTATAGATTATCTCAGTTATTTTCAAATATCTTGCATGCTTGGCAAACCAGAAAAAGGTCAAGAAAAATATGATTATATATATATATATATATATAGACTGGATGACATTACCATAACCAAGGGCACCTTGGATTCCTGCTCTAACAGCGAAAGGGTTTCGATGAGTTCCTCTCATGGCTGCGCTGTTATTTTGTCCTGTGCTTTATACGGTTTAGTCATTGTTTTTAATCGTTGTAAGGTTTCCTCATCTTCTTTGGATCTTTATCATTTCTTTATTAATCTTTCTTTTAGAGAGGCTTTTGCTGAGTTTGAGTGAACATTAATTGACTCGATCGGCCAAAGCAACACATCGTAAGTGAATAATGAAAATATTGGGTCAGAAATTGTTTTGGTTTCTCGACAACCAAACAGCCATATACATACATATTCCTTCATTATATACAGTGAGATACAAGGAGTCCGGAATGAAGAGTTAAAAAGTGACGTTTTACAGCCAATAAAGATGAGTAAGAGAAATTCAAATATTAATAGAGTAGAGAAAATCAAAACGAAATACGTATATTCCATTCTAAGCGGTGCACGTTTGGCAGGATCTTTACATTGACACTTCATTCCATTTTGGTGTTGTAGACCCGTGACGGTGCATGATTTGTGTGAGATTCCTTGCTGTGTTGTGGACCCTTGGCATATTGCTCTAACTTTCTCAGAAGATGGTTTATTTTCATTGTATCCATTTCGTATTTTGATCATTTTATATGAACAGCCCGACAACATAATGGGAGGGCCGCTCATCTCTAAGGGAATAGAGAAGAAATGGCGAGTCCCTTAGTAAAATTATGTGAAACAGAAGTGTTGCATATAAAAATGGATTTCACAAAAGTAAATTCTGGCTTATTGGGATATGTTAAATATACTTTACAATAAAATTAGTAACTTTACAATCCGACGTACCACATCAAATGACATCAGTTTGTGAGTTTATCTTTGTGTAATTACTTTGTGGCTAAAGTATTTCTAAAATACACACAATTTAAAATTTAGCTTAACTTACCGTACACGGTTAGCCAATAAAGCATACCGGCCAGTAGCTGCTATTATCAGACTTTGTAATAAGGAACTGGCAGAGTTTATACTTTATACATCTGTGTCTGCGAAAAACAAGGAATCTATACTCAGTGTTTGGTCATTGAAAGAAAAGAGGAGCTCCAACGGCATGTGATGACCATTGAGTTAGGAGGTCAAACAATCATATTGGAGACTTTCTGCAATTTAAAGTGTGAACAAATTTAGAAAGCCTCCCTCTCTATGTCGTTGAAATGCTCAAAGTTTTGACCCCTTTCAGAGACCATGTAATGAAGTGGAGACCACTAAGATCAGTGGTTTTTAACAATTTGACTCCCCAGAATCTTATCAATGATGATTTTAGAAACATCTTACTTTCAGGATTTTATAGCCAGAGGGGCATCAGTTGCTTTCTGCAGACACCACAAACACAAGAACTGAAAATTAGCAAAGCAAATGTAACTAAAAGTAAGTTCGAGAATTGAGTAATCCTCTCTAGACTTCCTGTTCTTATCTTTATTTCCCCCCTCTTGGCATTGCTTGTAGTTTTTATAACAATGCTTATGACAATAGATTACACATTAAAATGGCCCTAATCAATTATAATTTTCAGAAGTGCTGAAGTTTAGTATGGGTTGTATGTGACCCAAGCTCTGCATTTTTGTTGGTATGTCCGTTTCTCAGAAAAATACAGTACTTGAAGGTGGCTATATTAAAGTCTAGCAACAAACTTTGTGGCTCCAAAGGCAATCTAAATATACAAGGCATCCAACGAGCTGGTTTTCCTGTACTGCTCCTAATCTTAGGTCCTTTTTCATGATTTCAGTTCTCAAAACCTTGATCCTCCTCACATTAATGGCTCTCTTTCATTTGTGTCTGCTTTCTTTCGGAAAATCCTAGAAGAAAATGCAGATCCACCCTGACTGAAAAAAAAAAAGACCACCTGTTGATCTAATGCATTCGTTCGCCATATAATAGAGTCGAACCTAAAATGTGTGCTCCAACCTGCATAAGCAAAGCTATTATTATCACTGTTTATGTATTTTGGATAAGCTATTTCAGATACTTTATTTGATAATTTCCTGATAGAACTGTGAGAATCTCCACCAAACAGAAGACAAGTGTCACAGTAGAATTTGAAATGATTGGTCATAATCCTCAGCTGAAAAGCCTCTTGACCCCAACATTTTTCTCCGACAACAATGTTATGTTCCCTAATGATTGGGTAGAAAATATTACTCGATGGGTCCTGCATGATTGCTTTTTGATCGACAAATCAAAGGAGCTATAATTCTGGAGGCCCTTTTTCCCTTGAGCAGCACTCCTTCACTCAACTAGTCCGCTAATGATTTGGAAATAACTAGTATATGATTAGGCTCCTTTGGAATTGAAAACTTCACTTCAACTACACTCTTCTCAAACACCCTAAACATAAATATTCAAAGATGATTAGCTTTGATTCCAAAGTAGGTCCAATACTTTTTTTATAACTTTTCTTCATGACGATCTGGATTCATTATCCTTTCTTCTCTTTTTATCCATGGCCTGGATCCCTCACATCTGAACTTGTCCAGAATTTGCTTATTTCCCATCAAACAGTCCAAAGAATTTTCATGCAGATGCATATTGATCAATTCAGAAGTCACCCACGCTTTAAATTTTCTTTTCTGATACATCTTGAATTTAGTTACTAGAACCACGGTTGGATCAAAATTAATTCTTGTTACTATTTTGATGTTTGCAAAACCAGAATAAAAGATAAAAGATAAGACGCATAGGACATGGGTTTTACATGTCTGTTCCAGAAGCTGCCAATTCTTCAACAAATCTATTGCAGAGTATGAGACGAAAAAGTGTTTTCCTTTCCCTTGGGAAAGCATCAAATGATGATCTTCAATAAAAACAGCAAGAGAAAAAAGAGAGAAGAGAAAAAATTATTGTAGCAGTTCCTTGTTTTAAATGGCATCATGTCTGTTGGGGACCATGAAATGGCGGTTAGGAAGCATAGCAGATATGGATCCTAAGAATGTCAACCACATGCATCTAACGAATTTGGGCATATTACATAAAAATAATTACTGGCAAGCAGATCAACCGCATACATTGGCATATCAGGATATGATGCATATATTGTTAAATGGAAGCATTCATGAACTGTCGGAATATGGGCACCCATCACATGAAAATCAAAATGGATGAGACACGGATTCACATTTTCACATGGGGCTCAAGCCTCAGAGTAGCCCCTTTCTCTAAACTTCTGAGTCTTATGCTAATCAGTCATCCCAAGGAAAGTTGAGCTGTGTAGCATGGTGCTTGAAACATTGAAATTTGAAATAATTTGTTTGCATTTTTTCCATAGTCAATAGAATTTACACCTAAAACTACACACACACACACACACATTACACCCTCCAAGTACCATTGACATCTAATAAAGCCTTTTGGGCTTTTGTTTAAAACCTGACGGTTGAGATTGTGTTACTTATTTCACACTTTTTTCAACATCTCAAGATTTGGCACTTAAGGCACTATCACCAATTCCGTTAGAAGGATAGTTTTTATATTTTTGCGGTCTGTCTAAGATTAGTGGGGACCGCATGTGTTCAGGATAACCTTCTTGCATATAAATAACTGTTGGACTTTCTAAAAAAATAAGAATAAAAATAACTGTTGGTCCAGCCTCATTTAACTATACGAATAATGATAGTCTTACCACTATTTTATCACTCTTTTACCACTTTTTTTAATTTTTTAATTTTTTTTAAAATTTTTCTTTTACTTAATGATTAAGCAAGTGACTATTACTAAAATTATATATTTTTAAAATTTTTTCTTAATGGCTAAGGATATTAAAAAAATAATTAAAAAAAATGATAAAACAATAAATACACTATAAATGGTAAAATAGTGGTAAAAGAGTGGTAAGTGTATCATTACCCTTAACTATATTTATGTATACTATATACATCGAAATTGAGAAATATAGTATATCAAATTCTTGAGAACAAAGATAATATTAATCAGAACAAAAACAACACTTAACAACACAATATTGTGGAAGCTGACGCAAGCTCCATAATTTTAAAAGAATGATATTTGATTTAAATAAATGAGAGTTTACAGGGGTAATCGCATCTCTAATGCTACCTGTCTTCCTACACTATAACTTCGACTCTCACGGAAGATTAGGTCTAAAGCCGTATGGTACAAAATGCTATTTTCTTTTACCAACTAGAAAGGATAGATTACAAAACCAAAGAAAAATAAATAAATAAAAAGGTGGAAAGAACAACATCCGGTACCACAGCAAGACCTTACAGGAGCAAGCAATTCTTCAAACTACCTCCTCAGTTTACGGGTACTACTAATCAGATGCCAGAGTTGGGCTCTTTGAGCAGCTTTCCTTTTGATGAAGTTCTAGTAGTTTCTTTTCCGGATTACACAGCCCTGCATGAAGAGCAATATCATGAATAATATTACACTCCTCATTCTCGTGAATTTTCTGATGTTTTCTACAGCATGTGCAAATATAAAACTAAGATTGATCTTGTTACTTGTACCAAAGATTCATGCCTTTATCATGCACAGATTTAATGTTACACTTTATCAAGAAAAAGGACATCAAACTTTTTCTAATCGTTCTTTGCAATGACTCCAACTTTCTGTAATGATTACTTTTGTTCTTACTACTATTATAATCACTATCAACTGCATGCCAAAGGATAGGTGCCTCAAAAGTGACCATTTTTATCTCCATCAGAATCCAAAACCTCGGTATACCGTAATTTAATGTAGTCAGTTAGTTAGTCAGCCAGCATCAGGTGGACAAATTTTAGGGATCTACATAAATCATGAAATTTGAATCTGCAGTTAAATTTAAAGTGGAAGTGAGGAAATAATATAGACAACAAGAACAAAACCTTGACATTCGCTTTTCTGCTTCAACAGTAATTCTATTGTTTATTTGGTAGGGAGGAAAACCAACCTGAACACTTGGGAATATCCCAGACAGCAATAGATGTTTGTGTACACTCTGGTTCACACAGTGCTTTATTGTTCTCAAGGTCAACATTCATTGCAAGCATCCATGCCCCAATTGTAACATCTTCATTGCTGAACATCCTAAAACTGTAACATTGAACAAGTTGGAGAAAGCAAATTAAGCAATATACAAGGTAGAGACTATTTTTATTTTTATTTTTATCGGTAAACAAAATTTTATTGATCATTTACAAGAGCCCACGTATACGGGACATATACAAGAGCAACGCCTAAGCGTGCTTCACTAGCTTTTTTTTCTGAATGATGATATACAGGAGAACTTTAAGGAATGGGAAAGACCTGTCATTATTATATGGGAGTATCAGAAACTGATCAAAATTTACCTGTTGTTTCTAAGAGCAACCAAGCTCACAACAACATCAGCAGAGAGTGCATATATGGGGCCATAAGCATGAAGAAAGTACTCCGTACCAAGCAAATAGGATAGTGGTTCATACCTGCATTAAGTTGACTGATTTGACAAGATCCATATTTGATAAAAAGAAAAAAAAAAAAAAAAAAAACAAGGTACTAGCAGATGCAGCATGTATAATTTACACAGAAGATGCAAGTTATGTATCACTGCAGATATAGCCTCTTCAATTTAAATCATATAATTTCAAAGGTAGGCTAATACATGCCTAATACAGAAAGTGAAAGCTCGAAGATCTGCATCATCAAGATAATGTCATAAGATTTTTGCACATCCACTTTCTTATATGCAGCAAAATAATGTAGTTACTATTGCAACTGATCACTCTTGCCCTGTGTGTGTGGTATTTCCGTAAATGAGTATCAAGATATTAGGAGGACAAGAAAGAGGGTAACAATCCACCAGACATAAGGTCAAAATGCAGCCAAAAGTAATCAATCATGGACCCCAAATTATGAAAACAGGACTAACCATTTGAGTTTAGGGTCAGTGAAAACAGGGCCCTTTTTCATGCACCCAATGTAAGTCTGAGAATGAGTGCGTTCTTTTGCCAAGAGCAGTGAGAGGCGATCTGTAAGTTAATAAAGTGATTAAACAAATGCAGAAAAAATCCAGAAAAGAAAATCCCAGAAAGAAAGCATATAAATATATTTAGATGAGCCTTATCAAGCCAGTCACCTGGCCTCAAATATATGTCATCGTCCGCTTTAACATAAAACTCAGAATCAAAAAGTGCATATGCAGCTTTAAAGAAAGCTAACCTGCAATGAAAACAGAGGATTTTGATTTCACAGTAATCAACTAAAACCATAGGCGATATCCATTATATTATTGTTTGCACTAACGTTTTGTATGGAAGCTTACTATACTCCTCTTCAATATCCAATAGCACGAAATCATCATATTCTTCTACCTCCTTCTTAAGCTCTAACATCTTCGATTTATCATTGGTTCTGCCAATGATAAACCTGAAAGCCAAACCAGTTGCTTCTTCTAAGCTGCAAGCCATAATCCAATCCATAAACTGATTAAAATAAACGACTGATGCTACTGACAGCTGAAATAGATGATAAGTATTAACTTCAATTCCAAAGCCCATTAATATTTACGGCTGCAAAATCTAGTAAACAAAAGCAGCAAGAAAAAAATGTCATATTGACATGATTCATTGTGAAACAAAAGAGCACGGATCATTAAGAGCGTCGAATAAGAACGAGCACACTGCATGTGGCTTCATAAAAAATGTTGCTTCCGGAAATTTAATGTGGATCCTCGGATAAAAGAATGTTTTCTATCTCACCAAAAGATACGGATATCTATTAATTTATGCTGCTTTTCAATGACACTACAAAAATTAAAATTTACTTCATAGATAGAAGCACAACAAATTATTCGCTCATTCTAAATAGTCATAGGTCTCTTCATGCTTTGCTGCCCATCCATCCATCATTGCCCCATAATTTTATACCAACAGTTCTAATTTTACTTTCTTGAATTTAAAAAGCTCATGGAATTTTTCTGGATTAAACATGTGTCCCTACACGTACAGATGATTTTGAATACTTCAAATTTAAAAACTGATATCAGGGGAAAATAAACCAATACCGCTGAAGCCCTTGACGATCGGACGGCATCCAAGTTTGGCGCAAGGACCGCCTGCGACCCACTGATCCGAACCCAGTCTGAATGCCAACGAACCCCATCACCCTGTGCCTCTTCGGATCCCCATCACCAATCCCGTTGTCAATCCTACCGCCACCGCCTCTCTCCCAAACCACTCGGACAGACCCTGGTTCGGCGTTAGAGCATCTGTACGACGCGCTACTCGAGCTGAGGATCGCCGCGATGCCAAATACGAACCCAAATATACCGATCAGGAGGCAGGAAGCGAGAATGAGGACCGTCGATCTGCGCAGCGACGGCGATGGGCGATGCTGATAAGGCATGCTGGTATTGAGAGAGAGAATAAACCCTAGACTAGAAGAGGTGTAGGTCTAGTTTCATGGCAAAGCAAATGATCGAATCAGTTGTATCGGAGAATAGAAGCTTGATTCGAATCATACTCCGGTAACGGGCAGTGGCAGCTAACAATATGCATCTTTGGATCCGGAATCGGATCCTCCGCCCGAAACTTTTCTTTTGGATCGGGTTCGTTCTCGATAGTCGACACTGGTACTACTGTTTACACATTGATAAGATAAGCACATATTAACACAAAAATCTAAATATTTTAAAAATCAAATCAATATATCTCGAAAACGAAAATTGGAATTTTAGTTATATTTATTTGAATAATTCTGCTTGCGACCGCGTGGGGATTACACGAGTCGTGCTACGTGCAGTCCCCGTAGGGGGCTTGCGTGCGCACGAAATGGATATTTATGTCATTTCCCTCATAATTTTAATTAAATATCAAAAATACCCCTTACTTCATCTTCCTCCCTCAAGCAATTCGACATAACTCTGCACTTTGATTCTTATCTCTCGTTCTAGAAACTGAGCCCAAACACGGCGACCCAAAGCAAAGTAGCCTTGCATTTGAGTGTTTGAAAACAGATCTTCATTGTTTGAGTTTCCTCTGCATCTCCTCTACTACTATCGGCATGTATAGTTTCATTCGAAGCATTTGAGTGCTCTGAAAATAGATCTTGTCCTCCAAAAAATAGATGCTTAAAATCAAACCACTTCAAAGATGGATCCAGTTGAATTTCTTTCCGAAATTTTAGTCTCCAACGAGAAAAACTTGATTGTCTGTTCCTTCTTTAAAAATCTTTTCAATCTGAAAAATATCATTCACAAAATGGGTTTTCCATTTTCAGATGGATTCGCATTTGGTAAGTTTTACAACCCAAGTCTTTTTGATTGCCTGGCACCGTGCTTGAAGGAGTGTTGTTGTATCGCCTTTGCTTTTACAAATGATGATGCATGGTACTGGCTATGAGATATAGAGCAACAAATCAAGTTCTACAGAGCAGTAAAACAGAGCAATTTTCTTCTTGAAGCGTTGAACAATTAAAACAGTAGTCAAAGTTAAACGAGAGATTTTACTTCTATACATTTTTTCACTTAAATGAAACGACTCGTTTCACTTCGTGCGCACGCAGGCCTCTAACTGGGACTGCATCTAGAATTTTTCTTGTGTAATTGGCAAATGAGAAATAAAAAAATGAGAGTGAAACACAGAGTTTCATACAAAAAAAAGCCTCAAATCACTTCTTCATTCTTCATCTTATTCTTCTTCTTAGTTCTTTTTCCCAAACAGCTACATTTCTATACCGATTCACGCACAATAGTTCAAACTTGAGTAAAATGCTTGAGTGTTTAGGATTGCTTGAGTATTGTTGTAGGCGGTGACTCATGCCACTTCCTTCCTTATTCTAATTTTTGAGTTTTTTAAGACATTAAAATAAATTGTATCTTTCGAATATATATAAAAATGAGCTCTGAAATTTGTTAAAACTGCAAACTATAGACTCAAAGTGCCCCTTTTAAAATGTGCTAGAAGTAGAGCAGTTTCTAGAAAGAATACAAGAATGGTGGGAAGGTTATGGTTTTTATGGTCTATCCATGAAAGATTTGAGAACATGGAATAAGGAGCATTTTGTTGTAATGTTGAGTTTCTGATTTTTCATTGTTATCTTGTATATTATGTATGTTTTTTTGTACAAAAAGGGTTTGATGCATTCGAGAAATAAATTGATAGTGATGAAAGGACTTGAAAGCTTAATGATATTGTCTGAGTGCTCTGGCATGGCAAGGAAAGTTGGGGCAAATGGTTATGGGAATTGGGTTATTACCTCTAGTCTAAAGGGGATTTGGGAAAATGGGAAGACGAAGGGGAAATATGATTTGGAAAGAAAGAAATTCAGTGAAGTGAACTTTTTGGAAAAAGACACTACTTTAAAAATGTATTCATGGTGCGGAAAGGAAAATGAGAAGGAGACGAGGGTGAAAGCCACATCTTCACTCTCCTCTCCGACAAAGACTATCACAAAAATAGAAGTTTTTAAAGAGAAGATAGACTGTCTCTTTTTAAAAATGAAGACGACATAAAGTCTCTTCTTTTTTAATTACCGATTACATATACGTTAACGTAATTGAAACCGATAAGAACTTAATTACAAACATATGCCATAACAATAGGTGTGATTGAAACCGATAATAACTTAATTAAATAAAGAAAAGCGTTGCTCTTAATGTATGCGCAGTTATATTAGCGAAGATCATAGATACAATGGTTACAGTTATGGTGAACATTTCGGGCAGGTGTTGCACTTAGGAAATTGGTGTGGAAAACATATTACAAAATATAAAATATAAAATAATTAATGTTAATCATTTTTGTACAACGATAAAAAATTAATTTGTTTTTTTTTTTTTTTTAAAGTTGACATTTTCTTTTGATTCAATGTGTTTAAATTCAAAAAATCTATTTTTATGAAATAATTATAAATAGATATGCATGCAAATAGGATGTTTGTTTTGGGCCAAACTTCAAAAACTACAATACTAATCCTCACAATTTCTTTTTAACAAAACTTCATCAAACTTTTTTATTAAATTATATTAAAATGGTTAATATATTAAAAAAAAAAACTACCTAGAATTGTCCTAAAAGGTCTAAAACATCCTAATATGTCTATTCCTGTTTCTGATTTTTGTTTCCTCGCCATTTTCAAAGGCCATAATACCATTCCCTGTTTTTTTTTTTTTTTTTTTTGGGTGTATAGATTAATGAGTTCTATAAGAACAAGCAAGCGTGAACTCCGACGTCAATTTTAATTATAATCTGGAGAATATAAAGTAAGATATTAATTACAGGTCCTATATGATGATTTTCTTATGATATGGAGTGGTATCACGTCTCTATCGTCCGCCTTCTCTTCTCCCCTCACTACCCCACCACTAGCTTTCCATCCTTCTTATTTTGAAACTGCCCCAGATGAGGAATGGAAAAATGTTTTTAACTCTAATCAAAATTGATCCAAAGTCCATCTCTGCAAACAAAGTCAATGAGCCATTTTGATAATTTTCTAAAGTGGTTCCAATAGAATTGCTACCGTCTATAATTCAATTCAATGGTTTTCCTTTTCCATATGAAAACACACTCAAATTTCCATGAGACAGAAACACAAAAGAAAATTAAATCCACGAGGCATAAACTTGCATAATATAAATAATGGAAGTTAATGACGTATGTATTGTTTGACCATTTCGTCCTGTTGGAGTTGGTTTCACTTTACATGGAGTGGAAACTTCTCCGCGGTGAACAAGTTTTTTCAAAAACCTGAGTACCAGACCTCTCTCTCTGTCTCTCGCTCTTTATTATGTTGCTGGAAGGACAGTTACTAAGGTAAGCTTCTTCACCTTTTGTCCGGACTCTTAATTAATTCTCGGTGAGTTAATCTTCTCTGTTGGTTAACGGAGTAAGTGCCCTTGTAGCAGTTTCCTTTTCGTTTTTCCTCCTGAGATATGAGAAATTGAGTAAGACTATGCAAGATGAAATTCCCTTTCCTTTTTTTTGTGGTTTTCTTTCCAAAGATATTTGAGTTTTCCTTCGTTTTTCTCAGCAACCAAACAAGTGATCGTTGATGGTCGTTCTTATTCTATTTCCTGCTTCTTTCGGTTCATTGCGACATGCCGACATCAAAACCCTTGTGCTGGTATCTACTCTGTGCCGGTCTTTATAACCTCCTCATGTTTGATAAGCTATTATGGGTGTTTCATGGTTAAGATCACATATAGTTTGCTGGATTTAATTACTGTTACAAAGGGTGCACTCCAGGGTTGAAGTGGAGGAAAACCTTCTTCGGGTTCAGTTGCCGACTCATGATCAAAATAAAGTATCTCTCTCTCTAGATGAATCAAAGAGACTGAAATGATATGTAGTTATTATGGGCTTTGTGACAGGTTTGCTTTCAATTGTTTACCTTGACAGGGCTGGGGTTTGATTGATTGTGAGCATTGATAAACACAAGAAGTTGGTGATGAATTGTTTCTCTTTCTTTTCTAGTAAAAAAGGGGATTCCTCGGGTAAAAAAGCAATTGAAGGTGATGAAGGTACATGTTTTAACTACTTTATTCTTTTATCAGCTTAGATTCGAAAACAACTAAAAGGCCACCATATTGAGCTACTATGAAGATTCTCCATTCGCACTATCCTCCAATTACCTGTAGAAAACTAAGCCTCTTTTAACGTCTTAACAATCCCAGATCCCTCAACAAGATCATATAACCGGGCAAGATAAGCTGTGTTCCTTATTGGACCTGGATTTTGGCTGTCTAGTAGGTTTGGAATTGCAGCTGTGTTTTTTACTTGAAATAATTCTTGCTGGGATACTGGATGAATAAGATTATGTTTTTTGGTTTTTTCTTGTTTTATGCCTTAATGTACCTTGTTAATGAAGAGATTTTTGTGTAATTTGTTAAAAAAACACCTTCCTCTCTCCCAGGGGAAAGTCAAGGGGTTGTTTGGAAGATATGATAGTTTTATCTTATCCCATCGCGTTTCCTTCCCAAACAGAATTCAAATACAAACAATTTTCAGTTTCAAATCTTCAACATTTTTTTTTATCTAATTATTACAACTTTCCAAACAAAATATAAAAAACAATTCAACCTTTTTAAATCCTAAAACAAAAGTAATATTAAAAAATTATATTCTATCAATATTTTAGCCTTATAATAAGTTTTCTTTCAAATTTTTCTCTCTCCTTTCCCAAAATCCCATAAAACATCATAATTCAAATCTTGTCACTATTATTCACAAACTATTTATAGATTTCTCATCTCATCTCATTCCCCAAGCATCCGCTAAGCCTTCCTTTTAAATGTTTAAAAATCTATATTTCTTATACCTTGTATGTGAGACTGTAACCATCTTTTGTGTTCTTTAGAGCATGAGAATAGAGTTACTCAAAACAGACACTTGTTGGACGTCCTACCAATTCTTGTATGCTAAAGCTTCTTTTGTTTCCATATCTACAGAGCTTTCAGGCATCCAGAATGTTTACTTGTACACTTACAAGGAATTGCGGGTTGCAACCAATCATTTCAGTCTAGCAAACAAAATCGGGGAGGGAGGATTCGGTTTGGTCTATAAGGTGATTGCAAATTGTATATTTCTATATAGTTTAAGAAATACTTGGTCATCCGCTTCATTATTTCCTTTCCCAAATTATTGTAATTGAACAGGGAAGGCTAAAAAATGGCTGTGTAGCTGCTATAAAGGTATTGTCAGCTGGCTCAAAGCAAGGGGTGCGGGAGTTCTTGACAGAAATAAAGGTGATCTCAGAAGTAGAGCATGAGAACCTGGTCAAGTTGTATGGTTGCTGTGTGGAAGGAAACCACAGGATTTTGGTATATGGCTTTCTCGAGAATAACAGCCTTGCACAAACACTTCTTGGTAATTCAATTGTTTATTCTTTGTAGGAATCCATTAATTGTAGATGTTATGACTTAGTCTCCCTTTCTACTTTTTAGGTGGAGGCCACAATAGCATCCAATTCAGTTGGCAAATACGGCAAAAAATTTGTGTTGGTGTTGCTCGGGGGCTTGCATATCTTCATGGAGACGTCCACCCTCATGTTATTCATAGAGACATCAAAGCAAGTAATGTTCTCCTTGATAAAGATCTGACGCCCAAAATTTCAGATTTTGGTCTTGCAAAGTTCATTCCACCTAACCTGACCCATATTAGTACACATGTAGCTGGAACAACGTGAGTATGTTGATTAGAGTTCTAAACTCTTCGTGTTCAATTTCACATTCTGCCTCAACTATATTGCTTGGCTGTGCCAACCTACCTATGAGAAATTGTTGACATAAAAAGGTTTTTTTACTCGTTCAACCCTCAAAACAAGTTATTTGTTTCAAAGTGGCAAGTTTTTTTTCTTGGATTTCTCGCTTCGTCTCTCACCAAATTTATGCACTTTCATTAGATGATGTTTATAAGATCAACTGGCCTTGTTTGGTTTCTTTAGAGGTTATCTGGCACCTGAATATGCAATGCGTGGTCAAGTGACAAGGAGATCGGATGTTTATAGCTTTGGTGTTCTGCTCTTAGAAATTGTTAGTGGGAGGTGCAACATAAACAGACGATTACCACCTGAAGAGCAATATCTACTGGAAAGGGTAAGGACTTGCGTTCTTCGTCTTCTTCTTTTTCCTCAATTTGCTTCCAATATAAAGAATTCTTAAAGTATAAATTGATAGCCTTATGCATGAGATCTGTCTAATAGGAGTGTTGGATGAGGACCCACTCCATCAACTATTCTTTCAGTGTTTTTAAGAATGAACTTGATTTTTGGTAAGTTTATATTGTTTTACCTAGTAGTTGAAGTCCTAAATGGAAGTTTTATGCAATGCTTTCATTAGGGTAAGTCCAAAAGGGTTGGAAACCAATTCATATCCTTTTGTGTCACTAAAAGCTGTTTCAAAACTATAGAAAGCAATTATAGTTACTCTTGAGCTCTCTGTTAGGTATCTAAATTACTGTTGGTCTTCAAGTTGCTGTCAGTTAAATAGGAAATGGGCATCATGATTAAGTGTTAGCTCATTGTGTCATGACTAAGAGGACAAATCAGGAAAGGCACCATTTGTTGCCAAGGAAGGAAGGGTAAATATTGGTTTAATTGATTTCATATCTTCCAAGTTCTAGTGGAAAGCACCGTTTTGATTGATTAATTTATTAGAAAAATTACCATGCATATAGGAGAAGGCAATAAAGGGAAAAAAAATATGAGGCAGTGTCCAGAACATGCCCAACTTATTAAAGACAGAGCTGTATTGCAGGCGTGGGAACTGCATAAGAAGGGGGAGCTGCTGAGATTAGTGGACACATCACTGAATGAGGAGTCCAACCTTGAGGAGGCTTGCAGCTTTCTGAAGATTGGTCTTCTTTGCACCCAAGACATGCCAAAGCTCCGACCATCCATGTCCACTGTTGTGAGAATGCTACTGGGCGAAATACATGTAAATGATCAGGAGATATCAAAACCAGGCATACTTTCTCTCTTGGATTCAGAAGACATCAAAGGCCAGGATTATAAGGCCGAAATGAAGAATACATCTTGTGCAACATCTTCACGTTTAGGAAAGCTGGATAATTCATCTTCGTCATCAGAAGACATGACCGCCTCTGTTGCTACCATGACCTTCACTTCAATATATGACCGAAGCAAATAAATAGAGTTGAAGTTTTGTTAGGCATTGTTTGGAAAGCCCTTTCAGGCTTCTTGTCTCGATTTATTCTGAGCAAAAATCATTATAAATGTTGCTTTCTAAACAAATTAAAGTACTTTCAAAGTGTCAACTGAGCAAATTTCTTCGTGTGACTTCCAGTTGGGTAAATCTTTTATCATCAACTGCATTATTTTCCTTTATTTCTGAGCAACTGAAGTGGTCTGGAGGCAAGTAAATTCTTTCTGTTACGTTGGCATTCATTATTGAAGTGCAAAGTGATAGGGATCGTGGATATGGAAGTATTCAAAACAATTATTTTGCTTAGATTGAAGCTGATGTTTTCTGTTTGGCATGAGGGATAATCAAGTGATAGAGATCAAAGGTGATACTAATAGACGTACAATATGTATGAAGACAGTACATTATTTATTTATCATCCCCATAAAAATTGAGAAAAAGAATGCAAAGAACTTTTTTTTAAAAAAAAAAAAGGAAGAAGAAGAAGAAGAAGAAAAAGAAAAAGTACCAGAAAAAAATGAAATCTTAGCGTTTTTCTAGTTTCTGGTCTGTAAGCGTTTGCAATACAAAATGAAAAAAGAGAGCACTCTATACCCAAATTCCAATAATGAAACCCAACATCAACGCTAAATTGCTCCATTTCCGTGACTCTTGAAGACCTTGCTGTCTTAGGAACCCATTTGCACTCAAACTGCACTGTCCTCCCTCAAATATCATGCACCTGGTCCTCCCTTGCTCTCCTCCATACTCATTTATCATAAAACACTCGAATGGGTACTTGAACAAACTCAAATAATGCATGAGCTTCCAATAACGAGGTATGTTTTCCCTTGATATGAAATATCCAGAAAACAGAAAGAAAGAGCCCATTAGCCCTGAAATCACAGAGGTACCCGTGATGAAGTTTGACACTAGAGCACTAAAACAAGCTACAAAAGAATTAGACATGAGAACCATCCAAACCGCCAGAGAGAAATAAAGGAATCCATAGATCTCCCTCCTTAAACAAACAAGCCAATACACCGGGGTTGTGTAGAGAATACCAACCATTAAAAGTAAAGGGAGAAAAACGAGGATGTTTGCGATCACATAAGAAGATACTCTATAAGCTCCACTTGAAGTCTCATTCATCAAAATTCTTCTCTCTTTCCAGAAAATTGGTAGGCCTTCGGTTGTGGAAGATAGCATGAAGGTGAGGCTGAGCCGCTGAAGGCAACAAACCCAATTCTAGTTTGTAAGGCCACTTGCCCTTGCTCATTGCCAACATTCATAAATGTTGTCCCCATTACAAATCCGGCTACTAAGGCTTTTATAACTCTCGTGGCAAAGAGTTGCTTGGTTCTGACTATGTTCCTGCAAAATCCCTGTCCTAGTCTTAGAACCTCCTTAAATCGAGCTTTTTGGATGAAGAGGAGCTTTGATTTTTCATCTGTAGTGATTTTTTTTTTCCTGTTTGATGATCTTCATCCTTGTTTTCTTGGCCATTTGTTTCTTCAGATATACTTCGGTTGCTGAGAGTCTCTGAGGTTTTAATGACTACGCTTTCTATGACCTCCATAGCGAATTCAAGCACATTAACATGTGGTGGAATGAAATGGCCAGTCAACCTAAACCTCTCTTCTAGAA
Organism: Carya illinoinensis; assembly: GCF_018687715.1. Lineage (NCBI taxonomy): Eukaryota > Viridiplantae > Streptophyta > Magnoliopsida > Fagales > Juglandaceae > Carya > Carya illinoinensis. The sequence goes on from NC_056763.1 coordinate 28,653,542, forward strand.
GGCTCAATGATCCGTTATGCATGACAGATCCATTTGCAAGCAAAACAATGCGATCAAACAGCTCAAGGATTCGAAAACCGGGTTGGTGGATAGTTAAACACAACTGTCTTCCCTTGATTTATTACCATTGATCTAAGCAATAAGACTGAGCACATGATGGGCCGAGGCTGAATCCAATCCAGAAGTTAGTTCATCAATCAAACTAACAGCCGGGTGTTGAACTAAATCAACCCCAATAGAAACTCTACGCCTTTCCCCACCTGAAATGCCTCGAGTTGATCCCCCACCGATCCTCGAATCCACAACATGATCTAAGCCAAGCTCCTTCATTAGCCTTTTTACTCCAATTGCAGCCTCTTTCTCCCACCCCTTAGCCTTAATAGCACTATACATGAGTTTTTCTTCTACCGTAAGTAATGGGAATAAAGCATCATCTTGGGTGACATATCCTGATATTTTCCTAAAACGTTTAGCTTCCATGGGTCAATCATTCACCAATACCTGACCTGACATTTTCCTCGGTGAAATCATTCCAGCAAGAATCTCTTGCAGAGTGGTTTTTCCGGCTCCGCTAGGACCAGCAATTGCGGTGATCTCACCGGGTCTTGCTTCACAATTTACATCCTTCAAAATGAACTTAGGAGCTCTCTTTGGAGTTCCACAACACCACGCCCAACTCAGTTCACCAAACTGACCACGTATTTTGTAGGACAGATTTTTGGTTTCAATTCTATATGGAACTCTCCGGCCACTGGAAACCGGACTCTTCAGTTGCAACTCCATTGATTTCTGAGACGCAGAGGGATCAGTGACAAAGTGAAAATTTGTTTTGTTGGAGGAATATGTGAAGAAGAGGAGATGAGCTAACACACCAAACTAGGTGTTACAAACTTCAGAAGTTAAAAGGCTTGAGAAGCCAATATAGATATTTGGCACACATGACTTCGACTTGATTTTGCTTTCCAAAATGGGACTTTGGTGGAGTTTGGAACGTTGGAAGAACGCTTTTCAAGAAGGAAAATTTTCTTGTCATCCTTACACTTCACACACCATATTTATTTTAATTTTTTTTTATTTTTTCTATAATAAATATGTAGTGTGTGGATGGTAAATAGAATAATTTAATTAGTTTAATAAGAATAAAATAACATAAAAAATAAAAAAAAATATTTTAATATATAAAACATGTGAAAATGAATGCGCATTCCTCTTTCAAAAAAGCTAGAGACGAGAGAGAGAGACAGAGAGGGGAAGGGCGGAGGGTGCTAATTACTTGGGAAGCTTTTCCAGGTGAACCCAACATTGACTGAGCAGGGTTAGTGTTGGTTGCCTCACCATCTTTCCCACACTAACTCACAGTTCAGCAGTTAATTACGTTGGGAATTGCTATGGTGACCTATATTTTAGGAGATTTTCATGCTCTCCAACGCTCAAAATTGCAGCTATACCACGGTAGCGGGCAAAGGGTAATTAAAATTAAATAAAATTATTTAATATTATTTTATATTTTTAAAACCGGCCCAACCCAGTTTTTTTGCAGCTGTTGTTGTTTACGTGGATGATGTCCCTTGATATGATATTATTTGAAGCCCTAAGGTTAAAAAGTTTTCCATCTGTTTTCAAGATAATGCACTTATTAAAATTGTCCCCTTGTTCAAATTCCGTTCAGTCATAACAGAAATTGCTGGCTTGGATCTGATTTGCCCCATCATAATAAGTCATACACAGACACTACATAGTCTACTTAAAATTAAAATTTAAAAAAAAAATACAAACTCAACATAACACGTAAGTATAAAATACTACAACATAACATAATACAAAATTATGAAAGTTAAAAATAAAAAATTTCTAAATCTGAAAATAAAAAACATAAAAATGAGAAATCGCAAACTAAATTTCTTTTGAAAAAATGTAAATTAGTTTCCTGTATACAAGGGTGGGCGGTGAACCACCACATTCAACCTGTTCGGCCCCTGGGACGGATTGGGGTTGTGTGGGTGAATGCCTGCCTAGTTGCACGCATTTGGATGCTAGGGGATGAGGTCTAAATTGGGCCCAAGCTTGCTTGGGGTTTACCCGTTTGTACGGCCCAAATTATTATTATCCTATTATAATAACTAACTATCTAATTGTTACAGTATTTTTTATTATTTTTCCGTTTAATCCGTTACTTTCTTATTTTAAGAATATAATTTTCATTTTCTATCTCTCTCATTCTCGATTCCCTCTCTCATCTCATCTCGAACATCTCTCACACTCTCTGATATCTATTTCTCTACTTATCACCTCAAACCCATCCTCTTACACATTTTTTTAAAACACTTATATCTTAATTTGAGTATAAATGTTTAGATTGTAGAAAAAAAAAAAAAGGCAATAAAGATTAACAAGTACAAAATGAAAAAAAAAAAAAAAAAAAACCTCACAAAGAAAAATAATCATATTTGAACAAAATCTATTCAAATATGTTGAGATTAAATAAAATTATATCAAAACACATGATTTGGATTTATCATCCAACATCTAAAAAAAAAATTCAAATTTTATGCGTTTTTTTAGTGTGGTGGTAATATTTATTATAGTGGCAATGATGTTATTTTTATTTGTTTATATTATTTTAATGTATCTTGGTTTTAATATATCTTTTTGTTTTCTAATGTATCTAAATATGTAATTATTATATTTACCGCCCTATAATTATCTAAAGATATTTGTTAAAATTTAATTTTTTGTCTCTATATATTAAATTATTCATTAATTAAGTTTTTTTTTTTAAAAAACCATATTATTTTTGTAAAAAACTTGTTTAATCTAAATAGGTAAATATGTTTTACATGTGCTCTGACCTAGTATATATATATAAACCAATGTTTTTAATAAAACAACGATCTTATGGAGAGAAGTCTCCAAAACATCATTGTTTTACATTATACTTTAAAAGAAAAAACTCTCTCTCTCTCTCTCTCTGAGTTGGTTTTATTTTTATTTTTTGATGGGTTTTGGGTGGTGGAGGGTTTTGTTTTAGCATGGGCCGGTGGGCAGACAGTCACGAGGGGGTAGGGCTTGCGGCCAACCATCTGAGGGAGCGGGTAGCACCCTCACATTTAAAAAAAAGAAAAATATAGTTGCAAGCACAATTGTGTACTGATCTGTGCACCAATATGATGTGATTGGTCAAAAAATAAATTTTATTGAAAACAGTGTTAATTTAAATTTTAAGTATGAATAAATCAGTATTGGTACACAGATTAGTGAGCAACTGTGCTTATATGTAGCAAAACTCTTAAAAAAATAAAAATAAATCTACAATCAATCATATATGATACACATTAGTTACAAGTTCACATTTTTTTCCTATCAATCGAACTCAATTTATTGGCTAATTGTTTAAAAAAGAGAAGGAAAAATAGTAGTAGGATGATTAGGTAGTTTTTAGTTTTTAAAACCTTGGATAGAATAAGTAAAATTTTTCGTTTAGTTAAACAATTTTGATGAAATATTTTATTAAAAATTAAATAAAATAGTATTATAATATAATTATTATAAAATTAATTTTATTTTAAAATTTAAAAAAATTTAATTATTTAATATACTTTAGATAAATTTTTTTAAAAAATTATAATAATTATATGAAATAATTTAGTATTTAATTACCGAATCAGGCCTTAATTTTTAACTTTAATTTTATTTTGAATATAAAAAATCTAACAACTAGTGGACCTAAGCCTAACTCATTTTACAGCACCTCCTTCCAGAACGGCCCAACCCAATTTCGAACCTTATAAGAACAACAACTTATCCCCACACGCAAATGCTGTGCGTTACCTCACAGCCCTCACTCAGCCTACGGTTGTTTTTAGGGTTAGGGTTTAACCTCAGAGTCCGGAGATTCTTCTTCCGCTGCTTCACTCTCTCATCCAATGGACCCAACAAAGAAGCGTAAGCTGGAAGAGAACGGCGTATCCGCCGAAATCGATCCGTCTCTCTCGATACTGACCCCGGAAGACGTCCGCAAAATCGTCGACCGTATCGACAAGGACAAGCTCATCAATATCGTGGCGGCCGCCGCGGTCCGCCACTTGGACGTCCTCGAAGGCGTACGAGCCCTCGCCGACTCCGACGTCTCACAGCGCAAGCTCTTCGTCCGCGGCCTCGGCTGGGACACCAACACGGATGGCCTCCGCAGCCTTTTCTCCTCCTATGGCGAGATCGAGGAGGCTGTCGTCATCCTCGACAAGCAGACCGGAAAGTCCAAGGGCTATGGCTTCGTCACTTTCAAGCACGTTGACGGCGCGCTCCTCGCTCTCAAGGAGCCCAGCAAGCGGATCGATGGTCGCGTGACCGTCACGCAGCTCGCCGCGGCGGGGAACTCTGGTAGCAACGCGAACGCGAACGCCGCCGATGTAACGATGCGGAAAATCTACGTATGGGAGGTGCCGCACGAAATGTCTCCGGATAAGTTGTTGTCCCACTTCAGTTCATACGGGGAGATCGAAGAGGGGCCTTTGGGGTTCGACAGGTTCACTGGGAAGTCGAAAGGTTTCGCGCTGTTCGTGTATAAGACGGCCGAGGGGGCGCAGGCGGCCTTGTCCAATCCGGTGAAGATGATAGACGGGAGGCAGTTGAATTGTAAATTGGCGAACGTGGATGGGAAGAAAGGGAAGCAAGGGGGGCCGCCCGGCCAGGGTGGGCCTGATGGGGTTCAGGGCCCGATTTCGGGTACTGGGAATGACGGGATGGGGATGGGGATGGGTATGGGAATGGGTATGACGCAGGGTTCGATTCCAGGGTCGCAGTACGGCGGACCAGGATCAATCGGCACGTACGGAGCGTATACTGGTGCGCCGCCTATGGGGAATCATCCATTGAACTCGTCCTCGTTGGGTGGACCGGGGTTGTCGGCTGTTAATAACCAGGCTCCGTCGTCTTTTGGTGGGACTGCTGGGTATGGTGCTGGACTGGGTGGGCCGTATGGTGGGTATGGCGGCATTGGTGGGACTGGTGGGGGATTAGGCGGTGCTGCTGCTGTGGGTGGATCCTCTGCGTTGTATAGATTGGCGCCAAGTTCTGTGGGAATGCCCTCTGGTGGGTATCCGGAGAGTGCGCATTATGGCCTCTCGTCATCGGCTGGGTATCCAAGTCAGCTCCTCCAGCCAGCGAGTAACTCGCCGGTGCCAAGGGTTCCGCCTGGTGGTGGAGCAATGTACCCTAATGTACCGCCTTATTTTTGAGGTAATTTATTATCTGTTACTTGGTTCTTTCCCCTTTTTACTATGTGCTGTGCTTGTAGTCATATGTGCTTTGAATGACTTGGTGCCATGCTTTGTTTTTTGCCTGATTTCTTTTTATATTATTGCGTCTTGTGACTTGTGATGGGTGTTTGCGTGCTTTGCATTTTGTTTGCGGGTTTTTGTATGTTCTGGTTTGTTTATTGGGACTTCGTTGTGAGTGTATGTGTCTTGCTTTAGTTTCTTTGTGCGTTTGTTTGTTTTCCATACCTTTGGAAAGGTTGCCATTAGTCAAAATGTCATTTTTGTATTAAGTATCTGTTGTAATATTGGAGTGATGAGGCATTTTGTAATATTGCTGTCTGTGATTCTGTCTGTTATGATTGTTTTTGACTTTGTATTCATTCTTGCAATTTTTTTTGGGGGATGATTAATTTTATTTGTTCATTTATAAATGCAATCTAATCTATATGTTCAAAATGACGGTGGTGTGTAATGAAGATCTTTAGGCAGCTTATTGGGCTTCTGGATACAATGTACTGCAAATTGCATGGAGGAATTGAGTTTTCATCTTGTATTGTGAGTGTAATACTGCCCATTTAAAATGTGCCTTAATAAAATTGCATATATTAGGGCGCGGGCAAGCAGGGTCAATGTTGGGTGGGTGGACTGGGTCAATGGGTTTTCTATGAAGCCATGGTTTTCTGTTTAATAAGCATCCATTATTGTCATTGCCCATGTACAAATGTGAATGGCAACTTTTTAGTTTCCTTGGCATGTTCATAAAACCTTTTGAATAATTACACTTTCTGGTTCTAATTATGTGTTGATTCACCTATCAAAAAATTATGTGTTGATTCAAATAATTATGGATATCTGTTCTTTTGCTGATAAGTTGGTGCTAACTTATCATGTTTTTTTAATTTTTTTAATTTTTTTAATTTTAATTTCCAGTTATACACCTACTGATGTGCTTCCCTTATTTTTCGGGCATCATGATCTCTTATGATTTTTTATATGCCTTTTTTATTTTTTGATTCCTGATGCTTTGTTTGCATGGTACTTTTCTTTAAGATGTCATGCACTCTGTATCACGCCATCTTTGTTTTTGTTTGTGGTTAGGAAAGACATAAGAGCCGTTTCTTTTACTGGTGCCTCAAGAAGGTATAATATTTGTTTTTTGTTCACTTTGAGTTAGAATGTAATGATCCCTGCTTGGCATGATGGACGTGGAATCATGTATTGAGTTGTCAATGAATGTTTGGTTCAGGTGTATGACAGCTTATTCGGCGCTGATGCTTTATGTGGTTCTGGTGTTTCGTGATTGCAGAGTTTGATGAATGTATTAGCTGTTCGTTCCTTTACAGCCTCTTCATCTGCAACTTTTGTATTGTGGTTATTTTCTGAGTGTCTGTAGTAAAAGCATCTGAGTTAGACTAGTTATGTACTTCTATCAGGAAGCATTGTCTGGGTTTTTTAATTAATGATATAGTTTTAGTAATATAAGTACTGAAATTATGCTTTGTCCTCCTTGTCCTTATAATACTTATATCTTCAATCAGGCCTCCTTTTCCTATGAATAAAATTTCTTGATTACCTATACTTATATCTTCAATCAGGCTCTACAATGCTTATAAATCCTACTAAAATGTTTTAATGGATGCATTGTGTGTATATGATGATAACATATAAATAAAACACGTATGGTGTGTTTCGTTGTGAAGAAGTCTGTGGGTGAAGGTCCTACCATCTGTTTTGATGAAATAGGATCTGTTGTATGTTAGCGATCTTCCTCATGGTGGGGATTTCAGTGCTCCTTCTACAAGCTGTTTTGGCCATACTATATTGAACGATGGTGTCTGCTGTCTCTCTTGGGGTTTTTCTTTTATCTCTGCAACTCTCCTTGGAATGCTTCCCCCCCCCCCCCCCCCCCCCCCCTCTTTCCCTTTCTTCCTTTCTCTCCCCTCTTATGTACGTTGCTTTTGGTGGAATATAGTTTGTTTGGATCTATCCTTTAGTTGTTGTTCGATCATCTTATGGGTTCTGCAAGCTCATTGTATATGCCAGTGGTTAGTAGTTCTATGCACTTGTGCTATTGATTGTAAAGTTATACCATGCTAGATGAAGGTGCCTGTTTCCATGACCTTTTTATTGGATTTGTCAATCATTGACTCTCCAACGTGGCGATAGTTGATGCTTGTTCAGTGAATGTTGTGACCTGATAAGAGTTTAGTTTTATGATTTGGTTCTGTGATTACCTAGATTCCTTGAGTTTCTGTTGGAGACTGGTCAAGGCTGGCTTTGTGCTTTCTGTTTGTTTCCGCTATATGTTCATTGATCTTTCTATAGGTCGGAATGTAAAATGGATAGCAGTGTGATTTCGGGCCTTGAGTCATAACTCTTCCTCTAATTAATCTGCTTTGACATGACATGCATGCTTATTGACTTATGGTCTGAGCAGTGGCAAATTGATTTTAACTTTGTAACTAGACCTGTCTGTTCCATTTATTTTTTTCACATTTTGTTTTTGCCTGAATCCTTTTGTGCATGTAAGTAGTTTTGAGTAGGGTGCTACCTGCACCCCTGGACCTGCCCAGTTTGGGCCCTGATTCTGTCCCCCCCCCCCCCCCCCCCCCCTTTCTCTTTCAGATGCCGGGTGCGAATTGGCCCCTTGCCCATAGCTCACCCACGATGTAAAACCCAAAACCAACAGTGTGAAATGACAACCATTAACCAAAACCAACTCAGACGGCGAGACAGAGACTGTGACGATGACCAGTTGGGTGTGACGGCGATGAGGCAATTGGATGAGAAGTTTAAACTGAGAGGAAAAGAGAGAAATCCTATTCTAAAGCGATGTCTTATTAAAAAAAAAAAAATTGTTGTCATATATATTTATATAGATTTTTTGCGGGCTGCCCGTGGAAATCTTGGGTGGGCTTGGTCCTGGCCTTGACCCCCAGCAACCTAGCCGCATGCTGTTCATTTGCCAGACTGGGGGGGGGGGGGGTGGGGCGGGGCGGATGGGCCCCATTGCCCACCCCTAGTTTTGAGGTCAAAGGGTGGAGCACTTATTACGCGTTTGAGTTGTAAACTTAGACATCCTAGGTTTAATTTGAACTAGGGCTTTTCTTTGATTAATTTAATCTTCCATTTGTGTCGTACTCTTGAAATCTATTTTCTATAACTTGTCGAGGTCATTGTCAGAGGAAGTCTTGGCTGCTATTCAAACATGATCTCACAGTACTGAACCATGCCAATTGCCAACCATATGCTAGAAAAACTCTGTTCATACCAAAAACCATATAGATTGCATAATGACTTTACGTCTCCCACCTTTGTTATTTTTCTTATTAAAAAAAACAACCCTCTTTGTAGTTGGCTGATCCAATTGGTAAAGCTGTATGGAACATACTTAAATATAAATTTGTAGTTGGTTGCAATTCCCACCTTTTCTTGGTGCTTAAGATTTTGAGCCTGGGATTTGCCAAAGCTTGCCTGAGTTACTAACATTTTGCAAGTCGTCTTGAACTGATTTTGTCAAGAGACAGACCACGACTGAGGTGCTTCTTAGAGTAATGGCCTGATTTTGCCCGCCCCCTTTGTTTTTGTTTGCTAACGGAAGTGTGATCCTGTAACGCTGCTGTCTTACGTTCAAGAATTTATTACTGTTTATGCTTTTATTATTTAACAGGCAGAGGAGAATCATTACCCCCCATCGAATTTGTTACCGTTGTGCTAATTGTTATTGAATATATGAACTTGTTGACCCCTATTATATTGGGCATTTGACCTTAGCGAAATTAAACACCTCATCCATAATCTTCGTTAATTTTATTTTTGCGAAAGAAATACGGAATAAACTGACATTGCATAGTATTTCATGGTAGATATAATTGTGTTTAAACTCTATAGGACATCGCCGGGGTATACCATGGCAATTTGTGACATGGAACGTGTTGACACAAAAGTAGTTTCTGTTTCTTTTTCATTTCTTTTTTGTGAGTTTTGCATTTTTTAGTTATTTCTTCCATTTCTTGTTCTTCTGTTCGGTGTGTCAATGTGTCGGTCTTTTGGGCGGGGGGTGTGAGGCAAACAAGAGAGGCTTGGGTGCCCCGTGGAGTCTGGCCTGGCAATTGATCAGAGACAAGGCTAGAAGGATGACCGAATATTTAGTGCTAGAAAATGGAGAAAGTTAAGACCGTCGATGCATGAGTTTGAAATATGATTTTTTTTTTTAAGTTTCTTCGATTCGAACGAAGCTTGCAAAGCTGCAAATCCCTAGAACCAATAAGAGTGACTGCAGTCGGAACCTGTGCCCACGCTTGACGTTTAGGTAGATTAATGACTACAAATGTATTGAAACAGAGCTGCTTTTTTTTTTTATTCAACAAAATCCTTTTAGATATAGTCTACATGTATAAAGGCCTTAGAGTTTTGAGTGTAGATGCAGCATTCCAAGAATCATTACCCATCCGAAAGCCCGACCACAAAAAGGGTATATGCCTAGTGATGGTTCCGGTTTACAGTTTTTTTTCCTTCTCAATGATGTCACAGCCTCTGTTTTTATTTTTGTTTTTGTAAAATCGTTACGATAATGTAAGGGGATTATGCACTTTTGAATTATATTTTTCTTTTTCTTTTTAATTTTGATTATATTCATAATAACAGAATGATTGAAATGGATAGGGTAAATTATTAAAATTTATTAGACTGACCTCGTTTGTTTTTGTAGATGATATGAGATTAGTGGAGATAAAAATTAAAAATTAAATAAAATATTATTAGAATATATATTTTTTAATATTATTTTTATTTTAAGATTTAAAAAGGTTGAAATGTTTGTTTTATTTTATATAGAAATTGAAAAAGTTGTAACGAGTAAATAAGATGAAAAGTTTTGTAAAAGTGAGTGAGGCCTAAAATATAAATTAATAGTTATAGGGAAAATTTTATACATTATATTATTATTTTTCTTGCTTCTTACTAAATAAGATGAAGCATATTTACTATTATTGAAAGATTATTTATTGCACGTCTTTTTATTATCAAATAGTAATAAATATGTCACATTATATATAATATAAATACGTTATATTATATATAGTGAGATGGTTGTGTGGTGTATATTATTATTTTAATTATAGATAAAAGTCTAGGCAAGAAAAGTGGATATGTTTATTATTACCGTTACAGTCAATCGAGACTAATAATTTTTTCTTAATAAAAAGGAAAAAAAAAAAAAAAAAAAAAAAAGAAACTGGGAGCGGTGGCTCTAGTGGATCACGCTGGGGGATCCTAGCATGATTTCTAAATAATTTTATTCTAAACATTCATCAAATTGCTGCAATTTATTTATCGAAAAACCTACCTAAAATTAGTCAAAATTATACCAAAAAAAGTTTGAAATTCAAGTATGTTGATATGCCAATAACGTTATAACAAATTTAGATTGTTTATCGGTATTTTTTAATTTTTAATTTAAACTATTTACGGTATAGTTTCAATGTTTCAAAGGAATAAATAATGAAATGGATTAGGATAAAGCGAAAAAAGGTGATGGAAATGACGCCGTCCTAATCCACCTTCCGAGTTCGACTTGATGTATACTTCTCTAGAGACATTAAACCACTCTTAAACTGTCAAAAAAAAAAAAAAAAAGCCTGGCCCTACGGAACTCACCACTCACCGGTCTCTACTAAAAAAATAAGAGCTTTATTAAGCTTGACGGTTACACTCACCGCCGATTACTGGCTGCTCTCCCGGTAATCGGCTCCTCCGTTCTCTTTATTATCTTCATCTTTACGTTTTCTGCGCTTAATTTTTTAGGGTGTTTTTTGGTTCCCTCTCAGTTCATAGGGTTTGTGCTTTAATATATACTGTTAAATTATGCTGTGATCAAGTCCGTGGAAATTTGAAGTAATATATTGATTTTTTTCCGTTCATGTTAAGAACTCTTTGGAAACACAGCAAAAGCTTGGGTACAACCCCAGAGCCTCGACTTTTAAGTTATCTGTATACGCATATATACGTGTATGTCTGTATGTATGTATGTGTATTCACGCACGTACCATGCGTTTTGTGTTTTTGGGTGTGCTTTATATGGTATTTATTTTCACTTCTAATTCTGGGTTTGTATGCTGATGGGATCACAGTGTGCATTAGGCGTTGGGATTAATTTGATTTGACTATTAGGGAGGATGTGATTATTATTAATTTCCGAGATTCCAAAATCCCTTGCTTTGTAAATGGGTACCGATTGGCAACTTGAGTTCTAGGAGAAGCTTGAAAATTTATTTACTGCTCATGGGTTCGAGTCGTTCGACCCCTATCTGGCGTGTCCTTTTTTCAGCTTCTCTCACCTTTTAATTTCTGTTTACCTGTTAAAAAAAGAAAAGTTAATTACTGCTCATGCTCACAGCCTTAATGACGAATAAAGTAAAATTCGGGTACGTAAATATATGGCCTGCCTACTGCCAACAGTCAGGTTGGTTGTTACCTGGTGAATTTTTGCAAGTTTGAAACTTCTTTTTGAGGATTGATCGGTCGATTTGAATCTTAAAATAACAAGGATTTGAATGTAAAACAAGCGAGGTTTTTTATTGCACACTTCCATTGTGGCTTTGAAATGCTATTTTATACAGAAAAGGGGGGATTTTTCCTGAAGAATTTCTTCAAGAATCTTGATGTCAGTGCTCCATCGTTTGATGATGGAAAAGAGAGTATATTATCTGTTGAAGTTTTTTCGTACCATTCTTAGCTTGTTATGATTGCCTTCCGCACTTGTTATTTTTCTGTCTGCTTCTTCCCCTTTTTATGAGCTGATACCATGATGTCTCTTTTTCTGAAATCCACAACCAATTCTTTCAGTTCTTTGAGATTTATTGCGGAAGTAAATGTTGCCTTTGACATGCACTTTCTGCTGTATATTAATACCATATGCTGCGTGCCGCCCGGTGCATCAGATTTTTAATGGGGGTTTGCTCCTGTTTTATTAATTGTGCGATGTACACTTTGCATTCCTTTTAATACTGCTTCACTTATTTTGGTGCAAATAACTTATAATAATCCATTTTTTTCCCTTATCAAAAGAAGTTGGTTTCTGCTGCTTCCATTATTGCTAGCCTCTTGGCCTTAGCTCCATGGAACAAATATACTAACTTTTAAAATGCGAAATAATTGAAATTTAGATCAAAACTGTTTCTACGGATGATAAGTACTGAAAAAAGGACGAGTAGAGGAACCCACACTCTAGGATCCCCGTAAAAAACTTTTATTTATTCCATTAGTTGGCCTTTGTATGACTTCTTTCCACCTAATTATGTTTTGAACATATTGCACTAGATTAGTCCTAAATGCCTATTTCTGCATCTTGAGGAATCTGGAAAATCTTCTTGTTCTGCACATCTTTTTTCAGTTTTTAAAAATGTTCTATTTAAATAGTTGATTTATGGGAGACGGACTTCCATACATCTGAGCCGGGATATTGGTCTTACAACTAGCATTCTAAACATCTGTCATGCGAGTCTTGACAAAAGTTTATTTGAAAGTCTGCACCTAAAGTTTATCATCATGGAATAGGAATAATTCCTTGGACCTGTTACGAGTTTAACATATGTACAACTCTGTTCCAGAATCATCATGGATCTGGAACATAAACGTATAACCTGGGTTAGAAGTTTTTTCCAGAAGCTTGAAGATATGTGCCAAGAGGTGGATGATATTGTGAGCCAGGTATCTTTAATTTTATATGCTGTGTCCATAAAATCTTCCCTTTCTTTCTTAGTGCCCATTAATTGAACCTATCATAATACAGGCATTTGTTTCCCATTTTCACTGAATATTGTTGGGCAGGCCTGTTTGTGAGAAAGTCTACTCTTTGTTAGAGACACATAATCTGGTTCAACCGATCTTAACAAAAGAAAAGGATTGAATTGAGGGCAATCTTCAAAGTTAAATTGCAGCTAAGCTTTTTACTTCAGTAGACATTTCCTCTCATAAACTTGATTTTCTGTGTAGGATGCAATATATTATGTTGAAAACCAGTTGCACAGTATGGGTGGCAGTGTGAAGAAGTTCTGTTCTGATGTTGTTGAAGATGTACTTCCTCCTTTAGTGGATCCCATAAAGCGTGAAGCACAAGCTGTGGTTCTGAAAAGCAATGCTGCAATCAGCACCTATTTGCAGTCAATGATAGGTGATGAGAAAACACATGGAGAGGCTGTCATGAAGCAGTCACATGTGGAGCCCAATGCAGATGATCATGTCAAGAACCTGCTGCCAGTAAATCAAATTATTCCAACTTCTGTACATTCCCTTCAGGAGGCAGACACTGTCTCACCTCTGCAAAAGGATGATGATATTTCGACGGGTGAAAACCCAAATGTGAATACTGAAGAAAACGCCACTGAGGAGTCCACGACTGAGGTGTTGGAGTCGTTTTCTCCAGGTGATAAAGAACCCTTTGATGCATCATTGTCTGGTGGGTTCAATGTAAGTAATCATGAAAATTCATCTAGAGTCCTCTCTGAGGTTTCAACTGCATCTTCATTGCATCGTTTGGAGTTCCAATCCCCCCCAAAAAGGGGAACAGTTACCGATATCTTTGCTGATGTCAGTGAGAGTGATTCTGATGTCTCGAGTATTATTCCTTCTAAATTACCTTTTTCAGTCGTATCTGGTGAGGAAATTATTGTAGAGATGATATTTGTGCTCCCCGGAAGTTCCCTGTTAGCAGAGTCTTGTAATAATCCTGGGGATTGTATTTGTCATAGTTCCAACAAGCTCCATTCTTCAACACCAACCCCAATTATCTCCTGTGAGAACGAGGCGCACGAACCAGGGCTTGCTTCCTCCAGCAGTGTCCTGCCATCAGATTCCATTGGTTGGTATTTTTCCTTCTTACATTTTAAGTTGTTTTTTTAATTCCCTGTTTCAGTTGGAATCATTAACTTAATATTCTGGCAGAGGAAGACACTTCCAGTTCTAATAAAATTCTCTTTCTGACTGAATCATCTGGAAATAGGCATATTCACATCTGGGAGTTTTCTCAAGGTGAGACTTTGATGTGCTCTTTCCTTCCCTCACCCATTCCGTTAGTTTTATTTTTTCTCGATTGTTTTTTTAATCGGTAAGTCACACATACATGTGTGTGACCGTACCTTTCATCCCATTCTCATGGGAGGAGTTGGTGCCATTTGAGCAAGAGCTCATAAGCCTTTTAGCTGATGCTATATGGTTGTTTTAATTAGAAATCTGATGATGGTGTTAATGATTGCTGAAGGAACTGATAATATGGGAATTATAGCTGATGATCCCTGCATCTATGATTTGTTTTGGTGTCAACTGAACAGTTATACTAATAAAGGTTTTACAGGACATTCATATGACACGAACAGTGATATTAATGATCCAGGCATGGAAACCATTGAATTGCGTGACGAGTCGAGTCTCGATAAAAGCTGTGTCATCGTAGAGCCTAGTGAACTTTATACTCTCTCTCGCCGAACCCGCAAGCTCAGATCATTCCGGGTACTCTCTTCTCTTGTCTTTTTTTTTTTTTCTTTTTTTAAATTTCATCATGAAAGTTCGGCAGCGGATTCTTCTTCTTCTTCTTCTTATTCTTCTTCTTTTCTCTCTCTCTCTCTCTCTCTCTGTGAAACCCCCCCCCCCCCAAAAAAAAATAAAAAATAAAAACAGAAAATGATTCAAGATGCATTTGCTTCAAAAAAGAGAGTGGCACAGGAATATGAACTGCTAGCTTTTTGGCATGGAGAGGACGATATGGGCTCTAGCAAAAACAGATCGGAATCTATCCCTGCCAATCCCTTGGATGTGAACAATTTGCAAGCGAAGCAGGAATGCGATTCCGACTGGGAGCTTCTGTAGGTGAACAAGAAACCTGTGCATATAGCTGCCACTGGACTGCTTAGAGAACCTCCCCCCGGTCGTGCTCATGAACGTGTTGGAGATTGCCCACTTTGCGCAAATAATCATTGTTGAAGTTCCATCTTCAAGATTGCATATGAACCTGTTGGAGACTGGCCACTGTGCGGATAGTTATGATGAGTGTTTTAGCTCTTAAAGATTGAAGGGTAAGATATTGCGGCAACTTGGTGGTAAAATCTCCATTAGTAATTCTACCCTTTTGCTAATAAATAATAAGAAATACATCAGTAATGGCGGATGTTGCTTTTATTGTTACCAACCCTTTTGCTAATAAATAATAAGAAATACATCAGTAATGGCGGATTTTGCTTTTATTGTTACCAGAAATGTTCTCCATCTCTCTTTAAAGCTTGTCATTAGAGCTCAGGGAAAGAGGGGAAGCCTGTTTATTCCCTAAACTTCAGAATCCGAACTGTTTCATTTTATATCTCATTTCATTATTATAATTTTTTTTTAAATTTTCACACAAAATATAATAAATTAATTAATTTTTTAAATTTTAAAATAATAATAAAATAAAAAATTATATTTTAATAATATATATATATTTTTATCTCAACACATTACGCTAACGACACCTTAATCATATGCCAACGACACATCAATCATATACGTTGATATTACATATTTCAAGTTACAGATATAAACTTTATTTAAAGTTAACCTCATCAATTATACTATGTAATTGAAACTACAAAAATTTGGTATTAAGTCCCATTTGATTTAAAAGTATTTCATTTCATATTATTTTATTATTATAATTTTTTAATTAAAATATAATAAATAATTTAATCTTTTTAAAAATTTTAAAATGATATTTTAAAAATATTTTATTTAAATTTTAACTTTTATTTAGATTCATTTCAACTCAAAAGAGCACATTTATTTATTATTTATTCCCTCGCCAAAAAAATACATGTTCGCGACCAAGCTTTGAGTAGGGGTCTAACTTTGATCATAATATAGATGTGCCGACCAAACTAAAAATTATAGTATGGACGAAAAGGTATGTTTTGTATTTGTGAAATTAGTTATGTTAATTTTTTTTTAAAAGTTAATATTATATTAAGCAATGTGATAAAAAAAATGGTCTAATATATTTGTTGTATCCTACCATCTTTATTTATGTATTTACTATTTTTTTTTTTAAGAAAAAAAAAGCGCAAGGACGGACTCCTCGAGAGACTCAAATAGTGAAAGCCCACACACTTTTCCTTTTCCTAAACCATCTTTTCCTCAGCTCAACTCTCAATTCTCTCTCTCTCTCTTCTTCCTGAAAAATGAGGCCGTCAATGTTCAGATCCGTACAATCTGCCATAGCTAGAAGCAACGCAAGCTCCTCTGCTCGCATCCCATGCCGTAATTACTCAGTCGACTCCGGTCCGGAGCGCAAGGTCGCCGTCCTCGGTGCCGCCGGCGGGATCGGGCAGCCCCTGGCTTTGCTAATGAAGATGAACCCCCTCGTCTCCAAGCTCGCCCTCTACGATATTGCCGGTACCCCAGGTGTTGCCGCTGATGTCAGCCACATCAACACCAGATCCGAGGTCTACACGCGCACACTTATCTCTCTCTCTGTGGCTTTCATCGGTGTTTGTCGTTGATTTGACTATGATATTTGTTTTCATTTCCGGGGCTCATCCTTGTCTCAGATTTGATCAGACTTTGCATTTGTCTTTTCGTGTGTGAGAGTATTTGGGAATAGGCGTCCCATGTATTTCATGTAAAACTGTATTCTAACTTGGGCTGGTATTGACAGTTGTGGGGAGAATTAACGGTAGAGCCACTGTATTTGTCGAAGGATGGATAAATGGAGGTGTCCATGTACATCTGCCTCTGCCGATTTTCTTTCTTTCTTTTTTATGTTCAACTCAATTAATTTTTCCTTATAGTTAGCCACGCAGAAGGGAAGAGAAAAACCATTAGTTCAGTTGTTCACTATCTTCATGTTCTATTACTTTTAAATTGTTGATTGTTCGACTTTTATCAGTTTTTTCATGTTAACCTTAAAAGAACGAGAAAAGAGTTGACTGTTTGATCCTTTTGGTTTCCACCTCCTTTTAATTTTGGATTGATTGTGTATAAGATAATACTTATTCAACAGAGAAAAGCCACCAATGGTGGCTACCGATTGATTTTTTATTTTATTTTTACTTAATTATTAAGAAAGTGTTTTTTAGTGATGTTGTGAATTTGCTTTTTAAATGTTTAAGGGTATAAAAAAAATGTATGAAAAAAAAAAAGACCAAATGGCCTTCTCGGTGGAGTCTCTGTGGCTGCAGTAGGGTTCATGTGTATATAAGTATATATACTTTAAAGACTATGGCACTGGGTCTATCTCAATGAGTTTATGTATGTGCCTTTGATTTAGGTGGCTGGGTACGCGGGTGAAGATCAGCTGGGTAAAGCTTTGGAGGGATCAGATGTTGTTATCATCCCGGCCGGTGTCCCCAGAAAGCCTGGTATGACCCGGGACGATCTCTTCAATATTAATGCAGGCATCGTCAAATCTCTCTGCACTGCCATAGCAAAGTACTGCCCTAACGTGAGTCTCTGTATATATTCTCTGCTCTTTTCAATTTATTTTTCAAATTTTGGTTTTGAATTTGAAAATAATTGCTTTCAATTGAGTCTTTGAAAAGAGATGAAAACCTGTTCATATTTGGCACTCAACTTCTTAAAAAATCAACGCTTTTTATAATGCAACATTGAGTAAATATTATGTAGATCCTGGCGCCTTATGTCTTCTAGAAGGCATTGAAATATCCTGCATAGTAAATTTTTTCTATTTATTGTTTTCTCTGTTGTGGGTCTTCTGATGACATGTCTTTTTCATGATTGTTTGGTGAATGTTTTGTGGGATCAGGCTCTAGTTAACATGATAAGCAACCCTGTGAACTCAACGGTTCCTATTGCTGCTGAGGTTTTCAAGAAAGCAGGAACATATGATGAGAAGAGGTTGTTTGGTGTGACTACCCTTGATGTGGTTAGGGCTAAGACATTCTATGCTGGAAAGGCAAACCTGAATGTCGCAGGTATGCTAATGGCCTACTACTGGAAATAGTCCTTTTAATTTGTAGTAACTCTATGTCTGGCTGCTAAAATAATACGTATCAATGAAAGGATGACAAAGTTACGGGGTATTTTCTTTATGGTTTTGTAAAGAATTAGAACAGAATAGAACAAGGCAAGATGCTTATACAGGCTCAGATGCTTATATAAAGCTAGGATGAGTTGATAATTTCATTTTCTAGTACCTATAAAAAAAAAAAAAAAAAAAAAATCATTTTCTAGTGGGTCTTAAACATGATATTTGATATTTAAGTTGAGATCTGGCTCTTAATTTCTTGTCTTTCAATTTTTATACCTACTCGCAAAGGTGCCACAATGTTCAAGGAAAAGTCATTGTAGATAATTTTCAGGTTGAACTGAGTTTTGTGCATTTGTTTGCAGAGGTTAATGTTCCAGTTGTTGGTGGCCATGCTGGTATAACCATTCTCCCACTATTTTCTCAAGTAATTCTTTTGCCCCTTAGCATCTATCATGATCTCTCATATTGAGCTGTATCTCATTGAATATATGTAGTATTGTTTTCCTATTCATAAAAAAGTATTGCTTTCCCATAAAATATAGTTCACTTCCCTCTTGTTAATGAGGACTTGGCTAATTCAGAGTTGTATGTTTGATAGGCCACACCCAAAGCAAATTTTTCCGATGAAGATATCAAGGCTCTTACAAAGAGAACTCAGGATGGAGGCACAGAAGTTGTGGAAGCAAAGGCTGGAAAGGGATCTGCAACATTGTCAATGGCGTAAGTTTTGATTGATACCCATCACATTTGCATTTTCTGTCGATACATTAATACTCAGGTTTATTTCTCAAACACCAAGAGATTCCTCCTTGGAAATTGTGGCTACTCGACTTTTTACATTAATGTGAAGGGACTATATTGATGCATAAAATGTTGACAGAAACTCTGTCAGTTTCAACTCTCAGATCATATAACTTTAGATGTAAATTACTATGGATGGATACTTTTGGAACACGTTTGTATAAATCTTTTTCATGGGTCAATGGATGCAAGAATTTGGATTCTGTTTCTAGGATCTGTATCCTATGAGATTTTTTACGTCATTTGGCCAGAATATATGCATTATGTCCCATTTTTCTTTCCCAATCTTTTCGATGTTTCCTGATTTTGTAACTCCATCACATATACCTGTTATTTTTGTTGTATTGGAGAGATAAAAGGAAACTCTTTTTCTGAACTAATTGCCCCTTTTTGTAGCTATGCTGGAGCCTTATTTGCCGATGCTTGCCTGAAGGGACTTAATGGGGTTCCAGATGTAGTGGAATGTTCATATGTTCAATCAGCAGTCACTGAGCTTCCTTTCTTTGCTTCTAAGGTGATATTCCCAAACTCATTTGATGATTTTTGCAAAAAGATCTCTGCTTAATATGTCGCACACTCGTCATGAGTTATTTTGACCTTTGATTTCTAACTTATGTTGCTTGTTAGTGCAATAGTGCTGTTCCATGGTTGATTAGATTATTAATGCTGGGAGGGTAAGCAGTGTGTTGGTTGAATTGTAGACTCAAACGGACTCATTTTACTTGGAAAAAAGTTACAAAAGCCACCACTTTCGAATGATATCAACTTCTGAGGACTGAGCTGCCTGTTTGTAGGAAATCAGTCAGTAATATTATGCCAAGTGAATGGCTGATAAGGCATTCACATGGACATAATTTGACCAGCATAACGTTTGTATCTTGAGCAGTTGGGCTAGATGATAATGGAAACGATATTCTTGCTTTATTGGTCATCGGTACTAAATCCGTTTCCCATTTTGCAGGTGCGGCTTGGAAAGAACGGTGTGGATGAGGTTCTGGAGCTGGGACCCCTCTCTGACTATGAAAAAGAAAACTTAAAAGCCCTGAAACCTGAACTCGAGGCATCTATCGAGAAGGGAATCAAGTTTGCCAGCCAGAGTTAGATGAGTAATATTATATGGCTGGCGTGGTCTCTCTGCCCACTCTTGAGAGAGACACCTAAATTTTGCCCTTTCATTTCGTTACCAATGTTGTATTTGTTGCTCCAAGTGGCACCGGCCTTGCTTTTATGCCAGGCATTTTATAAAGCAAAGATTCCGCAATAATTCCCAGTGGCATGTTAAGGGAGAGATAGCTTTGAACTTTATACGATTAGTTGGGCGTGATTTATTTCATCCAAATTATTTTATCAAATCATTCTGTAATTCGCAGTGATTTATCTGCTGTCGATTATTAACATTTTTGGTTTCCGGAGTATGTTGGAAATGGTACTGGCACTGGCCTGTAACTTGTGAAAAACAAGCAAATTCTGGGAACCATTGGAGCCCCGTGACTTCCATCTTTGGAGATTATCATGTATCGGTTGGATGAATGGAGTAATTAGAAGAGAAACGATAGTTGCAGTTATGAGTAAGGGTTGTGTCATTATTTTGAAAAATGTGAATAGATGTGGTATTCATGAAAAAAATAATAATTTTTTAATAATAAATTTTACTCTTTTTCAAAATAACTGTACGGTAATTACACACTCCACCTGATATACTTTCAGAATTCAGATCCTAAGATATAGAGTAAATAAATTAGTTATGTAACATTAATAATTATTCAATAAACATTATCAGATTTATTTTATGTGTCTATCTCTATCTTATTTTAGATCTTAAAGTTATAAAGTTTAATAAAAACTTTAGAGAAGAATCGGATACAATAAGTAGACTTACTGTTGTATTTAATAAAGTGGCATTCATACGTATCTCTCCGAATTGTAAGAACTGTTTAATCCAGAAAAATTGAAGAAAACGTAAAAACATGAGGTATTTTAAGCGTAGTGTAAAATATGGAAACACATTCCACCGACCAATTTGGTGGCTCTTAGCCTCATACTCGTCTTGTGGCAATAAACATTTGTGTAGCAAAAAGGTTTCCTGTTCATTATAACATACATCTAATGTTCGTTATCATACAAAATGAAAGAACCACCAAGTTCATGAAGGTCATAGTCATACAACTTCAAATATTCCGAACAGAAGCTGGCATTTCATATCTCAGCTAGCTGTAAAGCAAAAGCACCTTCAATGGTTCTCATACACCGGACATTATATGCTATAACAAAATCAGTTTCTCAAGAATGTCCAGTTGCATCTGCCATCTTTTTTAAAACTTCCGCTCAATAATAATAATAATTATAATTATTATTAGTTGCTCCGACTTAGTTACAGCAGCACTGGGCCGTGTGGCCTGTTGGGTTATGTACATGTTCTATATAGAGTTATGAATAACAGGCGGCCCGAGTTTCAATAGCTACAATAATCATATATGCAAAAAAAAAAAAAAAATTCAACTTCATCCTTTGAATTCATTGGAGCTCATACCATTAAGCTTACGTGTGTATTAT
Organism: Carya illinoinensis; assembly: GCF_018687715.1. Classification (NCBI taxonomy): domain Eukaryota; kingdom Viridiplantae; phylum Streptophyta; class Magnoliopsida; order Fagales; family Juglandaceae; genus Carya; species Carya illinoinensis. The sequence continues at coordinate 28,675,163 of NC_056763.1, forward strand.
ATATATATATGAAATATTTAATTAAATGAGATATAATGTAGAGTTAAAATTCGAATTCATTAGAAACATAATGAGATAAAATGATACATAATGTATTATATTTTTAACATTGGAAAGAAATTGTCACTCTAAAATTTCGTGTAAAATAGCATACTATTTAGTATTTATAAGCTGAGATCACTCTATTATTATTCAATATTTGATTATTACTTTTCATTATTTTTACTACTTTTTACTATTATTTAATATTTTATTATTATTTTTTCATCACTTCTTCTTTATTATTCATAAATTATCTAAGATCACCTCATTACCAGCTGTTGGAATTACTTGATCCACCCACATTATCATTTATCACTCATTGATCACCCCATCATGATCCCTCTTCCCTCCATCAGGTTAATTTGCCCGCTTTTCTTGAAGTGAAACCCGAATTCTGATAATACTGATTCGCCTTGGTCGCTCTCTTATCTTTGTCCACAGCATCACTGATCCATTGCTCATTATTCTTCGCCATAGAAACAGCCAAACCACCAAAAGGCTTTGAATTTGAACCAACTTCCAAGTTGACCATAATTGCACTTCCACCTCTATCAACCATATGCATACACCTTGAAGCTTCTTCATTAAGCCTCTCATTTGGTCAAGCTCGCCCTCTAAACTCTCTGATTTCACTCTTCGACCTCGAGTTCACGTCAACCTTAATCCATTTCTCGAACATCCCATATTCTGGCAAGCCATTCCCATTTGCATGCTCACAGAAGTTCTATGCAATTAGTGGAAGATGTTGGCCTGAGGAGTAGTCCAACGTCACCACATCGAACCTCTACGTACAATGGCTAAGAGGACTTGTAATCTTTGGTGGAGGTGGATAGGGTTTGGGAGAGGGACAACCGTGGGGCACTGTTGGTATTCCCATTCCCGATCCTTCACAGCTAGCATTCCTTGTGAAGACTAGTTTTAGCTGATCTTTAAGCAACTCTTAGGAATTTAAATGTCAAACAAACCACATATTGACACGTACAAATTGCCAGCCAGAATGTGTATGTTTATATATTTACACACACATATATTGTGAGAATAATGCATATGACAGACACGGATTGTGTACAGTAATTTGGGCTCTACATTCAGCTCTTAATAATTGAATCATGATCATGTCAAACAAATCATAGACATTGCATCAAATACATGCATTTGATAATATCCAATGTATACAATACATATGTGTGTGTACTGATGCCATGAATTGGTGAACAACGATTGAAGTACTAGCCGATGATGATATTCCTAGTCTGGTCTAGTACTTAGGATTATGTATTTAACCTGAAAAAAAAAATAATAATAAAAAATAAATAAATAAATAAACCCGATTAAAATGACCTGACCCGACCCGTCTTTGATCGGTTTGTCTCTGATCGGGTCTCCAACACGTTACGCTAGTACCGGTTTGCGTTTTGGATATAAACTCATCCGACTGTAAAAACATCCTTATCTTCAATTCTCAAATCCTAGCCGCCCAAGTCCCATGATCGAATGAGAACCTAGCCTCCATCCCCAACTCACCGATCCATTTTATTCACAGTCGTAGAACTACACAGAGGCCAAATCATCAATCATTCCTCCCACAATCATGACCTCAATCACTCCTTCGTACCCGACCCATATGCCTCACCTGGAGCCCCTAATCTTTTAGCATGTGCAGCAAGATAGTTTTCTCGACATTATCAAGACCAAGGAACAAGATTTTCACCTCCTTTTGCCAGAGACCCAGCGATGCCAGAACTCCATAGAACTAGTTGACAAGTAACATGTTTTCTCCAAGTGATTTGGCACACCAATTCAAACCATATCTCCCACCGAAAATCGGTTGTGTGTTTGGAGTTCGAAGAAAAGGAGCTTCAATTAGTGTTGTAGAAAAATTGATGAAAACGAAGGAATGGTGCTTATATGCTCCAGTAGAGGTAGGAATGGTGAATGAGAATAGCTGGTTGTTGATTTTGATGTCTCGCATGGGAGAATTTGAAGTAAAGCAGGCGAGGCATCTACCTCTGTTGTAGAGTTCTATGGGTATTTCTAGTTCAATCAATCTTCAAATTTCTAAAATTTGTGGGTTTTTTTCTTTATTTTAATAGAATCTATTCTGGATTTAGTTGTTTGGCTCGTGAGTAGATGTAAAAGTTTAAACCGGAAAACCGGTCCAAATCAAACCGAATCGGATCCGTTGTCTCAATTTTAAATCGGTCTATAATTGATTCCTATATTTTAAAAATTGGTTAAATTTGTTTTAGAATTAGTTATTGATTTTTCAAGATCGGATCGGACCAGTTTATAAAATATATATATAATTAATTCTTAGTATTATATAAAATATTTTATATATGTATATATAATTACATATGAAATTTTTATATATACTATATATAATTATATATGAAATAAGTTTATATTATAATTTATAACATAAGATTTCAATCTTAAATATATATATATAATTTATATATATAATATATATAATTACATTGACACTTGATTAAAATCGAAAAATTAGACCGAATCAGATCAGAACTGGTAAAACCAAAAATATCGGTTTAAGAGAGTAACCAGTCCGAGATTAGTTATTGAAAATGTAAAATTGGTATATACCAGTTTGGTCCCAAAATTTATATAAAATGGAATCAAACCGGACTAATTACACCCCTATTCATTAGAAAACAAAAGAAAAAATGAATCCTAACGTTGAGTAAAGAAAAATGAAATGGATTCCTATTGTGGAGTATAGACTCTATTATGGTTTTAGTTGTTTGGCTCGTGAGAAAGCGAATGAAAAAATTAATTCTAACGTTGAGTAAAGAAAAAGAAATAGATTCCTGTTGTGGTCAGGTCATGCTGGATCGACTTGATTTTATTTTGATCGGGTCAGGTCGGATCTATTTGGTCTCTGAAATGGCTCTTACTGGGTCCGGTTGGGTTGGATCGGGCTCAAACCCACTTGTTTCAGACCAAGTTGCAGGCCTACTAGTACTCTAGCTGTCCACAAATTCATACGAGTCCGATCGAAGCCCACGTATGGGAATCGCTGGCCATGAAACAAATCAAAGCATATGTGTTGAAAGGCAGGTACATCGATCTAGCTAATATCCCATATATGTAATATTCCTAATTCGTGCAGGCCAGGCTCTTCATGCACCTCTAATTTTGCAGCCGATCGAGCCCCCTAATAAGATTTATATATCGCCCTAGCGTCCATTAATCCTCACCACACACAAACACACACACACACACACACACACACATGTACATGAAGGGAGATGGCTTAAACAAATTTCGAAATTTGTAGGCCGATCGATCTCATTGGTCTATATCAACATATCTTTGGGTCCCTAAGATCAGCTTCTTTTGGCAAGTAATCAAAATTCTTGGACCATACTGCAAGCAGATGTTGACACTGTGTGAACTCTTATTTGGACCAGATATATATAAAATCATCGGCGGTGATCATGATAAGGAAATGTGCAGAGAGATCAGTTTTGCTAGCTTGTGCGGCATGCGAAAATGAGTCATCTTCATGACTTCCAAATTTCCAATCTATACCAAATGAAAGCAAAAGGGCTGAAAGCAGTCGAACAGCATTTGCTAAGCACTGATCTCATATCTTGTCACAAGTGATCACAACGTATGCTAGCGCTAACTATATATGAAACGGAATCATGGATATATATATATATTCCATAATTTGCTCCAATTAGAGCTATAATTCTTCTGAAAAAAAAAAGAGGCGTGCATTATATATCATGACTAGAGGCTAGAGCTATAATTGATCTTGATCATGAACACGGTAGTAATTCCAGTTTTCACTTTTTCCTGAGCTATGTCATAATTCAGTCCCCCAGAGAGAACCAAAACATATCTTGCTAAATTATCTGCCACAGATACATGAAGAGTACTAGATTGTCATGCATTATCATATATATATATATACAACCGGCGATCGACATGCAGTAAGCTGTCGCCACTCAGTGTATCTATTAGTGATTGCAATCATGCATGCACGTGCAATGCAACATACCCATCTATATATGATTAGCGAATCCAGCATGCAATTGCGCCAAGCAGTGACATTTCAGATTACATGTTTCTCTGGTCTTTTTGAGTGTTACTGCTGGCATATTGGACAAAGCCCTTACGATCAATCATCGATCATGTTGTCCGAAAAGTAGCCATTTTAGGCACACTTACGGATATTCATCACCGCACCGCGCTCCCACACACTTGCACGTCTCTCTCTCTCTCTCTCTCTCTCTGTGTGATTAAGTGAGAACACTAGATTTGTTTTTTTGGGACAAGTGGGAATAGTACTCCATCTCATTTCCAGTAGATACGCACCCAATTAAAAGTGCGTCAATCATGTGATGTTGACGCGATGATCCAATAACATAGACCAAGTTAACAGTAAAGGGTTCATTTGTTTCCCCGTAAAAAGGGGCAGAAAATGGTTTGTCCATTCGCAATAAAACGTAATGGCCGGAGAATTAAATTACTGTTTCGTTTAAGGTTACAATCTGTTATCTTAACATTTTTCTTGCACATCTGTTTTTCATCTCTCTTCCCAATCTAGCGTCACATGCGGCTAGCTGCATGCATGTCCTATACCCAGCCACCGAATTAAGCAGACTCCATCTCTCTCTCTCTCCATCTCTCTCTCGTTGACAAATATTGACAAGAGAATTCTGTTGACACGGACTCTATTGGTTTGGATCTTGATTCTGATCATGATCAAGAGGTGTAGTAATTAAGGAAAGCAAGCCATGCAGGTTCTTACAATGTAATTTCATCTCATCAACTTCCGAAAACGCGACAGGGAAAAGAAACTAAAAATAAACGTTAAATTAAAAAAGAAAAAGACGCTGTACGTACGTTGTCAATAAATTATGCTAGTTATGATCGATCATAAGTTGTCCGAAAAGCTTGGGAAAATTATATCTATATAAGCAATTAATTAGTAAGGACAACCTTTTTGCAAATGACTTTTTATGATGAATATCATACGATGAAGATGGGCTATTAAGACATTTTACGGCTATGGCTGCTAATTCTAGCTAACGTTCAAAAGCTTTAATTGCAGAACTTCTTTGTGGTCGGCATGCAATTTAGGAATGGTAAAATATAGTTGTAAGTATAATTATGTATTAATTTATATATTAATATAATGTGATTGGTTAAAAAATAAATTTTATTAAAAATAATATTAATTTAAATTTTAAATATTAATAAATTAATATTAATATATAAATTAATAAGCGATTTGTACAGCAAAACTTTTTAAAAATTGACGATGACCGAATTGAGCTAAAAAAAAAAAAAAAAAAGAAAATTCCCATTAACACCTCGTACGTGTTCAGAAAATTAATTAATTCTTTATTTTTTGACGGTTCATGAATGAGTGATCCCAAAAGTCAACTACGTACGTACAAACTTTATTAATTTTTATGATCCCAATAGTTTTTTAATGGGGTTTGGAAAGAGTTTAATGCAAAGACGGATTGACGTTTACTGGTAGTTCAAGATGTACGTAGAACAATTGAATATCAATGAGATCTAGATCCTCAGACATTAATTATAAATATATATAATTCATATTATCGTACAGGTTTGGAATTTACATGGCTACAATAATCCCAACATGTGTTAATCATACAACTTCACAGATTGCAACATTACACCAATGGAGCCATATATTCCGAAGGACAAAAACCTCGCGCATTGATTGCAACATCAACATCATTAACACGCGTGAACGACAATCTGCCCCACCAGCAGCTGGATAAATATGATTATAAATATATTATATGTATATATTGGTAAAAAACGATTAAAAAAATTCACCGGAAATTGCCAGGCTGTTTTTGAACTTTAATTTGGTTCTGTAAGGATTCGTCGATGTCTCATCAGGATGGAAATTATTACCTTGGACCGAAGTCGAACTCATCATGAATTGACGACCACGTGGGCTTCAAGCTAGAGTTTTTCTTTGATACAACGTACTCATGTACCATAACAATCTCTTTAATTATTCGAGTACTCATAGGCGTTGTAGGCCAGGGTAAATGATAATAATAATTTATAAAAGATATTTGTATTTTGAATTTCTTTTATAGCTATAATGAGTTTTACTGCATTAATATTAATATTAATATATATAGATCATGTATGCAATTCCATATATATTCATGCTGCATATATATATATAAAATATATATGGGAGCACTCTTTAGTTGTCTTCCTAACAATTAATTAATGCCCATGCATGCCATGCCTTACAAAACCGTGCGTGGTCATGGGAATTTCCCTTTCACGTACGCATGTTGCTATTCCCCATTGTGAATTATTCCACTTTTAGGTGATTGTTTTAATTCATAACAGGTTAATTCACTTGAATATATATATAATAATAATATTATGAATTTTATCAAAATTACGTACAAATGTAGTACTTTATGATGATAAGTAATCACGTATTCATGAACCTGTAGTAGTAGTAGTAGTAGTGTTCCATTTTGCATGCAGTGAATTTCAATATCTAATATTTATTTTTTACAAGTGATCACTGTGATTTTTCGGAAATTAAGTTTAACTTATGTCTTAAGCATTGGATCGTATATATATAATTAATATTGGAGATCGAATATGATAAATTAGGAAATATATACTTGTCATGATATTCTACCAAGCAAGTACTGCTAATTAAAATGGTTTCATGAGTTTCGCTGTCTTGGCTTTATCAGCTTTAAATGCCAGTAAGAAGAGGAGGAAGAAGAAGCAGCAGATGAAAAGGAGAGATCGTCTTTTTGCTGCCTTGTTGTATCTATGTAATTTACTTCGGACTGATCATCTTCTTGGATCACGAGCCTGCAACATGTCAGGAAGGACGGTACCTCAGCGGCCTGTTCCACAGTTTTACTATATCTTTCGTTAATTTCCTCGTGAGTTACGGACTTTCTGTACTTTGATAGCTAGACCTGAGAGATTGCATATAGGAAAATATAGGTTACTATCCTTCTATTATCTATTTGTTATTTTTTTAATTTGATTGTTTTTTAAAATTTTTAATTTTACTTAATTATTAAAGAAATGACTATTAATAAAATTATCTATTCTTTTAATATTTTTTTAAGAATGTTAAAAAAATAATTAAAAAATGATAAAAAAAATTTCCACTATCTTGTAAGTAGTAAATGGGTGCTAACATAGGGTAATAACCTTATTACTAACCTTGCATATATATACAACGAAGTTTAACTTATGGCCTATATATATATATGGTTATCTTTTTCAAAAGGAAAGTTCTAACTAACTGCACAAAAATATTAAAGATCTAAACTGTAAAAAATAAAAAATCGTAAGATTAATCGCTTTTAAGAAAAAAGGTAAAAACTGAGGAATATAGGAATGTTTCCATTGTTTTAACACTTGATACCTTCAAGGTTAGGATATTGGTTTTTCACTTTTCAACATGACCGAAACATGCTGTAATGTCGACATCATAGCCAATAGCTAGTTTTGCTTTTGACCAATCCTTAATCTTTTACTCAACTTTGAAACTCAATACTATATATATATATACACACACACATATGATCTATAATGGGGTAACCTGAGATTAGAAGCCTAAGTTTGAGTATAGCATTTACCCAGAAAAGTGCTAGCTGCACCAGCAAAGAAGAACATCATCCTCAGCAGACAGCAGTATACCAATCATTTTGTGGGCCTTCCCTCACATGCATGCATGCCCAAAAAAAAAAAAAACAGTTTTTACTTTCTTAAACCCATTTTATGAATCACATATATTATATCGACAAATAAGCTGTCTGGCCCTCAACACTCCCTTCCTTTTCACCCCCACCTGCCAACCAAAATGATAATAATGTTATCATAATGGTAATAAAAAACTCATCTGTCCCAATGATCAACTGCCACGTGAAGCAAGCAAATGCATGTTACGTACGGTTGTGGGGGTATTGTATTGTTTAGTGTTTACTGCTGAGTACATGACACCAACTGTAAAGTGAAAGGAAAACAGGGGAATAGGACAGTACTCTAAATTTTTTAAGAGCTGTAGCAGCAGCTTATTGCTGCAGCGACTACTTTGCTTTCTCTTTTTCTCTTTCTTATATCTGAAAACGATGGGTAGAGAGGGGGCGAATAATGGATAGGGACTACACCATGCATCGTCACACAAAACTCCTACCTTTTTGCCAGAACCCCACACGTAAAAAGAGAGAGAGAGAGAGAGATGATTGAATCCAGCGTCTCTGCATTTTCTTTCTTTTGAACTACGTACGTGCAGAAATCCAAATTGTTCAAAAATATATAAATGATTTAATTTATATTTTTTATGTTTAAATATTTTGGACAACTGTTAATTTTATAAAATATCATAACATGATTAAATCTATTTCTTTCTGTCCGTTAAGTTTTTAGATAATTGGATTTGAATTTGAATTTTTTGTATTTTCTTTCCTTGATCCGTAGTCCATCATAATAGCCATATATAAATTCAGGCTTAGAAATATCAAACAGTACTAGTGGGCCGTGGCTCCAAGATAGATGATCATCGTGAAATATATAAATAATGCTCTTGCTTGCTAGAATATTAATGCCTTTCAGCAGGGTTGGTTGATTATATTTTTCACTTCCCGAATGGATTGTAAATGGGACGATCTTGTACTCCGAGGTAGGTTTAGATTTTTCGATTTTGAGTGGCGCTAGTCCGTCGTCCATCTCTTATTGTTGGGTGTGATTACTAATTCATTCTTATTTTTTTAAAACATTGTTTAAATACCTTTAAATATTTTAAAAAATTACGCAAGTTTATTAATAGTAATTTTTAAAAATATTTAGAAAAAAACAAAATATACTAGTAGTGAAACCTATAGACAAATTCATAAGCAAATTAGCATTTTCCTTAGATTTATACATGTATATATAAAACATGGTGGGGACAAGAGTGAGTCATGAAGACACTCAAAGAGGGACAGATGAGCTGTAAGCTATTCGTCCGGACTATTTTATATGAGTAATAGTAGGTACAAATCCTAAATAGATAAATATCGTACAAGTGTTTTTTGTAAAAAAATAGAGTTTTTTTGGTCAAAAAGTGGGTCACACTTATAAAGAATGGTATAGTAGTTTTTTTGACACTTTTTTAAAGTGGAATCTATCTTTTTACAATGGTTTATATGAAATTTGTATATTTAGAGCTTATACAAATAATTTCACACTCTACATATGTGAACTTGTTCGATCGTGACAAATCGGTACCATATGCACGATCTTCGCATAAATTTTATCATCTTTCAGTCGTACTAATTGATATCTTCTAATTTTAAAAGGATCTTCATTTAAATAATTAATCTGCAAAATTTTATAAAATTCGTAACAAGATACTAATGACCAAGAAATGCATTGATCAGAGAAGAAATTTGGTCATGATCAGTTACAACTTTTAGGAATCTACTCCCTCCAATAAAACTCCAAATATTGAACGTACGTCGACTTTACACGGGTTGTTTTAAGAAATTAGTGTTGTATTTTTCTTAGAGTGTTATTTTGTTTTTGAATTAATAAAAGTGATAGCATTTTCAAATAAAACTCTCTTTTGGATATCAGAGTAATTAATCATATGATTGCAAAGGACTTGTACCGTTGTTGAGTGCAAATAAAAAAGCCATTACACGTACTACGTACGCCTCGCCTATAATTTTACCTAGAATATTATACGTACTTAATATTATTATTTTATTAAAAATTATGTCACTCAATATCATCTTTACACATATTACACACTATATTTATTATTTTTTTTTCTAAATTAATTAAATTTTTCTTCTCATCATTGATATATTTACATTTGATAAAAAAAATTTAAAAAAAAAAATCATTTATAATGTATTGTGTGATGAATAGATTTTTTTTTTTTTTTGATTTTTTTAGTAGATATGTATGGGCAACAGGTTCTGCTTTGAGTTACACAACTTGCTAGGCTTGGCAACTTAGGCTTTGTTTACTTTCATAAAACTCTCGTCACATCTCATTTTAATCATTATAACTTTTTCAAATCTCCATACAAGATAAAATAAATAATTTAACTTTTTCAAATCTCAATACAATTTTTTCAAATTTCAATACAAAAATAATATATTTTAATAATATTTTATTCAACTTATCTCATCTCATATATGAAAACAAACGAGACCTAATTAATTAGCTAATTATCAAAAGCACGTCGCCACTTTTATTTTTTTTTTTAAAAGAGGCAATATTTTTTTTTATATTTATATATATTGAATAAAATTCAATGAATAAAATATAATATATAAATAGTTCATCTCATTTATATTATATTGTCGATGTGACGTTCTTCATTGAATTTTCTATTGTTTTTCTTTCTAAGTTTTCGTTGATATCACCTTCTCTCTTTTTATATTTTTACAAATTTCAGTATGAAGCTGCTTTTTTTAAATTTTCCCAAAAAAAAAAAAAAATGTGATCCTCTGATAAATAACGACAACAACAACTCCATGGTACTTCAGACAAATTAATAATTAAATTTCGCAGCTCATACTTTCTCTACCCAACTTCAGTTTATGACTGACGTCCTTTCTTACAATTTCCTTTTATTAATTCGAACAGTTCCGCTTTATAGCGGTAAGGCTGTTTTCAGACTTATGGCATCGCCCGAATTAAAAAAGTGACGTCTCAGCATTTCATAAATTAAAATCAGGATTTTTATCTAAAATTAAAAATCCTAAAAAGATTAATTTTCCTTTCCTCTACTGCGGTGCTATCCGACATCGTGCCTCTTGTTGTTGCTTCCACCACGTACCTATCGTCGCCACCAACACATTTCCGAGAAAAAATAATATTCTTCTAGCCACTTTATCTCTCATTCATCCATCTTATATGTCTCTCTTTATATTCTCCTCTTCAAGAAACCAAATTCTTGATTTTTCTGAAGGGACTTAAGAGAGACATGAAGAATGTTCTAAAGACCAAAGGATTTCTATCTTTTACCCCGAATCCAAAAGCTAGGGTTTTACCCCGTCACAAGGCTTAAAACATAGATTTTTCCCTCCAAATCCTAATCTTTTGGTGGGTTTTGTCTATCCTCAAATGGGTTTCAGAAATTCATTGGGTTCGTCTCAAAAACTCATGATGGGTTTGGTGAAAAAGAGAGTAACTTGTTTATCTGCAAGGTTGAGGTTGCAGCAGCAGCTGATGGGTAGCCATTATTTGGTGAAGCCAAATTAATTGAGAAGCCAAAGATTTTGGGCATGGAGGTTACACCGCTAAAGAAGATTATGCCACTCGGGTTGATGTTTTTTTGTGTTCTTTTCAACTATAAGATACTTAAGAGACACAGAATGTATTGGTTGTGACAGCCAAAGGGAGTAGTGCGGCAATTATTCCCTTTCTAAAAACTTGGGTGAACTTGCTTATGGCTATTGGGTTCATGTTATTGTACACCAAATTGGCTAATGTGTTGTCTAAGCAGGCTCTCTCTTCTAGACCGTTAATTTGCCTTTCATAGGCTTCTTCGGGACATCCGTATTTTTCATGTATCTCTAAAATATTCTTGTTGGTTTGGTTAAATTCATTTTTAAATTTTGTCAATATCAACATTTTTTTACATTTACTTTTTTCATCTAAATTCAATTCACACATTGGATTAGTCATTCATTCTATATATAATAAAATATTATTAAATTAATATTTTAAAAAAAATTATTTTTATCACATTTCATAATTCTATCAATTTAATATTATTAATAATTATATTATAATTAAATTTATATTATAAAAACATATTTTCAAAGGTCATTTAATCCTTTGAAATGAAAGTGTAGAATATTTTTATATTTTAATTGGTGAAATGAAAGTGTAAAAATGAAAGTGTAGGAGTGAGAAAGTAATATTTTAATTTTTAGTGAATGAAAGTGATCTTTCATTTTTAACTAATAACTGTAGTAAAAATGTAAAATATTTTAGATTTGTCCAATCTAATGTAAGTCTTTTTTACATTAATAATTCAAATTTTGACCAACATCCTCAATTGACGAAGCCAATAAGGATGCTCTTAACAATTACATCCATCCTAAGGCAAACCGGGTGAGAAGAGTGAGACGAGAGGGGCTTTCATATGAGAGAGAGAGAGAGAGAGAGAGAGAGAGAGGAAATGGGTGATAAGAAACCACATGGGCAAAGAGAATGAGATGAGATGGGTTTTCAGATTGGAGCTAAGAGGAGATGGGCAAGGAGAGGAGAGTGATTTCTACTGCGTGCCACACATCCACTGCTAACCCCATGGGTGGACTACATGGCAAAATAGTATTGAGAGTTGTTTTGAGACCTTTAGTAGCATGACCAGTGAGAAAATATTCCCTAATTCTATGGGTGACAATATGTTATACGACCCGTTAACCCAATACGAACACGATACGATAATAGCGGATTAGGGTTTAGTCTTAACGGGTTCGGGTCAAAACAGGTTGATCTGTTAAGACACGATTGCTTAATGGGTTGATAACGGGTCAACCCGTTATGACACATTAAAAAAGTTAAAGTTACAATTATACCTTTATACCTAAAAATAAAATTGTTAAAATTTCAATTTCTATACTTTTATTGTTTGGATTGTAATTATGGACTTGTGGTTAGTTTTATAATTTTTATAGGTATTGTGATTTTAACATTTATATAAAATTGTGATTTTAACATTTATATAAAATTATGTTAAATTTAATTAAGTTAAACGAATTAATTTCAGGCATATTCAACCTATTTACATAAATAGTTTGAAACGAGTTGTATTATGTCGTGTTAACTTATTTTATAATATTCACTAATAGATCAAAATGGGTTGACACGACACAACCCGTTATATTAATGGGTCGTGTTAGGATTTGAGATTTTGACACGATAAGTTTAACAGGTCGGGTTAGGGTTAACCTATATAGTATAATATATATATTTTGACACGATACGAACACAACCTGTTAATACGATTTGACACCCCTACCTAATTCTAAATACGCATTTTTAGTGTCAATTGATATAATATAATATTCCATTTTCTTCCGGTGAATGGCTACCGTTAGTTTCTTTAATTTAATTAATAGATAAAATTTATTTCAGAATAACTCGTGTTGTGACCTTGTTTGTTGCTTAGGAAAATAAATATCACCCCATGCCAACACCCATTGCGTTGGAATATTCGGCAACAAGTAGTCTATGAGATTCTAATTGTTTTGATCAATTTGAAATCACTTACAAATTATGTAACACCATAATGGAAATTAGCTCAAGTTATATGATTTATACTTTAAAATGATTAGTCAATGGTTATTAAACAAATATATTAGTCAATGATATAATTGGGCTCTAGTGATTGAGTAAAAACTTCATATTCTTAAATAATGTAGGATCATATACACTATCTACTATTATCGCTCATCTATCATATATTAAGCATTTTCTCATATTTTCTCGTACTAAAAAGTTAAAAACAATAAGTTGAGAAATGCGAAATATATATACACACCTCATAGCTGTAAGTCTTATTATATTTGACATGTTCTTTGCAAGAAAATTCAAGTAATTTATTACGTTTTGTTTTGTATACCTGAACAAGGTTATAGCAACTCAAGTCAGAATCTTCACCTATGAACACAAAGAAGAAGGTGGGCTCAGGGTGGTGCGGGAAACCTCTTATGCCTAAATTAGTCTCACATATTTTTGATATTGCTCTTAGAATAGTCAAATTCAGATAGAGTTCTTTGTATATGGGATGTGACTTTTATACAAGTTTCAAGAGAATATTATGTTCCCTCTGTTAGGTTAAGCCATATATCCTGCTTGCATTTATCTAGTTTGGGTATTTACTGCGATGTAGTATTTTGAAGCAGAGTTCTCAATACAACTTGACTCCTAGGACAGTGCTTTTAATGTTGCATAGCTTCCAAAATGAGTCTCGATTGTGGGTGAACGGTATAGTCACTTCTACTCTTCTTCATAAGAGAATGGAGGGCCGTTCTCATCTTCTATCTATTTGATGACGTGAGTCCCTTAATGCTAGATGTAACACAAAATGACAGAATTGAACGTGTCTCATGTATCTCCTGTGTCTGATTTCTCGATCATTCTTCTCTTGTGCAACCTTGAGGCTAAACCCGTTCGACGACCGTAAGGCATCTGAAGTGTGAAACTTGGACTGGAACGTGATTCAGCATTAGGACACGCCACTGGGTGGGAAATACAGCTTCTACAATTAATCAAACGTTGTTCGGCAGCCGCAACATTTCAAATCAGTTTAATTAATATTGGCCAAACTCTGTGAAGAAAATACATTCGTTTCTTTCGTGGGTCGACGTTGTCTTGTCTTTTTCCATCGCATTTAAAAAAAGAAAAGAAGCGTGGGTACGCATATGACTAACCAGCTAGCCCACATACCAATGCATAACTCGTCCTATCATATATATATTGATCGAATTAGGTAAAGGAAATTTAAATTTACAAAATGACATGTTTTCACGTTATACGTTAATATCTACGAAAACTCTCCTATTATTCTCTTTCATCTTGCTGCATTAAGTATAATTAATTTATAATCTATTTCACAATTAATTTACTAGAAAATTATTATTTTTGTTTGGAATTTAAGTTTTTCATTGAATTTAAATTTCAATTTTACATAAGATTGCACCAATTCATTTTAGGATGGTGCTACTCTGTCGCCCAGTGCACCGTTCCATTTGACCGCACGGTCAAATTTTTATTTTTATTTTTTTTCAGAATTTTTTAATACATTTAAATATTTTTAAAAAATATAAAAAAATATCAATATACTTAAAATTACTTTTTTAATCATTAAATAAAAAAATATAAAAAAAAATTTATAACCACTTTGAGAGAACACGAGAAAGGAGCATCATAGCATTTTCCTTTAAGCCACTCACATGTCCTTTCCAAATGGAAGTGTGTTGGTTAGCTTTCTCAAACAATAACAAAGAAAACTAGGTGGGACATTATGCCAGGATGTTCAGAGTACTCCTGGCCCGTCCTGGATACAAAATTGACGATAATCTTCATTTTTCTTTTATTATTTCACATTTTCCAAAAGAGCTTTTATTGGTGTACGTGGTTGTGGGGGAAAAAAAAGAAAAGAAAGAACCAAAAAAAAAAAAAAAAACTGTTTCCAAAAGGTCATTATATTTTGAAAGTAACTATTAGTAAATTTATATATTTTTAATTTTTTTTAATGATTAAGAATGTTAAAAAAATACTTAAAAAATGATAAAAAAAATAAAAAATTCTTAATATTTTGTGAGTAGTAAATGGGCAAGACCAGGCCGTGTGTAGAACTGCTTCTCGTATGGTACTGACAGAAACAGAAAGGTTAGAAACAGCACCATCGTTGCAAGCAAAATGAAAGGAAAAGAAGTAGAACTTTCAGACATCATTGTCCAAAACCTGCAAATTGGAAATGTTCCCGATTGATGAAGACTTGATCATGAGAAAAATGAGGCCTAGCTGCTGAAGAATTGGCTTCCTCATAACATGCTAAACACACAGAATTTGATTATGACCTGCATAAAGTTTACGTGCGCGGTGCGTCCCTAGCCAAGGAAAATGACGTCGTTCAAAAGTTGTGTGGACTTTTAATTTATTATATCAACTTTATTAAAAAGAAAAATCATTTAAAATATGTCATTTCCACTAATACATGACAACAAATTTAGCAAATAGCAACATTCTTGTCAAAAAAACATTAATTCCCATGCCCTTTTACCGTGCGACAATTCTTTCACTATCAAACTATATATATATTTATCATTGGCATTCGTTTTATTAAAGTTATTTTTAAAATTTGATAAAAAATATATATTTTTCATAAATTCAAAACCTCCTTAACTATAACCCGCCACGTTGATTTAGTCAAAATAATAAGATAATTTTTTTAATAATAATAATTTTTTTCATATTTTACGATTACACTAATTATATGTTAAATAATAATTTAATCTAATACTTAAATCATTGTTTTTCAACTAATTGTTTTGAATCAAATATTACGTTTGAATATGAACAGTAGATCTTCAAATATAAAGAAACATTTATATTTAATGTAGTTCATATCTCAAGTCTCTACTATTTGACTACTCTAATGAAGATGATTTTATCTACATTTCTTCAAATTTTGAACATGCACTCGCATTTAGAGAGAAGAAATGCCATGACGATTTATTGCTCAACATGCTAATTAAAAAAAGACAATGGCTTGCTGTTCTCTCACCAAATTATATATGTCTGTCAATATCATCTATATATATGTATATATGTATATTATTGATTGGCTACATTAGAAAAGTTTATCAATCAAGACAAGCCAAAGAAGTTGTTGATTGGCTCCTAATCAAGGAAATAGGTATGTTATTATTTTTAATTACATTTATTGACTTGGTGTATCCTAAATAATTTTTATATATTCACCTCTAAATAAGTAATTATTGCATCAATAATTGTTATGCCTAATTTTCAATCATATCTACCATGTAAAGCAAAACATTATATGTACAGAGTTATATTATATATAGTTATTTTTGCATATTCTTTATATACTTTACTGATGTGATTAATCAAAACAATTATTTTATATTTATAAAAAGTAAAACAACCAATCATATAAATAGAATGTGTAAATAATACTTAAAAGGAACGACACAAAATTTTTGATACGTAAAATAGTATTTAACAGTACTTTAATTGTTTGATAATAAGAAAACAGTTCTTTAATCGAGATTTAAGGCATATACTCATATATATATATATATATATATATATATATATATATATAAAGTACTCTCATGTTTTGTGCACAAGCAATTACTTTCACGTACAGTCTACACCTATGATGCACACCCCGCTCTCTCTCTCTCCATAATAGAGTTCTCTCTAACACTTTGATAGTGTTTTTTGCTTAACCTGTTCTTTCATCTACCCCTCTTATTCTTCTTCTCATCTCCTCTAGTATTGAAAATTATGGAAGAACTGATCTCACAGACTGAAGCGCTCTCTTGGGAGAGCTTGAATTTATCTCCTGAAAAAGATAGGATAAACGATGATCCTGATCTAGCTCTCATTGGTAGAATAGTGGCTCTCAGACCCTTAAACAGAATTTCAATGCATGCAACAATCAAGGCAGCATGGTCATTCCTCAGCAATTTCCACATAAAGGATCTAGATGCCAATATATTCCTCTTCACTTTCCACAATGCCAGTGATAAAAGCAGAATTTTGAACCAAGTCCCATGGAATTTCAAAGGACACCTCCTCATCCTCAAAAGCTGCCCTGCAAATGCTACTTGGAAAGAGATCAGCCTTGAGTCCTCACCCTTTCACGTTCAAATCCATGGTCTGACAAGATATCACATGACAGAGCAAGTTGCTTTCAAAATAGGAAGCGCTCTAGGTAATTTTATTTCAGTGGATGTTGATCCTCTCTTTGGTCTAGCTTCAAAAAAATTCATCAGGATTAAAGTGGAGATTGATATCTCCAAACCACTGAACAAGGTCTCTGGGAACCAAGAGATTTTAATCCAGACACATGGGTTTCTTTTAAGTACGAAAGGCTCTCTGATTTCTGTTATGCATGTGGGAGAATAGGACATTCTCAGATTTTCTGTAAATTCCTTACTGAAACTCCAGAACATATGCCATTTGGGCCTTGGTTGAGAGCAGAATCTCCTTTATTCATGACTGTACAACCGCCACACAACAGTCAAGACCAACAATTGTTTTCTTCTTTTGGCTCATCGGCTTTGTACTTGCCACTTCCATATTCAGTTGAAGATAACACAGAAGCCACAAAAGCAAATTCTCTGTCAGGATCAAGAAAAGGGAAAGAAGTACTGGAAACTGAAAACTTTTCAATCAGGGGTAATTCATATGTCAGAGGATTTTCACAGAACAATAAGGACTTGGATCAAAGGAAACCTCAGATCTGTTTTGGGAAGAAAAATCCAGTGAAGAGCCCAATCAGAGTAAATAGCTCTCATGAATTAATTTCCTTTCCTCCTCTCTCGGAAAGTCAACCCAAAATACCAACAGAAGTTGGCAGTCTCCTTACTCCCAGGCAATCGGAACAGCAAAGGAAGTGCTTCCAAGAAATCGTTTTCCGTCAATATACCTCCGCCCCTTGCGGTGGTCCATCAGAAGCAGGAATTCTTGACAAGCCGAAATGCAAAAACACTGTGGACTACAGTAGTCACCTTATACCGGAATTGAAAACTCTCTCACCAACCGAAAGTCCACCCCTTCAATACTCATCAATGCAACAGCCACCTAATCTCTCCACATCAATCCATCGGGCATCACTTCAGAACAAGGCTTTTGTACCTTCTTATCCATGCAATAAACTGATGCAGTTTGGTCAAAGGGATTGGATAACCGGCTGGTTGAAGACAAGTGAAGAACCTTTGAAGCAACCAAACAAGCATAGTGGAGAGTTAGTCAAAGAGGGCAATCGAGTAGTAGATGAAGCATTAAAAGAACCGGGCCCATCGAAGGATAAAGGGAAAGGTATTTGTCTGGAAAGTGAACCTATAGGATCCGGAAATGACTTCCACGTAGCCAATGCATTCTCACTATCGGGTCCCTCTCCCTTTGAACCGAAGCAACCTGGACATAAATCTTTGGGCCCCCCTTACAACTTGTTCAATCCGATTGGTCAAAAGCCCAAGGTACCAAATTATTCTCCTTCTTTTGTTTACAAGCCCGTCCAACTCAAGGCCAATTTCAACCCTCTCTCTAGCACACACTCTGTCTCTGAGAAGCCGACAGAACAAGAAAATTTTTTCAGTCCTCTAGGAAAAGCCACTCTCTCTCATCCTAGAACTCAGTTTGCTTTAACTCCCAAAATAGAGATAGAAGCTCCACACAAGAGATTGGCTCCCATTAGTTCTTATGACTCCTCATTTCATCTGAGATCTAAGTCCAAAAAAATATCAGAGCATGGTACACCAAATTCTGGGCTCAAAATCACAGACATTGATGAAGAAGAGAAAAAAGCAGCTGATTCACTCCTCGCCATCAAATCCAAGTCACATGGGAAAGCAAAAAAAGGAAAGGATGAAACAAAGAACAAACCCTACAACAGAGTCACAAGGCAGACACTCCCACAGAAACAGTTCAAGAAAGCTGACGAGGCGGGCTCTACCATGCCTCTAGTGGATCCATGAAGACGTTGGTATGGAATTGCAGGGGTCTAGCCCGCCCCAAAGCAATTAGAAGTATAAGGGCCTTTATAAAAAAATATAACCTTGATATAATCTTTTTGTCAGAAACCATGTCGATAAACGACAGAATCCCTACTATTGTAAATAGTCTAGGTTTCCACCATTTTGTAGCAGCCACTGCCTCGGGGAAAAAAGGTGGCCTTTTGTTATTATGGCGACCGGGTGTTGATATTGAACCGGTCAATGTTAATAGTAATGCTATTTCAGCTTTGGTTTACTCTGACCCTCCTAATCATCCTTGGTTAGTTTCTTTTGTTTATGCACCGGCTCAATGGAAACAAAAAGCTAGTTTCTGGAATCATCTGAACTCTATACACAGTTCTTTCACTGGTCCTTGGCTTTGCATTGGTGATTTTAATGATTTACTAAACCAGTCCGACAAGAGTGGTGGTAGACCAGTAACATCTTCTTCTATTGGGGGTTTACAAAATCTGATGGACTCGTGTGGTCTTATTGACATTGGCTTCTCGGGACCCTCATTCACATGGTCAAATAACAGAACAGGGAGAGCATTAATCAGAGAAAGAATCGATCGAGGTATAGCAAACGCTCAATGGCGATTATTATTTCCAGAAGCTACTATTCAACACATATCTTCTGTAGCCTCAGACCACAAACCCCTCTTGCTGAATATGACAAAGATAATGAAAAAACCCTCCTCTTTCAAATTTGAAGAATTCTGGATCAGAGAGCCACTCAGCAATATTATCATCGAAGAAGCCTGGAAGAAGCAATTATATGGAAATCCATCTTTTATTCTATGCAGGAAAATCAAGGAAACAAAGATGGCGCTCAAATTCTGGAACAAGAACCACTTCGGGAAAATCCAAACAAATATTCAACAACTAGAGAAGGAACTAAGCGATCTTCAAAGCAACTCTCAAAATTGTTGGAATATGCAGAAAGAGAAAGATCTCCATCTCAAAATCCAAGAACAAATGAAGCAAGAAGAAATTCTGTGGAGGCAAAAATTAAGAATAAATTGGCTCACAACCACGGACCTGAATACAAAATTCTACCATTTGTCAACCACAATCCGGCGAAGAAGGAACGGAATAGAATCGATAAAGCTCGGACCAGGTAACTGGACTATGGATCAGAATATTATTGAATCTACTTTCATTAATTATTTTGAATCCATTTATGCCTCTACGAATCCCTCATTTCCGGAGAATCTAGAAAACCTTTTTGTAAGTCAAATCTCAGGAGAGGAAAATGACATCCTAATTGCAATACCCTCGGATGACGAGATTCTCGGAGCCCTAAAGCAAATTCCAAACAACAAGGCTCCAGGTCCAGATGGGATGACAGGGCTATTCTTCAAACATTACTGGCACATCATCAAGCAGGATGTGATTGCGGCAGTGCAGAATTTTTTTAGAAGTGGCAGACTTCTAAAACAGATAAACCATACCCATATAGCCCTCATCCCCAAAAACGCTAGCCCAAGCACCCCACAGCACTACAGATCAATCAGCCTGACCAATGTCATATACAAAGTCATCACAAAAATCTTGGCAAACCGACTAAAAAATATCCTTCCAAGTATAATTTCCCCTTTCCAAACAGCATTTGTTCCGGGCCGCAATATAAAAGAAAACTCCATCATAGCACATGAAATGTTTCACCACCTAAAAAATCACAGAGGTAAGAAGGGGAAGATGGCTTTAAAACTGGACATGGAAAAGGCTTTCGACTGCATAGAGTGGAACTTTCTGT
Source organism: Carya illinoinensis (assembly GCF_018687715.1). Classification (NCBI taxonomy): domain Eukaryota; kingdom Viridiplantae; phylum Streptophyta; class Magnoliopsida; order Fagales; family Juglandaceae; genus Carya; species Carya illinoinensis. Next base: position 28,696,234 of record NC_056763.1, read on the forward strand.
TTGCAGTATTGAAAGTCTTGGGCTTCAGCTCAACCTGGATAAATCTTATCAAGGAATGTATAACAACGGCAACTTTCTCGATACTCATCAATGGTTCTCCGAGGGGTTTTTTTAAAGCAGAGAGAGGTCTCAGGCAAGGTGACCCAATCTCACATTTTCTTTTTATTCTCTGTACAGAGGTTCTCTCAAGACTCCTAGCAAAATCAGAGGTTTTAAGGGAAATAGAAGGTATAAAAATCAGTAGAGAATGCCCACCCATCTCCCATCTCCTGTTTGCTGATGATCTAATAATTTTTGGGCAATCAAAAGAAAGAACCATCAGAGCCATCAAAAAAGTCTTAGAGAAATATCAATCTTGGTCTGGCCAGCGCATCAACCAGAGTAAGTCTTCAATCTTCATCACTCAATACCAGTCCAGCAACAAGAAGAATAATCTCAGCCAACTTACCTTATAAAGAATCATCCCCAAAAATGAAGTACTTGGGAATACAAATAACATTCGGAAGGTCCAAAAAGGAAGACTACAAAGAGTTGCTGGAAAAAATAAACAAAAGGTTAGATGGCTGGAAATCAAAAATACTCTCCCAAGCGGGTCGAACAATGCTAATCAGATCAGTAGCGAGCTCCATTCCATCTTATCAAATGTCTACTCACAAGTTCCCTAAGTCTATTTGCAAGACTCTAAATGCAAAATTTAGGGACTTCTGGTGGGGAAAAGAAAATGATCAAAGGCAAAAACTCTACTTGAAGTCTTGGGAATCAATATGCAAATCAAAAAGAAATGGAGGATTGGGTCTGCGGCAGTTGGAAAACATGAACATGGCTTTACTAGCAAAAACAGGATGGGAGTTGAGCAAAAGCACCAACAACATCTGGCAAAATCTCCTATCAAAAAAATATCTGATTTCAAATTCATTCAAAGACACGATTTCAAAGGCCACCGACTCTCTTTTCTGGAAAGGTATCCTCAGTACAAAATCATTGCTGGCAGAAGGTCAGTGCTTTAAAATCACTAATGGTTTGTCTGTAAGAGTTTGGTCCGATCCATGGATACCCACAGTGGAAGGCTTCAAACCTACTCCCATTAACCACTCTATAGACACTTCAAGTGTAATGAAACTTTCAGAGCTGATCTCTCATACCAATGGCCATTGGAATCTACCCATCCTTAGATCTCTTTTTCGGCAAGACAGTATAAATGAGATTTTAAAAATCCCTTTGGCTCAGACGAATCAAGGCCCAGACACTCTCATATGGACTAAAACACATAATGGGAGCTTCTCAGTCAAAACTGCCCATCATCTAGCATCTAGTATTGCCTCCCATTTGCCGATCATGGATCTGAATCCAGATATCCAGTGGAATAAAATATGGAACCTAAAAATCCATGACAGGCACAAACTTCTTCTATGGAAAATCATTTGGGATATTTTGCCATCGAGAGAGCGACTCAAAAGTTTCATCCCCTCCTTAACTTCCATAAACTGTCCACTCTGTGACGAAGCGGAAGAGACTCTGCTACACCTCTTCATAGCCTGCCCAATCTCAAGAATTCTCTGGAGTCAAAGTAAATGGCCTCTTAATCTCACTTCCTTGGGTTTATCTTCTATAAAGGACTGGATACAGTTTATTTTATTCCCCAAGGTGAAGCTGAGCTTAACTACTGAAGAAGAACATCCTTTCAGGATATTTGCGGCACTGATTTTAGACTTTATATGGAGGCTCAGAAACGAAAAGATTCACAACCAGAAAGATATTTCACTGCCAAAAATTTCACAACAGTTGAATCTCTCCTATGAAGAAAATATGCATGCTTGGGGGGAAAAATTCAGCAATCTCTCACAGAAACCATGGCAAAACCCTCCAACAAATCATATATGCATTTCCTTCGATGCAGCAGTCAGAAACTCTTGCTCAGTAGCCGAGGCAGTAAGCAGAAATTCGAAAGGAGAGATAATAATCATACACACTGAGAAGAACCTCTCCACAACTCCTCTAGTAGCTGAAGCTCTAGCGGCAAATTTGGCCCTCAAAATGGTAGAAACAATCAAATTTCCTCAGATATCATTAGTTGGAGATTCTCAACAGGTTATTTCCTCCATCTTAGAACATGAGGAGTCTTAGCAAATATCTTCCATCTCGAAAGACATAGCAAGATCGTTAGTCGCTCATCTAGAATGGAGCTTTCACAAAATAGATCGATTCCAAAATCGACTTGCGCATTCTATAGCGCAATGGGCCGCTACAAACAATTTGTTTGGTAGTATTCCTTTAGATTTTATTCCACCTAGTATTTTGCTTTTAGACAGCGGAAAAGACCCCCCTATGCTTTGTAATTATTTTGATATATATAACATGCGTGATTAGAAAAAAAAAAAAATTACTTTCACGTACGTACGTTATTTTCACGTAAATTAATCGAGGCAAGTCGTTCTCATTACAATATGAAAAGGTTTGCGGCAATCAATGACCTTCAAAATGATGGTAGCATAGTGAGAGAAGGAAGAAAATTGTTCCAAGCATTAAATAAGAAATTTAGGACTGGAAATTATTGTACGGCTTGGTATATTTTTGGCAATAATGTATGTTTTAAAGCAATATTTATTTATTTTAAAAAAGTACGTATGGTCGAAGTAATTTACTTACAAAGACAAGACACAAGAGGACAAATAGCTAAGAGCATATAAGATATGATTATGTTTGTAAGTGAAGGATAAAAGTAAAAACAGAACAAGACAGGTCGTTAAGATGCAGTTTGAACTTTGAAGTACTAATCCAAATCCAACACACAAGGAAAAAAGATCCATCGACCGATAGATGGTAAAAGAGAGAGAAATGATGTTATGTCTTTTGAGTGAAGCATACGAGAGAGAGAGAAGTGTCCGGGTGGGTCACTTTCATGAGGCGTGAAGGTGGTGGCATATAAAGGATCTAATCCACCGAAGCATCCTGATCGACAGTCCACTACAGCTACGTTAACAACGAACGATTCTAGTTTCTAACCAGGAAGTCAAAAATAGAAAAAATAAAAAAACAACCGAAGTACATCTTAACAAGAGAGGAGGAGAAAAACAAGGGAGGGGAGGGGGAGGGGTGAAAGTTGAAGGGGTGAGGGGGGAGCAAAACGTTAGTTGATTGAATGTGAAAGAGTTTGGTTTGGAGTTTTGTGCAGGGTAGAACAGCGGCAGACGCAGTGATGAGATCACAGAGATCTTTAATCCTCATTCTGACCAAACACTGCCACCCTCATCACTGGCATCATCAAGGGCTCCTATAGGCCCAGAAAGAATTCCTCTTCCCCATAGCCTTTATTTACTGTTCCACCACCTCCACACGGACCTCACTCACTTTCTCTCTCCTCTCTCAGCATGGAAAAATTGCGGGAGGTTTCCCAAGAAAATCCATCTTGAAATAGGGTGTTTCTAGTTGCCAGGGTTTGCTTGGTCAAGCGGGGGATATTAAACAATTGACATATTTTCAGTTTGGTTGGGAGCATATACTGCTTGGTACATCAAACAGGCACAATTATAAAAAGCGGTGTGCAAAGACACAGTGAGAGAGAGAGAGAGAGAGATGGGTTAGGCTGAAAATAGAGCTGGTCGCCTTCTAGTTCTGGGTCTGGTTTGTAGTATTTCTTTTTCTGGTTTTTTTTTTTCCCCTTTTTTCGGCGTAGAGGGTTTTGGTTTGTGGTGTTGGGTAATGGAAACTGGGAAAACTGAATGGCAGGGCCTTTTGGGAGAAGCAGAAGCAGTAGAATCAGGTTTCAGTGTGGTGGCAGCTGCACAAGCAACAAGAATAGAGTGGGGAGCAAAGGGAGAGTAAAGAATCAACAACCCACTAAGAAAAAGCGTGCTGCTCCTTTAAAAGCTGGAAGGGGAAAAGCACAAGGGCCTGAGTCTGGATCCTCAAAGGAATCATCATCATCATCACCATCAAAACCCAGTTCTAAATTCAAGGCATGTAGAAGAAGAAGAAAACCAAGATTCACCGTCGCAACAAAAAGAAAATTACTATCATCAACAGCAAGAGGCATCCTTCTATTTCCAGCACCACTACGCCCATCAAAACCAACACCATCCCCAACATTTGTATGGAGGATTAGACGCACAACCACAGCCACCGCAGCCCCCAAAGAAACGCTCTTATTTTACTCCTCCTTCAACTTGCATCGAATATGCAAGACAAATGGGGGAGAGCCACCACCAAGCCACAACATCGTCAAGATTGGGGATAAGAAGCGGAGGCGGCGAGATAGTGGAAGTCCAAGGAGGCCACATTGTTCGCTCCACTGGACGCAAGGACCGCCACAGCAAGGTCTGCACCGCCAAGGGGCCCAGGGACCGCCGTGTCCGTCTCTCCGCCCACACAGCTATCCAGTTCTACGATGTCCAGGATCGCCTTGGCTACGACCGCCCCAGCAAGGCAGTGGATTGGCTCATAAAAAAGGCCAAGGCCGCCATCGACGAGCTTGCCGAGCTCCCAGCATGGAACCCCACCACTTCCACCACCTCACAACAAGAGCAGCATCACCTGCCGCTGCAGATAATCGACGAGAACGAGAACGCAATTGCTATCCACCGGAGTGTTGCTGTGGATACCATTGCTTCTGGAAGTAGAACTGCAACGGTGGGTTGCGATGGTGGCAGAGTTTCAGAAATTAATATGCATAACCTTCAACCACCACAAATGGGCGAGAGCCCGAATAATGGTTCGAGTTTTCTTCCACCATCGCTGGACTCGGACTCTATTGCTGACACAATTAAGTCCTTTTTCCCGACGGGTGCATCGGCCGAGACAGCACACTCTTCTCCTCCAATACATTTTCAGAATTACCCACCAGATTTGCTGTCAAGAACTAGCAGCCAGAGCCAAGATCTGCGGCTCTCACTTCAGTCTTTTCACGACCCAATCGATCTCCTGCACCAACACCAGCACCAGGCTCAAACCCATCATAATCAAAATGAGCCGGTGCTGTTTTTCTCTGGAACGACCCCATTGGGTTTTGATGGATCCTCTGCCGGGTGGCCTGAGCACCACCACCCAGCAGAGATTGGCCGGTTCCAGAGAATGATAGCTTGGAATGCTGCTGGTGCAGAAACTGGTAGTGGCAGCAGTGGAGGCAGTGGTGGATTCATCTTCAATTCGCCGCCCCCACCGCCGTTCCTCGGCCAAAACCAGTTTTTTCCACAGAGGGGACCCCTTCAGTCCAGTAACAACACCCCTTCCATTCGCGCTTGGATAGACCCGTCAATTGGCACCGTCTCCGCCCATCACCATCAACTTCCGCCACCAATCCATCAGCCTTCGATGTCGGGCATAGGGTTTGCCTCCGGCGGATTCTCCGGGTTTCGAATTCCAGCACGAATGCAGGGTGAAGAGGAGCACGACGGCATCTCCGACAAGCCGTCCTCTGCTTCCTCTGATTCTCGCCATTGATCGACCAAATAAAATAACCGATTTCCCTCTCTGTGCAAGGTGCTACCTTCAAAACCCACTTCTCAAATTCATACAAATGTATCTCATTTACCGACTTTTTAATGTTGTTTTCCCGTAAATCTCTACCTATTTATTAAAATACTTTCGCAGGGCTCTTCTATTGTCCACAAGGAGACCAAGAAAATTAGCTATGATGTCAATTGAGAATGGGGAGAGGAAATTTTCAGTCAATTGGTCCGATGGCATATTCCGCGGATAGAAAAATGTTCCTTTCAGGCTATTATTCTGTCCACGGTTTGTTTAGTTTCTATCACCTGATTATGCTCTACCTTTGTTGTGATGTTTGAGTGAGCTGTTAAAGCTCGACTTTGTTTAAGCTTTGTTGGATTTCCCTGTGTTTCTGTTGTGAGAATCTGTATGTCAAACTGTCTGCTTTCGTCTTCATTTCTATGAGTTTCATCTAGTGAAACATCAACCAGTTTGTTCTAATTGCTGGTGAAAGTTGAAACCAAATGCAGAATATGGCACTGTTTCGAACAATGGTCAAAAAACTCGGCTACACCAGTTCAAGTAATATGTTTCTCTCACTTTCATCTCTCTTTTAAAAATGGTTACTTTGTTTAGTACATGAAAGCGATTTAAAAAAATAAATAAATAATTGGTGACTTGATTGTTTTGTTCCTTTACTACTTTACACCGAAACAGTTCGATTTGCCCCTCAAAGAACTTCCTTAAACCTGCAAGAAGAATTGAAAGACTATCTTATCTTCTACATCTCTTTCATTGCTCAGATTTTGGGAGCACCAGACTAGAGGTCATTTTCCATGAACAGTAGATTGTTGTTAAGAAAAGTGCTTCTTCCACAATTCTCTCTCCTCCCATACTGAAAAGGAAATAATAGCAAATTTCTGTCTTTTTAGTGTCGTATTCTTGCTGGAAATCTTTGCCTTTTCAGTATACAGACTCGATTAGCGTCTAGGACTGAAATTGCTAGACCTGTCATGGAAGGGAAGACAAAACAGGGATGAATCTTGAGAACCCATGTACTCAATTAGTGCAACAGAGGAATAGATTTACAGGAGAATCTCTGGTCTCTGTTATTGAGCCTATATATAGCTACCAGCTAGTTTTCAAAAAGCTGTTCTTAGGATGTGCAGCAGAAAAATAGATTTATATCAGTTGTCAAGGTCACTTTGGCATTAACATCAGGTTAGGTTGGAATCTAAGATCATAGTCTACAATGATGAGGACGGTAGATAAATATGTGTAGCAGCTACCAGGAGTGGGGCTAACTGGATCCAGTACCCTGCAGGAGGAAGATAAATATTTGTAGCAGCTACAAGGAGTGGGGCTAACTGGATTCAGTTCATCTGCGGGAGGAACCATGAAAATGAAATTTTGATTGAACCCATTAAGGTCAATTATGGAAGAATGCACAAATGTATACTACCAAAAATGTTGTAGTTGGCCATCTGGCTTTGGTCCCCTACGCCCTTAAATCTCAGTGCCTAATAAAAATCTCTAGTCTAGCTTGGAATTTTCTTGGTTTCTTTATGGGGTTAGGAAAAGAGAAAAAGAAAGCAGAAATGCATGGCTTATGTATTGTTGATACTGCACTTAGAATACGGGTATCAATGGAAGGTGCTGTGGAACCTTTAGTATTCAGGACGTTTAGTTGCCAACTGAATCTCTGTATTTAGATTAGAGCAATATAGTCATAAGTGCTTGGTGTGGCTATGCTGAAGAATATATAGATTAGTGGAGAAAGAATGGTAGATGAGAAGAGGACAAGGAGAGGGCGTATATTCTTGTTGCTTTTCAAATGCTTAAAAGCAGGCAAAGGAAGTATGTATTATTGTAGGATTTAAAAGAGAAAAATGTAGGATAGTGGTGATGGACGCATGAGTTGGATTGTATTCTGTTGATTTCTGTTTTTATCTAGTGCGATGGTATATAAAACTTAGAGCATGTATGCCTCTGCACCATTATATTCTGAAGATTACTCTCCAGCCATGACTATTTGGACCCCACCGGCTAAAGGAGCCTCTCTTTTGACTTCTATATTTGATAACCATCAACGAAACTTTTTTTCCCCCTTTCCGTTGAAGAAAATTCAAAACTTTGAGGAAAAAAAAGGGTGAAAAACTTCTTTGATTTGATTAAATATGGTTATAAAATGAGGTACTGACTATCATTTTTCCATTAAAAAAAAATAAACAGATTCCTGATAATAGAGTTGAGAATTTTCCTTCACCAGATACAATACATCACAATAGTTTATACATGCATTTTAATATGACCTATAGATTGTATTTAAAGTAACGATGTTGACAATCTAGAATATAAGTCTGCTATCTTATCTTACACACCAGGAGATAATTCACTCTGAATCCGAACCGGCAAATTAAGCACACAAATATACAAGAATCATAACCAATTCGTGCGACTAATTGGTAAAGCTGCAACCTGAGCCGCGTGCCTGAAAGTTTTTCAGACCAACATATGTTGATTCAATGGTAGCTTATCTTCCAGCCGTTGTCTGCACACTGTCTTTTGCTTTCGCGGTTCCTTTCCCATTTGAAATAGCGGGTTTAACTGAAACTGATATTTTTCTCTCTGGCTGCTTGGCGACATGATATGTTGTGCTTTGCTTGGTCTGCGCTTTTTTTGAATCGGAAGAACGTGAATGAACCCGGACCTCCCAAGGGCGAGCAGCAATCCAGCGGTCCATCCAGCTCCAACGCCACTTTTCCTTGCCAATGCTGTAAGAAGCCTGACCAAGATATTGGCTGGAGTTGGCTCTCCACTGGAAATCACATTCATGCTTAAATTCTCAATCGAATCCGGTAGCATTAGAAGTGAAGTGAGGATGGAAAAAGGTTGTCATGGGTTGGCTGACCTGATGAGAGAATGCATATGCCATGGTTCGCTCTCGCTTAATTGCTGCTGCTTCTCGCTGTTGTATCCTGGAAAGGATTTCCTCCATGGTTTTAGAGCCACTGCACCATTCCACCTGTAAAAATTAACATTTGCCAAGCCAATGGCCATCCATCCCCCACGTTCAGGATGCGGTTGATTAGCCATTTTAAGGCACTTCAATTGCTTTTAAACGCTGCTTAAGAGAGAATATAAATAGATAAATCAATAAGCAAAGAACGCTTTTCTTTGGAAGCATGGAAAGTACTTCTCCAAAATCTTTATCGTACATAACCATGAGGCCATTACTAACGATCAGAAGCTTTAGAGATTGCAGAGCTGCCAACATCTATTTAACATGTCTGGTCCAAAATATGGTTCTGAATACTGGATCCGATATGACAATCTAATTTTGTGTTCCATAGCAAAGAGAAGTTTAAGAAAAATTGGCACTTGGATGTGCTTGAAAACAGCAACGCAGGGCAATTAAGGGGATGATTGTAGCGTGAGAATGGACACTACAAGAGTGCACAGAACTGGTACGGACTGGAGGAAACTAGGAAGCAACGACCACCAAGGTTCTCTGAAGAATCCTTGGTGCACAAACCCTATTGAAAACCTTTAGTTTAACTTCGATGTGTTCGGCTCTTAGGCTTCTAAACATTGAATGGAGGAGTGTACTTTTTGATTCTTAGGACTACAAGCACTAATTCGCAACAGAACCATCTCTGCTAAAAAAATGACATAAGATGCACAATGTAGGAAGGTCAAGAGATTTCCCAAGCGATCAAACGCCGAAGAAAGATCCTGGCAGCATAATACCCAACAAATAGGCAATAAACGCAATGTTACCATGACAGGTAGAGACGGTCAGACTCACAGTACCTCCAGCTCATGAAGCTTAGCTTCAAGTTTTAACTGATTTTCCGAATTCTTTTGCCGAATTCGGCCTTCTTGTACCATACGGAGTCTGCGAGTTCTGATTTGGTCCTGTATTCTACACCATGAATGTGTATAGCTCAAGGCAGTTGATGCTTGCTTCATATATGTGTGATCCTGAGTAAGGCTCTGAAATCTCGCTGTATCCTTCAGCTGGCACAATTTTTTTCTTGCCTGCATAAGTAGCACGAAAGAAAATTGTGACAATGAGACAAGTTCTCGACGAGTGGGACTTGACGGGCTCAGGCCCAGATATACAGGTACCATTATACAGATGGCACAAGCTTTTTTTTCCTTGTTTCATAAGGCTTTTTTCTGTTATGTAGGAATTTTCATTTTAAACGTGCTGAAGTTAACTTGGATTGAAGTCATGTGATATGCAGTTCTACTGTCCTGTCCTGATATCACACCAAAGTGACTTTATCCAGTGGCTTGACACATACATGAAAATAAAGGCAATTAGAAATGCAACGAATTGCAGGGAGATGGGAAAGTATGGCATCAGAGAAGGCCAGGAAGTTTCAAGGCATATCTGTCTAAAACACACACACACACACACACAATTTTTCTTAGCTTACGCAAGAAAAGAGAATGACTTTGCAAAGAGAAATTAATGTTTTTTTTTTCTAAGAGATGATTTTGGGTACTATGACCATAGAGAGTGGCATTAATCAGAGTGGATATCTTATTGCGATATTGATTTCTTTGGGTTTATGGCGTTTTGGGGCGAGATACAATTATTCTTTGTAGCATAAACTTCAGAATTACGATCTCTATATTATTTCTAGATTACAGAAACAGAACAAGCAACTGAGTGAATAGGTACATAAAGATAAGACCAAATCAGCAAGTATATAACATGATTCCTTAGTAGTCTAAAGCCTGTGGGAAGTTGCCGTGTTTTGGTCATATCTCACATAATCTTTCAACCAAACTGCACATAAATGTACCATAAATGGATCAATGGGGACCAGATAATATAACACAGTACAAACAAGGGCATAAACCTATGATATTTCTGTGGTGAGCTTTATCCAAAATCAAGCATTGTAATATCATTACAGACAAAATTTCCCACCCCTTGAATGTTCTGTCCCCATTCGGACGAGAATACAAACCAAAACTAATAAACATATCAAATTGTTTACCTTTGCTTGCCTTGATCTGTGTTCCTTCCTTCCTTTTATGCAAATGATTGACCTAAACCAGCCTCCCGAACCCATTGGTATTGATCCTGTTGCAGATGATGGGAACTAAGCCCAATGCAGACCTATCACAAAAAGTCTCCTCAGCCATACAACAGACTTAATGAATGCAAGTGATGAGAGAAACTTCGACAACGAGATTGTGGGGCAAAAAGACAATTAATAACAACAATGCAGGTTCTGATCTCCAGATCGTGTTGTGGAGTGTAGTAATACGTTGGCACATAAAAAAGTAAAGACGGGAATCCTCATCAGCACAAGAATTTAGAAAGCTACAACAGAAGACAAAGGGATTTTCTATTTTAAAGCCTAAAGGGCGTAAGAGGGATGTTACCTCTGTCAGAAAGAAAACAAGATCATTCACTTAGTTATTGATTCAGCAATCAGACAAAGTTGTTGAATCTGTTGTTACTTGAATAATGCATGTTAAATCTTAATCCTTGACCACCACCTAGTCACCCAAGTAATCTCGATAGCCTTCGTGTCGCGGTGCTAAAGTTCCAGTAGAAATATTTTCCAACGAAAGAAAAAACAAAGATGCATGCTTCATCACAAGTAATTAGAGAATATTCTCTAGGCCTATGCACAACGAAAGAAAACATCCATCCCCTAGATAGATTACATTACAGATCATCTCTATGCTGCCCAATTCAAAAAAATATAACTAAACCAGAAACGGAAATATGCAGAATAATAAAAAAAGATACCTAAAAAAAAAGAATTTAACATTCAATGACAAGAAATGGGAAGTAAAGGTGGCTGGTTGAAGGGGTGCACACCAGAGAAGAGGCAAACATATGGCCTTGGGAGGTGTTCTGGGAAAGTTTATGTGTAGTTTCATAGATTTTGCGTAGGGAACCAACTCACTCTACAGGGTACCAACTCCCAACTGACAACCCAACTAAACTGAAGCTGATGTTTGATCTCTGGAAGGTCCAGTCATCAACATCAGTACAGGGTCAAGATCCAACAGTGTTATCTGTGAAAAAAAATATGCACTATTGTGGCATATATGTAAAGTGCGTTGATGCTGAAGTGTTGAAAACTGAAATCAGAAAGGAAATTGGTCCCGGCGGGGCTCGAACCCGCGACCTTCGGCTCATAAGACCAACGCTCTAACCAACTGAGCTACGGGACCAATTGTAAACCATACCTTCCTCCTTCAGATTTCAATGGACTTTACTAATTGAATCAATCCTATTATTTCAAGATCTATTAATCTTTATCTTTCTGCTAATGACGTGTCTCCTATCTGATTTGTTTTTACAAATTATCTCGATCCATTTTATTTAATTATTTTAAATATTTACATAAAATACAATAAAATAATTTAATTTTTTCAAATTTAAAAATAAAAATTATATTTTAACAATATTTTATTCAAATTTCAATTTTAGTATTTACTTACCTCATCCCCTCTTTATTACCTGTTGAATTAATTAACTCATGGGTCATGATAAACATGCATTGACATTTACATTAGCCCTAAGCCACATAAAGAAATAGGTTCGGGCTACTACAAAAACTTCATATCATGAATGCGTCCTCGAATTAGAACCAGCTCCTACTGATCGTACACGTGTATGCCTTTGAAAACATCCGTATTAATATGGTCTATATCATAATAAAAAGATCATGCAATTAGCGTGTGTAGGGGACACTAGTACTATTACATTTCTAATCATCGCAATGTGGTCAATTGAAATGATATTTATAATTTTTAATTTTTGCAAGTTTCGTGTAATTTCTTAAAAAATAAATGAATATGAAATTTATATAAAAAAATTATTTTTTTTAATGATAGATCTGATTTTTTTTCAAAATAAGTAAGTAAAGATTGCAAACTTACATCTAACATTATCCTTAATTTATGAATAATGATGCATGTGTTGTGAAAAACGATGACAATAAAGTAAAAATAAATATGGAACGAGAAAACAATCACACACGACACAAGATTTATGTGGTTCGGCAAATTGCCTACGTTCACGGCAACTGCAGATGATTTTATTATTGAGGAATCACACACTACAATGATAGATCAATTACTGTACATCCACAATGTTTCTACTGTACGGCCATATGATATAATAATCATATATATAGTCAAACGGCGGAAAAAACTCTAGATCCGTGTAAAATACATGTTCGCTCGAGCGGCGTGTCGAGCGAACTTCCTTCCCACATCCGCTCGAGCTCACTGTCGAGATAACATCGAGCATTCGAATCTGTTTTACTTCGCTCGAGCGGCCAATGCCTCCACTTGAGCGATGTGAACCAGACTCCACAGTACTCAACAGTATATACTTATAATTTTATCTATATTATCTTTAATTTATAGTGATTCTCTAGCCGCCCATTACAAGTAAACCTAACGAAAAGCTTATTATAATAGTTATACATACGATATGACTCGCATGTGAAAATTTGAAAATCATGATGATGACGTTTGTGGAAAATACAAATTCCCTTTTGATGCTTGTGGAAGATTGGAATAGAAAGGTGCCTAATTTGTTGTTGGAAGTATAGGACCATTGATGTACATAGCCGAACGTGTTATAGGCCCCCTGACCGAAATAGATAATAATTTAATATAAGGAAAATAGCTCTATGCGTGGAAATGATACTTCATATCACGTAGGAAACAAGTAATATGCATGAAAATATGAAAAATATAATTTATAACTTTAAGTTTTTTATCTTATAATTTAATTAATAAATTATACTATTAAAATGTTACTTGCTATTTGATAACGATATATTTAAAGCACTTTTAAGTATGTTACGTTTGTTTGGAAATAAATTTTAAAAAATATTTTATGATGTAGAAATTACGATTATTTAAATTTTTAAAGATTATGATCATATCTTTAAAAATTTAAAAGTTGTAATTATTTAAAAATTCTATAACTTTTTTTATTTATTAATAATCTCTTTAAAATTTAAATTACGTTTCCCATTATTCGAAAAAGTTTATAACAAAGAGTTTAATTTGTACGTAATCCGACTTATTATATTAACACTTTTGTAAGTATACCAAATATATATTTTTTAATTGAGAAATATTTTAACGATAAAATAATTACATAAAAATAAATTTACAAATTGATTTGATAGATATAGTTCATTAGATTACAAAATTACTTTTATTATAAAGTATATCTTGTAGATCAAATAAAGTCAAGTTAATAATTTATAAAATTATTTTTATATAATTCTTTTATACATATGACAGTATTTTTTTTTTTAATTTATCCCTTTATTATCACGTGGGGGCAAGCCAAGGCTCATTTCCTACGTACCATTACGAGATCAGTATGTCTATAAATATCAGCAGACATGGTACCTATGTTAGCCACACTTGCCTATAATTTGAAGCCCCCAGTTGTAAACTCATCCCTACCAACTGCATTAATCACCAAAACCCTCTCAAATTAGAAAATTAGTAGGATGTCACTCCAGGTTTCAGCAGTTCCGGCCTCAATCCCAATTGCCACTGGTGACAAATCGAATCGCAGTTTGGCGGATTATCATCCTACCATTTGGGGTGCTCATTTCCTATGTTATGCTTCTGAGGATCATCACGACTCCAACATGGTAATATATATATATATATATATATATATATATATATATATATATATATATTTTTATGAGAAATAAATTTCATTCATTTATAAAAGTGAAGTTATAGCTTTGACATGATACATACAGAAAAAATTCTAGATTACAAGCTAGCTACTCACGGTTGAGGTTCTACCAGTACACAAATTCTTTTGTGACTGTTATAGTCTTAACTTCTATATATAACTCTCTACAGATAAACCGTCTGAGAGACCACACTCTGTCTAAAACAAAGATTTCAAACCCTACCCTCCAGAGGATAAGAGAACTTTCACTCTATGGGCAAAAAGTCAAAGAGACTATTTCTTTTTTATTTTTATCTAAACAAAAAGAAATAACAATAAACATAAAGATAGATGTGAAAATAACAAATTACAACTATAGATCCATATTTTCAATTTGAAGGAAAGCAAAATACAAGAAATAAAGAGACTGCGGTGGCGAGTGATGGACATGCGCCATGTGCTAGGAGTGTGACAGCCAGTCGAGTCTAAAGAAATTGAAATCCCTAGTCCCATAAACGCCGTGCATGCCGGCAGTGGAGATGGCTGGTTTTTCTATTTACTGCCAACTTTGATCTCTAAAATGACTGGTCATAGATTTGTTATCCAATCTTTGATCTAACTCGTACCATAATTGTAAATAATAAAATAGTACTCATTGCTAAAGCTGGCCGGATCTCGCAATCTTTTTTCACATTTTAGAATTAAAATTCTTCAAAACTTAATTATCATGATCTTGATCTAGAACTCATTATGATGTAAATTAATTTACTCGTGTAGGACGCAGATGATAAAATTTTGGAACAACTCCAAAAATCGAAGGAAGAGTTGAAGAGAATGTTCATGGCTCCTACTGAAACACTTTCAGGAAAATTGGGCCTGATTGATGCAATTCAGCGCTTAGGTGTTTCATATCATTTTGAAAGTGAGATTGACGAAATTCTACAGGAAGTGCACACGAACCCTCCTTGCTTTAAGGACGATGACCTTAACCTTTGCACTATTGCTCTCTGGTTTCGATTGCTTAGACAACAAGGTTATAATGTTTCATGTGGTACGTTCTCATTTGTCCTTCAAATTTTACAGTACTTTTTCTTCGTTGAAAAATGTCTTATAACCAGCAATACTACTACTAATGTTATCTTTATATCATTAAACTACCATCAATTAGACTTTAATTTGTTCTAATTAGGGTTGGTTACTAGGAAAACAAGACCGAGTAATTGGTGGGTCCTAGCTAGGTTTAATTCTCCTTGGCGCATTCAAATTACTGTTCATTCAGCATTAATTAATCAAATGATCAGTTGATTTCTTTTGTCTTTTGACTTTTGAGTGCTCTTTAACATAGACATAGTAATTATGAAACAGATATTTTTAACGAGTTCAGAGATGAGAAAGGTCATTTCAAGGCATCCTTAACTTCTGACGTGAATGGCATGCTGAGTTTGTACGAGGCTGCACATCTTGGCTTACGTGGAGAAGATATTCTTGATGAAGCCCTTGCTTTTACCACCACTCATCTTGAGTCAGTTGTCAGTCATGATATCAAGGCGGCCGGTAATTTGCAAAAGAAAGTGACTCATGCTCTGAACAGGCCCCTCCGTAAAGGATTACCGAGGTTAGAGGCAATCCATTACATCTCCATCTACCAGGAGGAAGATTCACACAACAAAACCCTGCTGAATTTTGCCAAGTTAGATTTTAATGCCGTACAAGCACAACACCAGAAAGAAGTATGCAACATTACAAAGTATGTCCAACTTGTTATATAAATATATATATATATTTTATAGATTGTAATATTAAATATGTGAATTTATTAAAAGTGGATTATTATTTATTTTCGTGAACCACTGCTTTCTTAATCAGTAAGTAGTAAAAAAAAAAATTGGACCGGGAGCTCCAAGCGGGATCCCTGGCAGAATCCTTATCATTTTCCTTTTTTTTTTTTTGGTCCCTGGAGACTGTTGTAAATTGTCATATTAAAAAGTTGAGCGATTGTTTTTCAGGTGGTGGAAAAACTTAGACTTTGCAACAAAGCTGCCTTATGCGAGAGACCGAATAGTAGAGTGCTATTTTTGGATCATGGGAGTGTATTTTGAACCTCAATATTCCGTTGCAAGAATGATTCTGTTAAAAGTAATATCCATGATATCCGTTATTGATGATACCTACGATGCCTTTGGTTCGTACGAAGAACTCGAGCTATTTACGGAAGCAATCGAAAGGTTACATGATGATATTCGGTCTCTAATTTCAGTTTCAATACGACATATTAAATAATGTAGGTAGTTTTCTGATCATATATAGTCCAACAAAAGATAAATAATGATATGGAAATTCTCGTTATTTGCATTTTCAGATGGGATGTTAGCGCCATAGATCTACTTCCCGAGTATATGAAGCCAATTTATCGGGCATTGTTAGATATTTACGATGAAATTGAGGCAGAGACTGCAAAAGAGGGAAGATCATTCTGTGTACATTATGCAAAGGAAGCAGTAAGCTAGCTGCCAATAATAATTCTAGATTAATATTACCTGGGAACCTTTTTTTAAAATTCTTTTTAAACCGAATATACGATGCTTTACATGAATTTATTTTAACTCTGTGCATTGCAGATGAAAAAAGTAGTCCAAGCCTACCATGTGGAAGCCAAGTGGTGTCATGAAAGCTTCGTTCCAACAATGGAGGAGTACATGCGTATTGCCCTGGTATCTTCAGCTTATTCAACGCTGGCCACAACTTCCTTCGTTGGCATGGGAAATATTGCAAACAGAGAGGTCTTTGAATGGATCTCCAATGGCCCTAAAATCGTTACAGCTTCAGCAATTATTTGCAGACTCATGGACGACATTGTCTCCCATAAGGTACAATAAACTCAACATTATGTTTTTCCCCTTGGCATTTAACCCACTACTATAGTACGTACGTACTTTTTATGTAACCATTGATGCACATTAATTTATGGGTACGTGCTGTAGTTTGAGCAAAAGAGAGAACATGTTGCCTCAGCGGTTGAGTGCTACATGAAACAGTATGGTGTTTCAGCAGCGGAAGAGGTATACGAACTGTTCCAAAAGGAAGTGTCCGATGCATGGAAAGATATCAATCAAGGGTTCCTCAAGCCGACTGCTGTCCCGATGCCAGTCCTGGTGCGAGTTCTCAATTTTGCTCGTGTAATCGATGTTATTTACAAGGAGGATGATGGATATACTAACTCTCATAAGCTGAAAGATTATATTACCTCCTTGCTGGTCAATCCTCTTCTCATCTGATCACGAGAATATGGATCTTATAATTAAGTGGTCCTTCCATGATGATCAACTGAGTGATAATACGTACGTACGTGTTTGAATTCCCTAGCTTTGATCTGTGTGCATGTAAAAATAAAAAATGAAGGAAAAAGAATATGCTAGCTCCTGGGGCTGTCCTTAATTAATGCTTGCTTGTATTATCCTTTTTTTTTTTTCTTGTATTATATGGTTGTTTGTATTATATGCTTGTATGCAACGAATAAAGGACCACAGTTATTACAGTTCTTAGAAGTTAGAATTATTTTCTGAAAGAATCATTTTAGATATAGGCTTATATATGTAAATTCTCGATCCCTATACGTAACGATTTTGCAAGGCTTGCTCGGTGGTTCCTTTTCTTTCCTTCGATTCTTAGCTGAGCCTAACCCACCAACCGTAGCAAAAAATTATGAGACCCTTGGGCACAGTCGAGGAATACGGAGCTCCGACCTAGAGTGTTCTATCAGTAGAAGACGAATAACATGAAGTGAGGGTACTTTGTGGCTTTTCAATTTCAAGGGGGTTTACGCGCCCCCCCCCCCCCCCCCCCCCCCCCCCCAAAAAATTATTAAGCTGACAAGCAGCGGCTGACCTACATTTACTATATATGTCCCCTCCAAAATTTTTAAAAAAAATCAAAATATATTCTAATTTTTAATCATAATTTTACAAGTGATGAAAATAGTCCTCTCAAAAAAATTAATAATTCCTATATGCTCTGCAAAATTTTATAAAATTTTAATATACTTAAAAATAAATTATTTATACACTACAAGAAATCAGGTCTTTTACAGCGCACAAAATCGCTGCAATAAAGCCTCTAAATTGCTGTATATGCTCAATTCCAGCGCTTTCAAAATCCTTGCAGAGTCGCCGCTATAATCGCGTCTTTTTTGCCCAAAACAGCGAAAAATAAAAAATCGCTGCTTTTAAAACATTTAGCAGCGATTTATTTTCCTTGCTAAAACCACAAAACATCGCTGTAACTGCCCGCAACCATATAAACATATATCGCTGAGAAATCTTAATTGCAGCACTCTAAATCCTTGCAAATAACTTCAAAATCGCTGTAATTGATGTAGGCAATTACAGCGAATATATTATAAATTGTTGCAAATGATTATTTTTAACGTAAAATGGATGCTGAAAATACAACTAAAACCGCTGCAATCAGATTAAACTCTGTTGCTATAATGTCTGAAAAATCGTTGCAGACGAGTAATTGCAGCATTAGAAATCACTGCAATTACTCCAAAAAGCGCTGGAATTGACAATCCAATACTAGCGCTTTTTGTAAAAATTGTTGGAACTGATTATTTTCAGCGTAATTTAGATGCTGAAACTGAAGCCAAAAGCGCTGTAATTATGAAAAATGGTCGTACTTTGATTATGCATGTCGGGAAAATCGCTGTTAATAGCTAATTTCAGCATTTAAAAGCGCTGTATTAACTTCTAAAAGCGCTGGAATTAAGTTTTCAATAGCAGCGATTTTGTTAATTGCGTAAAAGCGCTGGAAGGGAGCTAAGTAATTGCAGCGATTTAATTTAAAATTGTTGCAAATAAGATAATGTAGCGTAATGAAAACGTTGGAAAATTGAATAAAGCGCTGCAATTTGTTGATTTACTGTAATAGGTCTGAAAAATCGTTGTTAAAGTATAATTGCAGCATTTAAAAGTGCTGCAATTACTTTGTAAAGCGCTGCTATTAGTTATATTTCGTTTTTTTTTTTTTTGAAGATCGTTATCTCGGCTGATATATTTGTTATATATATAACCATATTTTTCAAACTTAGTAAGAAATATAATGAACTATTTAGTAATGTTCACATATTTAATCATGATATTACCTAGCCCCCTTAAGCAATGAACTTTTTCTTAATACCTTAAACTTCATTTAATTTATGTAACTTAATACTTTGTTAAGTAACAACAATTAATTACATAACTTCATTGGCATCACCACAAATTTAAAATTTCCTACATGAACCATTCACACATAAACCTATATCCAATTCTATTCCATTGCTATATAACACTTATAGTTTTGACAACACCCAATTTAGAAATACGAAATATAGATTAATATTCTTTCACTACTTTCATTATAGGAAAAAACCTTTTTCTGAGGAATATAATAAATCAAATACATTCATTCATCTAAACTCAGTGGGAAATTCACATTAATGTGCAGTCATGAGCTATATACATTGGGGTGGACCAATTTCTACTTGCAAAACCTACAGTAGTTACAAACTACTAAATATATAGATCCCATTTCTTGCTCCTAAACATTAATTGAAAACATCCACATTCATCAACAATTGTTCAACTATCCTGCTCTTCTATAGTTAGAATTAGTTCATATCATCGATAACAACGTGCACCTGGGCATTGGGTAGAACAGCTTCAACACGTCTGCATCAAGTGGGGGGGGATTCATTGTTCAGCATATTTCAGCCTTTCAATCTCTCCGATCCATTCTGTCAATGACCATATAGATTTTCGTTACGTAAACCGATTAATTTAACACATAAGAACATTGAATAATGACCAAGAAAATAATACTCAATTAGGCCTGTGACTTTAATGTTCATTCATTATCACCAATTGCCAAAAAGTAGAACATAAGGTCTAAATCTAAAATCTAGAAATGGATTTACAGTCATTTAAGCAAAACACCCTTAAGCACGAACCACTAGCACTTTTAAATTTGCTTCTTGTAAATAATTACAAGATAAAGATATTTGAAAGAAACACACACAAGAACTCTAGAAGGTTTTACTCAATTTATACAAACAGTATATATATATATATATATATATATATATATATGCATCTGCAACTAATTATCTTACAGGCAATTACATGCAGTACTCACATACAACGTGTATAGTTGTACATATTGTAAATAAAGTTCAATGTTGATGATCTTCAGAAGTGACAACTAGATTTATCAGTTTATTACATCACTGCTGAACCTGTGAATTAGGCCTAAATACATCAAAGCTTATATTATAAGTTATGCATGTACTCTGGAAATTATGTACTGTGCTATGGTTCTAATCTACTGCAAATTGCCTCAAACATCAAAAATCTTAATGGGGATCCTGACCCTAACATAAATATCCAAAAAAACAAAATAACTATGAGATAGGATAATACAGAAACAATTTGGCCACTAGTTATAAATTCTGTTATAACTATTTTGTCAAAACCCAAAATGACAGCTGCCTTTAAAAACATGTTTAGAAGTGTGTCTGTAGAGTTGCAAGTAAATTTTTCAGTTTAGTTTGATAGATAATCTCAAGTCATACAGCTTGCTAATATGGACTTGTAATTACATATATTGACAACTATTAACAACAAAGTGCATAAAAAGGGCACTGCCTTACAAACATTTTCCAATATCAGCACCTGTAATCACCCACAGACAGCTCTAACATATGCATTTGAGCAGTACACAACCCAAAAAATGATAGTTATCCAAGGCAGCATATTAAGTCTACAAGTTACCCACCATTTATTTTTTCCAACACAAGAGGCAAGAAAAACTCACCATTTATTTTTTGTGAGTTTTTATAATATGAACCAGAAACATGTAGAGATTCATCTAACTAGAATCTTGTCTCCAACAAAATATGCATACTAAATTCTCTATTTTTCAAAACTGGTTGGTCTTTTTCCTATGTGCATTTATAATAGAATATTTGTAAGTAAAGCCATATTAAGTCTGAAAAAAAAAAAAACATATAAAGTTACAGCTTATAAATTCTGAGTATATCAGTTTGGGCTGAACCCAAAAATTGCTGCCTCTAAAATATATTTAGAAGTGTGTGTTTGTAGGGTAGCAAGTAAAATTTTCAAGTTTGATATTATCCTCTCAAGTCATACATGTTAGCTATATGGACTTGTAATTACACTTAAGAGTATATATTGACAACTATTAATGGTCAAATAGAGCATTAAAACAGATCCATACCAACATATTCCAACATGCACACCTGTATACTCTAATCATTATCCACAGACAGCATACATGAGTCTCATTTCAGCATTACACAACCCACAAATAGTGCTCCAAGACAGCATATTAGCACACATGTTACCCACCATTTATTTTTCCCAACACATAAATGGAGAAAAAACTCACCATATTGGTGGGTTAATATAATATGAAGAGAAACATACAAAGATTCATCTAATTAGAAGAGTCTCCAACAATTTCTGCATACTAAAATGGCCATTTCTCAAAGCTGGTTGGTCTTTTTCTTGTATGTGTTTATAACCAAGATTATAAGAATTTCTGCTGCAATGTCATTATTCAATGTTGTCACACCATTGCCCTTATCAACCTCAACCATCTCCTCAAACTCCTAAAAGTCATCCAAATCATTGCTACCATATTGAAAATAACTGAAAAATTAGGCTTAATCCAGGTCACATACATGAGAGGGATCTATTGTGGCTCTTTTTTTCCTCCAAGAAAACTAGCAAATTCCCTAATTGAACAATTGAACTTTCAAGCATATGCTCTACATCAATTCAGAGCACCTCGCCCATGTGACATTCAGAACCAAAACAGCCACAAAATCATATCAACCATTGTGATATGCAGCAACAACTGTCACAGATTTCTAATTTTTCATTGAGAATGAAGTGGGAAGCTGTGTACCTTAAAAAATGACCATGCTCAGCAGCAACCCTCACATGATCCCTACATGCCCGTTCAATCTATATAGAACGGATAGCCCTTTAATATCACAATCATAGTCTTAACAAATGATATTTGAAACATAAACTGTCCCAACTATAAATTAAAGTAACGCATGCATCATTGTTCAGCATCAGAACTGGAAATTTCTAAATGAAAGAAAATGGTCACCCACAAGACAAACTGGTGTGCATCAAGTTTGGCGGTCCAACTGCTCCATCAAAATGGTTGTTCCTGAATTAAATGAACAGCCATTTAAGTCTGTTAGTATATCAAAAAATTTAATGTTAATTTAGGGATCAAATAATATAATTGAAAGAGAGCACAACGTAATGTGTAAAATGAAAGTATGAGAAGGGATATTGCAATTACATAACTTCTATCTAGTAAAATCTCCTGCACGGACAATAATTAAACTTCTCTTAATGGGTGTTTATGGTGCTTCAAAGCATTTTCATACAAAAAGTGTATAAACGGCATGTTGAGCAATGTTTATTCCTCCAAAGCATCATACCAGAAAATTTACAAAGAGATATATTAACGTTATATGCAGTCCCTCAAGTTGTAGTCTAAAAATGACCAATAAATTCAGTTTGGGAAGCTAGCTTTTCCGAAAAATGGTCACAAAACACTTTCATATGTAACATAGAGGAATTAAAATGATAGTTAAAATTCCTTGTTAATGACCATTTCAGGTAATTCTCTTTTAGGGTAATTGTGTTGGAAATCATATGCGGTTAAATGCTTATCTTTTGACAATTGTTTAAGATTTAGAAAGTTTAGAAAAGACAAGTGTTCACGAATGTATTAAACGATTTTTACAACATGGAATACTCTCTCCGTCTATGGGTATATGCAATTTATTGAACAATGACCTAAAAGAATTACAAAACCCAGAAATTACAACCATATTAAGTCCAATTTAATCAACCTGTATTCACTATTTTTTTCTTAATTAGTTCAACCTGATTTAACTTATCTTCAGTTCCAATAAATTATGTACTGGTAAACAGGGGAAATTAAGGAAACCAGAAAACTAACACGAAGAAATGTTAGGCCAAGAACTCTAAAAGTAAATTTCAACAAGAGTTTAGGTTTTGTTTCTTTTTCTTTAATAACAGGGAAACACCCCACGACATAGTAGGTCCCCCTTCTAAAAATTGATCGTCATTTCTCAAAGCTATACATACGGTGTGGGACATTTGTCATTCTAAACTTACTATCTGGTATGATATCCTTGTTTTTCAAATCTAAAAATATGCGATACTAAATTACTGCAGGAGACAACTTTATATAAATGAAACATAGACAAGCCTGAAATTATAAGGCTTAACTATTGCATAACCAACACATGACCCCATATAATCATATACACAAGACAACCTATAGAATATAAAATACAGGTTCAAACATATTTCATGGACCCATCAAGTTGGCCACTAGACAGAAAGGAGCAGTACACAACCCCTTTTGAGGTAAAAATTAAGAGGACTCCGTAGAATCTAGAAAGAGAGGAGCTAACATTAATGTTCCTCTCAGATCTAGCTACTTAGAGCATCATTGTTCTGAGCTTTTAAGGTCATGGAGTGGTAGTCCTAATGTCACATATTGAGGTTGAGTTAAACAGATAAGATAAATGCAAACTAAGGGGCTAGAACTTAAGAGTATACATTCAAAGCTAAAGTCATGTCAAACTTTCTGCACTAGCTTGACAAGCCAATAAGTTAGTTGTATACCTATTTCAAAACCCCCCCAACTTCAACTATAATCCCAACTACACAAGCAATGAACTAGTGTTTAGAAAAATTAGGAATAAGCATGATTTGTGGGTAGACATAGCATAAACAGAGGAAGAGATAGTTCTTGATAAACCAAGGCATTCTATTGAAATCCTTAGTTGTTTACTTAGTTATTAGCTTGAGTAGAAGGTAAAACAATTCATACTGATATCTTACAGTTTAACACATAAATGGAGGCCTAAACATATTCGATAAGTGATTCACATAGAGCATACTACTATTGTTAAAAGTATAATTAAATAATTTTTTGGTAAGACTGTCGGCATGGAACAAAACTGGGCAGAAAAACAAGTCATAATCTCAAGCAGACTCTAGCACAAATATTGCATGTTTCAATCATCACCCACATAGTTACACACCCAACTAAACAAGTATTAGGGGGAAAAGGTAAGGATAGATGAAGTTGAAAGAAACCATGACAGAATCTGATGCAGAAAATTTCAGAATTGGGAAGTGTGTTTGCTGCTATCTTTTTAGGCTGTAAACGTGAGGTAAGAGAGGGAAAAAGGATGGAGTTTTAAATATAAACTGAACTTAGTCAAGTTACAAATGAAATTTAAGCCAAAGTTCCAGCCTTGCAAATACAATTAAAACTCATATTTGCTGGTTACAAGAACGGTCATGTTGAAATCATAGCGAATGACCAAGGAAACCGTATCACCCCTTCATGGGTTGCTTTTACTGACAGTGAGAGACTGATCGGTGAGGCTGCAAAGAACCAGGCAGCCGTCAACCCTGAAAGGACCATATTTGACGTCAAGAGTCTTATCGGAAGAAAGTAATTCATCCTTCTCAACTTGTTGATTTCCGATTATATATCCATTTGTTTGGAAATGGTAGTGACAGGCTCAAATATAAACACACAGATTTGAAGACAAGGAGGTTCAGAGAGACATGAAGCTTGTTCCATACAAGATTGTGAACAAGGATGGAAAGCCTTACATTCAATTGAAGATTAAGGATGGTGAGACCAAGGATTACAAAGTGAGGAGATCAATGCCATGATTCTGACTAAGATGAAGGAAACGGCTGAAGCATTCCTGATTAAGAAAATCAAGGATGCCGTTGTGACAGTTCCTGGTGAGTAAAGAAAGTAACAACTGTGTACCAAATACTTTTACTCCATTGGTATAGATTAATTTCTACATTCTTAAACCCTGTCGTTAATTTCAGTTACACAGCGTAATTATATTTGTTCCAACATGCAGCGTAATACAGTGATGCCCAGAGGCAGGCTACCAAGGATGTGGCAGTCATAGCTGGACTGAATGTTGCCCGAAATATCAACTCACCAATTGCTGCTGCCATCGCTTATGGTCTAGACAAGAAGGGTGGTGAAAAGAACATCCTTGTGTTTGACCTTGGTGGTGGGACATTTGATGTCAGTATCTTGACAATTGATAATGGTGTTTTTGAGGTTGTTGCCACTAATGGAGACACTCATCTTGGAGGTTAGACCATATATTCTTAGCCAATCGTATAATTGGTTGTTAAGTTTTCTGTAAGAGAAGACAAGTTTGAAAGGAGCAGTATATTATATATGTTCTTGGATGCCTATATAAAATTTTGATTTAGTCTGGAAGTTTCCAGTCTCCTATGATAAATTAGGGTGATTTGACTACTTTGACTGCAACAAACCCTAGAGGGTCTCAGATTGTGTACATAACTGTTTACTGGTTCAGTATGTTGTATTTATCATAACAAAGGTAGCTTTAAGAGTACTTTTGTAGGCAGCGCAAATGCCAAGTATCTATTATTTATCAGACAGAAGTGTTTGTATTAAGCTCCCCTATAAGTTAAAATTTTGTGCTCTAAGGAAGGTCAATTTCCTTGCAGGTGAGGATTTTGATCATAGAATTATGGACTATTTCATCAAATTGATATGTATATGTATGGCAAGGACATCAGCAAGGATAACAGAGCTCTTGGGAAGCTGATTCGGGATCCTGAGCGCGCCAAGAGAGCTCTTAGCAGCCAACACCAAGTCCGTGTCGAGATTGAATCACTTGAGAGCAGGTGCCCAAGCACTTCTCTGAACCACTGACCCGAGCTAGATTTGAGGAGCTGAATTAATGATTTGTTTAGAAAGACCATGGGACGTCTTAAGAAGGCTATGGAAGATGCCAGTTTGGAGAAGAACCAAATTGATGAAATTGTGCTTGTTGGTGGAAGCCATATTAGGATATCCAAAGGTTCAACAGCTTCTTAAGGACTATTTTGATGGAAAGGAACCGAACAAAGCTGTGAACCCAGATGAGGCAGTTGCTTATGGTGATGCTTTTCTTTTCATATTGATTGTTTGCAATTATGTTATCCATGAGATGGTGCTACCATAATTCATCCTTTAGTTAATACCAACAACTTTATTCTAGCAGTAAGTAGGTTTAACAGATGGAAAATCGATGCATAATGGCTTGACCATTTAGGTTGTGGTTTGAGTTAACAACAATGCCCATAATTACTTAAAATACATTCTATTTTTTTTTTTTTTATTTACCTTGTAAGTTTCAACCATTTTATTTTCCAATGTGCTACTAAAATGCAAAAATCTTTCCCCTACTTACAGGACTGTGTACCTCAGAAATAGTTTTTTTCTCTAGAAAGTAAAAAGCCTTTCTACATGTCATTAATTATCATCTTCGAAAATCACATGACATCAATATGGATTTTCATTTAATTTCCTCCTAAAAGTATGTTATTAGGACTTGATAACACTGAGTAATTGTTAATTAACTTGATGAATAGGGTAAGTGCACTTGAAAGGAAGACAATTGAGAGTGAGGCAGAATGAAGTCTTGCTCTGAAGCCCAGTCAATGAGAGATTGTCCTAATTAGAGTCCTCAAGTCATCAGTGGTAAATAATCAAACTATCTAATACCCACAACTGATTGAGCAATCCAAACATAAGAGGCAAATACACAACCAGTATAATGCAAACAGAGGCACATGCAAATCAGTTTAACAGAGAAATACAGGAAAAATTTGTGTACATCTAAAAACAACACCTTTTGTAATGAAACCTACAAGAAATGGGAGATACCTGTAGCCTCGATTGATCATCTTTGAAAACAGATGATTGATATCTTCAGATTAGAAATGGAGGCACGGAATCGTCTAGGGTAACCGAAGGTGGAGACAATTTCACTAGCTTCCCAAACGGAGACAATATTCAGGTTGAGAGAAGGTTGTGCGCACACTAGGGTTTACGATTGGGAGCTTAAAATCATCTTCCCAATTGGTGAACCAGAAACGGCTCTAGAGAAGGTAATCGCGGGGAAATGGGAATGGGAGAATCGGTAACCCAGGCGAGGAGCTGAAGCCGTCATTGCACGCTGGGAAGGGTTTTCGAAAGCAAGGATTGAGAATGGAAACTGGAGTTTGTTGTGGGATTAGGTCGAAGTGCAGATGAGCTCCAGTCTCGGTCAAAGTGGGCAGACACGGGGAAAAAAAGGTTGGGGGGAAATTTCCAATTTGCAAAGTGAAATTGGATGTTTGGCGCGGTAGCGAAATTGCAGCGAAAATCACCTGCTGCAAAATAAGAATGTTACGCGCAACAATTAAAATCGCCTCAATAACATAAAAAGTCGCTGCAATTTTCAGTAATGAACAGGAACTTTTTTTTGCAACGATTTTTTTCGTTACAATAACTTTAAAATCGCTGCAAACACAACTAAGGGAAAATTACTGTTTTAAAAGTGCGCAGCGTATCAAAATCGCTGTTGTTGATAGTCTATTGCAACGATTTTATTTCCAACAAAATAAAAATCGCTGCAAAAGGTGCATTTTCTTGTAGTGATATATACATAGATATATTATTTATTTTTAAAAGTGTGGTCTCATCAAAATTAAATCAGAACTAAGTTTAGGATAAATAATAAATTTATTAATATAGATCTCAAAATTTTTTGTTATACAATATTAAGTTTCTTAATATGAAATCTAAAGTAAAAATACAAAAAAAATCATTTAAATTTGTTGATCTATATGGAAAACTATTGAAAGATTTTATCCTCTAGACTTTATTGAGTAAGAAGAAACTTATTTAAGGCCTCAATTATAATATCGTATGTTTAATATGACACGAAAATATCTAGAGTTTATAGAAAACTTAATAAACTAGCTTACGTACTAGCTAGAATGAAAAATGTCATTTTAAAAGATCAATTTATTGTTTATATGAAGTAAATAAATTTCAAATATTTCATTACAAAACTAATAATGGATTAATATTATTTCATGAAGCATTATCGTAAAAAACATAAAATAAATATTACGACGTTGTATTTTTAGAATTTTATTTTTACATGTATATTACAAATTATCGAGATCAAATTTTATATATAATTATGTTTTTATGATTTTTGAATCTCAATGTGTTACACATTAGAAAATTTAACCCCCTCATAGAAATTGTTGGTTCTGCCACTGTTGACAGCAACCTTATGATCTAATTATCTTAGGTATTTACTTCAAAAAAAAAAATTATCTTAGGTATTTTACAATATTTTACACCTAAATTTATTATAAAAAAAATAGACACTGCGTCCTCAAATTATTGAGAATTAGCAAATAGTATTTAACATATTTTTCTCGTATGATATATATATTATTTATCCTAGCTATCAACTTCAATAGCTTCCCACCAATTATGGATGATCTAGATAGATCATGTTTCCAGAAAGAAATAGCCTATACCGCCAATAATTAACTGCAGAAGAGGTCATGTTGTACATGATCGATGGAGGCCGAGGCTCCACTGCATGTCCTCCTCAAAAATCTTGAAGAGGAAAGTTGTTTCGTCAGTATTACTGTGCCTAGCTGCAGCTTGGGTGGGTCCTTTCATAAAAAGCTGGTAGAGATGGCTTTACTATTTATTGGCATGCTTATCTAATTCGATATGAAATCCCAATAATTTAGACCTCTCAACTTCATGTTTTCCACGTTTGATGGATCTGATGCCTTTGTAGCTGTCGGAATATCTAAAGTTTCCAGTACAGAAGCATTATAATTTTGATGATAAAAGGTGGGCCTATCCTTTTGAGGTGATAGGGAAACTTATTGATTAAGAGCATCTCCATTCGGATTTTTAAAATACTAAAATTTCTATAATTTAGAATTTATTTTGAGGTTTTAATCAAAATATTCCCTACATCTGGATCCCTATTTAAAAGAAAAGGTTTAGGAAATAAACAGTAAGTTCTCATATTTGGGGACTCACTATTCAGTCTCTAAATCATTTTTATCAATATTTTATTCTAATATATAAAATAAATAATTTTTCAATCATCTACACTTTCTCTCATACTCATATTTATTATAGTTTTAAATAATAATTTTAAAAATAATTTAATTGATTAAGAAAATATAAAAAAATTAATTTTAAAAATATTATCATATTCACAAAAAAATAATTTAAATTTTTGTTTAAAATATTCACTAGAGTAATAGTTCAAAAAATAAGAAAAAATATTGAGTAGTTAAATTTGTAAATAGAAGTGAAAGAAAAAAGTAATAAAAAAGAATAGAAAAATATTATTTAATAGAATAGAAATAGGGATGGAGAATGGGATGTAGAAGGTTTTTGAAAGATAAATAAAATTTAGAGAAAAATTTAAGAAAATGTGATTTTGAGTTAAATTTTAGAGATGGAGATGAAGAATGGGATGAGGATGCTCTAATGTGTAAATTAATTAAAGGCATTAAGATTGGAAAATTCATGATGTGATGGATTCCAGTACTAAATTTGTACCAACTTGAGCCTCACTAATCTGTAGCCACAAAGACAGCTAGATCAAATTTTCTCCATATCAACTGGTTTTTTTTTTATTTTTTATTTTAATTCTGAACCTCTTCATTTAAGAAAAAAAAAACCCTAATTAGCATTTAAATAGCATATCATATAATACATTACTTACGTGATAAGATTTGATTGGTAAAATTTAAATTTTTAAATTTTTCTCACGAATCAAATCATACTGTATTAATAATACAAAAGATATATTCTCTATCCCGGCTTGTAAATAATATATATGAGATTATCTTCAAATCGAATTCAGTGTGGATAAGGGCTTTTCCTCAAACGTACTTTTTTAATTTATTTAAGATTAAAAGTATTTTAATATGTAATACATAAACAACTTAACTATGTCATTAAAGAATTTTTAAGACTATTTTAACACTTTTTAATACTCTTACCGCAACTCCAAATGCACACGATGATGATAGAACTGCATCAAATTATCACATATATATATATATATATATAACAAGCTAGCTCACGATATTTACATTATATTTGTATGTAAATTAAATGACATGCATTTGAGTAAGCTATATTACTTTCCTCATAATAGGGTAGTTGCCGCTCTCTTTTATACCGTTAACGGTTTTCCTCTATTTATTAATATTTTAAATATTTCTACACGTGAATCTTATTTTTTTACACACTCATGTCTTTATACGTAATATAGTTTATAACAAAGTGTTTAATTTGTACGTAATAATCCGACGTATTATATTATCACTTTTGTAAGTACCAAATATATATTTTTTAATTGAGAAATATTTTAACTATAAAAAAATTACATAAAAATAATTTTACAAATTAACGTGACTATATATGATTCATTTAATTATAAAATTATTTTTATTATAAAATAAATCTAATAAATTAAATAAAATCACTTCAATTTATAAAATTATTTTTACTTAATTTTCTTATAAATATAGCAATACTCTTTTTAATTTATCCCTTTAGTATCATGTGGTGGCAGGCCAGGGCTAATTTCCTACGTACAATCACGTGATCAGTATGTCTATAAATATCTGCAGGGATGTTACCTATGTTAGCCACACTCGCCTTTCATTTGAAGCCCCCAGCTAACAACTCACCCCAGCACCCTGTACTTGTAAGGGAGGAGATAGTTTGGATGGAAGAGGGGCCTCCGGGCATTAATTCTTTGATTATGAATGACAAACTTTGTTTTGATACAGTTACGAATTAATACAAGTAGTTGTTCCTTTCAAAAAAAAAAAAAACAACTCACCCCTACCAACTGCATTAATCACCAAAACCCTCTCAGATTAGAAAATTACACTATAAAAAAAAATGAATTTTTGCGATTAATTTATAGTAACAAAAAGAGTATTTGTAATCAATTTTAGTTGCTAATAATCTTTTCGTTGTTATAAATTAATCGCAAAAACTCATTTTTCTTGTAGTGTTAGTAGGATGTCAATCTAGGTTTCAACAATTCCAGCCTCAATCCCAAATGCCACTCGTGACAAATCGAATCGCAGCTTGGCGGATTATCATCCTACCATTTGGGGTGCTCATTTCCTATCCTATGATTCTGATGATCATGGCTCCAACAAGGTAAGGTAATATTTATATATTGTTTTTTATTTTTTATTTTTTTAATGAAAAATAGACTTCATTCATTTATTTAAGTAAAGTTATATCTGTGATCTGATACGTACATACAGGGAAAATCCTAGATTACAAGCTAATTACTCACGATTGAGACTAACTCTATCAGTACACGAATTCCTTTGTGACTAATATAGTCTTAACTTCTATAGTTCTCTATAGACAAACTGTCTCAGAGACCACACTCTGCCTAAAGCAGATATTTCAAACTCCACTCTCCAGAGAATGAAAGGACTTTCACTTTATGGACAAAGTCCATATTTCTTTTTTATTTTTATCTAAATAAAAAGAAATAACAATAAACATAAAGATAGATGTAAAAATGATGAATTACAACTGTAGATCCACATTTTTAACTTAAAGGAAAGCAAAATATATAAAACAAATAGATTGTGATGGCCCGGGAGGGACACACACCACACTGGGAGTGTGGTGGCTAGTTGAGTCTAAAGAAACCAAGGTCCCTGGTCCCATAAATGCCGTGTGTGGCGACAATACTAGAGATGGCTGGTTTGACCATTTACCGCCAACTTTGATCTCCAAAATGACTGGTCGTGGAATTCTTATCCAATCTTTGATCTAACTCGCACCATTAATTGCAAATAATAAAATAGTCATTGCTAAAGCTAGATCCCGCAATCTATTTTCACATTTTAGAATTAAAATTCTTCAAAACTTAATAATCATGATCTCGATCTAGAACTCATGATGATGATCAATGTGAACTAATTTACTCGTGTAGGACGCAGATGATAAAATTATGGAGCAACTCCAAGAATCGAAGGAAGAGTTGAAGAGAATGCCCATGGCTCCTACTGAGAGCATCCCCATCCGGTTCTCCAAACACTGAATTCCCTATAATTTGAGGAAATATTTAGGGATTTCATCCCAAACCACCCCCCATCCAATTCCCTATTTTGGAGTTTAGGGATGGGGTTGCTACAGTAAGTCCCTAAATATGGGGATCTACTGTTTGTCCCCAAACCATTTTTATATTGATAAAATTATTTGTAGTTAAGTTTATAAAAGGAGGTGAGAGAAAAATGTAATAAAGAAATAATAAAGAAATGTTATTTTAATAAAATAGAGAAAATATAGGGAATGAGATGTAGAAGATTTTTGAAAGATGAGTAAAATTTAGGAAAAAATTTTAGGAAATGTACTTTTTAATTAATTTATAGGAAATTTTATAGGGAATGAGATGTGAATGCTCTGAAACGCTTTCAGGAAAACTGGGCCTGATTGATGCAATTCAGTGCTTAGGTGTTTCATATCGCTTTGAAAGTGAGATTGACGAAATTCGGCAAGAAGTGCACACAAACCCTCCTTGCTTTAAGGACGATGACCTTAACCTTTGCACTATTGCTCTCTGGTTTCGATTGCTTAGACAACAAGGTTATAATGTTTCATGTGGTACGTTCTCATTTGTCCTTCAAATTTTACAGTACTTTTTCTTCGTTGAAAAATGTCTTATAACCAGCAGTACTACTACTAATGTTATCTTTATATCATTAAACTACCATCAATTAGACTTTAATTTGTTCTAATTAGGGTTGGTTACTAGGAAAACAATGCCGAGTAATTGGTGCGTCCTAGCTAGGTTTAATTCTTCTTGGCGCATTCAAATTACTGTTCATTCAGCATTAATTAATCACATCAGTTTATTTCTATTGTCTTTTGACTTTTGAGTGCTCTTTAACATAGACGTAGTAATTATGAAACAGATATTTTCAACGAGTTCAAAGATGAGAAAGGTAATTTCAAGGCATCCTTAATTTCTGACTTGAATGGCATGCTGAGTTTGTACGAGGCTGCACATCTTGGCTTACGTGGAGAAGATATTCTTGATGAAGCCCTTGCTTTTACCACCACTCATCTTGAGTCAATTGTCAGTCATGATACCAAGGCGGCCAGTAATTTGCAAAAGAAAGTGACTCATGCTTTGAACAGGCCCATCCGTAAAGGATTACCGAGGTTAGAGGGAATCCATTACATCTCCATCTACCAGGAGGAAGATTCACACAACAAAACCCTGCTGAATTTTGCCAAGTTAGATTTTAATGTCGTGCAAGCACAACACCAGAAAGAAGTATGCAACATTACAAAGTAAGTCCAACTTGTTATATATATTTTATAGATTGTAATATTAAATATGTGAATTTATTAAAGGTGGGTTATTATTTATTTTCGTGAACCACTACTTTCTTAATCAATAAGTAGTAAAAAAAAAAAAAATGGACCGGGAGCTC
Organism: Carya illinoinensis; assembly: GCF_018687715.1. Taxonomy (NCBI): domain Eukaryota; kingdom Viridiplantae; phylum Streptophyta; class Magnoliopsida; order Fagales; family Juglandaceae; genus Carya; species Carya illinoinensis. Next base: position 28,729,840 of record NC_056763.1, read on the forward strand.
CAAGCTGGATCTCCTGGCGGAATCCCTATCATTTTCCTCTTTTTTTATTCCTTGGAGACTGTTGTAAATTGTCATATTAAAAAGTTGAGTTGAATGTTTTTCAGGTGGTGGAAAAACTTGGACTTTGCAACAAAGCTGCCTTATGCGAGAGATCGAATAGTAGAGTGCTATTTTTGGATCATGGGAGTGTATTTTGAACCTCAATATTCCCTTGCAAGAAGGATTCTGTTAAAAGTACTAGCCATGTTATCCGTTCGTGATGATACCTACGATGCCTTTGGTTCGTACGAAGAACTCAAGCTATTTACGGAAGCAATCGAAAGGTTACATGATGATATTCGGTCTCTAATTTCAGTTTCAATACGACATATTATATAATATAGGTAGTTTTCTGATCATATATAGTCCAACAAAAGATAAATAATGATATGGAAATTCTCGTTATTTGCATTTTCAGATGGGACGTTAGCGCCATAGATCTACTTCCCGAGTATATGAAGCCAATTTATCGGGCATTGTTAGATATTTACGATGAAATTGAGGCAGAGACTGCAGAAGAGGGAAGATCATTCTGTGTACATTATGCAAAGGAAGCAGTAAGCTATCTGCCAAGAATAATTCTAGATTAATATTACCTGAGAACCTTTTTTAAAATTCTTTTTAAACCGAATATACGATGCTTTACATGAATTTATTTTAACTGCGTGCATTGCCCTGGTATCTTCAGCTTATTCAACGCTGGCCACAACTTCCTTCGTTGGCATGGGAAATATTGCAAACAGAGAGGTCTTTGAATGGATCTCCAATGGCCCTAAAATCGTTACAGCTTCAGCAATTATTTGCAGACTCATGGACGACATTGTCTCCCATAAGGTACAATAAACTCAACATTATGTTTTTCCCCTTGGCATTTAACCCACTACTATAGTACGTACGTACTTTTTATGTAACCATTAATGCACATTAATTTATGGGTACGTGCTGTAGTTTGAGCAAAAGAGAGGGCATGTTGCCTCAGCGGTTGAGTGCAACATGAAACAGTATGGTGTTTCAGCAGCGAAAGAGGTATACGGATTGTTCCAAAAAGAAGTGTCCGATGCATGGAAAGATATCAATCAAGGGTTCCTCAAGCCGACTGCTGTCCCGATGCAAGTCCTGGTGCGAGTTCTCACTTTTGCTCGTGTAATCGATGTTATTTACAAGGAGGATGATGGATATACTAACTCTCACAAGCTGAAAGATTATATTACCTCCTTGCTCGTCAATCCTCTTCTCATCTGATCACGAGAATATGGATCTTATAATTAAGTGGTGCTTCCATGATGATCAACTAAGTGATAATACGTACGTACGTGTTTGAATTCCCTAGCTATGATCTGTGTGCATGTAAAAAAAAAAATGAAGGAAAAAGAATGTGCTTGCTCCTGGGGCCTGTCATTAATTAATGCTTGTTTGTATATATTATCTTTTTTTTTTTCCCCTTGTATTATATGCTTGTATGAAATGAATAAAGGACCACAGTTATTGCAGTTAATCTTAGAAGTTAGAATTATTTTCTGAAAGAATCATTTTAGATATAGGCTTATATATGTAAATTCTCGATCCCTATACGTAACGATTTTCAAGGCTTGCTCGGTCGTTCCTTTTCTTTCCTTCGATTCTTAGCTGAGCCTAACCCACCAACTGTACCAAAAAATTATGAGACTGTTGGGCATAGTCGAGGAATATGGAGCTCCGACCTAGAGTGTTCGATCAGTAGAAGATGAATAACAAGAAGTGAGGTAATTTGTGGCTTCAATTTCAAGGGGGTTTACGGCGATGCCCCCCCCAACAAAATTATTAAACTGACATGCAACGGCAGACCTACGTTACTACAAGAAAAACAGATTTTGTAACTAATTTATTGTGACAAAAAGACTATTTACAACCAAAGTTAGTTGACGACGGGGAGGGCGGAGAGAGGTCCCTGTTTCAGGCTTGCAAAAATCTGCAGCACCGTTGACGACGGACGGAGCGACGGAGACTGAATCGACGAGTAATAAAGCTGTGTTACGGTGCCGGTTATGCAAAATATTAGTGAAAATGTGGAGGTGTCTGTTACACCAAATTAGGAAACGGTTGTGGAAGAGATAAATAAGGAAGTGTTTCCTTCGGTTCAAGTTGATCTTTCAACCATTATACCATTAAGGGCAATGGTCAAGTCTCAGAAGATAGTGGAAGCAGCCATAACGGAAACCACGAAAGATTGTAATGGGAATGATGGGCTTACTGATGTGCCCGTTCTAGAGGCCTCACTTTTGGGCTCTGAATTGGGTTTTGGCCCAAACGGTTGCAAGCCTTATTTAATGAAAACTCAGCCAAGTCACGACCCAGTTTTGTTTCAACATAATCGGCATACCCGAAAGAGTTATCTGGGGAGGAGGGTTACGAAATCAAATTTTGGGAAGGAGAAGAAAGAAGCGGAAGGCAGCTCTGTCCGAGTGCAGAAGGAGGCAAATATAGAGTGTCTTGGAAAGAAGCGGAAAGGAAGCTTGCTTTTGGACAATGGGGCAAAAAGAGGTAAGTCTGTGTGTGAATTTGGCTTTACGGAGTCAATTTCTGAGTTATCAGCGGTGGCTGTTGAACAGCCCCGCTGGTCACAATGAAGGTTTTAAGTTGGAATCTCTGTGGGCTTGGGAACCCACGGAGTATTCGTACTCTTCGTGATTTAATCATGAAAGAAGCTCCCGATGTTGTTTTTTTGCAAGAAACAAAAATGAAGTCTAGACAGATGGAGATGTGTAAATTTAAACTGGGTTTCCGAAATTGTTTTGGAGTTGATTGTGTGGGTAGAAGTGGTGGTCTGTTTCTGTTATGGAAGGATGATTTGAATTTATCTATTGTTAATTACACTAAAAACCATATTCATGCGGTGGTTACCGATTGTAATGGGGGAAAGTGTTTGTTAACTGGGGTATATGGTCATCCTGATAGAAATTTCAGAGTGGAAGTTTGGAGGGTGTTAAAAGCACTGGGTCGTGGGGTCACTCTACCTTGGCTAGTGTTTGGGGATTTTAATGAAATTATGGATCATTCTGAGAAATGTGGAGGGAGTTTCCGAAGTAATAATCAGATATGGGAGTTTAGGGAGGTGCTGGAAGAATGTGATCTTAGAGATTTGGGATTGTTGGGAATTGTTTTACTTGGAGTAATAGAAGGGAAGGGGCTGGTCTGATAAGGGAGAGGTTGGATAGGTTTCTTGCTAATTCTTTATGGTGTGATATTTATCCAAACCTTAGAGTTCAACATGGTGTGGCAGCTTATTTTGACCATATTCCTTTGTGGTTAGATACTGATGGGCATTTAATTAGGAGAAAGGGTAAAAAGTTGTTTAGGTTTGAAGCTATGTGGGTGGGGGAGAAAAAGTGTTCTTCTATAATTGAGAATGTATGGAGGAGAGTAGAGGCTTCATCTCCTTTAAGAAGTATTATGGGATGTATTTCTAATTGTGCTGAGGAGTTGGGACAGTGGAATAAAATGTCTTTTGGTCATGTTCAACATGAATTAAAAACTGCTAAGTTGAAGCTCAACAGTTTCGAAGAAAGAGATGCAGGTTTTAGTCTGAATGAGTTTAACCAAGCTCGGGAAAATGTTCAGAAATGGCTTGAAATTGATGAATTAATGTGGAAACAGCGGTCTCGAGTAATGTGGCTTCGGGAAGGGGATTGTAATTCTAAGTATTTCCATTCAAAGGCTTCTTCTCGAAGAAGGAAAAATACTATTGTTCAGTTGTAAAATAATGATGGATGTTGGAAAAATGGAGATCAGATGGATGAGTTAATCACTGCTTATTTCCAGAAACTGTTTTCAGCTGCTGACCAAGTGGAAATGGAGGAGGTGTTAGCGGGTATTGACAGAAAAGTAACTACTGAGATGAACGTAGAGCTTTTAAAACCTTATGCGGCCAAGGAAGTGGAAGATGCCCTTAAACAAATGCATCCTTCAAAAGCTCCCGGACCTGATGGTATGTCTCCTATTTTCTTCCAGAAATACTGGCATGTGATTGGTAAATCTGTTACTGATGCTTTACTGCTAGCTGTAAATTCTGGAGAATTTCCTAGTGATCTGAATCATACTTTTATTACCCTTATTCCAAAGAAAGCATCTCCCTCAAAAGTGGCAGACTTTAGACCTATTAGCCTTTGTAATGTGTTTTATAAGATTTTATCAAAAGTCATTGCAAATAGGCTTAAGAAAGTTTTGCCAGAGGTAATCTCGGATACTCAATGTGCGTTTGTTCCGGGTAGACAGATTACTGATAATGTGCTTGTTGCTTATGAGATTTTGCATTTTTTGAGAATGAAAAGACAAGGGAATAAAGTGTTTATGTCTCTTAAACTAGATATGAGTAAAGCATACGATAGGGTGGAATGAGTGTTTTTGGAAAAAACTATGGAGTCTCTTGGTTTTGATAGCAGCTTTATTCATTTGATAATGCAGTGTGTTAGAACTGTTTCCTTTTCAGTTTTGGTTAATGGCAGTCCAAAAGGCCCTATAATTCCTAGTAGGGGAATCAGACAAGGAGATCCTTTGTCTCCTTATCTGTTCCTTCTATGTACTGAAGGCCTCATCTCTTTGTTGAAAAATTCTGTGGGTAGGGAAGGTGTTAAAGGTGTCTAGATTTGTAGAGGAGCCCCTAGAGTGAATCACTTGTTATTTACGGATGATAGTCTTATCTTTTGTCAAGCTGATGTAGTCACCAATGTAAAGATCCAGAATTTACTGAGTAAATATGAAAGAGCTTCGGGGCAATGTATTAATAAAGAAAAGACTTCCATGGTTTTTAATAGGAATGTGAGTGAAGTGCTGAAGGCTGATATTATGCAACTATAGGGAGGTAGTCATATGCAGCAATATGAAAAGTATTTGGGACTACCACCTATGGTTGGGAGGTCAAAGAAACAAGCTTTCTCTGGTATTAAAAATAGAGTTTGGCAGAAACTACAGTTATGGAAAGGTAACTTATTATCACAAGGGGGTAGAGAGGTCCTTATTAAGGCAGTAGCAATGTCTATTCCTACGTATGCTATGAGTTATTTCTTGTTTCCAAAGTCTTTATGTAAGGAGCTAGAGATGATGATGGCTAAGTTTTGATGAGGAAATCAGGTGCAGGGGAATAAAATTCATTGGATGAGTTGGGAAAAGCTTAGTAATTCAAAATTTAGAGGAGAGATGGGTTTTAAATATTTACATCTCTTTAACCTAGCTCTTTTAGCTAAACAAGGTTGGCGGCTCCTAAGAAATGAAGGTTCTTTAGTGCATCGTATGTTTAAAGCCAAATATTTTCCTAATACATGTTTATTTGAAGCCAAGGCACGGTTTAATTCATCTTATGTATGGAAAGGAATTTAGGCAGCTCTCAAAGATTTGAAAAAAGGTTGTAGGTGGAGAATAGGGAATGGCAAATGTGTTCAGGTTTTTAAGGATCCTTGGATTCCAGGTCTTTCTTTACCTTACAACCAGACAGAGTTTGAGGAAGATTTAAAAGTCAATCCTTTGATAGATGAGCATACGGGTTGGTGGAATGCTCAGATTTTAAGAGCTCTATTCAATCCAAATGTGGTTCAAAAAATTCTGCAACTGAATGTTTCTATCACTTCAGAAGATTCTTTGTTTTGGGCTCATGAGAGAAATGGAATATACTCAGTAAAAATTTACTGAGTGCTACAGCAGAGTCTATCTCAAGGTACTGGGCAAAATTCTAGGGAAAGAATAGATTCAGCCTTTTGGAAATGTTTGTGGCATCTGAAAATTCTGAAAAAAAATGAAGTTTTTTGCATGGCGAGCATGTCACGAAAAACTACCAATTTTCATGTATTTAAAGATAAAACATGTGCTGGAGAATAATATTTGCATCTTTTGTGATAATTGTAGAGAGGATGTTGCTCGTGCTTTATTTTATTGTTCTGATGTGAGGTATGTATGGGTGGCCTTTTGTTCTAACTTAGGTGATGTTAATTCAGATCTTTCTTTTTGGGAATTGGCAAACTTGGCTCGGGATAGAGGTTCACAGGATTTGTTGGCCAGATTCATAGCAATTGCTTGGGGGATATGGTATAAAAGGATCAAATTTATTTATGAGGATATTTCTCTGAATATTACTACTGCTGTTAATAATGCTCTTTCCTTACAGCAAGAGTATAAGAAGGTACAGGTTTTTGATGTGTTTGATAAGAAAATCAATAGAGTTGTGTGTTGAAATCCTCCTCCACCAGGTTTTTTAAAACTAAATGTTGATGGTGCTACTTTCTTTGATAATTCTTCTGCAGGGGTTGGGGTAATATTGAGAGATCATAATGGAGATGTTGTAGTAGCTGTTAGTAAAGTGGAAAGGGAGGTGTCATCTGCAGAATTTATTGAGGCTATTGCTTTGTTGAGAGGTTTGCAGCTGTGTATTCAGTGGGGTGTTCCAAAAATCTTGCTAGAATCTGATTGTTTGATACTTGTCAACACTTTGAATGAAAATTTTGAGGTTCTAACAGAATTTGATTTTATCCTACAAGATATTCGCAGGCTTATGCATGGATTTCAGGAAGCCAGAATTGAGCATGTTAATCGTTTGGGTAATGGTACTGCCCATTGTTTGGCTAGATATGCTAGAGAGGTTGATGATATTGTAATGTGGTGGGATTCATGTCCTTCTTTTGTAAGCCAAGCTATTTGGCTTGATAAAACTTCTATGTGTAAGGACTCCTTTTGATATGAATGAAAGTATGTCTGTTATCAACAAAAAAAAAAATCATAATTTTATAAATAAAGAAAATGGTCATTCCAAAAAAATTTATAATTCCTATATGCTCTACAAAATTTTATAAAATTCCAATATACTTAGAAATGTCTTATCTCCAATTTTTTTCTATAGTCGTAGAATTTTGTATAATTTATATATATATTATTTATTTTTTAAAGTGTGGTCTCACCAAAATTAAATCAGAACTAAGTTTAGGAAAAATAATAAACTTATTAATATGGATCCCAAAATTTTTTGTTATACAATATTAGGTTTCTCAATATGGAATCCAAAGTGAAAATACAAGAAAAATTATTTAAAGTTAGTGATCTATACAGAAACATTTGAGAGGTTTTATCCTCTAGATTTTATTAAGCAAGAAAAAAACTTATTTAAGGTCTCAATTATAGTATCATATGCTTAATATAATACAAAAATATCTAGAATTTGTATGAAACTTAATAAACTAGCTTGTGTACTAGAATGAAAGATGTCATTTTAAAATATCAATTTATAGTTTTTATGAAGTAAATAAATTTCAAATATTTCATTACAAAAATAATAATGAATGAACATTAATTATTTCATAAAGCATCATCGAAAAAAACATTAAACAAATATTACAACGTTGTATTTTTGGAATTTTATTTTTACATGTATATTACAAATTATCAAGATCAAATTTTATATATAATTATGTTTTTATGATTTTTGAATATCAATATGTCACAACATTAGAAAATTTGGCCTCTTCGGAGAAATTGCTAGTTCTGTCACTGTTGACAGGACGCTTATGATTTAATTATCTTAGGTATTTTACAATATTTTACACCTAAATTTATTATAAAAAAAAATACAGTGTGTCCTCAAATTATTGAGAATTAGCAAATAGTATTTTACATATTTTCCTCGCATGATATGTATATTATTTATCCTAGCTATCAACTTCAATAGCTTCCCACCAATTATGGATGATCTAGATAGATCATGTTTCCAGAAAGGAATAGCCTATACCACCAATAATTAACTGCAGAAGAGGTCATGTTGTACGTGATCGATGCATGCGCGCGCAGGCCGAGGCTCCACTGCATGTCCTCCTCAAAAATCTTGAAGGCAAATGTTGTTTCGTCAGTATTGCTGTGGCTAGCTGCAGCTTGGGTGGGTCCTTTTAAAAAAAGCTGGTAGAGATGACTTTAGTACTTGGCATGCTTATCTAAGTAGATATGAAATTCCAATAATTTAGACCTCTCAACTTCATGTTTTCCACACACTATAAGATAAATAAGTTTTTATGACTAAGATTTAGTGATTAAAATGATTATTTCTTACGGTTTTAGTAGGAAATAATCCTTTTGATCACTAAATTTTAATCATAAAAATCTATTTTTCTTATAGTGACATTTGATCGATCTGATGCCTTTCTAGCTATTGGAATACCTAAAGTTTCCAGTACAGAAGCATTATAGTTTTGATTATAAAAGGTGAGCCTATCCTTTTAAGATGATAGGGAAACTTATCAATAATTGAGTAATGTGTAAATTATTATAAATCAACTTGTATTGTATGACCACATTTAACCGTCATAATTAATCAGGTTTTAACCGTCAATTAAGACCTTTATACCCTTATATATATGGGTATATTTCTATGTTCATATGAATGAATAACAAGAACCTCTCTCTTATTCTCTCTATTTTTATTGATTTTACAACACGTTATCAGCACGATTACTCACTCTCTCTCTCTCTCTCTGAAATCCACGCTGCCAAAGCTTTCGATTCTTCTGGTTTGCTACTAGGAGCTCTAGGACGTTGCTAACCGATGAGATCGAGAGACGAATATAAGGATCGAACTAAAGGTCTGATCATCAATGGTGGCGTTTTTTGTCGACAGTGAACAGCCAAGTCCTCCTATCATTTAATTATATACACCATTCCGTAGTTGTACAGAAAGAATATTAATGAGTACTCCACGATCTGATCTAGTACCAAGTCCAATTCCTACTCTCTCCCCGGAACCCCTCTTTTTAATTTCCTGTTCTTTCGGTCCAAGATCAGCTTTCCAACGATCTCTCTCTTGCTGGAGGTGCCCGAGTCGGGGAGCGGTCTGATCATTGCCCATATACTCGGCCCCATCATATTTGGAGAAACGTCGGACTCCATCCAGGATCCGAGCTTGTGCGACGTCGGACCACCGGAATCCCAACCAGAACCGTCCAATGAGTGCCAAGCACCTTGGTTCGTCGCCGTTCTGGTCGTCTTCTCTGTCCTCTTCGTGGTCTACCTTTCCGTCCTCTTCGTTCATCGAACTTCTCCTTTTTCCTTTTCTGAGAAGAACAATTCTAAGGGAGACTAATGAATACTTACTTCCACGATAGTCTTTAATCAACCAATCCGGAAAAATCCGGCTTGCCTACACTCTGCTCGCGCTTATTATTTTAAAGACCGCATCTATCGTACATGATTCATTGGAATGGTTCAATAAGTGGTGACAAGAAAATCCGACGGTGATGGTGGAGCCGTTTGTAAAGGACTTTCATGGTGAAAATAAGGTTCTATTAAAACTGGTCCAACCGAGGAAGAAGGAGACACTGAGGGATGACGTCGGCCCACTGCCACACTGCATTGGCTTTGAGGCCGTGGATTAGGAGAAAAAGGAGACACTGAATGATGACGTGAGGGATGACGTCGGTTGATTCTGCTGGTGGGCGGTAGCACTTAAAGGCAGCCTAGTGGTCGGCGATAGTGAGCTGCAAGTGGGCCCTACTCCGGGTCGATAGTCCATTTTATACAAAGTCCAGACGCTCCTCTTCCTTACTCCCAAACAGAAAGCATATAAAATAATAATACAGCACAAGTCAAGTAAGTTTATTGGAATTTACTCACTATTTTCTCATCAAAGATGACGCTGGACAAGTCAAGTAAGTTTATTGAAATTTACTCACTATTGATTCTGAAGCTAGTGATCTTCTACTTCAAATAAGTTTTTCAATATATTATTTGCAATCTCCAAGGTGAGTATTAAATATTATATTCATTATTATTACGTAATAAAATTCTATGTTTATTTACATAGTTTACATCTCAGTTATATCTATGGTAAATTTTTATTCACATAGTTTATATACAAGTTCTATTTACTTTTTATACTTGTTATGAATTATTGATGATAAGATTCATCTTGGAATAAAAATGGAGCATCCCTGAAGGATCGCCCTAAACCAATAATTTTATTGAGTATCTCATATTAAGATTTATTTTAGAATAGAAATTGAGCATCCCTGAATGATCTCTCTAAACCAATAATTTTATTAAGTGTCTAATATTAAGATTTATCTTGGAATAGAAATTGAGCATCAGTGAAGGATCTCTCTAAATCAATAATTTTATTGAGTATCTCATAGTTTAAATGAATGATACGTGTACCAAAAACTCATTAAGATAAATGTACCTGAAGTTGCATAATTGAAATTGTGTAGAGAAAAGTCACTAAAGATTATATGTTTAAATGAATGCCTCGAATGTGTTCCTGAAGTAGCAATATCAAGTACAAAAGTTCACAATATATTCTAAATTTATATCTGGTCTTCTAGTGGCTAAGCAAAATAATGAGTTTTTGTTAAGAAATCATTAGTCACGTCCTACTAGTTCCACATCATTTCCTGAAATGAATGATATTGGATTTATATCATTTTATTCCCTAAAATAAAGAGAATGATGCATTTTATTCAAAGAAACTAAGAGATTGAACGTGGTAATGAATATCTTTAAAATACTTTTATGATTTCGAGCTAGAAGCTCGTATTAGAAAAACTATCATCTTTCTCTTTGAGATGATGTTATACAACTATTGAATCAAATATTATGATGCATCAAAAGTGATATGATTCAAAATATTTATATATTTTTCATGATTATCTTGATCATCCAAAATCAATTATGATAAGTCGAATAATTTTCATATGGACATCTATAAAAGAACTAGAAGATTCTTTTACTATAAAGTCTTCCCACCAGGAGTAGAAAGAAAAATTTGCTAGAAGCAAATAAAATGAAATAATTCGACATTATCTTGATTATCATAGGTGAACTGGAAGATCAAATGATAATTAATTTATGGATGCAATAAGATAAGAATGTCTCATATTCTAGCTGCTAAAATTCCAGCGAGGATTGAAGTCCCCGTAGGACAATTAAGAAATTTAGCATTCTAATGAACATAAGACATATCTAAAAGCATGTGAGACCTATTAATACAAAAGATAAAGCATATCGAAAGAGAAAATCACAAATAAAAGAAATTGGTGCTCCTGAAGAGGCCGTACCTACAAAATAAGTAATAAGATCCATCCAAACTTTCTGTACAAAATTTTCCTATAAAAACTCCTGAAGAGTATAATCCTTCTGAAGAGTGCCTCATGAAGAGGTTTTGCATTAAATGTCTTCCCTTGAAGAGGGACAGGTACCTGAAAATAACAAGATCTCAATACATTTCATGAATATTGGAGAAATTATGGATAGAAATAAAACCGTTGTCGACAACGTATTTTCATATAAGATAGCATTACCAGAAGTAATGAAGAAAGTGAGTTAAGAACCGTTGAAAAATACTGACGTAAAAATATTGGCCAAAATAGAAAGAAAAAATTTATGGAGAATTGATATCACTAGTAAAATGTGATACATATGGACTTCTAGTCCAAACACCTAAGAGATGATGCTTGTTAAATATCAGTAGGTATTTGTATAAAGAAAAGAAAGTTTGGATATGCATGATTCACTGTATATTTATATGGATCATTAGATCATTACATATATATATATATATGAAAATGCCTTAAGGATATAAAATGCATGAAGCTTCTAATCTGAAAATGTGATATGTAAATCACGAATCGGTTTCTCATAGAAATAATATTGATATGCTTTTGAAGTGGATGAAATTATATTGAGGTTTTTATTAGCTTGAACGTTACCGAGAGTTTGGATATGCATGATTAACTGCATATTTATATGGATTACTAGATATGAAATGCATGAAGCATATAGTCCTAAAGTACTTATTCTATCAAATTTCAAAAATCCTTATACGATCTAAAACAATCCAAACACACGTGGAACAAGCTATTGTCAATATATTTTCAGTATCTATATTAATTTTTATTGCAGTTTATATAGATAATTTAAATGTCATTGAGACTCCAGAAGAGCTCATGAAAACTGCACATATATGAAATATAAATCTGAAACCCTTGCGGTTTCAGGGGGAGATGAATGAAATTATTAGTTCTGAAATACCATCTCTTAAATGCAATTAGTATTTCAGATTCATATTACGATTTTATAAGAAGTGTACATTATTAAAAGAGAAATAAAATGGAGCACACAGAACATCTACCAGAAGATAGAAACACAAATATGAATATTTGAGAAATATTATTTTATTATCTCGAAATAAAATTACAAAAATTTGAGGCTCTTCGCCTCATTCTTTAAAAGCTCTTACTCTTCAAAAATCTGCATGGCATCCTTATCTAAAGGAGTAGGCAATCGAAAAGAAGATTTAAACAAGAATTTTAAATTCCTATTCTCTTGCTTTATTGCTTATATCTTCATGTTGGACTCCAGAAGAAGTCGCTGAAGGATAGAAATATTCTTATTGAGTTTGTCAACCCCACAAGTTTTGGATTATAGTCGTTGAGAAAATGCGACAATGGTTGATGAGTATCGGGTACCGAGACTCACAAGCTCGTAGATAACTTCATTATGTGTCTTATTAGTCAGATCATTATTGTATTGCATTATAGCACCTATGGTAGAAGCAGAAATACCTTGTGAACGAGGTACAGAATACCTCATATATTGGTCATGAGAAGATTGCTGAGCCATTGCAGAGTAAGAATGTAGAAAGAGATTGCAGAGTAAAATTACAGACTAATTACAGAAAAGTGAAGAAGATGAGATGCGAATGAAGATGAGCTGAATATTTCTTTTATAGAAAAAATTATGACAAAGCATCTCTATTACTTCACAGCATCTCTTGTGAAGCATTTATATATAAGAGACAAGAGATGTAGCATCATAGCCCTGCGGCACCTGACAGTTACAGAAAAGCTGTAAAATCCTGTGGTGCTTGTCTGGTCTAAAAAGATAGCCACCGTTTTTGTTGAATATGGAGGTTAGCGGCTTAATTTTGATGAATTCTCTACTAACTATGTTATTTACAAGAACCCCAGAATAACACAACTCCAAAAGAGTACTGAATCTAATGTTAAAATGATCTTGAGTTAATATGGTGAATTCGTTTACCAAAACATTATCAACTACATCATTTAAAAAGTTGGTATACAATATTGAGATGCATCAACGCAAAGACCTTTCACTATAAAGTCTTGAAGCACTTTTATATGGACAAAACTCATCTCCTGAGTACCCAAAGGTTGCTCAATCATTTGATGAGCAAAAAGATCCATTTCGTCCTTGTGAAGACGATGAAGAAATTCTTAGTCCTAAAGTACCTTATCTCAATGCAATTGAAGTCCTGAATATGTAATTATTTTATCAACATGGATCAAATCTATAATTAGTTGGATATACGGATGCAGGTTATCTTTCAGATCCACGCACAAGAAGATCATTACAATTCATGAGGAGAAATGTGAAATTGATGTCAAGCAGATACGGTCAAGTGATAATTTGACAAATTATTCACTAAAGCATTACCAACTGCAATATTTAAGAAGATTATGCAGAACTTTTAAATGCGGAGATTGGAAGACCTATTATCATGCACTTTTCAGGGGGAGTAATGTCTTGAAGACTTGTGCTGATTGTATCTTTTTCCTTCACTAAGGTTTTATCCCACTAAATTTTTCTTTGCAAGGTTTTATTGAGGCAATCCTAAAGCGCTTGGCTGTATACATGAATATTGTACTCTTTTTCCTTCGTCATTGATTTTTTTTTTCTCACAGGGTTTTTTTCTTGGCAAGGTTTTAACGAGACATATTCTTTAAATATGGTCATCCAAAGGGGGAGTATTATAAACCAACTTGTATTGTATGACCACATTTAACCGTCATAATTGACCAGGTCTTAGCCGTCAATTAAGACTTTTGTACCCCTATATATATGAGTATATTTCTAGGTTCATATGAATGAATAACAAGAATCTCTATCTCATTCTCTCTATTTTTATTAATTTTACAACATAAATTAATTAAAGGCAGTAAGATTGGAAAATTCATGCGATGGATTCCAGTACTAAATTTGTACGTACCAACTTGAGCCTCACTTTTGTAGCCACAAAGACAACTAGATCAGAATTTTCTCCATATGAACTGGTTTTTTTTATTTTGAACCTATCATTTAAAAAAAAAAAAAAAACTAATTAGTATTTGAATAGCATATCATATATATTTTTATGTGATAAAATTTAATTTATAAGATTTAAGTTTTTAACTTTTTCTTACGAATCAAATCATATTATACAAATAATATGAAAAATGTATTCTCTACCTCGGCTTATAAATAATATATATGAGATTATCTTCAAATTACCGGATTCAATGTGGATATGGGATTCACACCCACTATTGGAAGTTGCCATGACAGTCTTCTATGGATGGCATAGTAGACTTTAGGAACATGGGATCTCCACCCATTTTAAACTAAAACCTCTTCCTTTCTGGTCCTTCTCAGATCACTTCATCGAACTCATTCCCGTCTTCTACCATTTCACTAGCAGAGAAAAAAACTTTGTCCCTACATTTAACCCAACAAATTGCTATAGCTAAGGTTTTTTTTTTCTCTCTCTCTCTCCAGGAACTACATATATTCACGTACAATATTTATCAAAATAGATTGTAAATTGCAAATTGAATATTTTCAATCTACAAATTTCAGAACCTTTACTCAAAGAATTCGACACCTTCAACAGTATAAATCTTGGGGTCTTTGGAACCACTAATTCCATAATGGGCTCATAAGTCCGTTTGCTAGTTGGTGTAAGGGGTCGAGAATCATTTTTATGTTGCACAACAATTCGTTACATAAGGTTGAGACATTTTTCTGTCCTTTGAAGCTCTTCTAATCTTCCTCCAAGAAAATGGATTCCTGGTCGTGGTGTTGAGAAATCGGTGACCATTGTGCAATTTCGCGATGAATGCAACTTACAGATGGATATCCTAAAAGAGATTGTGGTGACTATGATGCGAAATTGGGTTAGTAGCGGCGGACCGAGGCACAATTTGCAATGACACTCGGGGCTTCGACACAGAGAAGTGGTGCACCGGAGAAGATGGTTTAAAGTGTATGTTGTAATAGCAAAACATAATATTGGAGAAGAATATTTCATTATGCAAGGGGCATAATTCAGTGCATCGTGGCTTAATGTTTTACACATTTGGAAGCTGACGTGTTTCGATAATATTGGATGGTGTAAATAGAACATTTTCACCGCATCCGGTCCCAGGGGGAGTCAATATATATATATATACACGGACGATGCTAGAGCCACAGCTAGTGGCTCCCATTGGGGCCATCGCTAGGCTTAAAAAAAATATTTTTTTATTTTTTTTTAAATTATTTTTTAATACTTTTAAATATTTAAAAAAATATAAATAATTTATAATAACATTAAATAATTTTTTCTTAATCATTAAGAAGAAGAAAAAAAAAAAAAGGACATCGGTGGCCAAAGCATTTTTCATATATACAGAGAGAGAGAGAGAGAGAGGTGAAGTGCACAGGTTGAGAACATAAAGGCCTCTACAGTTGAGTCCTACCATGCAACGATGAGTAGTGATTTCCCCAAGGCCCTAAGGAGTAAGGGTCCAGCTCGAATCCAGTTGCAATGGTCCAATTCCCCCTCAATTTGGACCCCAGCCGATTCATTCCCCCAAATGGGAAAAAAGAAACACCTCCTCATCATGCAATTTGATTTTTGGACTCTTATTTTTCACTTTGTAGTTTTTCTTTAAAAGACTTTTTATCATTTGGTTTATGGCACTTTGTAATTTTTTATTCTTTTCCGTTAAATAAATAACAAAATGTCTTTTGGAAGTTTTAAAATCATTTTAAAAAGAACTAATCAGTAAAATAATCTAGAAAAAAAAAAGAATGTATAAATAAAAGAGAAATGATTTCGTTATAAAAAATTTCATAAAAATAAACTTACAAATTAGCGTTATTTGATATGATATATTAGATTGTAAAATTATTTTTATTATAAAATAATCTAACGTGTCACATGAAATTATTTTAATTTATAAATTTATTTTTATAAAATCTTTTTATAACCACTTAAGAATAGAAACCCACTACATAAACCGAACAAACTTATGAACCTAGAAAATAAATAAAATGTTTAAAAGTTTAGGAAAAAATGGCTGTCCGCACTGAGAAGCGGAAAGAAGTGCAATTCCGGTTCCCATCTCCCACAGGCCACAGGACCGACCAATCCGTTTTAAATTTAAAATAGTTTTATTTGACAAAAAAATATTTTAAAAAATTAATTAAAAATTAACAAAAAAGAAAAAAAAATGATAAAAAAATATAATTTTTTTTATAAAAAATTATACTTATCATCGTTTGTACAATATATTAATATGTGATTTATTTTATTATAAATATATATCGATGTATAAATATGTATCTATTTAAATAAAATAATAAAAATAATTAATTATATATTGGTGCGTAGTGTTGACAAGATAAGTAACTTTTTTTTTTCTTTTTTTAATATATTTACTCCGTAGGGCATATAGTATACAAGTAAATTGGCCTTTGGAATCTTGGATAATTGAATCGGAGAGAGAGAGAGAGAGAGAGAGAGAGAGAGATCATGAGAGTCGGTCTAGGAAGGAAACTAGGAGTGGAGCGAGGATTTGGGCGATAAATGGGAGAGAATCATATGCATAGGACTTTAGATTTGCATGGTTTGAATTATGAAAAAATATAGGCTTTTTTTTCTTTGTTCTTGTTGACGTATATCTATATCAGATGATTCTGATCTGTCTCTCAGACAAACAACTGGGTCGGAGAAAAATCATAAGCCTCTCAATTACTTCTCTCTGCACTCTCTCTCTCTCTCTCCCCATCCCTCTTCAGTGTTTGCTGAAAACTTGGCTACGCTTTTGGGATTGTTCCTCAAATTCGTTAACCAGCGAGATTTTGGGTAAATTTTTCCTGCCTCGATTCTTCAATTTTTATATAAGATTTACTTCCAATTCTTGATTTCAAAACAATGAATTAGTGAAGGTCAAGATTTGGTTCTCTCTTTCTAAGATCTTTGTATCTGCTTCAAATTTTCTTGAAACGATAATGGAAGAGAGAGACAATGGCTCAAAAAGACCGAAACAAAATTAAAGCAATACAAGCATGAAAAACACTGTATCTTTGCATCTAGGTTTGTTTTAAAATTTTTGAGATTTTATGAACTTAGATGGAAAAGAACAATAATGGATCAGGTGGAACAACCTCAAAAGTGTGGCAAGAGCAGTAGTTGTATTGGTGTTGGTGGTAGTATTGATATTGGAGGTGTTGCTAGATCTTCCAAAAAGTCCAAGCAAAAGAAAGCCCCGCAGAGAGGACTTGGCGTGGCACAGCTTGAAAAGATCAGGCTAGAAGAACAGCAAAAGAAAGGCACTATTTTGTTATCTCCACCTTCAGTCTCACCGACCAAATCTTCCTTTATATCTTTGCCAATTCCAAATTACCACCATTCAAATCCATCGTCATCCTCAATTCCCTTTCATTCTCCATCCCCGGCTCATCTTTCATCGCTAGATTCGATGATCAGGCCACCTCAACCGGTCCAAAACATCGATGTACGAAATTCAAGCACGGTTAGTAGCGGCGGGTTTGAAGCCGGATGGCCAGGGATTTCGGTTCCTGGGTATGGCTGTGTGCCTAAATTGCGGAACGCTAATAAGTATGATCCCGAGAAGGAGAGTTCTGGGTTGGATCCAGGATTGGCATTTCGGTCGAATTTGAATTTGCCTTATGAATTGGACAACCATTTTTGGCCTCCCCCTTGTTTGATGCAAAGAACGCAGCAATATCAGCATCCTTCTCATTCGATGGTAAAACATCTACTTCCTGTGTTATGTATTTACATTTTTTAACCTTGGGAAAAAAAGAAATAATGGGTTTCGTTCCTTCAATTATGCCATTTTTACTCCATTTTGCTTTTGCGCCTCCTTTTAATCTTGGATTTGAAGAGGATTTTGGTGAATGAAACGTGCAGGTGAATGTCTCATCAGGAACATCATCATCGTCAGTACTAAGTTTTCGGATGGAGCCCCCTTCAAACCAAAGCTATGATGGCAATTATATATCGTCGTGGTCAGAGGAAGAGAAGGTACATCAAACCTGCATACTTTTGGTGATCCCAATCTTTTAAACATGAAACCATGAGTTCTAGTGGCAAGCTTTTGTAGTCTTGTATGGAAGTTGGTATAAATGCCGTGTCTCACTCGTTAGTAACGTTTCAAACTAGCTGTTACTTTTCTCCATTCTTTTCTTGTTTACAGGTAAATAGCTAATAGTAGAATGGCTTCAACATAAATTTTCAAAAACCTTTTCATTGGTTGAATTGAAAGCTTACATGGTAATTGTTTCACACACGCTTGCATGCTCACACATATATGTGACTCTGTTACCATGCAATGCTTGGGTTTTCATTTTATTCTTTCAACTAAAACATCTAAAATATGGATATTTTTCTCATGGACTAATTGTTTAAATATGGTATAGATGGTTGGCATGAAGAGACCATATCCCTTCTTTCTAGACGATTCTTCAGGCCCCTCTTTCAATTACAAATTACGTACCCTTATCAGATCAGATAAACCAGCCTCATCTGAAAACGGAGGACAGTTTAATTTCAGGGCTAGAAAATTGATTTTAAGGTGAAGCAAATTTTTTATCTATATGTTGATCTTTACTAGTAATGTTAAAATTGTTGTCTGATCTCGTAAGTTGTATTCTTTTTCACAATTCAGAGAAAGCCCTTCATCCTCAATTTTCTATTCCAAGATGGAGTCAAATACAAGCATTAAAGGAAATGAGGTTCTGAAAGGAATGTCTCTCTCGCTATCTCCTCCCGGAAACACATCAACTTGTCCAAGCTCAAAACTCAAGCCACTTTCAGCTTGTATAGCATTGCAAGACAGCATATTCCCTGATTTTGAATCACTGCCATATCAAGTAAGATCAAAAAACCAAAAGCCATATCTGATTTTAGAAATTTTACGCTTCACTATATTTCAGTTTTTCCTTAATTATTGAATTTATTAATTTGTTAAAGGGTACTGTGGAAGACCCCATTATCCAGCAGTTGCCAAGTCAGTCGGATCAGAAACAACCTTTTTATTGCTTCCTCCAACCAGCAAAGGTGCAAATTGGCCAAGCAACAACCACAATGAACAATTGTAATGGAGTAGGAGAAAGTATTGATCTCAATTTGAAGTTATAAATGGCTTTGTCCATTTGTCTCTACCCATATCTTTTAGTTTGTTTGGCAGGCTGGTTGTTCCGCAGTATGAGACAATACCAGAGATAATCTTTAGCTTTTTTGGTTGTTCTTTTGGATATTGCAACATGTTAAATTCAATGTATAACTAAATATGCTTATGTAAGCTTGAGGATCAAAGGAAGATAGGGAGAAGTAGATTTTGTTTGTTTGAATGTGTTGCAGTTTCATGAAGTCATGACTCATGGAGTTGGATTGGTACATGGAGGATGGGTCAAGCACGAGATTGGTAACAATCTTCTGCAAGTGGATTGTACTTTGTCTTCTTGTTTGGCTGGGGTCTCTTATATCTGACCTTCATTGTCGTTGGAGATGAGTGACCGCAGGAAGGGTCCAGTGTACCCGGAGAGAGAGAGAGAGAGAGAGAGAGAGAGAGTATGGGTATTTTTGCCTTTTGCCCTTAAAGTTATAGAGTTATTTTTTAGAGTCTTTTTAAAATTTAAATTACTTTATGTATTATTTGAAAAAGCATCAAAATGATGTTTTTGTTATAAACTATCTTGAATTGTATGACCATATTTATCTAGTCGACATATGCATAGTACATAGTGCTAGCATAGTACTAGCATAGTGAGTTGGCCGACATATGCATAGTGCTAGCATAGTACTAGCATAGTAAATTGGCCGACATATGCATAGTGCATAGTGCTAGCATAGTGAGTTGGTCGATATATGCATAGTGCATAGTGCTAGCATAGTGTTAGCATAGTGAGCAATCATAGTCCCCTTTGTACGCCTATATATATCGTTGAATTCTTTAAGAAATTCATAGGTTTCATAACCTCTCTGAGCTCTATTTCTTTCTCTCTCATTTTGAAAGTTTTATAACACGTTATGGCTCTCTATTTTCAATGATTTCATAACACGTTATCAGCACGAAAGTTCTGACGATTTTGAAGCTAGTAGTCCTCTACTTCAAGTAAGTTTTTCAATATATTTTTGTAGTTTCCAAAATGAATATGAAATGTTACATTACTTAATGAAAACTCTATACTTATGTTCCTGATTTATATATGTAAAAAATGTCAAATCTTACAAAATTGAAATTCGTTGCTCTTGACATTTCTGGGAAAAATTATTTATCTTGGATCCTTGATGCTGAGATCCATCTGGATGCAATGAACCTGGGAGATACAATTAAAGAAGGAAATCAAGGGTCCCTGCAGGACCGTGCTAAGGCAATGATTTTCCTTCGGCACCATCTTCATGAATAATTAAAAACTGAGTATCTAACGGTGAAAGATCCACTTATTTTGTGGAATGATTTAAGGGAGAGATATGAACACCAGAAAACTGTAATCCTCCCAAAAGCTCGTCATGATTGGATGCACCTGAGGTTGCAAGACTTCAAGAGTGTTAGTGAGTATAACTCTGCACTCTTTAAAATTAGCTCGCTATTGAAATTATGTGGTGAAAAAGTCACTGATGATGACTTGTTAGAGAAGACATATACTACTTTTCATGTCTCGAATGTGCTCCTGCAGCAGCAATATTGAGAGCGAAAGTTCAAGAAATATTATGAACTTATATATTGTCTTCTATTAGCTAAGCAAAATAATGAGCTTTTATTAAGAAATCACCAGTCACGTCCAACTGGTTCTATATCATTCCCTGAAGTGAATGATACTAGATTTATATCATTCCCAGAAGCGAATGGTACATCTTTTCAAAGAAAAAGATGACGTGGACGTGGTAAGAAAAACTATAGAAGTGGAGGTCCTAAAAGTGACCACACTAAAAGGGATAATAATAGATATACACCGTACCACCAGAAGTGGTTCAACTGAGAGAAGGGCAAAGGTCCTCAAAACAAATTTTTAAAGAAAGATGAAGATGGATGCCATAGATGTGGTATGACTGGACATTGGGCTCGTACCTGTCGTACATCTAAGCACTTGGTTGACTTATACTAATCTTCTATAAAAGAAAAAACAAAGAAATCTGAAACAAATTTTGCTGAACCATCATATGCTTTAAATTCTATAGATGGAGAAGATATTACAAGTCTTGATGTTTCTGATTTCTTTAAGGATTCTAGTGTTAGAGTTGATCATGAAAGTGTTCCTTTTTAATTAATGTATTTCCTTTATCTTATTATAAAATATTTTTATATTCTGCAATGTTTTGTAGTAATGAAAGTTTTATTTATTCTTTTATACTTGTTATAAATTATTGATGATATGATTTATCTGAAAATAAAAATGGAGCATCCCTGAAGGATCGCCCTAAATCAATAATTTTATTGAGTATCTCATATGAGTGATACTTGTACCAAAAACTCATTATGATTTATGTGACGCCCCCAAATCCCCACGCCCGAACACGGGAAAAATCGAGACGTCCGGATGGTGACAACCCGGGTCACCATCCTATCGACGGGTGCCAAGTGTGTGCAAGGCAACATATATGTACAAAGAAACACGCAGCAGATAACGAAAGTCATAAATAAAATATTACAAAAACACAAATACGGTTTTAAACCAAATATAAAGCATAGCATCAGCAATCCGGCGGAGCCGCATCCTCGGGCTCAGCCTCCTCCTCTTTGTCCTCCAACTCTGCACCAAAAGCTACGGAACCAAAAATGGTACCGCAGGTAAGTAAAACCCAAACACTACCAGATAAAAACACAAAGAACTCAAACAAAATGCATGAAGCATGCCCGATGCACAAAACCCAAAAACATAATTTTCCACACACGCCAAAAATCCATTTGGCCCAAAAACACATCCTTTTCGAAAAACACGCCAAAAGTCACATTTGGCATTTATCCAACTCAAACCATTATCCGTTTTATCCGTATGCACCATGACCTCCCCTAGGGGTCATCCGCACACCCCTGGCTCCAGTGCCACACCGCAAAGTACCACCACGCATGTGACACCTAACGAGCGATGCCCAGTTCCGCGCCCCGCGCGTTCGTAGCCAAGCATCCTCTAGCCCTCACCAGCAAAGGGCCACGGAGTCGGTGCGTAGAGCGATGCCCGGTTCCGCGTCCGGCGCGTTCGTAGCCAAGCAACCCCTAGCCCCCGCTCCCATCGTCTAGCGACAACTCAGGGGACATCACTTAGTTTATTCCGCTCCCGAGTGACCAGAGGAGCTCCACCGAGATAATACCACATCCCGACTTGGGGTCGTGATACACACGCACTCCTAAGTCCAATTACGCCAATAAACAGGCTTTTCACACTTAAACAAAAACACACGTGCATGCACCATGTAATGTCATATCAATGCATAATAAAATAATCCAACAACATAATTCAATAAAACAGGCAACTCCGTCCTCCATCCATCCGACCCCCGAACTCCTTGGACTCAGTCCGAAATCAACCAACCAACAGCAGATAAAATAATTGAACGAGCAATATATATTTAAATCTGAAAATAGGGTTTGGAAAATACTTACAGCGCTATATGGCAATTTTAGAAAACACGAGGCGTTGCAAACGGCGGCAAAAAAGCAACGTCACAGTGAAAATTCACTGTGGCCGTGGGTTGTGAAAAACTTACTTTTGAACGGGGACAAACTAGGGTTTGGGATTGATAAGAAATGGTCTAGGGATGATTGTGAAGCTATTGGAAGTGGTGGTTGGCCGTGGGTGGCGGCGAAATCGCCGGAAAGAGGCCGGATTTCCCAAAAAGGAAAGCTAGCTCGTAGGAACTGTTCCGGTGGTCGTTGGAGGCCGAAAATAGGTGGGTTAGGACGGCAAGGGACCGGTGAAGAAATGGTGGCTGGAGGTGGAGCGACGGCGGCGGATCGGAGCCAAAGCCGTGCGGGCTTCAAAGGGATTTTCCGGCCAAACGGCCGGCCGGTTGGGGGTGAGCTTCGGTGGGGATGTGCGCCGGAGGGAAACGAACCGAACGGTACCGGCGGTGAGCCGCACAGTGGCCGGACGGCGGTAGATCGGGGAGTTGAAGCTTCCGGCGGGAGAGAGGAGAGAAGAGAGAGAGAGGCCGGGGGGGTCGACGCGGGGAGAGAGAGGGAAAAAGAAAGAAAGAAAAAAAAAAAAAAAAAAAAAGGAAAAAGAGAAAAAGGAAAAAGAAAATGAAAAAGGGAAAGAGATGTAGGGAAAAGACGATGTCTAATCCTTAGTCTGGGAAAAACAACACTAAACCGCCGCGAAGATATTAAAAATCACAAAACAACTAAAAGAAATAAAACACATCATCAATTAAATTAAAAATAATTTTAAAATGCAAATAAATTAAAATAAATAACTAAAATATTAATTAAAATAAAAACAACTAGTTCAGCGAAAATACACTCAAAAGCGGGTCATCACATCCTCCCCTCCTTAAAAACAAATTTCATCCTCGAAATTTGCAGATCAACCACCAACTTAAAGCAAGCCACAAGAAAGCACATAAACCAACTGTGATCGAGATTAAGGTACATACCTTCTCTATTCGAACAAGTACGGGTACTGCTCCCTCATGTCCGCTACTCGCTCCCAAGAGAAGTCTTGAGCTAACGGGTCTCCCCAAGCCACTTTAACCAAAGGTATCGTCTTGGACCTCAACTATTGCTCCTTCCAATCCAATATCTGCGACGGAACAACTTCATAAGTGAGATCCGGTTGCAACTGAATACCCGCTGGGTCGACGAAATGTGGCTCTTGCTGTCCAAAGCTTTTCTTCAGGGATGATACGTGGAAGACATCATGAACATCCCCAAAATAATCTGGCAAAACAACTCTATAGGCGACGGACCCTACTCTCTCCAGAATCTGAAAAGGGCCGACGTACCTCGGATCTAGCTTCTTCTTCTTACCAAAACGCTTAACACCTCTCATGGGAGAGACTTTAAGGTAAACCCAATCACCAACTTCAAACAACAACTCTCTCCTCCTGGTATCAGCGTAACTCTTCTGGCGACTCTGAGCTGCCACCATTTTATCTCTGATGATCCGGACTTGGCTTTGCATCTCTTGAATTATTTCGGGTCCAATTATCCTACTCTCCCCAACTTCATCCCAACACAAGGGCGACCTGCACTTTCTCCCATAAAGAGCTTCATAGGGAGCCATCTGAATGGTCGCATGGAAGCTGTTATTGTATGCAAACTCGATGAGCGGCAAATGGTTTTCCCAACTCCCTTGGAATTTCATGACACATGCCCGCAACATGTCTTCCAGGGTCTAAATGGTGCGCTCTGACTGGCCGTCTGTCTGCGGATGATAAGCAGTACTGAACTTCAACTTAGTACCCAAAGCTGCCTGCAAACTCTTCCAGAACTACGACGTAAACCTCGGGTCTCGATCCGACACTATACTCTTTGGTATGCCGTGTAGCCGCACTATCTCTTTGACATACAAACGGGTCAACTTACCCAAAGAGTCGGTGTTATTAACAGGCAGAAAATGAGCACTCTTCGTTAACCGGTCCACAATCACCCAAACAGAATTCTTCCCACTAGGCGTTCTCGGCAAACCCACTACGAAGTCTATCGTGATGTCATCCCACTTCCACTCAGGAATAGGGAGGGGTTGGAGCATACCTGCAGGTCTCTGATGCTCGACCTTTACCTGACGGCATGTGTGGCATTTCTCCACATATAAGGCAACGTCCTTCTTCATTCCATCCCACCAGTAATTTTTCTTCAAGTCTCGATACATCTTTGTACTGCCGGGATGAACTGAATACGGGGCCGCATGAGCTTCCGCCATGATCCGTTCTTTGAAATCTGAGTCCTTTGGGACCACTCTGCGATCTCGGAACCGAAGTATCCCATCATTATCCATGCTATAATGCAACGGCCCTCGAGATTTTCTGACTCTTTTCCTGATGTTCAGCAGCTTCGGATCCTTTCTTTGGAGAGTTTTCAACTCTTCAAAATCAGTTACCCGAATATCAAGAACTGAAGACAAAATCTCCACTTGCTGCGAACTCTCTATAAGGAGCCTTCTCATCCCACAAAGCAACGAATCCAATTCTGACAGCTCGGCTTCATCTTCCAAGTGTGACTTCCGGCTCAAAGCATCAGCAACCATATTAGCCTTCCCCGGATGGTACTTGATCTCACACTAATAGTCACTGATTAGCTCCAGCCATCGCCTCTGCCTCATATTCAGATTTTTCTGGGAAAACAAATGCTTCAAACTCTTGTGATCGGTAAATACCTCGCAAGCTTCCCCATACAAGAAGTGCCGCCAGATTTTGAGGGCAAAAACAATCGCAGCCAATTCTAGATCATGCGTCGGATAATTCTTCTCATGGTCCTTTAGCTGACGAGATGCATAGGCTACAACCCATCCTTCCTACATAAGGATACAACCCAAACCAAACTTAGACGCATCACTGAAGACTACGAATGGCTTATGCGGTTCTGGGAGCGCTAACACTGGTGCCGTCGTCAACCTGTTCTTTAATTCCTGGAAGCTTCTCTTACATTTCTCTGACCAAACAAATTCTGTATTCTTCCGAGTCAAAGCTGTGAGAGGTCCGGATAGGCGAGCAAAACCCTCTACAAATCTTCGGTAGTATCCGGCGAGCCCCAAGAAACTCCTGACCTCGCGCACTGTAGTCGGGCGCTGCCATGACAAAATGGCTTCTACCTTACTAGGATCAACAGCCACTCCGCCCCGGGAAATTACGTGCCCAAGAAATTTAACTTCTTCCAACCAGAATTCACACTTGCTGAGCTTGGCGTATAGCTGGTGTTCTCTCAATCTCTCAAGTACCAGACTAAGATGATACACATGCTCTTCAACATCTCGGGAATAAATCAGTATATCATCAATAAATACTACCACAAAGGAATCCAGATAAGGTCGAAACACTCGATTCATCAAATCCATGAAAGCTGCAGGGGCATTAGCTAACCCAAACGGCATCACCTTAAATTCATAATGCCCATACCTCGACCTGAAAGCAGTTTTAGGCACGTCCTGGTCTCTGATTCTCAGCTGGTAGTATCCCGACCTCAGATCAATCTTAGAGAACACGGCTGCTCCTTGAAACTGATCAAACAAATCATCAATCCGCGGGAAAGGATATTTATTTTTGATGGTCACCTTATTCAATTCCCGATAATCAATACACATACGGAGGGTTCCATCTTTCTTTTTAACAAATAAAACTGGTGCACCCCACGGCGATGTACTAGGCTGAATAAATCCCTTCTCTACCAGTTCTTGCAACTGAGTCTTCAACTCTTTCAATTCAGCCGGTGCCATGCGATAAGGAGCTTTATGCACAGGAGCCGCTCCAGGTTCCAATTCTATAACGAACTCCATCTCCCGAACAGGGGGTAGTCCGGGCAAGTCATCCACAAACACATCGGGGAATTCCTCCACAACTGGAATGTCTGCCAAAGACTTCTTCTCAGACGGCGTGGACACCATCTGCACCAAGTATGCATCTGCTCCCCATGCAATCTCTCGTCTTGCCTGAATCGCCGATATAATTATCGGCTTTTCTCTTAATCTACTCCCCACAAATTCCAGACAATCACCATCTGGAAGCTGAAAGCTAATTATCCGACTTCTGCAATTAATACTCGCAGAATATCGGTATAGCCAATCCATCCCGAGGATGATATCAAAACCCAACAGCTTGAACACCACCAAATCAGCATCCAAGAACCTTCCCTCAAAATTTAACGGACATCCCAAAGCAACCTTGGAACACCACACCATCTCACCATCGGGTAGAGCCACTACCATAGACTTCGGCAACGGTTCCGTGACCAAATTACACACCCGAGCAAACGTGGAAGATACAAACGACTGTGAAGCACCGGAATCAAACAAAGTACAAGCATAAAACTCATACAAACGGACTCTTCCTGAACCAAACACATCAACCCATGAAATCTAAAAAGCAAAGAATAAACCACATACACCAAAAAATTAAATCCAACTTAAAATTTAATTAAATCATACCTGTAATTACTCCAGCATCATGGGTCGCTGGTGCCTCATCATCCACCTCTCCGGGTGTGACAGCATAAACCCGGGTGTGATAACACAGGGGATATCACTCAGTTTATTCCGCTCCCGAGTGACCAGAGGAGCTCCACCGAAATAATACCTCATCCCGGCTTGGGGTCGTGATATACACGCACTCCTAAGTCCAATTACGCCAATAAACAGGCTTTTCACACTTAAACAAAAACATACGTGCATGCACCATGTAATGCCATATCAATGCATAATAAAATAACCCAACAACATAATTCAATAAAACAGGCAACTCCGTCCTCCATTCATCCGACCCCCGAACTCCTCGGACTCAGTCCGGAATCAACCAACCAACAGCAGATAAAATAATTGAACGAGCAATATATATTTAAATCTGAAAATAGGGTTTGGAAATACTTACAGCGCTATATGGCAATTTTAGAAAACACGAGGCGTTGCAAACGGCGGCGAAAAAGCAACGTCACAGTGAAAATTCACTGTGGCCGTGGGTTGTGAAAAACTCACTTTTGAACGGGGACAAACTAGGGCTTGAGATTGATAGGAAATGGTCTAGGGATGATTGTGAAGCTATTGGAAGTGGTGGTTGGCCGTGGGTGGCGGCGAAATCGCCGGAAAGAGGCCGGATTTTCCAAAAAGGAAAGTTAGCTCGTAGGAGCTGTTCCGGTGATCGTTGGAGGCCGGAAATAGGTGGGTTAGGACGGCAAGGGACCGGTGATGAAGTGGTGAAGAAATGGTGGCCGGAGGTGGAGCGACGGCGGCGGATCGGAGCCAAAGCCGTGCGGGCTTCAAAGGGATTTTCCGGCCAAACGGCCGGCCGATTGGGGGTGAGCTTCGGTGGGGAGGTGGGCCGGAGGGAGACGAACCAAAGGGTACCGGCGGTGAGCCGCATGGTGGCCGGACGGCGGTAGATCGGGGAGTTGAAGCTTCCAGCGGGAGAGAGGAGAGAAGAGAGAGAGAGGCCGGGGGGGTCGACGCGGGGAGAGAGAGGGAAAAAGAAAGAAAGAAAAAAAAGAAAAAGAAAGGAAAAAGAAAGAAGGAAAAAGAGAAAAATGAAAAAGAAAAGGAAAAATGGAAAGAGATGTAGGGAAAAGACGAGGTCTAATCCTCAGTCTGGGAAAAACAACACTAAACCGCCGCGAAAATATTAAAAACCACAAAACAACTAAAAGAAATAAAACACAACATCAATTAAATTAAAAATAATTTTAAAACGCAAATAAATTAAAATAAATAACTAAAATATTAATTAAAATAAAAATAACTTTTTCAGCGAAAATACACTCAAAAGCGGGTCATCACAATTTATGCACCTGAAGTTGCATAATTGAAATTGTGGAAAGAATATATATTTAAATGAACGTCTCGAATGTGCTCCTAAAGTAGTAATATGAAATGAAAAAGTTCACAATATATTCTAAATTTGTATCAAGTCTTTCAGTGACTGAGCAAAATAATGAGCTTTTGATAAGAATCATTATTCACGTATTACTAGATCTATATCATTCCCTGAAGTGAATGGTAATGAATTTATATCATTCTATTCCCTGAAGTGAAAAGAATGATGCGTTTCATTCAAAAAAACTAAGAGATTGGACGTGATAATGAATATCTTTTCGGGCCAGAAGCTCGTATTGGAAAAGCTGTAAACTTTCTCTTTGAGATGATATTATACAAATTATTGAATCAAATATTATGATGCATCAAAAGGTGATATGATTCAAAATATTTGTATCTTTTCATGGTTATCTTGATCATCCAAAATCAATTATGATAAGTCAAATGATTTTCATATGGACGTCCATAAAAGAACCAGAAGATTCTTTCACTATAAAGTTTTACCACCAGAAATGGAAAGAAAAATTTGCTTGAAGCAAATAAGATGAAATTATTCGACGTTATCTTGATTATCATATGTGAACCAGAAGTTCAGATGATAATTAAATTTTGGATACAATAAGATAAAAATGTCTCATATTCTAGCTGCTAAAATCCCAGCGAGGATTGAAGTCCCTGTAGGACAATTAAGAAATTCAGCAGTCTAAAGACATGTATAAAGGCATGTGAAACTTATCGATACAAAAGATAGAGTATCTCAAAAGAGAAAGGTACAAATAATTTGGTGCTCCTGAAGAGACCATACCCACAAAACAAGTAATAAAGTTCATCCAAATTCTCTGTATAAAATTCTCCTATATAAACTCTTGAAGAGTGTCTCCTGAAGAGATTTTTCATGAAAATGTCTTCCCTTGAAGAGGGACAGGTACCTGAAAATAATGAGATCTCGTTACATTTCATGAATAATGGAGAAATTATGGATAGAAATAAAATCGTTGTCGACAACGTATTTCCATATGAGATGGCAATTGACATTACCAGAAGTAATTATGAAAGTGAATCAAGAATCGTCGAAGAATACGATATAAAATATTGGTCAAATTTGAAAGAAACAATTCCTGCAGAATTGATTCACTAGTAAAATATGATGCATCGGGACTTATAGTCCAAACACCTAAAGAGGTGATACTTGTTGAATTTCAGTGGGCATTTATGGAAAGGAAATAAAAATGTGATATATAAATCACGAGTCAGTTTTTCAATTCGTGCAGAATTGATATCACTAAGTAAAATGTGATAAATATGGACTTGAAATCCAAACACCTAAATCGGTGATTTTTGAATATCAGTGGATATTTATATACATGATATAAAAAGCCTGAAACTTTTAATATGAAAATGTGATATAGAAATCACAAGTTAGTTTCTCGAAGAAACAATATTGATATGATTTTAAAGTGATTGAAATCATATTGAGATTTTTATTAGCTTGAAAGTTACTGAAAGTTTGGATATGCATGATTAACTGCATATTTATATGGATCATTGGATCATGATATATATATGAAAATCCATGAAGGATAGAAAATGTCTTAAACTTCTAATATGAATACATCTGGAAATATGTATTCTATCAAGTTTCAAAGATCCTTATATGATCTAAAGCAATCCAAACGCAAATGGAAATAAGTTATTATTGCAGTTTATATATATGATTTAAATGTCATTAAGGCTCCAGAAGAGCTCATGAAAACTGCACATATTTGAAATATAAATCTGAAACCCTTGCGGCTTCAAGGGAAATATGGATGATGTTATTAGTCATGAAATACCATCTTTTAATACAATTAGTATTTCAGATTCATATTATGGGTTTGATATGAAGTGTACATTATTAAAGAAGAAATAAAAGGGAATACAGAACATCTACCAAAAGATAGAAACACAAATATGAATATTTGTTAAATATTATTTTATTATCTTGAAGTAAGAATTACAGAAATTTGAGGCACTTTACCTCATTTTTCAAACGCTCTTGTTCTTCAAGAATCTGTATGGCATCCCTATCTAAAGGGGTGGGCAATCGAAAAGAAAATTTAAACAAGGATTTTAAATTCCTATTCTCTTACTTTATTGATTCTATCTTCATGTTGGAATCCAGAAGAAGTCGCTGAAGTATAGCAATATTCTCGTGGAGATTGTCAACTCCACAAGTTCTGGATTGCAATCGCTGAGAAAATGCAACAATGGATGATGAGTATCGGGTACCGAGACTCACAAGCTCATATATAGCTTCATTATCTGACTTATGAGTCAGATCATTATATTGCATGATAGCACCTGTGGTAGAAGCAGGAATAGCTGATGAACAAGGTGCAGAGTACCTCATATATTGGCCATGAGAAGATTGCTGAGCCATTGCAGGATAAGAATACAGAAAGAGATTACATAGTAAAAATGCAGTATGGTTACAGAAAATTGAAGAAGATGAGATGCGAATGAAGATGAGCTGAATATCTCTTTTATAGAAAAAAAAATTATGATACAGCATCTCTCGTGAAGCAAGAGAAAAGAGACGAAATATAGCTTCATAGCTCTGCGGTACCTGACAGCACGCCTGACACCTACAGAGGAGTTGAAAATCTGCGGTTCTTGTCTGATCTTAAAAGGCTGACCACCGTTTTTATTAAAAAAATGAGGTTAGTGGTTTAATGTTAATGAATTCTCCACTAACTGTGTTATTTACAAGAACTCCAGAAGAGTACAACTCCAGAAGAGTAGTTATGAGCAGAAAAATCCAGTTGTGATTATTTTATCAACATGGATTAAGTCCACAGTTAGTTGGATGTACAGATGCGAATTATCTTTCAGATACACACAAGAAGATCATTGCAATTCATGAGAAGAAAGTTGAAATTGATATCAAGAAGGTACGGTCAAGTAAAAATCTGGCAGATTTATTCACTAAAACATTACCAACTGCAACATTTAAGAAGATTATGCAGAACATTGGAATGCAGAGGTTTGAAGACCTGTTATCATGCACTTTTCAGGGGAAGTAATGTCTTGAAGACTTGTGCTGATTGTACTCTTTTTCCTTCGCTAAGGTTTTATTCCACTAGATTTTCCTTTGCAAGGTTTTAATGAGGCAATCCTAAAACACTCGGCGATACACATGAATACTGTACTCTTTTTCCTTCGCCATTGGTTTTTTCCCACAGGGTTTTTCCTTGACAAGGTTTTAACGAGGCATATTCTTTAAATATGGTCATCCAAAGGGGAAGTGTTATAAACTATCTTAAATTGTATGTCCACATTTATCTAGTCGACATATGCATAGTGCATAGTGCTAGCATAGTACTAGCATAGTGAGTTGGCCGACATATGCATAGTGCATAGTGCTGGCATAGTGAGTTGGCCGACATATGCATAGTGCATAATGCTAGCATAGTGAACAAGCATAGTCCCCTTTGTACGCCTATATATATCGTTGAATTCTTTAAAAAATTCATAAGTTTCATAACCTCTCTGAGCTCTATTTCTTTCTCTCTCCTTTTGAAAGTTTTATAACACGTTATGGCTCTCTCTTTTCAATGATTTCATAACAGTTTTTCATTAAAAGTCGTTTTAGCTTATTTGAAATCAAAAAATATATTATTAATTAACATCCAAACAATCTAATTTTTCTATTAAAGAGTTTTTAAGACTATTTAAATATTTTTTAATACTTATAACGCAATCTCAATCAGGCCAAATAAAAAGTTTTGAGCTTTTACACTTCAAACTTCTATAAATAGTAAATTTGATTGCATGCGCTTATAGATATTATTAGTCTCATCCATCAAAATCTCAACAAATTTACACATCACTTACTGAAAAATCTCTAAAAGTGATTTTTATTTAAAAATAAAACACTTTAAAACTAATAGAAGAGTCATACATAAGATTGGCATATTTCTTCATACAAAGCCACAAGCAAGACTAATGATAGATACGCAAACTCTTTAGAGGTTTACTTTATAGAGTAATCTACATATAATCACTTTACATACTTTCTGCACACTCTACTGATGTGATTAGCTGCATCAATTTTTTTTAATATACAACTATTCACATAAGTAAAGTATACAAAAGAGTATGTAAAAGTGACTACATATAGAGATTCTTTCTTTCCTACTAGAAATGGAAGATATATGTAAGTATACTTCCAATCAAAATTTTACACATCCGTAAATCTATGACCAGCCCAAAATATAATCAAGAACATAAATCAGTGCCAGGGAGAATGGGTAAAGTAGGAAAGCTACAAGAGCTGTCCAGAGTGGGAAATGGGTGCGGAAACTAGCAAAAACCCCCACCACAAGGCAGACAATAACAATAACCAGCACTTCAGATGAGAAATCCCATGTCAATCCCCTAATGTAAACGAGGGCTAAGAAGACTGAGAGGCAGAGAACATTATTCATCGTTACTGCCCCATATAGCTGCACCAAGAAATTGATTAATTATATCAGTACTTTCGAATTAATGAAGAGGTTATTATGGATCAATGTTTCCTGCTACCAAAGTACAAAATTAAAAGAAACAAATATTGTCAGAATAAAGGTACAACAGATGCAAAACATTGAATTCAAGTACTAACTTCCAGTTATGAATGACATGCATATTTTGACGGAGTTTTCCTTTTCCAATATCCATTAAAGTTACTAGGTTCATTAAGATCATATGGCAAATTACACATATTTCTGATTATTAGTCAGCTAACGAAGCCTTCAACAAACCCATAAATGCAAGTTTATTGTCAAATTTCAGGTCTTGTGTCCCTTGACTTCCAAGTATGCGAGGGACCAAGCAACATATTATGGCCCCTCATTGGTTTGGTTCCAACCACCAAGGAAGTACTAAGAAAAAACTGGAAATCCATTCCATATATATATATACATATCAAAAAGCTCCAGAACTCTCTTAGTTCAAAATCTCGTTGGCTCTCAAGATGTTTAGTTGTGTTTGTCAAAACATTCAAGATGGACAATTTCGTTCTATAACAGAAATGGCAACAAAGCAGCTCATGAGATGGCTAAATTAGCTTTGTCTTTAGAATTTGAGCATGTGTGGATGGAGGATGGACCTGTTGAGGTTCTTCCTATTATTGTTTCTGATAAGCTTTGTATTGATTGAGTTTCAATGAATGGAAGTTTCATGTCAAAAACAAAAATCTCGTTGGCTCTAGCTAAGATGCCCATAACACAAACATCGATATAAAGGAGTGGATGATGCAAAACAAACCTCAGAAAATGTTAGTGACGCGGTTGTCCTCTTGTCACGGCTAGCAAATATAATTGCAGACACAGCTTCACTAGAGTTGGTAGCCAAAGGCAGCGCGATGAAGGAGATGAAGAAAGCAGGAATGCTAGTTGCATCAGAGAAGTTATCGACAGCATCTACCAGCGGGTCAGCAAATGCGGCGGCAATGATAGTTCCCAGCAATAACAATAGCACTGCTTTGATAGAGGTCCATCTGGAACCACCATCCTTCTCAACTACTTCTTCACCTTGATCCCCCACATCCAACAAATCATGCTCTCTCTTTGTTTCCTATAAATGGATTTCCAAAAAATCAAGCATCTTGTTAAAATATGAAAATGATGAATGAACTTAACGAAATAAAAATTTCTTAACCAAAAGAAAGAAAGGGTCATGAATGAAAAACAGTTCCTTACCTCATGAAAGTCGTTTAAAAAGTTCATTGTGTTTGGACCAGGATCAGGTTTGGCAACCTGCGTCCTCTTTGCCCTTTTTATCCATCTAGAAATGCCATCGAAAAATTCATCCTTGTCAATAGCAGAATCACGAGATGTATCAAAATCGTTTAATACTTTTACTACAGCATCATCCTGATCCAGGTCAATCTCCTCAAACCCAATTCCTACAACTAATGCACTCAATTCTTCACGTGAAACATGTCCATCACCATTTGAGTCAATTGCAGCAAAAAGCCTGCCATGATATCAAACAAATATTCAGAAAATACCCTAAAAAACTAAGAAATGAAATTTTAATTTTCTGCCACTTCGTCATTTAAGAAGAAGAAAAAAATAAACAAACTTACTTTTCAATGACATCTCTGTCAGGTTCACCATCATCCCTTAACAATCTCCCCAGTGCACGCTGTCTTAAATGCTTTAACAGTCCTAATATTACATGCTTGTGCTTCACATAAGCAATTTTTCTCTTCTGGATCCAAGGCTGAAGGACCTACACAAGCTTTCCATTTTGTCTATCAGTGAACAACCCATCACCTTAAAAGTTACATTATTCCTTTCGAGTGACTTAGAGAATATGCTAAATGGACCGTTCCCCTGCCGCTAAGTTCCACAGCAGGGGATAAAAAGCATGCGAACCACTGTGCATTGATAAAACAATATTTCACCACTTGCTACGGTGTAATGTCAATTATTCAGACTAACTATGGGATGCTAAACGTTAGAATCTAAACTTCAGTCAAGGGTGAGGTTACTTAGGTCACTAATTCAACTGTGGATCAACTGGCTGAGCTGCTAAATTATGTTTTAGAATTATGAAATACAAAAATTTGTTTATTACCATTACAAGTTTTCCTGAAAAGAGAAAGGTAGCTCGATGGTTCAGCACTGTTAAGCCTCTTAAGAGGTCCAAGTTAAATTCCATACTAAAAAGGTAAAATTTCCTCAAATTGAATTTCCAGTCGAACCAATATCCCTTGAAAATAATTAACTTTGGAAATAAATCAACAAGAAATTAGGATAGCTCGCTAATTGAGAATTTCCGCATGGCTCCTGAAAACCTGACTTCAAAGTCCTGACAACTCAACACCCCGACTTCAACCATGGGATCAACAGAAACCAGCAAATTTAACAATCTGATCATGGACCAAGTCAGTTGCTTATCAGGTCTGTGACATAAACTAGAGCCCAAAGGGGGATCTTTCATCCTAACCAGCTAGCATACAGGTTTCATAGCAATCTATAAAACGTTCAGTACACAAACTTTCAAAGTACACAATATGATTAATCGGTAAACTAGATAGTGGTATGAGACATAGGCATGATCACCTGATAAAAGCAATAGGAAACCAATAGTAGGAGAGAGACAATAAGCGCAATCAAGACTGCCAAGTGCCTCCCCGAAGTTGAATCCAGAATTTGTGGTATTTGCACAATTAAAAATGGGATGACAGATATAACCATTATGATTGCAGCATAGCTAGTCCAGATATCAGTACTAACGCCCGATTCTGCAACATAGGGATTTTATTGGGTCAAAAACCATTTAATATGTTTAATCATACAGTTACAGAGTTGTTTACAGAAAACATAAACAAATGGTTCGGAGCTGTAGGATAATAACTTAAGCATCCCTTCAACTGTCAGAAACTCAATGCAATACAGTACCGTAGATCCAAAGTTTATCTATATCTGCAACATATCAGATGGGAACTGTGCATGACACAATCCATCCCCAAAACAGATAAAAGGTTTCACCATGCATCATATTAGTCTAAGAAAGATAAAGGCAAAATGGTCCCATATTAGTCTAAGATAGATAAAGGCAAAATGGTCCCACATATACTTGCCTTGGGATCACGTTGCAAATGCATCAAAGCATTGTCTGGCAGTTTGTGAGTTTTGTTTTAAGTAAATTCGAAGATTTTTTTTCATTGTACCCTGCATCACTGTGGGCATGTGAGCAATGTCTTCCCAATATCTTTATGTAGAGAGAGAGAGAGAGAGAGAGAGATCCCTCATGCTTTAGATCATATATTTTCAATTTCAACCCGTTTATTAAAATCTTTTTTGTCATAACTTCAAGGTGAGTTGAAAAATTAGCAGAGACAGTGATGCTTAAGTTCGCAAAAAAAAAAAAAAACCCAAAGGAGGCTACAAAAGCAACTCGTTTGATTTTCAAATATTATTAGCAAATTAACAAGACGAAATCCAATGGACATACCAGTTAAGCTAAACCCTTTTGTATCTTTTGCATCTTGTGCAACTGAATCAACAAGGTCACATTTGCCAACAATGACACACGTTCCCCATATTATTGTAAGAAGCATAACAGTTGACCCAGCTAGCAAGCCCATTCCAACAGAAACCTGACTTTGAGCAGTTGCTGTACTTCCAGAAAGACCAGATACTTCACAAGACAAAAGATTTTATTAGAAGCATTAGAAATCAACCATAAATTGTATGATTTACAATGGCTGATAGATAAGACTCGGTAATCAGTGAAAGAGGTCGAAAGCATAGTCAAAATTTATGTAAGAGAAAATCCTGATTGAAAGAGAAACAGATTGAGAAGGTTTTAATAATGTGACAACATAAGAACACTAACTAGTAACTGCTCAGACTGTTTAAGCACAATGAGCTACGTTACCATATATGGCATCTAAGCCAACTCGGGATCGGGAAAATGACTTGAATAAAAGCCAAATTAGCAAATCTAGGAGAAGCTTAAAAGCATCCTAATGCAACCTAAATCCAGCGGCAAACTTCCAAATCCTTTCAAATAATTTTTTTTATGTAATTCAAATAAATTGTTACAATATGTAATTCCAATCCTTGTTAATGGTCCCCATCAGTGACACAACAGTCTTGTGTTTGTTTGATTTGGATGGTGACAATTTGGAGAGAGAGAGAGAGAGAGAGAGAGAGAGAGAGAGAGAGAGGGGAAAAAAAGGAAAGAAAATGGATAGAGTAATGTTATAAAAGTATTAATTTGCAACTAAACAAGAAATATCAATTCAAGTTCCGTTTCCACTATAGTCTAATTAGATTAATGAAAAAGAAAAGAAGTGATGAGAGAGAGGAAGAAATTGAGTAGAAAGATGAAAGAGTAGGGGTGAAATGACAGACACGGGTAGTATATGATTTTAATTAAAGATAAGGGATATTATCAATTTTTAGATAGCCTTTAATTTTATTAATCATCAATCCATTCAGTCACATTCTTTCCAATTTTGGAGGCAAACTCAGGATTTATAATATAATAATTACTTTTTGTATAGGATTTAATATTAAAATAATCTGTGGTTTAACTTTTGGACATATTGATCCTTATATTTAGATTTTGAAAAAATTAGTCCCATGCTTTCAAATTCGATCAAATCAATCTTCAGGTCAATGTTTCATTAATAAACTGGTAGATAGGATGACGTGGCATGTCACGTATCAGGAAAAAAAAAAAAGATTTTTCAAGCCAAAAATACCTTAGAAAATAAAACTTCTAAAATCTTCAATATTAAAAAATAAAATAAAGTAAATCGTGTGGTACCACCACCTCTGCAGGGGTGCCACTGCCACCCTAGTACTAGATCTACAGAGATCGGCCACCGTTGGTCCCCTGGTAGATATCTTAGCTTCCAGACAAGATGTAAACGATATCAAAACTCAGAAAGCAAAGGGTTATTATGCTAGGCTACCGCTCAGAGCATTAGTATTAGTTTGATCAAATTTATCTTTAAATTTGGTTAATATCAACACTTTTTTATATTTACCTACTCCATCAAAATTCAATCTTTATATTGGATTAACCATTTATTCTCTATATAATAATAAAATATTATTAAATTAATAAATTTTTTATTTAATTTATTTTCTCACATTTTGTAATTCTACCAATTAAATGTTAATAATAATTATATTCTAATTAGATTAATATTAAAAAAAGTATAATTAAATGTTAATAATAATTATTATATTATATTTAATAATTATATTATATTACATTAATATTATTATATTATAATTAAATTAATATTTAAAAAGTATTATTAAATGTTAATAATAATTATATTCTAATTAAATTAATATTAGAAAGAGTATTATTAAATGTTAATAATAATTATATTGTATTAAATTAATATTACAAAAAAGTATTATTAAATGTTAATAGTAATTATATTCTAATTAAATTAATATTTAAAAAAGTATTATTAAATGTTAATAATAATTATATTCTAATTAAATTAATATTAAAAAAATATTATTAAATGTTAATAATAATTATATTCTAAATGTTAAATGTTAATTATATTCTAATTAATTTAATTTATTTGTTTGGAATGATAAATTAATATTTTAATATTTGATGAATGAGTAGTGGTCTTCCATCTTTAGCCAACCACTGTACCAAAAGTCCAAATTATTTTAGACTTGCCCAATCTAATGTGAAGGATTTTTGAGCCAAATTATGTAAAATTTGGTCAAGTATCTCATTTGACCAAGCCAATGTGAATGCTCTTAGTAACGAATGATGAGCGTGCTGCATGTATTTTTTTATATTTTTTTAATATATTTAAATATTTTTAAAAAATAAAAAATATATATTAATATATTAAAACTTACTTAATATCTTAAAAATTATTATTATTATTATTTTAAATTTTTATACAAAATATAACAAATAATTTAATTTTTTTAATCTCAAAATAATAATAATATCAAAAAATAATATTTTAAATTTTTATTTAAAACAAAAAAATTTCATAGACTATCAATATTTATAGTAAATTAAAAAAATTAATAAAATAAATAAATTAATGAGCGGTACCATAAGATGGTACATCCCAGGCCCCACACTGTCATTTCTCAAAAGAAAATAGTGCAATTAATGTACCAGTACCAACTCAAATATAACGGACCTAGACCGTAGCTCAAACGACAAGTATATTTTATGGGGTCCAAAGCTGACTGCGTCTTAACTTGACAATGGCTCTTCTCAATTACTTGAACAAGAAGCACGGGATAAGAAATCACAGATTCGGCCAAAAGCATAACAATACAAGCACGGGATAAGAGGGAATCACAAAACTTTCATGAGATATTCAGCTTTTAAACATGTTTTTTTTTATTTATTTATTAAAGTTACTTTCCCATATGACTCTTGGCCAAGCAAAAAGGCGAAAAACTGAACAATTTTGTCCAGATTCCAAACTGAAGAGCTGGGGACGCAAAGGGGATAGGATAGACAGATTCAGAATTTAGAACTCGTTAACTTTTTTAAGCTTTTCTTTTCTTTCCCTTTCATTTTAATATTATCATTTTTTAAAATTCATACATCAAATAAAATAAATAGTTTAATTTTTAAAATTTTAAAATAAAAATTATATTAAAAAAATTATATTTTAATAATATTTTATTTCAATTTTAACTTTTATTCTATTTAAAATAAACGAGGCACCTGTGTTATTTTAATTGTTATTTCCTTTATTCTTTGGTTAAAAGATAAAAGAACCCAAAAATTAAAGAAGAGTTGAGTCCGATCGTGAGAGATTTTGTGGACCGAATCGGACTAATTCGATTCAAGATTTTTCCATCCTGAATCGGATCGAATAGCCTAAGGATTTGGACGTGCCGGTCCGGTTAATCCGTTCAGTCAAACCTTCTTCTTTTTTTCTTTTTTTTTTTTTTTAAATCGATTGATAAAAGAAATTATTTAAAATATTAAATTAAAATAAAGTGACTTATTAAATGAGAATTTTATAACAAATTGTACAATTATTAATATATACTAATATTATATATTATAGTTATACATTAAAAAATATAATAATATATTGATTTAAATATATATAGTTATAAATTTAGTACCAATACTATAACTAATAACTATATTAGTAGTATTACTAATATATTATATGTTAGTGATAAATTAGTAATACTATATTAAATAATACTCTATGTAGTTATAGTAATTTAATACTAACATATTAAGTTAACTATACTAATACTATTATAAATTTATAGATATACTATAATTTATATTATAACTCTTATAATATGTTAATATATTAATATATACTAGTACTATATATTATAATTATACATAAAAAAAATATAATATTTATATAATATTATGATATATTAAGAATTAATTATATATAATTATTTATATAAATAATAAAATATATATTTTTTAATTTTAATTAGATCCAATCCGGAGCGAAAAACTCATGAACCGTGGACTGAATCAAATTGATTCAATCTTATATAATTTGAACCTGACAAAACCGAATTTCAGAAATGGCCAGTAAAGTTGATTTCTCATCTGGACTGGCCGAATCTCTCCCCTACCCAAAATGTTAACTAGTTCAATAATTTCCTTATTCTTTCCGTTTTCAGTAACCAAATATTTTTCATTTCGTTTTAAACCCACCACTTTCTCACCAACCAAACAGGCGAAAGAAAATAGAAAATCCAAACCACCAAAATAAAAAAAGGTGAATGAAGTGCGTACCGAGAATGAGCATGGCGTCGGGAAGGGCACCAAGGACTGGGAGGAACAAACCGCCAACAATACCGGGGCCAAGAATCTCTAACAAGAGCTCGCTCCCTTTGGACAAATACGTGGCGGAGAGGAACATGAGGTAGCCATAGACGACGATGAGGAATAGGTTGCCGAGCACGGTGGTGGTGCACGGAAGGAACCCGTAGGTCTGCTCGCAGGTCGACTCAGCGGAGGTGGAGGGCAAGTTGAGAGCAAGGAAAGGTGGGCCCTGAAGCTGGTGGACACCATCGGAAACTAGATCAGTAGACGACGACAGGTATTGAGGGTGGGCGATGGAGCGGCCATGCCCGGGGCTAGCAACGACTAGGAGGACGAGGAAAAGGAAGAAGACGATTAAGCGGTTAGACATGGCTGACAAACAGAAGGAGGGGATGGGAAAGGATTATTCAGGGAGTGGTTAGCTTGCACATCTGAGAGATTCAGGGCGTTTCTTCAGGATTTTGAGTGGCTATATAAAAATAGCATACAAAACACTCCGCAACCAACGGTGAACGCGGAGACACGGCGTAAGAACTTGCGTCAAAGCCGTGTTCTGATGGTGTATGATTTGTATTCTATACGTTTAGTTCTGGAAGTCTGATGTTTTGAACTTCAAACATCGTCTTCATCTTTTTCCTTATGGTTTTACTTTTCACCCTTTTGATAAATATAAGAATAAAAGTAAAAGATTTTTGTTTTTATTGGATAATTAGTTAAAGCTATTTTATAATTTGATGTGCTGAACCTCAATTTATAAATTTACTAAATCAAAGTTTTTAGTCATAAAAATTTCTTCTTTCTACAACACGTTAAATACCATATACGAATAAAATAATTCTATTCTCAAATTGTTACACAAAACACGTATAACATAATATTTATATAACATAATTTCATTTAAAAAATAATTTTTAAAATCTGAATCTTATAAATTAAATATTATCATTTAAGTGATATGAATTATATACTTTACACGCCGACTTGAGAATATAATCATTCGTACAAATAAATTTGCATTACGATTACGATTTTTTAGATTAGTTATATTATGATAAATGATATCCACAGTGTTGGTATATACAAGTTTCGTGCACTTTATTTAAAAAAATATAGATATATTTAGAACTCACAAGAGAAAATTATTTTTTTAATAATGAATCTCATTTTTTTTTTCAAATAGAGTGCACAAAGTTTGCAGACTCTATGACTATATCTAGTATTAGTCTTATATTATATATGATATTCTCATTTTTATTTTTAATGCATTAAATTTGTGATATTGTCTATCAAATTTTAAATTAATTCTTATTTTTAAAATTTAATAATTTATAAGAAACAAAGATGTAGCATATAATTTTTTGCGAGCAAAATGATAATAAATTATAAAATACGGTAAAAAAAATCGTTATTCAGCTTAAAAAAACATCCATTGATGTTTTAAAATAGAGCTCCTATGAAATATCACCAAGAAGTTTCGCCAAGTACCTATCATTTCATACGTAAAAATTTTGTCCCATATATGATATAAGTTCTATCAATTAAGAATTTTAATGGAATGTGCCAAATAAGATCAATGAGAAGATGATAAATATTTGAATAAAACAATGAATGTCGATTGCTATCAAAATTGAGAATAATGTTTGACATTGTTTTTTAAAATAGTTCTGGAATTCTAGTGGATCTACGTCATCGTCACCGACCCCCCCCCCCCCCCCCAACTTTTTCTTTTGTTTTTGCACCATTTCTTAACGGGGAAGGTAAGTTGGTTGATGGGTGGATTTTCTCCCGTCCTTTCAATTTTTCATTTTCTTACTTTTGTGTGTACGTTCCTCTGATGTCAATTGTCAAGACTAGGAAAAGAGAAAGAGGGATGCTTTAGAAATAAGGAAAGAAATTTTATAAAAAAATATATATATTGATTTTGTTTTGATATGTTAGAATATAAAATTATTTTTATTATAAAATAAATATATTATATTATATTAAATTATCTATATAATTTTATAAAATTATTTTTATATAATATTTTTATGCGTATCGCACTTCTAAATAAAATCGTACCCTCCCATACTACATAGAAAACACTTGAATACTATTATAAAAAAAAAAAAAAAAAAGCAAGAAATTGAGGTCTCCGAATAAATTATGTGAAAACACCCTATAATGTTAACATCAAAGTATCTAATAATTATTTATTTAACAAAATGTTAAAAGGTAATTATTAAATAATTTATGATGTAAAGTCTCGTTATAATATTAAATTTACTTCTTCTTATCGACTTAATATTTTAAGATGAGTAGTTATTAAATTATTTATATTATATTCTTAACTTTATAATAATGAATATATATTTTATGTACGAACTATTATAATGCCATTTTACATCCTAAACTACTTATTATACATATATATTTTATTCGTATACATATTAGCTCAATATTCAACTTATCAAAAAAATAGTTATGTAACATATAGTTATTTTTATATACTTCTTGCATATTTTACTGATGTGATTAGTCAAAATAATTATATTATACTAAAAAAAATTAATACAATCAATCACATTAGTGGAATATATATGAAGTAAGCGAAAGTGACTGCATATAGAATTTTTGTTAAAAAAAATAATACAGCTAATTACAGTAATAAAGTGCATAAGAAGTACACAAAAGTAATTATATATAAAAAAAATTATTAAAAAAATGTTTCAAGTGTATCCCGAATATCAGCCATGTTGTGCTCATAATTTTACAAGAGAATATGTCATTACAAAATATGGCTTGTCTATACTCAAGATTATTTTATAATTATTTTAAAAAAATGTTAAAAAGTAATTATTAACTAGTCATGATGCAAAGGCTGAATTTAATTTATTTATAAAATGTATTGATTTTCATAGTTTAATAAGGTATAAAATATAAAGCCCTTCATGTTTTGATGCAAAATATATAATGAGTAGTGGGTGACCTTTACGTGAGTTTTAAGTGGTGCTCATTAAATAATAATATTATCAATATTAATAAATAAGCCGCCACAACTGCAAATAAGGTCAAAAAGTTGAGTGAAAATAGGCAAAATCAATATTAATCTTAGATTTGGGTACACAAATAAACTTCTTCACTCAAATAAAAAATATTTAATTAATTAATGATGGGTGGGCCCGGGTAAGATACGTACATTTGCTTATGACGTTTTTTTTTTTTTAATTTATAAGTTAAAGCGTGATTTAGATATTGAGATGATTTTACATAAAAGTTAAAAATTAAATAAAATATTATTTGAATATTATTTTTTAATATTATTATTATTTTGATATTTGAAAAAATTAAATTGCTTATTATATTTTGTATAAAAATTTGAGAAAATTATAATGATGAGATGAGATGAGATGAAACATTTTTACTATCCAAATGGGGCTAGAGAAATGCTTTGATTACAAAAATAATTTAACAAAATAAACTTATAAATTAACATAATTTGATATCATACATCACATTATAAAATTATTTTTATTATAAAT
This sequence comes from Carya illinoinensis, assembly GCF_018687715.1. Taxonomy (NCBI): domain Eukaryota; kingdom Viridiplantae; phylum Streptophyta; class Magnoliopsida; order Fagales; family Juglandaceae; genus Carya; species Carya illinoinensis. The sequence goes on from NC_056763.1 coordinate 28,774,224, forward strand.
TAAATATAACAAACATCTTAAATGATATCAATTTATAAGTTTACTTTTATTAAAAAAAAAAAAAAGTTGTTGCCATGGGTAGAGATACATTTGTTTTGTAAGAGAGAAATTCTACACATAAGCATTACACCACGTATCAATTTTATCTTACTGTTAAAATATATGTGTGTTTAAATAAAATGATAAAAATAATAAATTACATATTGGAAGAGCTATGTACTATAAAATTTACTATACGAGCTTTGCTAATCATAAGCTCACACATTACACACCTTATTTTTTAAAAAAAAAAAAATTATTCTTCTTAAATTAATTGTATTTTTTTACTCATTAATCATATATTAAATGTTTGCTAAAAGAAAAAACTAAAAAAAAAGAAAATGTAATGTGTAAGTTTATGTTTAAAATTTTTCTTATTTATAGCATTTCTCTCCACCCTCAACGCGTAAAATCCGTGGATGTGGATTGGACAACAAGGAAATGGGTGAAAGCATGAATATATAATAATTGCCCCCCAAATAAAGCGACGTCTCGTCCCCCTTTCTACAGTATCATAATTATGAAAATGAGGCGCTATGTAATAATTGAAAGGGGTGAACTATGTATATGTAGCTTATATAGGGTGGTTTAGATTCTGAAATGAGATAAAATGAAATGATATGGTTTTAGATTAAAGATAAAAGTTGAATAAAATATTTTTAAAATATTATTTATATTTTAAAATTTGAAAAAATTAAATTGAGATTTGAAAAAATTGAATTGTTTATTATATTTTATTTCAAAATTTAAAAAAATTATAATGATAAGATGAAATGAAATGGGATGAGATACTTTCCAAATCTAAACAGGGTTGCCTTTAAAGTTGTGTGCCCTTTGAATCCATCTAATGGACCACCTCCTACCCCATATTTTGCTAAATTTTAATTTCATTCTAGAGAGAGAGAAAAAAAAAAAAGGAACTCAAAGACAATATCAAGCACGTCCTTTATTCAAAATAAAAAATAAAAAATCAAGCACATCCTCTTGTAAATAAATCTCGATTTACGGTGATGTTAGATTCTTCATGCATTTACTTTGTCTCTGTTTACTTTAATTGAATCAATAATTCTTAGAATTTGTTATATACATCCAAACGTTACACTTATGGCAAACAAAATAGATGAAGATTGCCAATATAAATAATAAAATGATATAATAGAGAGACTGATATATCTTTAATGAGTTATTCTATTTACAAATCAGTGTTTTCATATTGATATAAAAAAAACTTTGATGTATAAGATTTTAAACTTTATTTTCTATTTGTAAATCAAATTTCGTAAATCAACTTTATTTTAGTTGGGTGTCCAATTAACTATAAGAAAATAATATTTAAAAAAATATATAAAAAAACAATATTAATTATCTTAAAAAAAAGAAGAAGAGAAAACTCTCTAAAAAGGAAAAAAACAAAATTAAAATTAAGAACGGGTATGGCGCCACGTGCATGTCTCTGTCTGCCTCAACGACTTTCTTAATTGGCCGGCAAGTCGGCAACTTTCTTCCACGTATACACTTGTTTGTTAATTAGGTACGGTTGGGCAGTTACACTTGTTTGTTAATTTAGGTACGGTTTGTTAATTTAGGTACGGTTGGGCAGTTACACTTGTATGTTATTTCAACGACTTTTTTAAATTTTTATATAAAATATAATAAATAATTTAATTTTTTAAAATTTTAAAATAATAATATTATTAAAATATAATAATATTACATCTTAAAATTTAAAATTTTTATCTTACTAACAAACCCAACCTTGATGAAAAAAACTACTATGATTACTAACTTTGACCGCTTCATACAACTGCTACGTAGAGAGGGTGGCATAGAAAAACTTGAATTGTGAAAGTGAATAAAGAAATGAGATAGAAAAAGAAGTGCGTGCGAACCCTAGAGTTAAAATATTGTCATATCACTCTAGTGACTACATGCGTCGTGAGAGAGAGAGGGGGGTGGCATAGAGAAACTCGAACTGTGAAAGTGAAGAAATAAATGAGGAGGAAAAAGAGGTGCATGCGAATCCTAGAGTTAAAACGGCGCCATATCCTTTATATTTTTTTCAAATTTTAAGTTCTAAAACGACGCTGTTTTAAGTGAAACGATATTATTTCATATATGTATAATTAAAAAAAAATACAGTTAAATTATCGATTGGTTCAGCAGTTTGACCTAAGTTCAAATCGGGATTGAACCGCTAGACATCAGTTTTGGCCAAATTCAATTATCGGCTGATTGGTTTTACGTCAGTTTTGACAAGTTTTGATCTCTGACAGCCAGTTTGAGTCTGTCCTAGTTGGTTTTAAAGTTTTTTGTCCAGCCATAATTCTTTTAGTGGTCCCATTTTTTTTTCTTTTTATATATATATTTTTATTTTTTCCCGCCATAGTGGTCTAAGTTGCGTACAAACAGATGGATAATATTTATTTTATTTTAGTTGGTGTCCAATTAACTATAAGAAAACAATATTTAAAAAAAAAACTATAAAAAAACAATATTAATTATTAAAAAACAAAAGAAGAGAAAACTCTCTCAAAAAAGAAAAAAACAATATTAAAATTAAGAACAGGTATGGTCGCCACGTGCATGTCTATGTCGGCCTCAACGACTTTCTTAATGTATGTTTGGGATTGCGGTAAAATATATTACTTTTAACTTAAAACTTATAGTTTAGAACTTAACGTAATAAGCTCTACTATTAAAAATCTATTTATTGTTCAGGATCAATATATCTATAACACTTTTAAACATACTAATTTGTTTGGAAACAAATTTAAAAAATACTTTTTGACATAAAAATGACATAAAAGGGCATATACTTGATAAAAATAAAATATTATAATAAAATAATAACAAAAATAGTCTAATAGATTTTTCAATAATTATAATTTAAAAGATAATTTCTTTAATGATGCATAAGTAATAGGAGAAGAATGAAAAATATTGATGAAGAAAGTCTTGAGTATATTATACGGGAATAATAAAAAATAATGATTGGCAAAGTTGTCGTTATGCTAAAATGATAAGGGTCATTTCGTAATGTACATATCACCATAAAATAGGAATTATTTTTTCTAAAGTGCTTCTGATAAAAAGCATCACTTTGGTGCTTTTGTTGAAACGTAATTTTCTATTTTTTCTTGGTTTAGAAGTATTTTAATGTAAAACTAATAAATAGATAAATTTTATCATATAAACACTTTACACTATTTTATTGCACTTTTTAAATTTTTCATTGTAATCCCAAACAGGCCTTTGGTTGCGCAGCAAGTCGGCAACGTTCTTCCACGTGTACACTTGTTTGTTAATTTAGGTACGGTTGTTAATTTGTTTCACGAATACACTTGTTTCTTCCACCGGCAATGCTACATGCAGTCGTGGAATTGCAAACGTCACGCAATCGTTTTAAAAAAGAGTGGGGTCCACGATTAAAAGTTAGTTTTTTTTTCATGTGGGTCCCATATTAATTCATTTTTTTTAAAACGACTGTACGCCGCTTGCACAACCACGACTACAAATATCATTTCTCTTCTTCCACGTATACACGTGCATGTCTCTGTCAGCCTCAACGACTTTCTAGTTGGGCAGCAAGTCGGCAACATTCTTCCACGTATACACTTCTTTGTCTTGCAGTTAAAATTTTTTATCTTAAATTTAAAATTTTTATATCATTATTATAAATTTTTAAATTTTTATATAAAATATAATAAATAATTTAATCTTTTTATAATTTTTTTAAATTCTAAAATAATAATATTATTAAAATATAATATTTTATTTTAAAATTTAAAATTTCCATATTACTATCAAATCCAACCTTAATGAAAAAAGTTACTATGACTACTAACTTTGACCGTTTCATATGGTTGTTACGTAAATTTTTTTTAGCTTAATAATTAAATAAATGATTTTAAATATATTAATATATTTTTTATTTTTTAAAAATATTTAAATATATTAAAAAATATGAACAAAAAATTAAAAGTGACTAACCATCACAAGAAACGGTACCATTCAAGCAGCAAAGAAACCCGCTCCTAATTTAATTAAATGAGTTTACACATAAGCTCCTGTTAACACACTGTTTATCGTATTATTAATTATAATTTTTAAAAAATTTTAAAGTAACAATTAGGTAGAAAGCTTCTATATCAACGGGTGCTCGGTAAAATAAGATTTATAAATAAATTTTTATAATTAAATTAATATACAATATAAATGTTTTATTTTTTGTTAAGATTTAATTCAGCACCTTAATTAATTAATTTCCTCTCACGGTAGGTTTAACACGCAATCTTCTAGATTAATTTGAGTGGATTTTAGAAGCAAGAGATTGTTGTTTTATACAAACTAGTAATATATATTGGAAGTGATATTTGTAGTTATAAGATATGCAACATATTATTTTTTAAAATCTATATAAAAAAATATTTTTTTAATAATAAAGTTTAATTTTTTTTAATGAAATATATAAGAATGATATATTTTAAAATTGTATCTAACATTATCTTTTTATATTTCTCTAAAAAAGTTGTGAGCTATTGAAATAGATAAATAAATTGTTTAAAAAACCCCTCAATTTCTTCAAAACCCCAACAACCCCCCCCCCCCCCCCCCCCCCCCCCCTTTTTTTTTAATTTTCTTTTTAGAAAATCTTAAATATTTATACGGGCGATCACACCATCCCTGAAATATTGTTCAAAGGGGAGGTTGGGATCATACTATCCCTGAAATGTTGTTCATAGGGTTGGGACCATACCAACCACCCCCATGTCATTAGGGTGGCAAAGACTGCCCACCACAAAATGGCTATACTCATTTAAGTCAAAAATATAATTATACGTATTATCTTTATTTGATAAAGATAAATAATTTGGCCTTAAAAACACACTATGCAAGGACATGTGTAACGTATACATGCTTAGATGATGTAGTTCTTTTGTTTTTTTAGAAACCATATAAAACACCCATTTATCTCTTTATTCACTTTGAAAAATGCTTGGGATATTCATAATGGGTCCCGAGCATTTTTTCAAACAGTATATTTTTATTTTATTTTTATTTAATAATTAAGAAAATATTTTTTTAATAATGTGATAATTTAAAAAAAAAAATTCAACAATACCAAAAACGGATGAAAACAAATCAGAAAAAATAAAATAACTTTTTTTGACTTATCGGGAGATCCTTAAACTGTATCCCTCGGCAATGTATCACTACTCATTCGCTTTTATGTAAGATATATGAAAGGTGAGCTCAATAAGAAAGGTCGGCAGACACCTGACTGTCTTGGGGGGTGCTGGGTGGTGGGAATCGTTTCCTGTCCTTTATTTGGAGTTTTTGAGGTTAGGTGACATGTCAATAATCGAGATGAGACATATGAGGGAAATAATCGAGCGAATAAGTCAATACCTTGGGAATGGGTTTTGATTGAAGGAACGATTCTTAATGCAATGAAATTTCATCTAGGGGAATTAATGTTAGTAATATTATATATATTCATGTATCGTGGACTTGTCGTAAATTTATTATTAAAAAATTAATTTTTTTATATAAATTTTATATTTATTTATATTAAAAAAATATCACATTTATATAATTTATAATTATAAATATCATTTTCTAAATTTATATATTCAAATGTCAAGAAACAAGCAGGCAGACAACTTTAAATGTAGACAGAAGAATAGGTGATCCAAGATTGATCCTTACATAATTATCTTGTTGTGAGGACCACGCATGAGGGTTGGTATGCTCAAACAATCAATCCTCCATTGAGGAAATCTGAATATGTCAGAAAACATCAATTATATGCACAGCAGCTTGCAACTTGCAAGAATTAAAGCCAAAATTTATGAAGACGACTTTAAAAGCCAGCTAAAAAAGAAGAAGGTGTTGATGTTGAGACAGGAACAACCCATGCACTGCCGACACGAGAGAGAGAGAGAGAGAGAGAGAGAGTATTTACTATTTAATTGCCATCCCGGCTTGGGAATTAGCCCAGAGATATAATCCAATTCCCAACATGAGCTGGCCAATTGCATGCAGGGCAGGGCGATATGATCGATGATGATTCATATAATGAAGGTTCTCGCATGGGGACCATGGACCAAATTAATTAATTAATTAAAGCATGGTGTAGCGAATAAATATTGCTGCTGAGCTGAGCGAACCCAGATCGATCGATTCCATTATGCAGCGGATCGATCACGCAACCAAATAATTAATAAAAGTTATTAATTCTAAGTGTCAGGGCACTCCTGCATCTTGATAGTCAGGCGCAACCAATCGTGTAGCCAACTCTTTTTACTTTCAAATTGGACTTAGAGAAAAAATTTTATACATCATATTATTATCTTATTCTTATTTTATCAAGTAAAATGTATCATATTTATCACCATTAAATAGATATTTATTATATTTTTTTATTATTAAAATATGATAAATACATTATGTTGAACTCAAGGTTTCAAATTTTATGTGATTATAAATCTACACATAGATTTTGATGATAACAAATGAATTCAAAAAATAAAAGAGTTTCAAACTCAAGTTGTCCACATAATAGAGTCAAGCACATCAAAGAACCAAGCATGAGCAAGAAGGAAACAAGTTCACATTAAAGTCATAGAATAATGTTGTAAATCTCTTAAAATTTGAAATTATGATTAATGCTCAAAATTAATATTTTATCATAAAGCATTAAAATACATTTTCTACATGTGCATGAATATTTTTGAAAATTAAATTTGAAAATTTTGAAAGATAATTTATTGTCATCTTTTACATGTGCATGCCTTGATTAAAGGGTTGAATTTTAAAAATATTAAAGATGATTGATTATCATCTTTCACATGTGCATGTTTTATTTGAATATTTTCAAAAGTGATTGATGCCTTTTTAGACTTATACAAAAAGTAGATGATTTTATTTGAATTTTGTGAAAAGTAAAGTGTGCTCCTTTTGTCATATACAAAAAGTAAAAGATTAGGTTTGAATTTTTTGAAAAAGAAAGTGTGCTCATTTTGTCATATGCAAAAAGTAAAAGATTAGGTTTGAATTTTTTGAAAAGGAAAGTGTGCTCCTTTTGTCATATGCCAAAAGTAAAAGATTAGGTTTGATTTTTTTGAAAAAGTGAATAATGTTGTATTTGACATATGAATCTTTTTAAATTTGAATATGAAGCCTCATATGCCTATAAATAGATCATTTGAGAGCTTCACATTCACAACACCAAGAGCATACAACATTCATTCAAAGTTTTCATTCTCTACTCTCTAAGCATTGAGCCTTAATCCTTGTTCATTTTGAGAGATATAGTTTGCACTGTATTGTTCTTATTTCACTCATTGAAGAGTATTTTCTGATAACTTACCCACTATCAACTCTTGTATCAGAAAAAGGATGTGTATAACCCTTGTGTGTGTAGAAAGTGTTCTACACGAGGAATAATTGAATCACTACGTATAAGGTGATTGCAAGTGTAGAGGGTGTTCTACACGGATCCTTTGTAGTGGTGTTGTTTAAAGGTGTAATAGGTTTCTATCTCCACCTGAAGGAGGTTGAATAGTGAATTTGGGGATCCTCAAGAGGTAGCTTGAGGCGAGGACGTAGGCAGTGGGGCCGAACCTCGTTAACATACTGAGTTTACTTCTCTCTTACCCTTACTTTTTATATTTATTATTGTTTCGTATTTTGTTTATATTTTATATTGTATATTTGATTCATAATTGTTATTTTTTTAAATACAACTCAATTCATCTCCCTCTTGTGTTAGTCATCTTGGCAACAATTGGTATCAGAGTTAAAAACTCTATTATAAGATTAACTATCTTTTGAGTTAAGATCTTATGGCTAACATTGCAGCTTCATTTGGTGAAGGTTAATCTAGCAATCGGCCTCCACTCTTTTGTGGAGATAATTACTCATTCTGAAAAGTTAGAATGAGAATATTCCTACAGGCTAAAGGTTGAGAAATTTGGAAATGTATTGTAAATGGACATTATATTCCAACAAAAGTAGTTGATGGAGTAAAGGTCAAAAAGGAAGAAGAAAAGTTTGATCGTGAAGACGATAGACTTTATACTTTGAATTTAACTGCTGTGAATTTATTATTTAATGCTCTCAATGGAAATGAGTTTAATAGAATAATGACTTGTGCTACGGCAAAAGAAATTTGGAATAACTTGGAAGTTACTTATGAAGGAACTTCGCAAGTCAAGGAATCAAAAATTTATATTCTTACTCATGAATATGAAATGTTTAAGATGAATGATGATGAATCTATTTCTAGTATGCACACTCATTTTATTAACATCATAAACAACTTGACAGCTCTTGGCAAAGTTTATTCCAAGGTAGAGATAGTAAGAAAAATTCTCAACTCTCTACCAAAACGCTGGGAATAAAAAATAACAGCGATTTTTGAAGCTAGATACCTCAAGAAACTCGAAGTGAATGAACTCATCGGGTCACTTATCACCCATGAGTACACATTGAAAAGAGGAGAAGAAGAAGGAAAGCCAAAGAAGAGCTTGACACTTAAGTTGTTCCTCATGAAAGTGAAAGTGATGAAGACGAGGAAAATGAAGATAAAAATGAAGAAGTTGCGATGATAACAAGAAGAATTCAGAGGTTCTTAAAGAAAAATAAAACTCCTCCGAGGAAATCCTTCAAAAAGTTTTCTAAGAAAAATTTAGGTAAAAATGACATTTTAATTTGTTATAAATGCAATAAGCCTGGTCATATCAAGCCAGATTGTCCTCTGCTAAAGAAAGATCGAAACAAGAGCAAGAAAGCAATGAAAGATACATGAGATGATGATTCAAGTAGCTCAGATAGTGAAGCAAGCAATGAACAATCAGCAAATCTTTGTCTTATGGCTAAAGATGACATTGGGGTAACAAATCTTGATAATATTGAAGATTCTTCATATGAAGAATTACAAAATATTTTAGAAGAGATTTATGAGGAATTTGAAAAATTGGGTATCAAATATACTGCTTCGAAAAAGAAAAATTTTTCTTTAACAAATGAAATTGATATTTTAAGAAAAGAAAGTATCATCTTGAAAGATGAAAATCTTGAATTGAATAAGAAGAAAACCGATTTAGAAAATATTGTTGAAAACTTTACGAATGGAAAAAGAAATTTTGAAAAACTTCTTGGTAGTCAAAGATGTATTTTTGATAAGCCAGGTTTGGAATATATGTCAAAATAAAAATACAAACCTTATAAAAATTTCTTTGATAATCCTTCTACATCAAAGATCAATAATCAAAATTATTTTCATAAAAATAATTTTGTCAAAAAAATATATTATTATAATCATTCAAGTTCTTCATATATGTCACATGCTATTTGCAATTTCTGTAATAGAAATGGTCATAATTATCATACTTGTCCTATTAGAAGAAATCATATAATGACTATTAGGGCCATATGAGTACCTAAAAATCTTGTTTCTTCTAATACTAATAAATAAAGGACCCAAAGAACTTGGGTACCAAGAAAAATCATTTTAATTGTTTTTATAAGTATGCATGAAGTCATCCACAAGCAAAAACAAGTGGTTTTTAGATAGTGGATGTTCAAGACACATGAGGGGAGACAAAACTAAGTTCTTTGATCATAGATCTAAAGAAGAAGGACACGTGACATTTGGAGACAATTCGAAAGGGAAGATCGTGAGAATAGGTAAAATTGGTAATGAATCTTCTTTCATAATTGAAGATGTTCTACTTGTTGAAGGTCTAAAACATAATCTTTTGAGCATAAATCAATTATGTGATAAAGAATTTACTTCAAAATGGATAAGTGCATTATTTTGAATGATTATGATTGTAATATCTGTTTTATTACTTTTAGAAACAATAATGTTTATACAATCGATTTTGAAGAAATTACCTACTTCATCTCTCTCCTCTCCTCCCCGTCTCATTTCCTGTGTAAAATAAGCTCTCTGTCTCTCGCACCCCACTTCATCTTTTGCAACAATTTTTTCTTCTCCCTTTCCATCATTGATAGAAGCAGCCCAACAGACCTACAATTTTAGATTGATGTAATAATATTTTCAATAAAAGTGAAGGCAAAAATATTTGGATTTAGCAATGCAGAAGTTAGAATTGACTTTTTGGCTAGTGTAGTTTGATGTGAATTTGTAAGATCATGAGTAAGAACTGGGATTCTTGATCCTAGGTTGAGACTTGTAGTTAGGAAAAGAATCATATATATATATATATAGGAAAATTCTATACATCATATTATCATCTTACTTACATCCTATTGAATAAGATGTAGCACATTTACGACTACTGAATGATCATTTATTATATGTTTATTTATCATTAAATGATGATAAATGCGTCATATCAGATATAGTGGGATGCAAATGAGATGGTGATGTGGTGTATAATATTACTCATATATATATTTGTTAAAACAGTAATAGAGGAGGAGGCCGAGGATGTATAGAGAGCAGTTGTAGATGTCAGATGAAGAGTTTAATCCCTGAAACAAGAAACATATTATGCTTCTGGGTGTGCTCGTTGGCCATTTGAATTGGAAAATCAATATCAGAAAATATATTCTCTCCTACAGGAACCCAAATCATATGATCAAATACAAAAGTCCCATTATTAAAAAAAAAAAAATTCATAAAAAGGAATAAAAAAGAACAATATTGATTAACTACGAAGATGCAAGTATTGGCCAAAATAACGGTTTTAACATTTGTGATAATCTATACTTTGCAAATATTGCAAAGAGGGATTCATTTGGAAGAAGGGTGGAGAAGAGAGGAGCCATTGCGGAGAAATAGAATGATTGACAGAAACAACGTTGGTGTTTTTTGGCACATATAAAACTTATGAGACCGTTGGCGTGTTTATTTCTAATTAGAGGGAATAATTCCAGCTTTACACCCATCCAATTTTAAGCTCTCTCTTAGTAAAAACTTACTTACCTCGGCTTGTAAGTTCTTGCAAACCCTTTTTTGAAAAATAGTTAAATTATTTAAAAATATATGTATTTTTATCATAAATCATTTTTCTTAAAAAAAAAAGGCACAAAAATTCGGATAAGACTAACAACCCAGGTCTCAATTCGGCATCTCTCTCTTTTTAATTCAAAGGAACGTTGTAGTTTAAGGTCTTTTTTGAATAGTGAGATAGATGAGATGACCAGTTTTAAATAAAAGTTAAAAATAAAATAAAATATTGTTAAAATATTTTTTTAATATTATTATTATTTTAAAATTTAAAAATATTAAATTGTTATTATATTTTATGTGAAAATTTGAGAAAATTATAATAATGTGATAAAATGAAATGGTTTCTCAATTCAAATAGCCCTAAATGCCAAGGCAGCGTGGGGTTGGTTCAAAATCGGCATCTCCGGTCAAAGCGAAAGCGACATGGTGAGATAGTGCAGTGTTCGAGGGTGTTACAAACTTTCGAGGGTGCATTGTCAAAAGAATAATGATAAATATAATTTTAGAATGTGTACGTTCCACACAATCATGTAAAAAAATAAGATTTATTATTAAAAAATTAATTTTTATAAGTGAGTTTTAGATTGTTTTTTTCAAAAAAAAAATGCAAGATTTGCACGTACTAATACTATAGAGTTAAGGAAAATTTTATATATCACACTACAATTTCACTATGATGAGCTGATATTGTCTATTAATATTTATATTTATTCTTTTAAAAAATAAATGATCATTTAATAATAGTAAATGTCTCACATTTTATATAGTGTAATGAAAGTGAATTGAGAATTTCATATACATCATTATTCTTTAAATTAAAAAATAAAAAATAAATGCACAAAAAAGCACTTAATCGGGGTACCGTAGCACCCTCCAAACTATATATGTCATTTCTCGTGAGTGAGTGATGGGTGAGTTTTATTCAAAGTTGAGTGACATGGGTTTATCGTAGATTTTGTTGCATTTCTAGATAGTCCAAAGAATGCACACAGCCCATCTCCTGATGTTCACGGAGCAAATTTTGCAATCCAAAAGCCTCGCTAAGTGGGCCGCTACTAACCATTTATATGGAAACATTCCTATTTCCTTATTGCTCCCCCTTTTTCACAATTGCCTTTACGTGTTTTCCCGACTAGTTTTACTCTTTTAACATTTATTCTGCATAGATGCTGCACAATTTAAAATAAATAAATAAATATAGAATTTATATAAAAAATAATAAATTTTTAATCAGAAATTTTTCTTTTTATAAAAAACAATTACACAGTATTTGTGTACTTTACAACTGTACATAGAAATACTATTATTTTAAATGTTGTAATTTTTAATCATATTTATTAAGGTATTATATTTTAATTTTTTTTTATATATATCTACCAATTAAATGAACAGCCACTTAAAATTTGTGATATCAACAATTATGCATGGCTAAGATTAATTCTATTCACAACTTGTCCCAAAAGTTTAGGCCTAATTTGGTTATCAAATACCAAACTATTTAATATTATCATTACAAATTTTCAAATTCACACATAAAATATAATAAAAAATTTAAATTTTTAAATTTAAAAAAAAATTAAAATTAAAAAATTAAATTATAATAATATTTTATTTAACTTTTAACAAAATATCTCATATGTGTAACCAAACAAGGCCATAGTTGGAAAGAAATATATTTAATTATTTGAACTATATTCTTAATCTTCCCCCTCACATATATGCTAGACTTTCTCTCAATGAATAAGACCAACATGTGAAATATATAATTTAATATGACATATTGTAGATTCAGGACAGTCTGAACTGAGACCCTCTGCTATGATACTATGTAAAAGTATTACTTATTCCAAAATGTTAAATTGATAAAAATATGTAAATTTAATTATTTGTATTATATTATTAAAAAAAGACTCATTCACCTAAATTACTAATTAATCAGCTTTGTGATCAGACTATCGACGTTGAGGACCAAATATATTATAATAGAGTTTTGTTATGTACAAATAAAGTCGTGTACTAATCTGCGTACTAATACCGATTCATTCATATTCAAAATTTAAATTAATACGATTTTCAATAAAATATATTTTTTGACCAATCATATTAGATTGATGCACATATTAATGCATGATTGTATTTGCAACTAGAATTTTCCATTATAATATACCATAAGGATGGATTTTCGAGTGAATTATTAGACTGGGGGAGGTCATATACATGTGTTCATGGCATCATGTGGGAGGATATTCATTTCATGTTTCTACGTTTACCGTAAATTACAATCAAAGTTGAAGACCAATATGAATATCATGAAAATATAGGCATCAGTGTTTACTGGAAATCGCAGCTGACTTTTCGACAAATAATGCAGGCAGTAGTCTTGATCCGTTTACTGGAAAAAGCCAAAATGTGAGAGATAAATCAAGGTTTCAAGTAATTATTTTTAGTTGATTTGTTCTTTATAAGACATACACAAGATGAATTAATTGGCATGTTCATAGCTTGGAGGTCAGGAGTTCGAATTAGGAGATAAGTTAAAAGAACTTATAATAATAAAATCCGACCTTTGGGTCATAGGATGAACTTTTGACTAGTTGAATATTTTAAAAGTGTTGTGGTAATGGGCTCACCATTTGAGTAGTAGCTATGTCTTAAACCGAATATTCTACAACTGGAAGTAATTTTTATGATCACGTCTAATGATGGTTGCTACACTAATTGCCCCCATTTCTCATTTTCGCTTAGAAAACAAATTTAGCGTGTTCATTCGTCCATCCATTTTAAAGAAAACACATAGGTCATAACTTCTTAAAAATTCATGACAGTAGATACACACGATGCCACGAATAATAGAAAGTATCAAAGCCTAGACTAAATTAGTCAGGAGTTACATAAATAAAACTTTGAATGTACATTGTGTACATATAGTCAAGGATACCCAAAGTCCTGATCTTTTTATATATATAGATGGGAAGCAAACAGCCGCTCGATAGACGGCAAGAAATTAAAGTAAACAAAATATAGCTTCGTTTTCTAACATTTCATACATGAGGTCATCGTGAAATGAAATTAAAAACACGGGAGATGATCAAGTCCTAAGGATTTGCTATTTCTGCGAGCTACGTTAACCATATCAGTATAGACGTACAAATCCAGACATAATGATGTTGCTAATTGGGGATGTATGTGACCAGATTTACAGCCACAGTTCAGTCTCCCAAACAAGGTAGAAAATGCCAAATGTGCCTGATAACCACCCAAGTCTTGATTGAGTTCAATCCCTCCGCGTATTTAAAAAAGAGTAATGATATATATAATACATTTTATAATAATATTTTAAAATAAAGATATTTTTGTAAAATAATATTATTTTTATAAGGTATTTTCTAAAAATATTTTTTATTTAACATATTATTATGAAATTTATTATAAAAAAATATTATGTGTAAGTCATTTTCTTAAAAAAAACTTAAAAAAAAAAAAAAGAGAGTACAAAATGGGCACCGCAGCCTGCAGGTTAATAAACGATGTCAGTCTTGTTGCGGAACTTGACCGGCACCTTTGGCACGGGAATGACTGTTTGGCCGCTAGCTTTCAAAGATTTAATTCAGCGGTACTATTTTCGAACCTGTTGCTTCGGCCTAAACTCACTGACGTGTGTAATGTGCAAGCCCCGAACGTAAAGTCTTGGGAAAGGTTTTTATATGAGGAATGCTAGATATACAGTTGTTGTAGAATGTATACGTATTGTATAATAGTTTCATTAAAAAATTAAATTTTTTTAATGTATGTTTTGTATTTATTTTTTAAAAAAAATTCTGTGACGTTTACACACTTTATAATTGTAAATATTATTTTTCATTTTATAAAAAAATTAGGTCCTATAAAAAAATATTTACAGTTGTGAAATATTCAAATGCTACACATTTATTTTGAAAAAAATGAGTAAATAAGAGATACATATGAAAAAATTAATTTTTTAATAATAGACTCAACTTATTTTCAAAACGACTGTATGACACTTATGTTTTCTATGAATGTATGTAGAATTACTTACTTAAATATTATATATATAATGAGTTTTGTTATATATAATCACTTTTACATACTTTAACCGTATTTTACTGATGTGATTGACTAAATCCGTTATTCTATATTTTAAAATAATGTAATAGCTAATTATAATAATAAAATATATAAAAAATACGTAAAAATAGCTTCACATCAAATATTTATGAGTAATATTATATACTATACTATCATTTCACTTACATCTTACTATATATAATGTGTCATATTTATTATCATTTGATGATAAAAAAATATGTAATAAATTATTATTTAATAATAATAAATAATTTATATCTTATTTAATAAAATACAAATGAGATATTAGTATAATATATAAAATTTTTTAATATTTAATATATCATTTCTAGAGAGTCACGAGTCTAGATTCTTTCAATTGAGTTGAGCGACGAGGCGGTCCAAAGACTCGAAACCAACAGCTCTTAAATGGTCTCGACCGATCGATCAATTAACGAGTAAGCACCACGGAAAAGTCTGAACAATTTCTTCAGCATCGAGGGTCTTGATGTACTTGTCCGCGTCGTGTGAAATTTGAATCTGTCAACCCTTATGGCTCTGCATGCATAGTTTTCCAAAACAATATATAATTTATTACGACAACATGTGGTTGCAACACTGCCTGGATACATATATATATATATATATATATATATATAATAACTGTTATCCGAATAATGATACTCTTATTATCCTCTTACTATTAATTTACTATTTTATAGCATATTTAAAATTTTTATTTTTTAAGTATTTTTTTAACATTCTTAATTATTAAGAAAAAATTAAAAAAATATATATACAACTTCACTAATAGTCACTCCTTTAACTATTAAATAAAAAATTAAAAAAATAATAAAAAGGTGGTAATAAATATTAAGACTAATATTATTCAATTGTTATATGGTAATTTCAACTAACTTTCCCAAAGTCAAATGACTTAGTACTTGTGCTAGCTGCTGCTGCTGCCTAATGATTATTATTACGGCTATGGAATGTGGATTGATTAGGTGCATACATTGTAATAAGAGTAGTAAATTAATGTTATTGTCCGATCGAGATTTTAAATTAGGAATTTGATTTGTTTATTCATAATTATCAAATAAAGAGATTTGATTTGATTATCTAATATCTATGTAATTTTTCTCTCTATCTCAATTTTTATTATATTTTCTATTTTCTATCATAACATCATAATTCTTGGCTAGGGCTAGGCTTGATCCTATAGACTATTTCTTTTAAAGTTTTTCCTCTAATACTATCTCTCACAATTTTCATTGCTGTTAGATTTTATATATATATATATATGTTGTGTTTTAAATCCATGCATTTAAAATATCTTTATTAATAATTGGAACATTTTTGGAATCATTATAAAGGGTAGAAATTTCTGTCTTTTGAACAATAATGTAAGATCTAATTATATTCTCATTGGAGATATTATAGTCAGCAGACTCAGCACGTTCCTATCTATATTCTTTGACAAAGACTGAACAATATTAACGAACTCTATCCACGACGTTGTAAAGAGTCCATGTCCTGCGGATAGATCTGTTCATATATCTAAAGATATATGACAACTTGTCTTTGCTTGACTGATAATGACATGCAAAATATCATATGATATGGTGAAAAATCTAGAAAGGTTGAGGGGGTCTGCAATCTGTATGCATGCGATTTAGTGTCAATTGATGTAAAGAAATAAAGAATGTGTGTTTGAACAGACCAACTCAAAAGTCCATCTATTCACTAATGCGTCCAAAATTGGGTTCAAAACTTAGAAATATTGCAATCATATTCAATTCAAAAGACTGACCAGCAAGAGAACAGAATCCAAGATACTCCTATGTATGCATGCATACATATTTATATAGAATGACCCTCTAGGAAATAAAGCATGCACTTTGCTTCAAATGAACACTTTTCCTTCCTTCACGGCCTTCTTGGCCTTAGTTTTGCTACTCTCACAAAAGGCTACAGCAGATAACGGAAGGAACACCGCATTAGGAATTGACAACGTCAGGGGCATTCTAGGGGCGATAGTAGATAACAGCACTCGCATTGGTAAGGAACAGAAAGTGGCGATGGAAATGGCGATCGAGGATTTTTATGACAAGACAAGTGAAAGTTATGCTTTGCACATGAAAAACTCGCATGGGGAACCTTATCGAGCAGCTCTTGCAGGTATATAACCTTAATCTATTTTGATGAAGTTTCCTCTAGTGTATAAATGCATGCATATGATGGTTTCTTCTCCATAATTAGTGCTGTCAAGATTCGCTGTTCAAAGTTCAAATAATTAATGTTTGTTAGCATTGTGAAACTAGAAGCAGTAGTTGTTATTTTCTGATAGCACAATGGTAATTTTCAGCTCGGGATCTTATCGATCAACAAGAAGTGCAAGCTCTACTGTCACCGCAAACGTGGGAAGAAACTTCTCTAGTTGCTGAGATCGGTAACCAAGCAAACATCCCTGTTCTTTCTATTGTGGATTCAACTCCACCGTGGGCAACAGAACGATGGCCCTTCCTGCTTCAAGCTTCACCAAACCAGACTTCCCAAATGAAAGCTATAGCTGCTATTGTTCAGTATTGGCAATGGCGTCAGGTCACTGTAATTTACGAAGACATTGACTCTATGCGCAGCGGAGTCATGCCTTATCTTTCTGATGCCCTACGAGATGTCGGAGCAGAAGTAAGCCATCTTTTAGCCATCTCACCATTTAGTTCTCCTTCATTGTCGAAAGAGCTCGAGAGGCTTAAACATGAACACTGCAGAGTTTTTGTGGTTCATTTGTCCTTGCCATTGGCCATGCACCTTTTTGAGAGGGCTAAAGAAATGAGCATGATGGAGAAAGAATATGTCTGGATCACAACAGATCCCACAACAGGCCTTGTCCATTCCCTTAATTCCTCCACCATTTCTTCCATGCAAGGAACTATAGGAGTAAAGAGCTACTTCCCCCGGAAAGATCCCACTTTTCAAAACTTCTATACTAGATTTCGCAGAAAGTTTAGTTCGGAAAATCCAGATCTAGAAGAGGACAACCATGAACCTGGGACTTCTGCTGTGCTGGCATATGATGCTGTGTGGACAGTGTGCAAAGCAATGAGAGAAAGCAGTAGCAGCCAACAATTGCTACGTAAACTTAAGCTAAGTAAATTTTATGGCTTGAGTGGAAAGGTTCAGTTTGTTCACCGGAAACTTGCTCCAGCATATAAATTTCAGGTCATCAATGTGATTGGGAAGAGTTACCATGAACTTGGCTTCTGGACAGATACATCTGGTTTCTCAGCAACCTTTGATGAAAGAGCACCGAACCAGTCTTCAATGGGAAGCTTGGGGCAGGTGATTTGGCCAGGTGGGTCCTCGACCACTCCAAGAGGATGGGCTCTTCCAACAGATGCCAAGCCACTGATAATTGGTGTACCCACCAAATCGAGTTTCAAACAATATGTAAATGTGAGAAAGGATAACTCAACAAACACTACTCATTTTGAAGGATTTGCAATCGATCTGTTCAAAGCAACAGTGGAAATTCTGCCATTCTACCTACCATACAATTTGACTCCCTTTGATGGAACATATGATGAGATAGTGAAGCAGGTTCATTCAAAGGTGAGAATTTTTATACTCTTTCTTGGTAATTCAAGTCACAGAGAATATCTAATTCCAATATATAATTAGAATACTGCATCTATTTTCAGTTGAATTTATGCTAGGATCAACCGTAGTCTTCAATTTTAAGTTGTGATCATGATTTTCATTTTTCTTTCCGGTAGCCAAGACACAGTTAAAAATATTATTTTTTCATTGGAGCAGAAGTTTGATGCGGTAGTTGGTGATGTAGCCATAGTTTCCAAGCGATATCAACATGCAGAATTCACACATCCCTACACTGAATCAGGATTGGTGATGATAGTTCCGGTTCGCCCCCAGACCAGTGATAGAGCTTGGCTGTTCATGAAGCCTTTCACAAAAGCCATGTGGGTTCTAATAGGACTGATAAACATCTACAATGGCTTTGTTGTGTGGTTGGTAGAGCGAAAACACTGTCCCGAACTCAAAGGTTCCGGTTTCAATCAAGTTGGCGTCTTGCTTTCTTTAGCGTTTACTACTCTCTTCTCCTTACAAGGTAAAATGAAGATATGGTTATTCTTTCTGTTATTTTTCTGAATATATTTGGAAATATGGCCTAAAAAATTGCTTCATTTCATCTGATTGAGCATAGGGGAGAAGCTGCATAGCAATCTTTCACGGATGGCAATGGTGGTGTGGCTGTTTGTGGCACTAGTTCTCACGCAAACTTACACGGCTAACCTCACCAGCATACTCACAGTCCAGCGCCTTGAACCCACCGTCACTGACGTCGAGTTGCTGCGGAATCGCAACGCAATGGTTGGATACTGCAGGGGATCATTCGTGTCAGACTATTTGGTGGATGTCTTGCAAATCCACCGCGACAAAATCATTAATTATAACTCCCCGGAAGAGTATGCTCAGGCACTTAGAAGTAAGGTAATAGCAGCAGCATTTCTTGAAGTTCCTTTGGCCAAATTATTCCTCGCAAAATACTGCAAGGAGTTCACCATAGCTGGACCAACTTACAAAGTTGGAGGATTTGGATTTGTAAGTACTTCTTAACCTCAACCGAGTCTCTTTTTACTTTCTTAGAAAAGCTATGCAGCGTAGCTATTACTAGCCTTGCAATCTGAACTAAAAATTGTAGACTGTATTGAAGTAGATCAAGAAATTTAAGTCAAGTCAAGCCTTTTTTGTGAATAAGATCAAGATTAATTACATATATTTTTTTCATTCATGGTGCCTCAGGTATTTCCAAGCGGTTCTCCACTGCTTCCTGATGTAACTAAAGCACTACTGAACGTTTCTGAGAGTGGCAAATTACGAGGTTTAGAGATCAGCATGATTGCAGCCCAAGAATGCGAGGACACCGAGTTGATTGACGATATTTCTAGTCTTAGCCCCAGCAGCTTTTGGGTTCTTTTCGTGTTAACGGCGGGTACATCGACAGCTGCTCTTTTGGTCTATGTTGTTTGTCATAAACGGTTTGGACAAAAAACCATATGGAGATTGATGTTGGCTGTCATGAGACATTGGTGGCATCGGAAGAAGTCATTCTCTCGAAGAGTCAGTAGCAATGAAAGGTCTAGCAATTTTCCAAACACATCTAATTCACGGATTGGAGTGTAGAAATACAAGGAAATGGATCCCGAGGCATCCATATATATAGAAGTAGAAGAGATCACGAACACTGTTGCATGGCACCATACTGCAGAATCGCAGATCGAGACCAGCTCATGAGTTTTCATACGCTTAAACTCTGTTGTTTTTGCAGCTGCTAGATAGAATATGTGTAGATAAGGAGTTGCTAGGACCATGTTAATTAGGACTACTTCAACAATACCTCATAAAATTAGTTTTGTTAGTTGTTTTTGCTTACGTACTCTCCACGGTATGTCCATATGATCATAACATGTATACCAGAAAGTGATCACTCCCTAATCTTATTCCCAACAACTTTTTCGTATTGCTCTTGATATTAACCAAAGGCACATCAAAATCTCTCTCCTAGCTAGTTGCCTGCATTTTTATTCTTTTTGTGCGAATAATGCCACACGTGATTCTGACAAACAACCATCTCAAGGCTTATGATGGCTGCAATGACACGCTGAATAATAAGGAGTCAAAAGCGATGATTCCCTTGAGTATGGAAGTTTAACTTCATCAACAAGGCACGGAAAGAATAGAAAAGCTTGACTTCATTAACAAGATCAAGAGAAAGGTTCGATCCAAAAGCAATCTTTTCATGCGTACGTACAAGGAGAAGTATCATGATAATAGTACATATATGGAGCTAAACCTTAAAAGTTATAACCGTCTTCCGGCCTCATCTACCTGATCTGATCTGGGGCTTGGGTCATGCTCTGACATGGTTAAAAATTAAACGTGGGGAAATTAGATTAAGCAGTCTTTTGCTTTCAGAGATGATCTCAATTTGGATGGAGAAACACTCTTTTAACAAAATGTTTATATTAAAATTACTTCTTAATCAAAAATCTTTTATCTTATAATCATTTCAAATCAACAATTTTATTACCATTCAGAAATTATCTCAATTTATCTTACTTGCTAATCTAAATATTACAAAATTTTTAAAAACTATCTCATCTCATATTAACTCAATAACTTTATTATTATATATTCATAAATTATTTTAACTTATCTCAATATCTAAACGAGTACTAAATATGTGTAAGAGTTCTCAGTAAAAGCAATTCAGAGAGGGAAGTTTGTCAAAAATTTTGGACTGTACAAGATATATTTTTTTTAAACAAAGAAGTGATATGTGTCACTTTTTTGTGTGCCGCAGTTGGAACACATTAATAGATGTAGGTGATTGCTGGTTTTTCTTTTTTAAGCAGTCGACCTACATTTACGTGTTACCATTAATATATCAAACACAAACCACATGCATGGTTTGGAAGCCTATCAAAATGCCCAGCTGTTGATCATCAATATTACTTATTACAAAGTCAGAGCCCAATTATTCGAGTTTCAGAGACTCCTAAGCAGAAATATCAGTCAAATCAAATTCTTGGGCTACCAGGACAACTTTTATTGAAGGTTAATGATATAAATTCACACATTTTTACAATATATTTTATAATTATATTATAAGATGATGATATTTCTATAAAATGATGTTATTTTTATAAAATATTTTATATGTAAAGACAGCGTTAAGAATATAATATAAATATTTAAATTTACTTATATAAAATAATAATTTGACGTAAATTAAAAGACTCAATACAATGTCTAGGGGTGGGCAGTAGAGGCCAGCTCTAATCCAATAGGAAGAATTCCAAGCAGAGGTAGGGGACAGATTGGCCCCATATTACTTAAGTATGACTATTATATTACCTTAGTCTTCTATATAAAAATTGGCCTAAGGAACCAAGGTAATCTAAAATAAAACTCTAATAAGTTTAAATTCTTTTTGTAATTATAAAATTTAAGTTATATTATAATTTGGATCCACAAATAATTTTTAAATCTAATGGATAGGCCTATGCGGAGGTGAGGTGGATGAGGTTTTCAACTTCGCCTCAGACACCTGAGGTGGGGGACCTTGCCCTGCCTCCCTAGGGCGGGATGAAATCCCCTTCCTTGTATGATGAGGGAAAGAGTCAACCGTGCCCTGCACCATGCGGATGTCACTCCTAATAACATCCTCGTTAGAGATAACATAACCAATCATATGGGAATTCTCGTGCAGAATAGTGAAACGGCCTTGTGCCACAGTCCATATATTTACATTGTTCCAGTAAAAAAGAATAAAATAAACAGAAGTTACAGGATATTATTAGGCCCAAGGAAAGAAAAGATACAAGAATCAAGCATAGCAACCCCTCAACCCCGATGACATCTTTCATCTATCCCAATACAAACCCACCCAACATATTAAAAGGCACCATTTTTTTACCCATCGAAGAAATAACTAAAAGTTAGAGGCCCAAAAAAATAATCATATAATATCACAAAAGCAAAAAGAAATAAACCCAACTCCAAACCCTAGATTCCCAAATAAGAGGGGTATAGGAAAACAAGATGTTTTCGCCACCCAACCTAAGTAGTCCACGTGTCAACTCCAATCCTCATAATCCCACAAAGCTTTATCAGGGACCCCATGTAAGCCAACAAGTGGGAACACATCACGTGAAAATCCAGTAGCAGAATGCACCCACGCTCTCTCCCTCTCTCTCTCTCTCTCTCTCTCTCTCTCTCTCTCTCTCTCTCTCTCTCAGTTGAGAAGCCTTTCCTTGTCCGTACCTCCAAAATGACCAGGAGTTGGGGGCTGCGGTGCTTGTGATGGCGATGTTGGTGGTGGTGGTGCATTTTGATTGGCTGCGCTGCTCATCTTCTTGAGGTTCTGTTGGTGATAGATTTGCCTTAATCTTTCTATTTCCTTCTTTAATGCCTCTTGATGAGCTAAAATTTTTATACAACCAAAAAAAAAAAAAAAAAAAAGAGGCATGAGGCTTACACGTGCCACTCAATAAAATGTGATCTGATAATCGGTGGAAAAGTTAAAACCACCTAATCTTCCTAATTCCTAAGTTTGAACACCAGATAATGTATATATACCCCCTTACAAACAAATATTGATTTCTCAAGTCATCACGAAACTGATGCATATTTGAGGTTAATATTTCTGGTAGGCCGTAGAAGTCCTGCATGCGGCGCATAAGCTAAACATTGGAGACCCGCATGCATTGTGTGTGTATTATATTGCATTTGTGGTACCAACGCAATAATATGATCTTACTATATATATATATATATATATATGATCGGTCCACAAACTTGAATAATTTCAAGTCACATGGATCTTAATTAATTTACTCCAAAACCATGAATTAATCACAATTAATTCCTCCAGTTGGTCATTGTAATAGCACTAGATAATACTTAATATGATGATGATGATGAGGAGGAGGAGGATGAAGTTCTAATATTTACCATCTTTGAAAATATTATCTTGAGCCAAAGCAGCGATCCGTTGCTTGAGAGCGCTATTATCGACATTAAGTATCAACCTTTGGTGGTCCAAGAATGCAACCCTTGGTGACAATGATGATACTTCGGTCTTCATTTTTTTTGTATTGAAAATCAAATTAAACAAATTATCAGAAATAAATATTTAAAGCACGTCAATATATCCATTAATAATATGAAACAAATGTTTACTAATTAATTATATCATCATGTACCTGTAATGTTGTTACACTTCGTTCTAGCTCCGAAATATATTGCAGTTTCCTCACTCTTGACCTTTGCGCTGATTGCCGGTTTGCCAAAATTCTAGCACAAACCCAACAAAATCATGAGTAATTCGGATCTCAATCTTATTTTGCACTGCGGATCCAATATGATGATCACTGCCTCGGGTAGTTACATTCCTCTAATGCATTTAAGAAACATTTATATATATAATATTATAATGCGTGCGAGTCATCGATCATTAATCATCATCAGTATATAGGGTTACCTTTTCACCCTCTTAGGATCGACGATGGAGTCGCCGCTGGGGGTGGTGGAGGGAAGTGGATCTTGTGGCTCGGGTTTGCATGAGCTTTCAACCTCTCCTGGTTCACTTTTGGGCTGTTGGTCGAGAGGCATTATTGGCTTATTCTCGTCGTCGATGCTGTTGTGGTCAGACGGCGTGGACGCATTGGAAGACGAGACTGTAGGCGGCAGCGCTACCAAGACCTCGTCGGAGAACATTGACATGAGCTGGTCATCGTCCAAGCGGTCGAAGCCGCCGCTGGTGCCATTATTCCGGCATTCGACACCGATGAATGGAGCCGTCTCGAGGAAGGCAATGGAGTCGCTCATGGACCGCCGATGGGCTCCTCGCCGGGCTGACGAGAAGTCGAGGAACTCGTCCACCCAAGTGGGTTGTTGTTGTTGGGCGGTGGGCATGGAAGTAGAAGTATTGTTGTTGGTGGGAACGAAGTTTGACATATTAATGGGCATTCTTTGGTGAGAAGAAGAATGCCAATTTTGAGTCATGCTTGGTATCTTGGGTGGTAATTGTGCCATATAACACCAAAACAATAGATTGCCAAATATATATGCAATTTGAGAGAAAGATCAACCAAGACAACAAAAAAGGATCACGAAAAATGAGTGTTGATTATTTGAGAGAGAGAGAGAGAGAGAGAGAGAGAGAGAGAGAACTATGACCATAAAACAGTAATCTTTATCGCAATCTTGGACTTGGAAAAACACTTGGGAGACATTGAGGGAGGTGATCAGAGCCAGTGCAATGACATGGACGACGACAATAACAGCAACATCTTCATTACAAATCGATCATGAAATGCTGCTCTCTCTCTCTCTCTCTCTCTCTCTCTCTGTGAATTTGGAGACCTATGTTTTTTCAAGGCCAATGGGTGAGGGTGAGGCCGGGGGTCACATGGGAGGGAGGAAAGACAGCTAGCAACAGCTGGTTGGGGGAGTGGGGGTGAAAGGAAGACGTGGGAGAACTTAAACGGTTCTCTGCTGGGAAAGTCGTCAGTGTAGTTTAATAAATGGCGGAATCAGCCACCACGTGCCGATGTGACCCCTCTCCTTCATTCGAATCCATCACCTTGACACTTATCTTAATCTAATCTCCAATTACATGTTGGATTTACATATAATATATATATATATAAATATATAATATCAGCTTACACTCTACATATGCATATCTCACATGATTGACGTTTTCATGTACAAGCTGTGATGATCATCTCATCTCATGGCCCCCACTTTCTCTCGTTACCAAATAAAAGCATGTGGTCTGCTTGTAATCAGGACTTAGATCTTATGAATTAGTGGATACCCACTAATTTAGTGTTAAGGTTAGATTAATGGGCCGGTTTTCTGCAAGGAGAAACTTAGAAGGAGCCAAATGGGTCATTATCAGTTAGATAATTTGTATACATTATCCTTAAATATTGGTCTATATATTCTTTGCAAGCATATGGGTGTTGTTGTGATATAATCACATAAGAGGAAAAAATGGTCTTATTGGGAAGTTTGGGAGGAAATGTATATAGCAGGATTTGATTTGGGGGGGATGGGGATGAGCTGTGAAACAAAGGGGGTTTGTAAGAATCATGTCCTCCTCCCTCCCATGTGAATTGTTTGCAAGAGCCCACCTTTCTTTGCTTTGTCCCCAAAATCAGGCTCACATGGGGAGGACTTGTGACCCTTCTCTCTCTCTCTCTCTCTCTCTCTCTCTCTCTCTCTCTGTGTGAAGAAACTCTCTCTCTCTGAAGTTTCTTGATAAGTTCCATCATCTCATGTCGGAATTTATTAGGGAAAGTACTAAGGAGCCACTGATAATCATTAATGGAAAAAGGTTCGATTGCATGTTAACTACCTCTCTGTGGCCTGTTTAATATATATAATATGTTGAATATTTTATAATAAAAATAAATTTATAATATAACATATTGTATAAAATAGGTTAGTTTATGAATTTTTTTATGGAAGATTTTTTATGAATAAAATATTTTTTTGAGATAGTTTAAATTGAGAAATTATGCCATCTTATCATTACGACTTTTTAAAATTTTCATATAAAATATAATAAATAATTTTAAATCATAATTTAACTTTCAACTTTAATATAAAACCATCTTATCTCATCTTATTATCCAAACAAGACCATCTGAACTCATCTCATAATTACAACTTTTTTAAATTTCTATACAAAATAAAATAAAATAAATAATTTAACATTTTCAAATCCTAAAACAAAAATAATACTAAAAAAATATATTATAACAATATTTTATTTAACTTTTAATTTTAATCTCAACTCATTTTATCTCATTATGTGAAAACAAATGAATCAAAAGTAACCATATGATCCCAAGGGACTAGAATTAGAAACAAAATTGGGTTGGTCAATGCCCAAAAAAGTCATAAGTTGTGACAGCAATGATGCAACTAATCCCATGTTCCATTTTGTAATCATCAATAATCAATACCCAACAAATATATGTATGTATGTATGAATGTATGGATGGATGGATACTAATATACTGATTACTGCCATGTGATTCTCACAACCAAATGCTAATCAAATCCTTTGCATGTGCATACAATTAGTAGCACACAAGTAACTTAATAACCTAATTAAAGTACTCCTACTATGCAATAATAAATAAATAATAATCTCTATCTATATTTCTTGTCTCAACTTTACTTTAATTAATGTTTGGATCCCAAAAATAAAAGGGAAAAAAAAAAAAACTTATAAATTACCGTACAGAAACTGATGTTGTGAACCGGACACAAAAGAAGCAATAGCCATTATTGCACGTGGATGGAGCAAAGTAGACCCGATCCTACTTGTTTTTTTATCTATTTTATAGTCTCGATCAGAAAAATAATAAAAGGTCCTAAAAGAGGACGCGCAAACACATTAATGGAGGAACAAGGACAATATTGCACGGTTCCATTCATCCATTTCCATCAATTACAATGTATATATATATAAATAATATTTATATTTTTAGGAGGTAGAAGTCTTATACTACACATTTGAAAAAAATAAATAAATCTGGAATTCATATAAAAATAATAATTTTTTAATAATAGATTATATATATATTTTCGAAACTAGTACGTAAAACTTGCATATTCTAAAAATGTATTTAACATTCCTCATGTAAACTATATGAATTATGATATATATAATATTTTTATCTTGCTAAAAAAAAAGTGCGAGAAATTGTGAGTAAATTACCAAGATAATAATAATAAAAATTTATATTGTTTAATAATATTTTTTATATAAGCTTAAACTCTGGTCTAAGGTCGTTACCTGTTCATTTTTCGGCTGTTAAAATACATTATTGAACACAGAAAAATAAAAAGTATCGGAGAACATAGGCTTGCAATATTTTATAATATATATATTTATATATTTTAGTTATGCTGTAACGTACGTAATTAGTTTTTTTGGCCTCTCTGCAAATCATACACTCTCTCTGGCCCTATTTCATAAATTCACCTAATTTAAACTCCTACTCGTAAATTATAAATGTTAGTATTATGAAGACATTATATTAAGGTCTGGTTTGGTTAAAACAAAATTATTTTATCTCATCGTATATAATCATTATAATTTTCTTAAATTTCTACAAATTATAATAAATAAGAGAAAAACTTGTATGTTGCCCCTTGTTAACTATTCTAGTTGACTGCTAGTTAACTTTTTTTTTTTAACTTAATAGTTAAGGATGTAATTTTAAGTGTATTTGTGTATTTTTTTTTTAAATATTTAAATATATAAACAAATATGAAAATTAAAAAAAAAACATAAATGTGCTAGCGGTTAAATGAAGCGGTGCTACTCAAGCAACAAAATAGCTTATTCTAATAAATAATTCAATTTTTTCAAATCTCAAAATAAAAACAATTATGATTGGCCAATCTCTACGTTAATCTATGGTTCCAGCTCAATGTTTTGTTGATCTCTCAACTTGGGTTTTGAAATTTTGCACGAGAGAGAGATAGAGATCTAGAGAGAGGGTATATTAATATATCTATCTGCACTGCAAAGCAAGTAATGAACATGCACGCGACAATTATATATGATCTTAATTACAATTGGTAGCTAGCTCTAGCATAGGTTAATTAGTGTTTATTTCGTATCGTACGTACGTACCACTCCCAAATAATGGAATTACACCTAACACGAGACGTATTGCTACTGAACCCGGCGCCATATATAATTGCAATTTTTCATCATGACATCATTCACCGGGCCCTTTAATTTTTTCTTCTATTTTTTGGGTCCTAAAACTTCGTACACCAAGTAAATATTGCGTGAATACATATAATCGTGATCATTTTCCCACTCAAAGAACATGGGAAAAGAAACATATATATAATAACTCGAAAGAGGAGCTAGCCAGTGTACGTACTACTTTTGACACTTTTTTGGGAGCTTCTAGTAGGGACAACACTTGTATATATAGTGACACTTCGCTACATTTGAATGTTGAAGACATCTTAAATAATATATGATTAGTAATAAATAGTTATAAACAAATAATGAATAATTTGTGAATAATAATAAAATAGTCGTAAATCACCTCACGAATCAAATATAACCAAATTGATCAGTACTTAAAGCTATGGATAGAAATATGTTGTCTCGTACCATAATATGTATATATATGCACGCAATGATAGGGCCACATTGTTTATGATGGGTATGCAAGCACCCGTTGAAATCTAGGAATTTTCTTGTATATTAGAAATTGTAAAAAATTAAAATAAAGTAAAATTTTGGCAAGTAATCGGTGTAAAGGGTTTGTTCTATAAACTAGCTTGTAAATTCGGACCAATAGGTTCGGGTTTTGAGTTGTACATGTTAGCGGGAATCAGGATCGCACGTAGATTCGGCCACATTGTGTTCAATGGCTATGTTTCGAACTACTTTTGATCCTCGAAGTTCGAATACAGTTTGGGGTTGTGGGATCCATGGGACAGGGAGAAGCAGCCCTGGTTTGAACGTCGTTAGTCCTGTCAACCATTCATGAGCAAGTCCCAAGCAGGGTGATCATTGCCTAGCATGGACCATCCATGCTATATGCCAAAATGAAAAAAGTAGCAACATTCCTGGCTGCAAATAATGAAATCGGTTCAAGGAACTTTTCAATCTGTTTTGGTGTCGGAGTCCGGAATCTAACAATAATTCTTAGTGCATGCCAATTGATAAATGTTTCGGACAATCCTGTGATTATATATATACAACGATGAGACACAACCATAAGACATAAACAAGTTCTATACGTATATGCACTTAGTCTTCACATTTTCTATAATGCTTTTATTGAGCAATATATGTACATTCCAGACGGGATGGTTGTATATTACTATATTTGCTTTATGTTGATGATAGTGTCCATTATGCACATCCACCCAGCGACACAGGATGGGCTGCAAATTTGGTCTCTCTCTCTCTGTGTTTTTTTTGTGGTCTCAATCATGTCCATTCCGCAGCATATTCACGTCTTCGTCATGCATCCCTTCCCGTTTAAAATGGGATTTGAGTCCAATCCAACAATGGTAATAATCATGATCCATGAAGGGGGACTCGAGAGCCCATGGGCAGATGCGGGGGATTAAATACGATTCAAACATAAAAGCCATGGTATCGGCTATTCTGTAAGGCCCTGCCTCGTTTCCACGTGCAATGGTTGCCTGTGCATTAAAAAACAGGGATGTGGTCACTGGTTAGAACAAGACTATTCGTTGACCATCAATGCGGGTGTTGAGTCCAAGCTTGGATTGCTCCATTGTTATTTGTTACACACACTCAAGGTTAGAGAGAGAGAGAGGGGGGGGGGGGGGGGGGGGGGCTAGCTATAACTTATTTTGGGTTGATTATAAGACGAATACCTCATATGACTTGGTATCAGGACCATGGGGAGCCATGCAGCTATGAAGGCTTGCACCACCTGGGAGAAACCCATCAGCTTTAGCCTGAGAACAAATTTGCGTAATAGTTATGATCTGTGACAGACACACACAATACACATGTATTGGCAGATCTCAACATGAGAATGACCCTAAAATTCGTTGGTTTTAGAGGAGCATCTGCGGATAGAAATGGCTACAATGCATTTAGAACCACAATACAATGATGTTATTCATTTCAAATTTCAAAGGCATTAGGAGAAAAAGCTTGACATTTAAATCTTATTCTGCAGTCTCTTTCTCTATTCATATGAAGGGTTTTTCTTTTCCTTTTTACATTTGGTACTCCCATTCAAAATTCAATTCCAAAACATATTGTTTTTTCCACTCTCCATACAAATAATTTTACAAAGAGCTTAGCAGTTTTAACTCGAAATTTTTACCTCATATCCGCCATGAATGAGGCCCATGAATTCACTCATACAATTGCGATGGTAATACGGAGGCCGGAAGGTATGCTCAGCAACCACCCATCGGGGAGGGAAAATGACAAAATCAATAAGTGCCACACCAGGTTTGTCAGATGGTGCTGTCAATACTACATTACAGTAGCAAGATACCAATAAAGATTATTAATCCCAAGTTATGATTGAACAGAATAAAGATTATTACCCAAACAAATTAAAACAAAAAACAAAAAGCTATGTTCCCATTAAGCATACCTGTATTTATTGATGGATCACCATGATCAATTAAAACAGTATTGCAAGGGCAGAACTTACTTAGATCATACTGCAAGTAAATAATATTTTACTCCAAATCAGGTCCACAAGGATTATCATAATTGCACACAGAAGTGTTCAGTCTCCATGTCTTATCATTGGGATTAATTCTTTAGCAGTAACACCCACCTTATATGGAAAGTAGTTACCATGCCAGGCAACTACATTGAAGGGTGAAAAATCTTGTCTCGCAGTAAACAGTTCACCACCAAACTTCTGTACAATAGTGTAGCCTGGGCAAGAACTCTCTTCAAACCAGGCCATAGGAGCTAGAAAATCCCTTGGAGCAGCCAGACCATTAGCACCTACATGTAATCAAAATTGCAGCTCCACATAATGAATGTTCAACAAAGTAATTTACTCACATGGTTTGCCTAACAAATATTCCAGATTTTGTTCACACATGCCACAGCTAAATGAGAGATTGGGTACCTATGGGCCCAAGATCAGGAAGTTGAAAATGGGTACCAAAAACCTCAGCAACATAACCACGTGTTGGGCCATCAGGTACATTAACAGAAAAACGAAATCCTTGAGGTAAAACGGCAATTTCACCAGGGGAAACTTGCAATCTCCCACATTCGGTAGTAATCCATAGCCCTACAAAACCAGAATAGTGCATTTAAGCTTACAGGCAGGAAGGCATGCATGACTTTTACTCAATTCACATTTCAAAAAAATCGTTCAAGGGGGAATTTACTCATTCTCATCCAAAAATCAATAATTTTCCCTACATCTCCTTAATAGAGGGGAATTTGTATTTCAGGTGAGGACCTCTACAAATTTTACCCCTTCCTAGTCTTTCGTCATAGATGGCTTTCTAACAAGGTAGCAGGGCAAATATATCTAAACAATAATGATCCAAAGAAACAATGCCTTCCAAGGGATTGCAACAATCACTTACTTCCTTCTTGTGGGACTATCAAGAAGTCACCATCAGCATTGCAAAAGGCACAGTTATCCATCGATTTATTGGCCATGTACCTATAAATTGAGTCCCTCTGTTAATCAGGTGAACGTTATAACTTTCACAGTTTCAAGTAAGGTTGCATCAAATCTAGTCTTAACTGAAAGAAAGTGCAATTTCTGAATCCAGTAATATCTTCCAACAATATTTCTACTATAGAATCTTTCAAAACTTGAAATGAAAATGGCTCGAAGTTGAATAAATGAAACAGACCAACTACATTGAAGCATTTCTTACACCACAATAAGGTATCATGATGGTAACATTATAATGGGACATCGAGCAAGTGAACCAGTCGCTAGTTGTCACTGAGCATATACAAGTAAAACCCACTAAAAAAGAACATATTTTTGTCACGTTAGCATTTTAACACGACTTCAATATTGCCATGGTAAACTAACTAGTGACACTTGGGAGAAGTATCTTTAAAGCTGCGACACCAGTTCAATTATGTGTTTACATCACCATCTAGACAGTGGAAGATCCTCTAAGATTAAATTCATCAAAAGCCAGCTCTTTGATAGCTTGGAAATCAAATTAAAACCCAAAGAAAGCATAAAATCATCACAAATATATTTTTTTCCCACTTTTCACAAATTCTTAATCTAGAATTCAATGCTCTTTCTTATTTTAGAGATAATGATAATGAAAACCAGAGCATAATTATAGCTAAAATGAAAGCACTTGTATTCAATGGTTTTCGTAACACTAACAGGTTGATCAATGTCAATTGTAGAAGTGGCTGTCACACTAGATTACTCCTAATTTTCGTTTCACTATCAGAGATTCAATCGAAGATACTATATTAGGAAAAAAAAAACTGGCATAGTTGGATGGAGTGCATCAAATAGACAAACTATAGAGCACCAATTACATGTGAACTGCAAATCCATGGCGTAGGAATGAACTGCCAGCCCCACATACAGTATATAACCCATCAATAAAATCTGTTGGTAAGTGGGGAATATCTGCAGGCTTCCACCGTAGTTGAGTTGGTGTGGTTGAACTGTTGGACTGATTAAATTCGCTCACGAGCTTCCCATGCCCTGGGACACGAGGTTTAAATGGCTCATGCGTAACTGATGGTTTGATCCGATAGAGCCAACTATGGAAAGGAAAAATAAACCGAAAAAACAAAAAAATCAACAGAATTATGAATAATAAAATAACATAACCTGAATCACATAAGATATAGCTTTGGTGAGCTTGAGCGGTCCTCGACTAGAAACAGACGATCATTACAAAGCTAAAAGCCCCCGAGTAAATCGGTAATTTATCCCCAACAAAGAAAAGAAAGCCATAACATACGAGGCTCAGAAGGAAAAGTAGCAGTGGACGTTCCTATTATGGAAAAAAGTGATAAATAGGGACCTGCGGAGGTTGAGCTTGCGGGGCGAGGTAAAGGAGGTGCCGGATATCTGCTCGGCGTAGAGGCCGTAGGGGCAGATGAGCGGGCTGTTCTGACCCTCCGGCAGAGCTCCGGGGATCGCCTCGGACACCAAGTGGTTGCCGAACCCAGATTGGTACGACAAGTCGGGGGGGAAATCTGGCCCGTCGATTTTGCTGACCGGTTTGATCTCCATGTCTAGTCAGTCCTGCACGGCACAAGATCTAATGAACGGAGATGGTGCAATTTATACCTATTTGGAGGGGAAGAGGGATGACGTTGACGACGTGGCAAGATTGTCACTGAAATAATATTAATATTTGTTTTTTTGGTGTGTTTTGGATATATTCAAATAAGAAAAATATAAATATAAATTATTATTTTTAATTAGGCCTGCAATCTGAGCCCAGAACAATAAAGCAGGCCAGTCCACTTCACCAACGTGACATATCGAAGCCCAAACTCAAAGTAAGGAAGAACGAACGAACGAACGAACGAACGAAGGCGACAGTGCATGTAGCCGTTGGCCACCTCCCTCAAATTTGGTTCTCTCTCTCACTCTCTCTCTCTCTGACGTTACGTAGAAAAGTAGTTCCATTGATGTCGGAGAGGACGTTTGCGTCTTAATCATCCGAGAATAAGATCAGAACGGAATAGGAATAGAGAAGTAATGGCGCCGTACAGAGCGGAGGACGACTACGACTACCTGTTCAAGGTGGTATTGATAGGTGACTCTGGCGTGGGAAAATCCAACCTCTTGTCTCGTTTCACCCGCAACGAGTTCAACAACGATTCCAAGTCCACTATCGGCGTCGAATTCGCCACCCGCAGCGTCCGTGTCGACGACAAGATCGTTAAGGCCCAGATTTGGGACACCGCTGGCCAAGAAAGGTTCTCTCTCATTTTATTTTTATTATTTCTTTAGAATTTGTGCTCTCTTTATTCTCTTTTTTTAATTAGTTTCTCATTCTTTTTTTTGTGGGTAAAATTTGGGAAAGAGACTGAATTGTGGTTTTGAATTTGACTTTGGCGTACTGTTTGTTGAGAATGTTGTTTTCGGTTACAGTTGGGGTATGGAACTTTTTATTTTGTGTGTGGCATGTTTGATTGGTTGCAAACTTGGTAAAATGGTGGAGGATTGGAATCTGGGATTCTTCTGTACGAGATCTTAGAAGGGTCTGAAGGCGTTTGAGGTAAACGAGTATTGGTATTTGAGCAATGCTCTGTTTGGTTTCCGGAAATGTAGGGATAGAAATAAAATCGTTTTCTTGGGAAATTGTCTTCGTTAATATCAATTGAAATCTGTTCATGAAGTTAGAATGTTTTTGTTCTTTGGTTGTTGATAAAAATGCTGGTAAAGTTAAGGTATCTGAATCTCGGGTTATTTTTTTTAATTTATTATTTACTTCTTTTAGTTTGTTCTCGAGGTTATGAGAGATCTGGCAAGCAACATTTCCAAGTTAATGGACCTAGCACAAGTACTTGGCTTGATTTAGCCGAGGGCTTCACTTTTTTGAAATATGTGTTGGGAAAAAGCCATCTTTCAGGCGGTAGGATATTGATTGAGTGATAACAAGAGTAGAATGGCGGCAATGGCCCTCCTAA
Organism: Carya illinoinensis; assembly: GCF_018687715.1. NCBI lineage: Eukaryota > Viridiplantae > Streptophyta > Magnoliopsida > Fagales > Juglandaceae > Carya > Carya illinoinensis. The sequence continues at coordinate 28,809,089 of NC_056763.1, forward strand.
TAATGTTCATAATTATTCAGTTCTCCAGCTTTTACCGCACCGATATTTGAAAAATAGATAAAGGAAATAGAAAATGAATTTCAATTTGAGCCGGATTTCAAAATGGAAGAGAAGGATATTATGCAGCTCTCTCTATTGTATATGTGGCTTACTGTGGGCATGCTGAATCCTTTTACTCTTCTTGTTCATGGCAGAGAAGGGCCGTCATCTTTTCTGAAACTTCTGCTCTCAAGTGATCTTCTCAGTCGTAATGTGAAGTCCTGAAATTATAGTTCGAATTACTTATTTATGTTCTTTACCACACAGGTACCGTGCAATTACTAGTGCTTACTACCGAGGAGCTGTGGGTGCATTGCTTGTCTATGATGTCACCCGCCATTTGACATTTGAGAATGTTGAGAGATGGTTGAAGGAGTTACGGGATCACACAGACTCCAATATCGTGATAATGCTTGTGGGTAACAAGGCAGATCTGCGCCACTTACGTGCTGTATCAGCAGAGGATGCTACAGCTTTTGCCGAGAGAGAGCGCACCTTCTTTATGGAGACATCTGCCCTGGAGTCTTTGAATGTGGAAAATGCATTCACCCAAGTTCTAACCCAAACATATCGAGTAGTGAGCCGGAAAGCACTTGATATTGGAGATGATCCTTCAGCCTTGCCTAAAGGACAGACCATAAATGTTGGAACCAAGGATGATGTTTCTGCTGTCAAGAAAGTTAGTTGCTGTTCTGCCTAATTATAGATAGTGATAGATCAGGGAGTCTAAACCTATCTTGCTGCGCTTGAAATCTGAGGTTTCCATCCACAACTCAGGGATCTTCCCACTAAACTTTTCACTGTTCCGATAGTGCTCGAGCATGTCTGAGGTCAGTTTTAACGTTTTACATCCATAGAAATGCTACATATTCCTGCGGATGTCAATATGTTGATGTATAGTCTGTCTTTTCCACTGGTATATTGTTTAAATTCGCAACTTTTCTGAAGCTTTTCTTGTACTTGGTTGTTTTAGAATTGAAAGACATCCGAGGCAAATTCAATTTTGCATCTGATAAATGATTTAGTTGTTTTTATTGCTGGATGACAATGAAGATGACGGGCTGGTTTCTTCTTTTTATGTGTAATGGTGGTCAGTTTTTATTAGAGGAAAAGAGATTTAATTTTTTTGGCAATTTTGCTTCTTGCATAGTCACGCGCCCTATATAAATCAGTTCAATGAACGAAAAAAGTAATGAATTTCATTCCGATCGAAGTCATAATTGGACAAAAAGTCTCTACAGCTGTTGTCAAGACGGGGGAACCACTGGGCCATTTGCCAGAAACCAGCATATAAATGAGTCGGAAATGCAACTGTTACTCCTACATGCTACTACATGTGAAACAAGATCTCAACTTGATGCGGCAGCTAGCTTTACAGTGAAAATCTTTCAAACCCTCTCTCCATTTTTTACGTTTATAACTCCTTCCTTCGTGTGTTCAGTGCTGTAGATTTGCACATTGGGCAGACATTCCTCACGAGCAACCACCTCTTTAAGCAATGCGCATGATACTCGTGCCCACAATCAAGGGTTCCAATCTGCTCTTGATCCTTGTATTCACGCTACAAAATCAGATAAATTAATACAATATCCTGATATATTTGAGTTGGACTTCATAATTCCGGGATAAATTATTACAGAAATATGAGCAGATACAATTCAAACTTCGCCTTCTCTACACTCTGTTTCAAGGTATACCTGGCATATAATGCAAGATTCAGATTCCTGATCCGCAGAAGCAGTCTCCCCCGGATTAATAATAGGAGCAGATGATACATTAGTTCTTGTCCTCAACTGCCTGGTGATAGTTTCCTCCGACAACTCGTCCTCTTCATTGGACCTTACCAATTGCATTTGCACTACATTCAACCAAACCTCATCGCTAGAGTCGGTCAAGTTCATCGCTTGATATAATTGTGGCAGCATTAGCAAATCAAGTATAACAGTTTCCTACACATTAACTTGGACTGTTTAACAAACTTGCAAATAGTTAATTCCAAAGAGAGACAGAAAGAAGATGAAATATAAGAGAGTATTACATCAGCTGGCAGAACTCTGGTGGGTGGTTGGCTGCTATGTCTAAGAGTTGTCTCAGGAGGGATTTCCCTTCTATGAGGACGGTATGTCCGAGGCCTAGTTGGCGGAACAGATCTGCGATGCCTGACAGCCATCTCCAAATTGTTCCGAGCAGGCCTTAGAGTGCGGCCTGAAGAATTCATAGCAAGTACTCTATTTGAAGCTGCAGCTATTTGCTGGTGAGGGTAAATATTTTGGCCTCCCACTCCTCGCATTTGTGGGATCATATGGTGATGATCGTGGCTCCAATTGTTGGTGGAAGGATGAAGATGACGGAAACTATGTAGGTAGTAAATATTTTGGCCTCTCACTCCTCGCCTTTGAGGGATCAGAGGATTATAATGAAGGTAATGATCGTGGTCCCAATTGTTGATTGAAGGATGAAGATGACCGAAACCATACAGGTGAGAACTATACAGGTGAGGGTAAATATATTGGTCTCTCACTTCTAGCACAAACATTTGTGGGATCAAAGGATAATAATAATGATAATCGTGATAATCGTGGCGCCAATTGTTGATGGAAGGATGAAGATGATGGAAACCATACAGGTGAGAGTTAGTATTTTGGTCTCTCAATCCTTGCATTTGTGGGCTCAGATGATCGGGGTGCCACCTATTGAGGAGACCCAGGGTACCTGTACTGCTAGCTGTGTGATAATATCTTTGTACACCCGGCAAACTCCAAGTCCCCATAGAACCTTCAATGGAATTGCTGCCTGTGACGATTGTGATAAAGAAAACAAACACTGTAAGAGTGGCTTTAAACAGAAGCAACCATGCTCATGAGAATAAGCAGCATTTTATCTATATGAAAGCGGCGGAAATGCTTTCACAATCAAAGATACAGAACAAGATAAAATCCACAAAACGATTTCAAAAACTGTTTGCTAATTCCATCTTGTAAGCCTAAAGATAACTTGTTGCAGACCGTAGAGTAATTTGAGTTTCTCGACATAAAATATATCCCATTGGTAAAATAGCGCTCTGAAATGAAAAATCTGATAAGGAATCGATGACTTACCATTAACATAAGATGTTGCAGGAATCTGGTTCGTGAGAGTACTAGCTGGCTGAAAATTCAGAACCATATAATTTCCTGGAATCAAAAGATTATGTTCATTCACCATAAGATGATTCATTCCAGTAGCGCCTGATCTGTATCTCAAGTACCCACTCGAGAGTCCTTCCATGATTGATGGATCACCGAGTTCTCTGTAATATTGAGGCAGCGCAAAAGATGCAGAATCCATCACAGCAACTCCATGAGCATCAGGATGCCATGCATTCGAGGGGGCAGCTGAAGAACTAGAGCCTGAAGATGAGTTACTATGTTGGATAGTCCCAGAAATTCGTTCAGAATATATTATCTCGCGTAGACTCCGGATATTATCTAAATAGTGACTGTTCCATCCATGTTCATATGCAGAAACTCCAGTGAATCCATAATTGCTGGAAAATGGCAATTCACGGGAGGCCGCATACCCATGTGAAGCAGCCCTAAGTGAGGATATCATGTCAGAATGATAAAATCTGGTTGGAGGTGCACTACCTGTGCCAGGATTACGAAGATTCTGAATTTCATCGTCCCAGTACTGCTCTGCTACATATTGGACGCCAACATTAGCTGTGTTCTCCGAAGCTGATACCGTAGGTTGGATATTAGGTTGTGCAATGTTTTCATTTCCTGTGTTCTGGCCAATGTGGCCATGTAGATCCGAATCAAAACCAGTCATGATCTGATTAGTGGATGGAATAGTTTGTCGCCCCATGTTAAGTACCAGCTTGCATTCCACAATACTGACAAAAATCATTCAGGTCATCGGAATTAGGAACCATAATAACAACAACAATAATAATTATTCGTAAATAATAACAAAATTTTCATGCGCTGTTATTTATTTACAGGAACACAATCTTATAATAAAAGTTTCCAAAGCTTCCTGTGGAAAGCTTTCTTGTTGAAAGATGTACTTTTGTTCTTTTTCCTGTTAAAAAACCCAGTAAGGAAGAAAAAAACCAGAAGCGTAGAGAGAGAGAGAGAGAGATCAGTTCTACAGCACATGCATCAGCCTGAAATGGCATAAAGATCCTGCAATAATATCTAAATCCATACAAACATCTACTTCTGAACGATCTCCTCCAAATCAACATGAGAAGCACCCATAAATTAGAATCTGTGCTCTGTTTATATCCAACCAAATCTTCTCTTCTCCACAGTATTTACTACGTTATCACAAGCTTTCAAACTAATCCTACATATCCGTTTGACCTCTACAATCCACAAATCCCATGGCTAGTTTTCAGATGAATAAACTTTAGCAGATCTTTAAAAAAACCAAGATAGAAGAAGTCTTCATACGGTTTCTACCAAATTCATTATCCTTCACAATCTTTAACAAGATGAAATTTTATTCTTTTTCTTGCTGAAAACCCAAGAGAGGGAGAAAAACCAGAAGCAGAGAGAGAGTTCTACAGCACAACAGTCTACAGTTTCATAAAGATCCTACTATAATATCTAAATCCATCCCCATCCAAATAAGCTTTTTCTCTCCACGAGTAATTACTTGAGCTATAGAACTGCTCATTTTTATCCTTTACTTTGACCTCTATAAACAATCCACATATCCCATGACGACTTTTCAGACGAATACACTTCAAGAAATCCATGACGAACAAAGAAAACAATAAATGTTTATACTGTTTCTACCAAAATTCTTGATTACCCAGAAGGAAAAAGTTTGCCATTCAATTTGAAAAAAAAAATTTCACCTTCACCCAAGCTAATGCCAGAGAAGGAGGGAGCCGAGAAAGATGATCGCTTGTTCGTTCTTGCGTCGGAGATGGAAGCTAATGGCTGGGACGCCACACAATTGGTTAAGAAAATGCCTGATTAGTTTATATTTATTCTGCAGTCTACATCCAATACGAAGCCTTTCCCGCCAAAGTTCAGGTTTCGTGGGACGTAAAGAAGACCTTTGGGATTAATTCTTTTTGTGTTCTATTTTATAGTTTGGGCCGGCCCTATTGATGCAGCCCATCTGTAAATTATGTGAATCGGGTGGGTCTCTTCACTTTTCCTGATACAACCCGTTTTCTCAATCAAGGCGGATCAGATTCAAAAGCGACGGCGTTTCTACGTGGCCGCAGTCGCTGACTCGCAGCCACAACGGTATTTGTCCAACGCCTCCCGGTCTAGGAGAAAGTAAAGAAACCCCATTGAAGTAGTACTAGTAGGATATGGGAAGCCAGCTGAAGAATAAGCGGCTACACCTCAATCCCAACTGGGCTCAACTTCAACAAGTACCCCTCTCTCTCTCTCTCTCTCTCTCTCTCTCTCTCTCTCTCTCTGTGCATATGAAACTATATCTTTTCTCAGATCAAAATTCAATGTTTTTGTTGTGCAGAAGCTGAAAAGCCATGACTCAAAACCTCAAAGACCCTCAAAAGGCTCACAAACCGAAAACCCGAAAACCATTCTGGGTAATATATTTGTTAACACCTTATATACTGCTTTGCTTTGCTTTTTTGGGTTTTTCTTTTTTTTTTAAAAAAAATTTATTTTGATAATTCAAGCATTTTATTAAATTCGGAATCGAGCTGTGAGTTACTTATTTATGATTTTGATCTTATTTTTGCTGCTTGTTGCTAATGCTGGTTGGTCTGTATTCGGATTGTATTTTTTGTTCCTTTTACTAGACACAAATTAGTGGCTAGATTTTCTTGTGGCTAACTTTCGGTCAAAGTTGATTTTTCTATGCTATAGGATTGTTTGTATTCAGTTTTGTGGAAATAACTTTCTTGCTTCCCATGAAATAGAGTCGGTTGAATCTTCCATTCGGAAGCAAATACAAATAAATATTGTATAGAAACCATTCCTCTATCTCAGTTCGAACGTTCTTTTGCTAAGACTTCTTTTCACAGGGAAGCGTAAGGAGAGGCCATATGTAGAATTGGACGATTCTCCGATCAATCCTCTCGCTCCAATTAATGATGATATCAGGTGTTTCTTTATATCTATTTACTCTGATGCTCAATTTTATTGCAGTAAAATGTGGGATCTTTTCATTACTTGGATGTGTTATTGTTTCTTTAAGGTACCCAAGAGCTTGTTTTCCATGTTGTGGCTTTCCTTTATTTGGGATAAAGTGACATTGTGACTTATTATCATTATTACTATTATTATAATTATTATTATTATCTCTTGGCGATCTATTTATTCCTCGCTGTTTTTTTATCATGCTATAGCTATGTTACGTTACATTGCAACTTCAAACCACAGTACTGTTAACGCTAAATATTTTCCCATTACTTTGAACACCATCAGGATATCTCCTTTATTCTTCATGTGAAAGCTGAGTTAGTGTAGTCTGTTTCTGTAGCCCCTTTTTTCCTTGTTTCAACTGACACATGCCTTACTTTTTCAATGATTTTCAGTGTAACAGATGTGGTAGCCATGGATTGTGAAATGGTCGGTGTTGGTCAAGGAAACAAAAGTGCCCTTGGTCGAGTTACTTTGGTATTCATTAGTTTCTCTCTTTGTGTGTCTCATGCTTTTTGGTCTTTAAATGACTTTCATCTCTAAGATCAGTAATACGTCCTCGGTCCTACACTTGTCACAAATTCTTACAACTCTTTTTACAACCCAGTTTTAAATGGAAGGCACTTATGTAAAATTTGAAATTCAAATGAGATGGGAAACTCAAAAAAATTAGTATTGGTGGTAATGTCACATTGGCTGGTTGTAAATGGGTTGTAAAATAGTTGTATCTGTATAATTATTCCTAATGAATACACTGCTTTGATTATCATTGAGACACTATTTGGGCCTTTGAAGATGTTTCCTCAAAATAGTCGGTGGCTTCACATCTGCTGACTTTCTTTTTCTTGGGAACTCTAATTTAGGGTTCTTGTTAACTTCTATGTCATATATACATTTTTTTTTTGAAGTTCATATATACATATAGTTTTTAAAGAATGGACTCTCAGATCTGAAGACGCAAATGCAAAGGGACAAGGAAATATATGAAAGAGAAAGTATTAAGGCAGTGTTGCTTTCTGGACCTTTGATGGTTATAGACAGTGAAACAGGCAGTGTCCCTTGCTTGGAAATCTTTTTGTTGTTGAGATTTCATAATAGGAAAGTAAGATAAAAACGAAAGTTAAGGATTTAAAGAGAACAATGTCTTGAACAAGGTGAAGCTATCTTAAAGCTTTTGGCAGAAGCTTCAGGGTGAACACTTTGTGATCTGGACGGATCTGATGGCTATGGTTGTGCAGAATTAGATCAGGTCTTTTTGCTGGAAAATCCACTTTTTGAGTTTTTGAATGAGAGCAGGACAATGATACTAGTCCTGGATTTTTAGAACTTATGAGACAAATTTGTTGATATTTTAAAAGCTTTTGGCAGTCTTCAACTGTTAGGGATAGCAAATGAGAAGTAACCCTCTTCTTATCGTGATATGTGCAGTATATCGTGACACATATACTTAAGCTTGAATTCTAGGAATATGTTGACTTAAAAACTCTTTGAATGTAATGTCCTGTGGCCTACTAAGACTACAACTCCTGATTTGAGTAGAAAAATTAAAGGCCTATCTAGTTAGAGATCATATTTACAGTCATGCCTTTATGCCTTTTATTGTTATTGATTGCTTTTAGTTAATGGCAGGTTAATACATGGGGAAATGTTGTGTATGATGAGTTTGTTCGCCCAGTAGATCGCGTTGTTGACTTCCGAACTGAAATTAGTGGCATTCGACCCCGAGATTTGAGGAAAGGTTGAATCTCTTTTTTACTTTGGAGTTTTAGAAACAATTTGAAAATTGTAGCACTTAAACTCCTGGATTACCTGTATATTTGGCCCTCCAATATTAATTGTTAAGTTTAATTTTGTTCTTTTATTTACTTGAGTACCATCCATTTGATGAGGCTCTTCCTGGTGAAATTGTTTTCTGGAAAAAGAACTTTTTGGTGTGGAGAGAATCATACTTCCCCATAGCTAGTTGATGAATAATAAATTTCCACCTATATTTTGGTAAATTATACGCTACAGCTCAGACCAAAACTCTTTTATTTTTTATTTTTTTTCTTCTTCCAGTTAAGAAGTTCCTTCATCCTAATTTTTAAGAGAAAAGTCATGCTTCTTCATCTCCTTTAGCATCTTAAACAAGTTACAGTGGCTCCCCACCCAAATAGTTCAAGCGAACTCGTACCAGAAAGAGTAAACAATCTCTAGAGGCAATTTCATATATCATGGATAGGGCTGTTTGAAACTGACAAGTCAATGAAAATATACTCGATCTGCCATCTCATAATGGCATTGTGGCTGTTTGAATACCTATTTTACTTGGTCTTTACAAGAAGGGATGATTGGCATGAGAGGAGTTGTGAAAAATATCAATTGCTAGAAATGTTTGATATTTCCACTTCTCACAAAAGAAGGCCCTCATGCATGCTTATAATATTCTCTTCAGCAAAAGATTTTTGGGTTGTTCAGAAGAGGGTGGCAGATATAATTAAAGGAAGGCTTCTCGCGGGACATGCCTTGCACAATGATCTGAAGGTTGATATCTTGGTTGACTGTTGTTTTCTGTTCGATTAATTTTTTCTAGTGTTGTGGTATAACTCTAACACTACTGGATCTCTCCTGGACAGGTACTGCTATTAAGTCATCCTAAGAAGGACCTGAGGGATACTTCAGAATACCAGCCTTTTCTTAGGTACCACTTCACCCCACTCCCCAATTTTGTATCTACTGAGAGCATTGTTATTGACATCCTACCCTATGTGATCTCTCCTAATAACTTTCACAAATTCCTACACAAATTATAATAAACAATTCAACTTTTTCAAATCTCAAAACAATAATAATATTAAAAAATAATATTATAACAATATTTTATTCAACTTTCAATTTTCATCTCAACTCATCTCATCTCAACTCACTATCCAAACTTAACCTGAATTAGGGAAGGTGGCAAAAGAGCACTCCGGCATCTTGCAGCACAGTTTCTTGGCGTTCAGATCCAGAATGGGGAGCACTGCTCTGTTAGTTCTCTAATCTTATGCTGGTGATAATTTTTTAACATTTTGCCAGTCAGTATTCAAATTTGTGTGCTTATCTCATTGCTACACAATGCATATGCAATATCGTTGATGGGGTAATGCTATTGATGTCATGACTCCCTGGCTTTGGACCCTAGTTGGAACTTGACAGGGCTGGCTCTTCCATTAGGCGACTTAGGCAATTGCCTAAGGCATGTAGTGGAAGAAGGCCCCCCCAAAAAAGTCTAAAGTATAATTTTTTAAAAAAGAAAAAAAAATCCAATTAAAAAAATTAATTAACTCAATAAGAGAACATAAAAAATATCAAATAGATATTATATATGTCATTATTAGTTTTAAAAGTATCATACATAATAATTATTTCAAATACTCTCATTCTAAGAATACACTTCTCTTTTGTCATTATTAGTTTAATGTATAATGTGAAAACTATAAATAGCAAAATTTAATTTTCGATTGTTCATAAAAAATTTTTGTATGATCCTTTGAAGAGGCAAGGGCCCACTTTTTCCCAAATATGTAGGTTATGGAACTTTATTGACAATAATGATTATAATTGCTTCTAGGGCTCGTTTAGATATTAAGAATATCTCAGAATATATATGAATATTAGTAAAATAGTTTGAGTTAAGATGTTTTATTGGATTTTAAGAAATGAGAGAATAAGTTGAATTTGAGAATATCTGAAAATATCTGAGAACAGTTGTGTTCCCAAACTGCCCCAAGAGTCTAAAGCACTTCTTGTAAAGCTAGATTTGATAAAATCCTCTCTAAATTGAAATTTTCAAATAAAGATTAAAGTCGTTTATTAGTTAAAAAGGTAGTGTAAAATCTTAATTAGTAATTTTACTTGGCAAACGATAGGAATTATTTTTAAATAAAAATATAATGTTTATTTTGTTTTATTTTATTTTTTATTTTTAAAAAAAACCTCAATCAAAATTTTAGCCTTAGACCCCTAACCCATTGAGCCGGCCCTGGCCATTGATCATCTTTAGAAAAGAGAGAAGGCCAATTATCCAGTTTTGCTTCATAATCCAGTTTTATGATCTGCCCATATTATTACTGCATCAGTTTCTTGGCGAAGAACTTTGCTGAAACTTTGAAATTATTGAGCGAATTTAATTGTCTCCTATTGTTTAGATACAAGATGCTCGTGCTGCAATGCTTCTTTATCAGAAAAACAAAAAGGAGTGGGAAAAGAGTGTTAAAGATCAAATGCGTCTCAAACAAAAACAGAAGAAGCGCAAGCAGAAAAAGAAAATAAAGAAGGGAGATGTTACCATTGACAGTGTTCGAACTGCATTTTAGCAATTGCTGCCCGATGATACTCGATGCTTAGTTCCCCGGATCATTTTGAAACTCGATCGCTAAAATCGGGCTCACTTCGAATCCACTGGCACATTGTCCGTGAGGTTGAGAAGGAAACTCGAAGAGGATACAATACCATGCTACTAGAACCAATTCCATCCAACTCGTCCAGCCGTCCAGGGGGGTACACTTTGGAGAGCTAGTCTCATTATTTAGGTTGCAATCTTGCATGTTGGAAAACAATTATCTTATTATCATTGGGGAAGAAATGTTAGTGTTTTTTGTTTTCTTTTGGCTGATAATTGCAGTAGAGATGTATCCATTGTACTCTTGCTGGTGAGAAATTTATGTGCCCAACGGGATGGATGCCATTTTCTCAAATTAAAAAGAAAAAAACAGGATTGGAAAATAATTTCTACATTTATTTACCTTATTCTTCCTCGTGTGTATGTATTAGCTACATCTGAGGGATAAAGCTTTTGCTTTGTGAGGAATATTACAATAAAAATCGAATCTTGTTTCAGTATAAAAAGGCTAATAGCAATAGATGGCCAATGAAAAAACTATATTCCAGCATAACCAAACAGGGAAGAAAGGTAAAAATCATAAAGGTAGAGAAGAAGACGAATGGTTCAAAATTCCTTGTTTCTTACAAGAAAGAAAGAGTATTCCCCCACTTTCAGCGACGCCTGAAATTCGGAATAATAGCGCGTGGACGTGAACGAAACGCCAATGCACAAATAAAATAAATAAATAATGATGAATGAATCAGTGGAAGTTGGAGCTTTCAAATATAGGAGCAGGAGCTCGAGAGCCGAGAAGGGAAGGCAAAATCCAGGCCACAGGAACCTACGTCAAACTCCACCTTTCTCTTTCCATTTCGCAGCCGAAATATTCGGACTCTACTTCAAATATGGGAAGAGGAAAGTTCAAGGGCAAGCCCACCGGTCATCGCAACTTCTCTACACACGAAGAACTCAGTAACCATCTTCTCTCTCTTTCTCCCTCCCTCCCTCCCTCCCCTCCCCTCCCCTCCCCTCCTTCTCTCTCTGTGTGTATGTGTGTACATAGTGTGTGTGTACGTGTGTGCTTGTGTACCGATAAAACGTATGCATGTATGTACGTATAAGATTTCAGTTCTGCTCAAATATTACATCAGATGTTCCAAAATTTTGACTGTTTTATTTTATATGATATATCGGAATTATGAACGATGGCCATTTCCAATTAAATTTTTAAAGTTACCGATTTGTAAGATTATAGCTTGATAGTTGTGGAGGCTCATTAATTTTGCTACTAGGTTGGTGGAAGTTGGTCGTTTAGTGTTCACAGTTCATTTGACCGAATCAGTTTACTATATATGTACTCTCTCTCTCTCTCTCTCTCTCTCTCTCTCTCTCTCTCTCTGTGTACGATTGAATTAAAAAAAAAAAAGACAATGGTTGGATGTGCGGCCGTTGATTCTTGAATCTTGAGTGGTTTGGGGTTAGTGAGTGTTAGTTACAGTCTTGAGAGGGGTATCTGTGAGCCAGTGAGAGTGATTTTTAACTTAATGATTTTCTGAAGAATGTTGGTTTCGACAACTTTTTAGAAGTTATTCACCAAAAGATTAATAAATAAACTATTGGTTTCCTGTTACTTTTATTAAATTAGAATTTGATGAGATTTTTCACTTTCTTGACTCCATGTGCTTTGCGTCTGTACTTCTAATGGTTGCAGTTTCCGGCAGCTCTTCGCGCCCACGAACTTTTAAGAGGGTATATTTTATATTACTAACGTAGCTCTTTTAATTAATATCTATAAATGATTTATATGTTGTTGTAAACACTGTTCATGTCATTCTACTCTCATGATTGGGTCTGGCTTGCCTCCTGTGCAAAAGAATAGGAAATCTCCTGTTAAAGAATGAATGGCCATGATTGGCTACCAATAAGCAATCCTAACCCTCCAAATTCTTTCCTATTTTCTTTTCTCTCCGTGTGCACTTGCACTCATTTTGGTCAAATCAAAATCTTCTATATTGTTACTTAATAATTTTCATATATGAAGTGTCCAACATATTTCATTTCCCTCTAACTTTAAAAATGATATTTGCGATTTTAATTTTGGGATGTGTAAATCTTGCATTTTCTTTGAAAAAAAAGATAAATTTGAGATTTATTTAAAAAAATTGTATTTTTAATTTTAAAACTCGTTTTAAAAAATATATATATGTGTGTGTGAAATTTATACACTTTAAAATATACCTAGCATTACTCATATAAATGTTTTGTCAAAATTTTCTTAAAAATAAGTTTAAAGATACCAATGAGAATGCACTTGCATTTGTTAGGTTATTTATTACGTGCTGGTATATAATATATTATTTATTATAAATATTATAAAATCAAAAGATATAAATGTATTTGATACAAGCTATTATATTTAATGAATAAATATGTTTAATGAATAAATATTTAGAGGGGATGAAATGTGTTGGACATGTAAGAGATGAAAGTTATTAAGTGGGGTTACTAACAAACAATCATGACCATTAAGTCTTGGAGATGTCCTGTTCTTTTGGCACAGGATGCAAGCCAAACCCTGATTGATTGACAAATTACTAATGTTTGTGAGCAATCTGAATCCCGATGCACTTGTCTTGTTGAAACACTACAGTCATGGTGCACTGATATTTTCATCTTGGCTTCATTATTTTACCAATTGACCATGGAGAAAAACTACCAGCAAGAACTATATTCCTCTGTTGTTGTGCCATGTCAATATTGGTCCCTCTCCTAACCCAGGGCCCCCAAACTTTTCCCTTTTCCTGCCGAAGGGGCAAATTCATATAAGGAACTAACATTGAATGAGTGGAAGCTACTTTGTCTAAGGTCATCAGGAAATAAGGTGTTTTTTGCGATATTAGGGTAAATAGGAAATTCAGGCTTAACCTCAAAGTAGTGTATCTTTTTCTGTTTGTTCTTTTAAAGATCTTATGGCACTACTTCCTCTTCCTGATTAGGTATCTTTTATATATATCTTAATTATAGTGGAAAAACACTAATAATATTCGTATCTAACTTATAGAAAAAGCGCAAAGATCTATTTTGAGAATATGATTTATGACTTAAAACAGCTAATGTTTCTCCTTTGACTTGTGCCTATAGCATATTTGAAGATTAGGGACTAGTTGCATCTGACTTGCATGGTTAACAGAACTTCTGGCTGTACTTGGGAGTTAATGAGCACAAAAAAATAATAATAAAGCAAAGAACAAGATATTTTGAGTTAATTCGTGCTTCATTGGCTTTTTGCTTTTTCTATTTTGCTGCATGTTCAAAATAAGTAGTATTGATTGTGACTTGATTTCTGTGGTACTATTAGGAAGAAGTCAGAGAGGATGCAGAAGAAGAGTCTGAGGAGGAGATAGAAAAAGAAGAAGAACCTGAGGTCAGTGTACTCTTTCGCACTTTTGTTTTAAGTGACTTAATCCTTTTAATTCATATGATTATGTCTGCGTTCCTTTCTGGCTGGCTACTAATTAAATTATGACAGAAGCGGAAAGGCACCCTGGGCCTCATTGAGATTGAAAATCCCAATTTAGTAAAACCGAAGAATTTGAAGGCTGGAAATGTTGATGTAAGTTTAGCAAATTTCTTTCTTGTTATGCTGCTTCTATATCTTGTTTTTAGATTAATGCAATGAGTGATATAAATCCATGCTGCAGATGAAGAAAACAACTGAACTCTCAAGGCGTGAAAGGTTAGTCTATACATGCTCTTGATTTCCTTCATCAAATGCTTCGAGTCACAGTACATTAAATGCATTTGGGTACCATTTGCTTTGTGAAACAGTCCTGCATTTTCTAGTTTCTACTCTAGACTCACTACGCTTCAGTTTGTCTTATTATTTTTTCTTCTTTTTCTAGTTTATCATCTGGTTTTAAGGTTGTTGCTAAATCTGGTATATAACTGAACAGAGTTTCTGAAAGTGCTTCAACTCCCATCAATGGGCATTTGAAAGATTTCAAATGCAATCTTCAGGCCTGTAGTTTGTGCAACTCTCAAAGTAAAAAAAAAAAGTGTAACTCTGTAAAATTAACACATTGCTTTGGGCTCTGGTGTTCTCTAGATTTTTTTATGATTAGCTTGTTACACCTTCCATATATCAATTGTGGTTATCACAATTTTGCACCTCCTGCACACAATCATGTGAAATCCCAAAGTTTTTTGAGTACTGTGCTATACATCTCTATAGAAACATTTCACCTTGTAGAGTAGTGATCATACTAATCATGCTCTGTACTTCTGATATAGGAATGTTGTATTTGCATGCTTGCATGTTCTTTTTGGCACGTGGTGAAGATTTATTGCTTTTGTATTTGGTTGGACGTATTCAATTATCTTGAAAGTCTTAATACCACATCAGTGTTGAACTCATATGGTGTAAGACATCAGTCTTTAATAGTTAGGATTGTTTCTAATCTTGTGATTAGAGTACTTGTGTATTTTTAGCCAAGAAAGTAACTGCTTTAGGTAATGAGTTAATGTTTTCATTTACTCCATTTCACTATATACCACATCAGTGTTGAACTCATATGGTGTAAGACATCAGTCTTTAATAGTTAGGATTGTATCTAATCTTGTGATTAGAGTACTTGTGTATTTTTAGCCAAGAAAGTAACTGCTGTAGGTAATGAGTTAATGCTTTCATTTACTCAATTTCGCCATATTTATTTACAGAGAGGAGATAGAGAAAAAAAGAGCTCATGAGCGATACATGAGGCTGCAAGAACAAGGAAAAACAGAACAAGCAAGAAAAGATATAGGTTATTCATTTGAAATTGAAAGCTCTTTATCTTCTGTATTTTTGGTTTAGCACCCTGCTTCTGCTCTAATCCCACCCAGTCATATAGTTTGCCACCTTCACGAACCTTTGACTAAAACGCCCAGTTTCTTTCTTTTTGTTGTCATTTTACTAAAATTGTTCTTGCAGAACGCTTAGCCCTGATACGGCAACAAAGAGCAGAGGCTGCTAGGAAGCGGGGAGAAGAGAAGGCCGGTATGATTCTTGTAGCCCTATAGTCTTGTTACAGTATTCCTTAACTCTTTGAGCGGCCCTCTTCTTGCTTCGCAATTCGTGATGCTTCTGTCCCGTTGCCTTCTCTCCATGGGGTGGAAGCATTACTATGGGCAGGAATAGGATACCCCAAGATTTTCATGTTTTGTTCTCTTATGCTTCTTTCTGTTTTTTTTCTGTTTTCCCTCGAAAAAAATGGCTGATTGTAACTTATCTACTCTTGTCAGCAAAAGAACAGAAAAAAGGTGAGGCACGCAAAGCAGAGATTAAGAAGAAGCCAAGCATATAAATCTTGGTTGCTCTCTCTCTCTGAATATGTAACCCTTTTTAACCTGTACTCTGAAGCTATTAAATTCGCATAAATAATGATGAAGTTTGGTTTTATGTCCTGATAATGTCAGAAAAACTGCAATAGGTCTTGTTTTGTTATGGATGAAAACTTGGTGTTGAACCATATTCTCTGTTGGCTTTTTTCTTTATAGACAGACCATGTACATATCTGATAGCTCCCATCTAATTCTGGTCTTGTTTCTTAGGTTATTTTAGTCAACCCTCCTCCCCAAATCCTAAACCCAAAAAAAAAAAAAAAAAAATGGTATTTTCAGCTGTCCTAGAGTTTATAGTACTTGGAACTAATTCTTTAGCTGGCATAAAACAATTCTCTCTCTCTCTCTCTCTCTCTCTCTCTCTCTCTCTCTCTCTCTCTCTCTCTCTCTCTCTCTCTCTCTCTCTCGTGATTAGCCATAGCAACTCTTGAGCTTTCATTGGATTTAAATAAATAAAGATAATTCAGGCGCAGCGTTGGTTGACCCTTCATCTTAACAAGTAGAATAAAGGAAAGTCCTTGATGAATTTACTGAAGTCCTCCATCTAAACATTTGCTTTGTTTAGTCCAGAGTGAAAGAACCTGATTCCAACCTATTATCGATGGAAATTGCATGTTTTGATACTCATGTTACTTGGGTTACACAATAAATTACTCCATGCTTTAAATTAAATAATTTTTAGTCATTTCACAATAAAAAGTTAGTGCTTACTGCATATGAACTGTTACATATTCCTCTCTATTTCAGCTGTTAAGATGGAGAATATATATTAAAAAAGAAAAAGAAAAAAAAGTAGTAGGCCTTACAAAAATGATATGTTTTGCCGGTGAGTAATGATAAGTGATTCTTTGTTACGTGGATAAATTATTTAATGTCACGTAAAGAAATCTTAAGGAGATAATAAATAAAATTAATATCATATGAATGATATTATCTTTAAAATTAAATAATATTACGTAGATGATGTACAGCCTAAAATATTTTTAAATAAAATTATTCTTATTTGAAAGCAATAAACTTCGGAATTTAAAGCACGTTTTTCCAATCTCTTCGATCATTGGGCAATGTGGCCAATAATTCTCCTCTCTACTCACTCTAAACGATATCAATAATAGCTTCGGGGAAAAAACCGACCTAGACGACTTAAAAGTCGTAGTTGTGAAAAACGAGGATAAATGTTATCGGAAACTCGAAATATGGGGATCACAATTGTTGTGTAGTTGATTTGAAAATGATTGAAATTTATTTTTTTAGAAATTTTGTATTTATTTTTTTTAAATGATTATTTGTACATTTATAATTATAAATATTATTTTTTATAATTAATTTATCTCTATTTATCAATTTAATGGGATAAAAAGAGTTTTTTTTTTTTTAATTAAGTTGGATTTCAAGGGAATGTGTATTTTTTTTTTTTCATTGTTCTTAATTTATATATATGGGAAAAGTGGTTTATTTTTTTCACTTATATTTTTTAATTTTTTTGGATATGTGGTTTTGGAAAAAAAAATAAAAATAAAATTGTAAGCTATGGATATGACACGTGGCATAATTGGATAGGGACCTAAGAGCTAATGCTATCCTAGAAACTGGAAGGCCAACCTTATTCATGAATTGGCCGTAGCAATTAATTGAAATTTGTTGAGCTTTATTTTATTGGTAGTACGGAAAAGGTGACCTCTGATAACTTACTTTTTATGTTGATGTGAATTGTGATGATAATATCAGAGCTCATCATCTCTCTCTCTCTCATCAATTCTCTTCGCTTGGTTTTACAAATTAGTTGAGTTTCAGGCTGTTTAAAAAATAGAATAACATGTGTTTTATTATTATTTCAAGAATTTTATTATATACAAGTATAATTACGTATTAATTTATATATTAATATTAATTTATTTATATTTAAAATTTAAATTAATATTATTTTTAATAAAATCTACTTTTTGACCAATCACATCATATTAATAAATAAATTAATGTATAATTATATTTATAACTATATTTTTCTTTATCTCAAAGTACTAAGTTTTTAATTTATCAAAATTGACAATATATTATAGGATTCTGTCTAATATTAATAAGAAAACGATTTTTATAGTTTTAAGATATATAATATTAGTGTATTTAAAAAAAATAGATAAATTTAAAATTTTTATAAAAAATTTTTATCTTTAATGATTGATTTTACTACTTTTTAAAAAGAGTGTACAGTACTTACACGTCTTAAAATTAAGATTATATAACAAAGAGAACTTTTACAGATATAAAAAAAATACATAAAATAAATCTACAAACTAATATAATTTTATGAAATCTATTAAATGTGGTTTCATGAAATCTATTAGATTTATTTTAGAATAAAAATAATTTTAAAATATGACATATCACATCAAATTATATCAATTTATAAGTTTACTTTTATATAATTTTTTATAGTTAAAAAGTATTTTCCTTATAATTTTAACGGATAGATTTTACTCAAAGATGTTATCTTTATTCTTACAAATTTTATAATTTATTATGTTAACCTTAGATTTTGATTAATTATGTATAAAATAAGAAGCGACCATGGTTGCATGTTTGCCAATAAAATTAAAAAACATTATTTTCCACTAACTTTCAATTCTCATCTCAAAAATTTTCATGAACCATCACTTCTAGAAATTAAAAACGATCACACAGAAATTCTTCGGACTCCATTATTATCAAGAACAGAAAAAAAGTGGTGAAATATTTTTTATAAACATTTTTCAATGACCATAAATAGAAAATTTAATTAAAAATATATTATTATTTACTAATTGTTTTTATATTAGAAATAATTTGATTATTCAAAGAAAAAATTATTTAAAATATATAACTTTCAGACTTAAAATAATTTATCCATCATAATCCTCAAAAAATGTCTCTTTCCTCCAATATAAAGACAGTGGACATTGTCCGAAACGGACCCATTTTCTCCACCCGTAGCGCTATAAAATACATGAACAGATTTTCTCTCTCCGAGACGATGCTTTCTTCATCTTTAATATTGATATTCAATCTCTGAACGCTTTCGTTCTTTCTATTCCTCTGTACGTGGATTGTCTCTCTCTCTTTTTCTGAGATCGTGGATCGCCCTCTCTACGATCGCAAGTGAGTATATCTATCCTGCGATTTCTTATCTTATCTTCAAAGTTTAACATGATCGGTTATAAAATACCAGTAGATATTTTGTTTTTCCTTTTTTGAATTTGATGTAAAGGATTTCATTATCCTTTCATATATTTGGTTAACTGGAAACTGGGGAAAGAAGATGAATATCGAAAGTCTTTGTTTTTTTTTTTTTTGGTTAAATATCGTGATCAATTTTCTTATGGGTATCCCAGAGTTCAGGTATAAACCGTCTTAAGCTTTCATATCTTTCTATGTTTTTTTAGTTTTTAAATTTCCCCATAATCGTTACAAAAATAACGTTAAATCTTTGAAAACTTTCCCTTTTTGTAGTATCAAATGATGGGTTTCATTATGCGCTTGTTTTTTTTCTTTTAATTTTTTTTTAACCGGGAAAACTGGGGGAAAGAAGAAGAGAGCGGGGGAAATTTGTATGCGTAGGGTGATAAATATTCTTCCTATGGGTATCCAAGAATTCGGCAAAGATCATATCTACATTTCGTTACCTCTTATGTTTCTTTATTTTTTTAAATTTTCAACATGATCCTTGACAATATAAGGTTATTTTATTTTATTTAAAAAAAAAAGGCTATGTCTTTCGGTACCTTTACCCGGAAACTGGGTAAAGAAGAAATTTTGAATACTGATTAGTTTTCTTCTGGGTCTTTAAGAAATTGGACAAAGTCGTATGATTTTCTTTTTTGTTATTTTACTTACATTTTACCGGAAACAAAGCGGGTTTTTTTCTTCTTTGGGTGAAAATCTGCTTGCAATTAAACAATCGGGGTCGGCATTGGTTGGTTACAAATACATGATTTTCAGTTGTTTTAACCTAGAAATTCTTAAAACCTTTCCTCTGTGGGTTATGAATGTAGATAGGAAGCGAGTGATCGTCCAGACTTTGTTTTGTAATTATGGGGTGGGCTATGCTAGTGAGGTTTACATCACTCGGCGAGAGCGCTACTCTATTTGTTGGATGGTTCCGTTATCCAATATTATAATCGAGAAATAGAATATTAGATCCTAGAATTTAGGCCTTTCAGAAATACTGGTAGGGTCAATAGGAGTTTCGAGGTTATTTCTAGAAAGACCATGTTTAAGATTAGTTATTTTTTATACACATTTTTTATTTAGTTATTTGCTAAAGTGTATATATTGGAAGACTTATTCTGGTATGAAAAATAATATTTATAGTCCTGGAGTGCACAAGCGCCGCCCAATCTCTTTGAAAAAATGAGTAAATACAAGGCCTATATGAAAAAAAAAACTAATTTTTTAATAATGGACACCATTCTTTTTTAAAACGATTGTGCAGCGTTTACGCACTCTACGACTGTATGTAGTATTACTCTTTATGGTATTGGTGGATTGTAGAATAAAAGTTTATGGTATCTATGATCTGTTTCAGAGTTCTATTCATGGTCAGTTGCATCATTACGGTTTTAGATGTCAGTTGATGAAGTGATCATTTACTTGTCCTGTTGAGAGGAAAAGATAGCCAAGTTATAACCAAGTAAATTATGTTTACTGAAGAAAAAATGGAGAGCATCTTTATTTTGGATATAAATAGAGTTGGATCTATATGTATTTTTCTCATATTGATCAGGTGTCTGACCTTTCCTCATGGATCCGGGAGGAGATAAATCATAAATAAATGACCTGTGTAAATTGGGGCTTAGAAATTGTAGCGGTATCATTATTCATTGCTGTAGTGTCATCTTTCTCTCAGTGCTTCTGGTTTTTCCCCTTTTTGGCATTCTATCACTTCAAAAGAAAAAAAGTGTTTCTTTTCATCCCAATTCTAAGATATCCTTTGTGAACTTTTCAGTGAACTTTTGACACCACATGGGAGATTTTTTACTATTTGCAGTGACTCATTGATTGAAATCCTGAAATAAAGAATATGGATCCAAAATATGCATAGTATGTAGTAGTAGCCTTGTAGGTTGAATTCCACGCACCATATATTTGGCATATTATCAACTTTTTGGATGAGTAAGACAATATATATTAAAAGTGCAATGGTGCGCTAACAAGTGCACAAGGTGTATGCAAGTGGAGCACCTTAGTAGGCAGGTGAAGGATATTTGGTGTAGAATCTGGATACTTCACAGGAAACTATAGTTGAAGGCTGTTGCTAAAACTTGTGGGGAAATTTGCATTGTGACATCACATATTCTGACTATAAAGGTGAAACAGGCTGAAGGTCTATTTTTGCTTTGTAGTTTCTTTCTAGTGGTTTGTTCGTATGGTCAATCACCAGACAAGTTGAATAACAGCACATGCGTTTTTGCTGTTCTACTTTGAATCAGTGCATATTTACCGAATAATTTTAGTTTCTTTGAGGTACTATGGTGCCTCATCCTCCTGGCCTGATGGACTTTCAATGTTATTGTGACATGAAAACAGGTATTCAATATGGGGCATAGAAATATGCTATGCACTAATCAGATGATTGGTTTTGGATTGGATCAAAATGGCCAGAATTATCTCCGTTCGGAGCCCTGCATCCTTTTCGGGGCCAATACAAATTTTGCACAACCTAATATCCGGAGTATGGTATCAGCTTCAGGGAACACGGCAAATGTTGACCTCCAATATGTAGAGCACTGTGAAAGTGCTATGATCTATGCGATGCCACAGTACAATGGGATGCAGCATCATCATAATCCTGATTTAGGTATCGCACCTGCTGCCAACTTTTATTATTCATACATGACACCTTCATCTGGTGGTGGGGAAGTACCTGCTCCCCGAAGTCATGGGGCCTCAGGTCAATTGGCATCTTCCAACAATTATGGAGTCATGGGAGTTTCTGCAGATGAGCATGGAAGCAACAATCATTTTGTGGATGACATCAGGGGTCCATGCAAGAGAAAATATGCTGAAGGAACTGCTGGGAGTTTTCAGCATAATGATGCCTCATCAAGCTCTAGTTCTTCAGTTGCCCTCTTGAATTCAAGGCATCCGGATGGTATATCCATACCATCTGTAATGGATTCATCATCTTTTGGCCTGTCTCAGTACAGAGGGGTCGGTACTCCATCACTCATGGAAGTAGGACCCCAGAATAGTTTGGGAAACAGATCAGGTGCTACTGGGATGGATTCTCTTATGGTGCCTGACCATAGTCATTTGGTTCGTGGAAATTATATGGGTCAGCCTTTTCAGCCAGCCGGTGCTCTCTGGTTGGAGCAACAGTTGAGCAGTAATTCCAGTGATGGAGGTACTTCTGTCTGGAACCAGCCTCCTGCAATGCCTCACATGCATGGTAAACTGCCCGTTCCTTAATTGCTTTCTCCTTTTCAGAGCTCTGTTTGCACCAGTGGTACTAAGTTTATGTTAGAAAACTGAAATTTCTTAGGTTTGCAATAGCTAGGAGATATGCTTGTTGCAACAAACTATTCATAGGTTTCCTTTATCCTTTTCAGAGCTCTATTGGTTCTCAACAACCTATTCTTAGGTTTACTCGTTGGGATTAGCAAAAAAAATTGAGCTTATTTTGTGGGTTTTATATTGTCCTGTATCCTTATTTTTTCTTAGAATGTCAAAGCAATTCCACCTCTTCTTTTATATGTAATGAAGCTAAAATATATAAGCATGATTGTTTCTATCAAAATTCCTCGTGGTTTTTTTGTTCTGAGAAGACCTCTGTTGCAACAAACGAAGCCTAATTTCCTCTCTCTCTCTCTCTCTCTCTCTCTCTCTCTCTCTCTCTCTCTCTCTCTCTCACTCAGGGAGCAATGCCAATGGAGGTTCTGTGGAGACTCGCAGCATGGGTGCACCGAGATATCATGAGACAGCTAGCAACAGAACTTCATCTGGTTTCCAGCCTCCTTCCCCCATCAATCACCGGCACCACAATCATCAACATCCAAGCCCGTCAATGCTAGGTGTGAGAGGCCAGACTATTAACTTTCACCCTCAAGTAGCTGCAGCTTCATATAGAGTTCCTACAAATTCTTTACGCAGCACTCCGAATCCTTCTCAAAATAGTTTTGAGATGGGTTTAAGGAATTTGGCAGCTGTTCCACCAACTGGGCTTCGGATATACCATCCTCACAGAGGGGGGTTCGTGCCTGAGGCAACTCTTAGACATCGCAACCTGCCACACTTGAGAGTTCTGCAGGCTGATGTAATATTTCTCTATTCTCTGCCTCTTCTCTGTCATTATTTTTCTGTAAGCAAGTAGTGTTTTTTTATTTGGACGAATGATGGCTCTAAGTGTTGGGTTAATGTGTAGGAAACTGCCATACTAGATATTCCAGAATTTTATCAAGTGGGGAGTTTGATGGACCATCATAGAGACATGAGGTTGGATATAGAGCACATGTCTTATGAGGTAAGTGGAGAATGTTGAAT
Source organism: Carya illinoinensis (assembly GCF_018687715.1). Lineage (NCBI taxonomy): Eukaryota > Viridiplantae > Streptophyta > Magnoliopsida > Fagales > Juglandaceae > Carya > Carya illinoinensis. The sequence goes on from NC_056763.1 coordinate 28,832,483, forward strand.
TATGTATAGTCCTTGCTAGGAAATGCTTCTAGTGCTAAATAGAACATAGAGTGGCGTATTGGAGATACTGTTGATAGATTTTTTTTTTGTTCAAAAAAAAAAAAAAAAACCAGAGAGAGATTACCTCTGTTTGTACAAATTTTGAAGACACCCTATAAAACTTTTTACCTTGAATTTTCTTCCCTTAGGACCTTCTTGCATTGGGGGAGCAGATTGGGAATGTAAGCACTGGGTTGTCGGAGGAAACTGTCACAAGTCAATTGAGGACAAAAACCTATCTATCATCTGCTACTGTTATTAATCTGGAGGAAGCAGCTTCTGTGGATCATGAAGCTGATTCTTGCATTATATGCCAGGTACTTTAAAACGAACTGATTAGCAATGGGGAAGTTTGCATTGTTATTTTTCTCAAATTTCTACTACTTACCCTGGTTAATACATTTGCCTCATTAACTAACGGGTTGTTCTTTATTTTGCAGGATGAATATAAGAACCAAGAGAAAATTGGAATTCTTGATTGTGGGCACGATTATCATGCGGATTGCTTAAAGAAGTGGCTGCTTGTGAAGAATGTCTGCCCCATCTGCAAATCTGAGGCCTTGACCACAGGAAGGAGGGTTGTATAGAAATGGGTTGACAGTTGGAAAGATCGAGTAACTCTTCCATTTGTCTTTCCATTTGAAAGCTAATTATGGCAGCAAGTTGATATTTGTTTTATATTTTGTAAATGAACATATATGACTTGACAGTTGTAATGTTCGAACCATTTATTTGTTGGCTTCTGAAACATGGGTCTCGTTGCCTAAACAGAAACTGTACAGACTTTCTCATGTTGCTCAGTGAACTCTATTCCACCCATTCTTGTTCTTTCCATGTATTGATATATAATGCTGGTGCATTATGAACTTCTTTGTTTGTATAGGATACACCCATTCTTTGACTGTGATTGCTGAGAAAGACGAGAAAATAAAATTAGATTGCATGGTTACAGGACATCAGAGTCGAGTACTGACCTTGGATTTTTTCTTCTCTCTTGTTCTCTCTTCTGAGCTTCAACTTTCTACTTCGAAGAAGTTATACCGAGTCCTCCGAACTATCGGTTATTTTATAATGTATTTTTTAAAGAGTTTTGATACTCATCATTTTATACACTACAATTTTTTTTTTAATTATTCCTAAAGTAATTGAGTTCTTTAGCTGATCATTTGTACAATACACATTAAGGAAAAAAATTAAAAATAAAAAAATTATGTGTGGTACGTGGTATAGAGATGATGAATAAAAATTTTAAGTCGGTGTGTAAATATAGATTTTACATCATACTAAGATTTAATTTGTAATATTTAAATTTATTTTTAAAAAGTTCACAATAAAATTAATCTATAAGGGTTGGATCAAATGCTAAAGGTTTTAGTTTTGGTGATATACTTCTTCCAAAGTCTAAGGTTTGAATTTTTATATGTTATTTGAATTGAAATATAATATATTATATTTTTAATAAATGACGTGCCAGGTGAAAAGAACATCTAGTGATAAGATTCATTATCCTACTAGTATATATAATCACTTTTATATATATTTTTACACATTTTATTGATATAATTAATTATGTATTATAACATTTCAGAAAAAAATTATGTATTATAAAAAATTGATCTAACTAATCATATTAATTGAATGTATATAAATTACATAAAAATAACTTTACATAATATTATTTATTGAAACATGAGTACTCTTTTATTATCTATAATAGAAATATTTTGGAATCCGAATTTGGGTCTCGAAGTAATTTTTGGAATTTTTTTATTTATTTAGTGATTAATAAAATATTTTGTAGTGATATCATGAAATATTTAAGAATATAAAAAAAAATTAAAAAATAAAAAACTTTTTAACCTGTACGGGGAGTTTTCGACCTTGTCTATAAATACTGCTATCCTCAATTGTTAGGTACTGGCTGCTGATACGAGAACCCGATCTCTCCGTCAGATCATATTTCAAGCAACTTCGGTGCGGGTACGCTTTCTTTCCTTTCCTTTCCTTTCCTTTCCTTTCTCTCAGCTTCTTTTCCATCTATTTACTTGCTGTTATGAGAAGATTTGATCTTCGGGATAGGCTTCCATGGAAGCAAAGAAAAATTATTGAAATTCCGAGTTTTTATATGAATCTTGCCCAACTGTTTGGGGGATTTGCTTTTTTAATCGAGCGAGTTTGCCTAATTGCTAATGCTTTTGAGTTTTTTCATAGGTTGAATCTGGTCACTCGGTCGGGCTTTCCTTTTATTGATTGATTAAATTTGCAATCCCTCGATGTTTTGCAATCTGCTTAGTACTTACTGTTTATCAATAAGAGGAAAAATGAGATTAGAAAGAAAGTATTTTGGGCGTATCCGTTGAATGATTCGGTCCATAATATTTGTTGATAAATCTCTGCTGGGTGTGCAATTGTATAGCCTTTGGTTGAATAGTTTTGGTTCAGTAGTGATGATAGCGATGTTATATGTCGAAACAATCAATATAAATATTGGAGGAAAGGAATCTCATCATTCAAAGCAGTGATCAGGAGCATTTAATATGCGTGAAAACATTTTGCTTTCTGTCAATAATGCATCTTGTTTATTCCATTTATATATTCTTTGAGTAATAATCCTATGCCTTGCATGCTTGATGGCTTTAAGCATGGGTTAATGTGGTGAAACATGGATATCGAACAGGTTTGAGTTGACAAATGGGGAAAAGGAAGTCAAAGGCTAAGCCACCCCCAAAGAAGCGAATGGACAAGCTTGATACCGTCTTCAGCTGCCCCTTTTGCAACCATGGAACAAGTGTTGAATGCCGAATGTACGTAGCATCCAACAAGATTGCACCTTTTTTTTTTAATTATTATTAGTTTTGGCTGTTTTCTTCAGCCTTGCTATGATGGAATTACTTTTACTAGAGCTGTAGTTGATGAATTATAGTTATATTAGAAGTTAACATCTTCCTACACTTGTGGACTCTGGTTACATAGCATCATGTTCGCAAGATCATTTTGCTTCTGAATATCTTTCCATTTTTTTTAGTCATGTCTCGTTAATTAATGCATTTATGAAGTAAAGTTTGTGCGCTCAAGTACGTAATGTTCATATTGGTGTTGATTGGAACTGAAATATTTTGTGCTGTTTCAGTGATATGAAGAACTTGATTGGTGAGGCTTCTTGTGGGATCTGCCAAGAGAGTTTCAGCACCACCGTAACAGGTACCTTATTATTATTTTGTGGCATAGGGAATTAACCTATCGGGGGCCTGAGTTTGAAAAAGAGTTTCAACTTGTAAAACCTTCCCAAACAGGACTGGATTGAACTCTCTCTCTCTCTCTGTGTATGTGTGTTTTTGTTGTTTGGGGGGGGGGGGGGGGGGGGGTTGGAGGATTTGAGACGTATAGATAATAAAATTTGCTCTTGGTTTCACTTAATTGCATGATTTAGTCCAACTGCATTTGTTTTTAATTTTAAATTTTTTGATGACGTGGGACAAAAACAATAAACAAATGCAGTTGCATTTTATGACCTCTTTTTGCTGTTTTCTGGGGATTAGACACCTTTTTATTTGTTGTGGCTTACACTGGCGATAATCCTTTTTTATTCCCAAGAGTCTTCAGTAATCTTTTAGCCATATTAAATCAGTAAAGTACTAATCTTTCTTTTCTTTTTCTTTTTTTGGTTTTTTGTTCTGTTTTGCAGCTTTGACTGAACCCATAGACATGTAAGTTGAAAGTCTTGTATGGATGTTATTTTAGAACTAGATAATTGCTTTTCTGGTATATTTTTCTTTCTTTTTCTCATTTCATATTTTTGGATCACAGATATAGTGAATGGATTGACGAATGTGAGCGGGTCAACAACCTCGAAGATGATGGTGCTTAGGAAGCTGCTTAGATGTTCATAATTCTGGTTCTCTTCTGGACGGGGAGAGCAAAACCAGAGTGTAATAATTGGTGATTATTGTGTTAGCATGCATTGAGAGAACCTTGTTGGTGATGGGGTTGTATTCCTGACTCTCTTATATGGGAGATCTATTGCATTTGCTATGCTTTTCTGATGACATTGGTAAATATATGAGCTATGCAACTTGATTTGTGGTTATAAATTCATTTCTGGATTTTGTCGAATTTCAAATTGGTGTTTAGGACACGAATTTTGGAATAACTATCTTGTGGTATAAATCATATTTCAAAGTGATCCATTTATCGATTCTTCATTAATTTGTTGACAATATGCCGACGTTAGAATACACATGAATAAAAGATTCAACCAGAATTAAAATAAAATAAAATATAATATCAGCATGCCACTCTCACAAAAGGTTGTAAAAATCAGAAATTCAGGTTGAAAGATAAAAGAATGTTGGAGAATTCTGCTTTCGTAAAATAAATCCTAAATATTTCTGAAACATAATTTTGATAAATGAAATATTTCAGAACTATTAACAAATTAATGTCTTTCCTAATGGTAGCGGGAGTTAAGATTTTCATTGAGTAACATTAGATATAGTTGTCTGTATCGGTATATTTTGGACTTTAAAATTAAATGTTGATGGAGCTGTGTTTAATTCCATACACTCGAATTCGATGGTGAGTGTTGTGTTGCGAGATGAAAAGGCTATATGATAATGATTAGAAGAGAGTTGGGTATTTATGAGGTGGAAGATGTTGAAGCATTCGCTGCTCTATACAATTAGTTTCTCATCTAGGCATATCTTAGAGCATTGACAATAGCCTAGTTCAAATCAATAGAGATAGTGTTCCACATTAGACTAGTCATCCTAAAATTAAAATAATAATATAATATTAGATATTTAAATAATAAATTTTTTAATTTTTTTTAATATTTTACAAATACTTTCCATATATTAATTAATAAAGAAAATTATTATTTCCCATCATTAATATATCTTAAATTGACATTAGTTTGAAAAATCATATTAATTAAAAAACAATAGTCAAATGACTTTAATTAAAAAACAATTTATAATGAAAGAACTTTAATTTAAATTAAAAAAAATTTATAATCAAAGGACTTTAATTAACAAACAATTTATAATATAAATTAATTTTTCTATCATAAAAACAAGCCGCAGCCCTAAATACAAAAATCAACAACAATTTAGAACATCAATTTATAATACAAAAGGCCAAGCCGCATCCCAAAATTCATCAACATTCAGTATCCAACGTTTATAATACAAAGGCCAAGCCGCGTCCCAAAATCCACTAACATTCAGTATCACCCAACATTTATAATACAAAGGCCAAGCCGCATTTCAGTACCAACAAACTAATTCATAAATCAGCAACTTCAGTAGATTCACATTTCATATCAAAATAATGTAGTAGCTCCACAAACCAGAAACTTCAGTAGCAGTAAATTTCAATAGCAGTACACTTCAGTAGCAGTTTTGATCACCTCATTGTTTATAAATGATAAGCAATCAAATACTTCCAGATTATGGCGTCAAAACATAAACTTTCGGTTGGACAAAGTTGCAAAACTTTTTGAGTTAAGCCTGTGGAACAGCGAGAATATATAATCTGGTCAGTTAAAATTTCTGATTCTGATGATTATCACCGTTTTATTGATATAAATTCCACACCAAGAGCCTTCATCATTTCCTTTTCATCAAATAATAACATAATTCCTTAAAGATCCACAAAATCCCAATGATCGTCGAACCATATGTTACACACTGTGTTAAGCTTCCGCTTTGCAAATAAGGTCCCAGCAGTCCTCAAGATCAAGTATTCAAGAAATCAAACACACCAATCCCAAAAACAGATTTTTTTTTTTTTTTTTTTTTTTCCCTCAAAATACCAAAGTGGCCGAGTGCTCTCCATACACCATATTACCAATCCACTTGCCCTTTGCTTAATTATATTATTATATATCCATTGTGATGTGCCCATTACACACCTCTTTTACAGTTATAAATATCCTTTTATACTCGAATCAAAATCATGTAATTCAACTAACGGAATAACAAAAACCATGCCATCACTTGCCTGCATTAGCGTCAAAGAAAGTTTGCTTATTGTGTTAAAACCCAGTTCTAGACACAGTCCAGCCTGACTCACATCTCACAGTCCAGGAGATGCTCGAGACTTGATCTCACACATGAACTCTCATTCATCAGAATCAGGCCTGACAGAGCCTCAACAACCTAATATACATATCATTATGATCATCCCAAGACGTTACTGCTAGCTAAAACTTCGTTATTAGATAAGCTGTAATCTTGAGTTATCATGATCTGTTGTAAACTTTGAGATGGATACTATGTCGACTACCTGATTGTATTATATATATACACATCAATACGTACACTTTGTGTTCTCGTCTCGTTAAGTTGACCAAAACCACTCATCATAGATTTCTTTCATATTGGCCGAGCCGAACAAAAATCATCAAAAGGAGGATTATTTAAGCATATTGTTTTAGAATAATATTATTTGATCATCTAAACTTACGGTTCATATGGTCATCTTGGCACGACACTATAATATGATGTCATGTAATTTATTAAAAAAATTAAAATACAAATGAAGAAAAGATAAAAAGAATCTAAAATTTCAATTTTCATTTTATATATATATATATATATATATATTTACATGTGTTGTTTGGATTTGAATATAATATTTTATATTTTTAATAAATGACGTGCCAGGTGATCGAAGAGATCAACATCTAGCTAGCGATAAGATTCATAGACCTAATAGGAATAGTACTCTTTTTTTTTTTAGACAAGTAGGAATAGGAGTCATCTTTTATTGTCTATAAATACTACAATCCACATAAATTTTTTGGTACATACTGGTGAACGCTCTCTCCCCGTTAAATTTCAAGGCTTCGAGCAACTTTGGTGCGGGTACGTAGTAGGTACGTACGCTTCCTTTCCTTTAAGTCCTTTCTCCCTTCTCTCAGCTTCTTTTCCATCTATTCACTCGCTGTTATAAGAAGATTCGATCTTCGGGATAGGCTTCCATGGAAGCAAAGACGTATATATTCTTTGGGTAATAATCCCATGCTTTGCATGCACTTGATGGCTTTAAACACGGGTCGATGCGGTGAAACTGAAACATGGATATCGAACAGGTTTGATCGAGTTGAAAAATGGGGAAAAGGAAATCAAGGGCTAAGCCACCCCCGAAGAAGCGAATGGACAAGCTTGATACCGTCTTCAGCTGCCCCTTCTGCAACCATGGAACAAGTGTTGAATGCCAAATGTAAGTATAAGCATCCTGCATTTAGATTCATGGAACAAGTGTTACGATGGAATTACTTTTACTAGAGATGTAGTTGATGAATTATAGTCATATTAGAGTTGACATGCATGATCTTCCACTAAACTTGTGGACTCTGGTTAAGTACATAGCAAATTGAACTTACGTGTTCGTAAGTAAGTTCAATTTGCTTCTGAAGATCTTTCCATTTTTATTTTTTTGAGTCGTGTCTCGATCGTTAATTAATGCATTTATGAAGTAAAGTTTGTGTGCCAAATGTAAAAAATTTTCATATTGGTGTTGATTGGAACTGAAAGATGTTGTACTGTTTCAGTGATATGAAGAACTTGATTGGTGAGGCTTCTTGTTGGGTTTGCCAAGAGAGTTTCAGCACCACCATAACAGGTACCTTATTATTATTTCGTGGCTTAGGGAATTAACCTATCAGGCAGTGGAGGAACCATGAATTTTTATGATGGGGCCAAATTTTCTAATCTGTGATACATTAAAATTAAAAAATCATTAAAATATAAATATATATAAAATTATAAGTTGATAATTTGTAATATACACATAAAAATAAAATTCTAAAAATAAAACACTTTAATATATGTTTCAGGTTTTTGACGATAATGGATGAAATAATATTCATCTATCATTAATTTTATAATGAAATATTTAGAATTTATTTACTTCGTATAAACTATTAAATGATTTTTTAGAATGTCATATTTCATTCTAATATATATGTAAACTAGTTTATTAAGTTTTATGTAAAAATTCTATATATTTTCATGTTACATTAAGCATATAATATTATAATAGAGACCTTAAATAAGATTTTTCTTACTCAATGAAGTCTAGAGAATAAAACTTCTTAACTATTTTCCATATAGATCACCAATTTTAAATAATTTTTCTTGTATTTTTACTTTTGATTTCAAATTAAGAAGCCTAATATTATATAACAAAAAACTTTAGGATCCATATTAGTAAGTTTATTATTTCTTCCAAACTTAATTTTGATTTAATTTTAGTAAGATCACACTCTTGAAAATAAATAATATATAGGAATTATACAAAATTTTGAAACTATAGGAAAAAAGTTAAAAAGACATTTCTAAATATATTTAAAATTTTATAAAATATATAGAGATTATAAATATTTTTGGGGGTCATTATATTTATAAATTTATGAATAAAAACTAATTAAGGTATATTTTGATTTTTTTTTTAAAAATGCATATGGTTCCACCACTGCTATCGGCCTGAGTTTGAAAAAGAGTTTCAACTTGTAAAACCTTCTCAAGTAGGACTAGATTGAAAAACTCTCCCCCTGATCTCTTTGGGATTTGAGCCGTATGGATTATGACCTCTTTTTATTGTTTTATGGGGATTACACGTCTTTTTATTTGTTGTGGCCTGATCCATTGGTCTTCGATAATCCTTTTTTCTTTTCTTTTTTAAATTTCCCCCAAGAATCTTAGTAATCTTTTAGCCATATTAAATCAATAAATTAAGTTCTAATCTTTCTTTTCTTTTTCTTTTTTTGGTTTTTTGTTTTCTGTTTTGCAGCTTTAACTGAACCCATAGACATGTAAGTTGAAAGTCTTGTATAAATATTGTTACTTTAGAACTAGAAAATTGCTTTTCTAGTATATTTTTGTTTCTTTTTCTCATTTCATATTTGTGGATCACAGATATAGTGAATGGATTGATGAATGCGAGCGGGTCAACAACCAGCTCGAACATGATGGTGCAACTAGGAAGCGGCTTAGACGTTCATAATTCTGGTTCTCTTCTGGACGGGGAGAGCAAAACCAGAGAATAATAATGTGTGATTATTGTGTTAGCATGCATTGGGAGAACCTGAGATTTCAATTTGTTGGGAGTATTAGGTTTGTTTTTTGATGCCTGAGATTTTTTTTTTTTTTTTGCTTATTTATAATTCACGGCATCTGAATTGTAACCACGGTTTTCCTCCGCCACAAGTGAGGACTATCAATAAAATTGGGGTACCGTCCTCTTTTTAGAAAAAGAAAAAGCATTGAAAGAACCTTGTTGGTGATGGGGGTTGTATTCCTAACTCCCTTATATGGGAGATCATCTATTGCATTTACTATGCTTTTCAGTGACATTGGTAAATATATGAGCTATGCAACTTGGTTTGTGCTTATAAATTCATTTCTAGATTCTGTCGAACTTCAAATTGGGGTTTAGGACACGAATTTTAGAATAACTATCTTGTGGTATAAATCATATTTCAAAGTGATCCATTTGTCGATTCTTCATGACTTTGTTGACAACACGCCGACGTGAGAATACACATGAAAAAATATTCAATCAGAATTAAAATAAAATATAATATCAGCATGCCACTCTCAGAAAAGGTTGTAAAAATCAGAAATTCAGGTTGAAAGATAAAAAAAAATGTTGGAGAATTCTACTCTCGTAAAGTAGTTACTAAATATTTCTAAAATAGAATTTTGATAAATGATATATTTCGGAACTATTAATAAATTAAGGTCCTTCCTAATGGTCACAGGAGTTAAGATTTTCGTTAAATAACATTAGATATAGTCATCTGTACTGTGTTGGTATCCTCCGTCACGTGGAACCTTAAAATTGAGTGTTGATGGGGTTGTGTTTAATTTCATACACTCTTCTAGGGTGGGTGCTGTGTTGCGAGATGAAAAATGTTGTATGGTCATGTCATGTCAATGTCCTTCCTAAGGTGGAAGATATTGAAGTCCTTTGCACTAAGGGGCTTACAATTAGTTTCTCAGGGCATGTGTCATGGCATTGGCAATGATCTAGTCCAAATTTTGGTTAAAACTATAATTTTTAGTTAAAGTTTAAACCAATAGAGATGGTGCTCTGTATTGGACTAGTCATTCCAAAATTAAAATAATAATATAATATTATATATTTAAATAATAATTTTTTAATATTTTGCAAATACTCTCCATATATTAATTAATAAAAAATTATAATTTCCCGATATTAATATATCTTAAATTGAAATTAGTTTGAAAAATCAGGTTAAGTAAAAAACAATAATCAAAGGACTTTAATTAAAAAACAATTTATAATGAAAGAACTTTAATTAAAAAACAGTTTATAATCAAAGGACTTTAATAAAATCAAAATCAAAATCAAAGCACTTTAATTAACAAACAATTTATAATACGAATTAATTTTTCGACCATAAATACAAGCCGCAGCCCAGAATACTAAAATCAACAACAATTTAGAACATTAATTTATAATACAAAAGGCCAAACCGCATCCCAAAATACTAAAATCAACAACAATTTAGGACATCAATTTAGAATACAAAAGGCCAAACCGCATCCCAAATCCTACCATTTATAATGCAAAGGCCGAGCCGCGCGCGTCCCAAAATCCACTTAACATTCAGTATCACCCAACATTTATAATACAAAGGCCAAACCGCATTTCAATACCAACAAACCAGAAACTTCAGTAGCAGTAGATTTCAATAGCAGTACACCTTAGTAGCAGTTTTGATCTCCTCATTGTTTATAAATGATGAGCAATCAAATTGCTTCCAGATTATGGCGTCAAAACATAAACTTTCGGTTGGACAAAGTGGCAAAACTTTTTGAGTTAAGCATGTGGAACAACCAGAATATATAATTTGGTCAATTAAAATTTCTGATTCTGATGATTATCACTGTTTTATTGATATAAGTTCCACACCAAGAGCCTTCATCATTTCCTTTTCATCAAATAATTAATAACATAATTCCTTAAAGATCCACAAAATCCCAATGATCGTCAAACCATTTGTTACACACTGTGTTAAGCTTCCGCTTTAATTTGCAAATAAGGTCCCAGCAGTCCTCAAGATCAAGTATTCAGGAAATCAAACACACCAATCCCAGGAACAGATTTTTTTTTTTTCCTCAAAATACCAAAGTGGCCGAGTGCTCTCCATATATACCAATCCGCTTGCCCTTTCCTTATGTTATTATATAAGTATCCCTTGTGATGTGCCAATTACACCCCTCTTTTACAGTTATAAATATTCTTTTATACTCGTATCAAAATGTAACTCAACTAACGGAATAACAAAAACCATGCCATCACTTGCCTGCATTAGCTTCAAAGAAAGTTTGGCTTATTGTGTTAAACCCAGTTCTAGACACAGTCCAGCCTGACTCACATCGCACAGTCCAGGAGATGCTCGAGACTTGATCTCACACATGAACTCTCGTTCATCAGATTCGAGCCAGACAGAGCCTCAACAACGTAATATACATATCATTATGATCATCCCAAGACGTTTCTGCTATCTAAAACTTCGTTATTAGATAAGCTGTAATCTTGAGTTATCATGATCTGTTGTAAACTTTGAGATGGATACTATGTCTACTACCTGATTGTATTATATATACATCAATACGTACACTTTGTGTTCTCGTTAAGTTGACCAAAACCACTCATCATAGATTTCTTTCATATTGGCCGAGCCGAACAAAAATCATCAAAAGGAGGATTATTTAAGCATATTGTTTTAGAATAATATTATTTGATCATCTAAACTTACGGTTCATATGGTCATCTTGGCACGACACCATAAGATGATGTCATGTAATTTATTAAAAAAATTAAAATACAATAAAAAAAAAAGATAAAAAGAATCTAAAATTTCATTTTTTATTTTTTTTATATATATTTACATGTGTTGTTTGGATTTAAATATAATATTTTATATTTTTAATAAATGACGTGCAAGGTGATCGAAGAGATCAAATCTAGCGATAAGATTCATAGACCTAATAGGAATAGTACTCTTTTTTTTAAGATAAGTAGGAATAGGAGTACTCTTTTATTGTCTATAAATACTACAATCCACATAAATTTTTAGGTACATACTGGTGAACGCTCTCTCTACGTTAAATCATATTTCAAGGCTTCGTCGATCGAGCAACTTCGGTGCGGGTAGTAGGTACGTACGCTTCCTTTCCTTTAATTCCTTTCTCCCTTCTCTCAGCTTCTTTTCCATCTATTCACTTGCTGTTATAAGGAGATTTGATCTTCGGGATAGGCTTCCATGGAAGCAAATACATATATTTTTGAGTAATAATTCCATGCTTTGCATGCACTTGATGGCTTTAAACATGGGTACGGTTGATGTGGTGAAACATGGATATCGAACAGGTTTGATCGAGTTGACAAATGGGGAGAAGGAAATCAAGGGCTAAGCCACCCCCGAAGAAGCGAATGGACAAGCTTGATACCGTCTTCAGCTGCCCCTTCTGCAACCATGGAACAAGTGTTGAATGCCAAATGTAAGTATAAGCATCCTGCATTTAGATTCATGGAACAAGTGTTACGATGGAATTACTTTTACTAGAGATGTAGTTGATGAATTATAGTCATATTAATTAGAGTTGACATGCATGATCTTCCATAAACTTGTGGACTCTGGTTACGTACATAGCAAATTGAACTTACGAACATGCCTGTTTTTAAGTTCAATTTGCTTCTGAAGATCTTTCCATTTTTATTTTTTTTGAGTCGTGTCTAGATCGTTAATTAATGCATTTATGAAGTAAAGTTTGTGTGCTCATGTACGTAATTTTCATATTAGTGTTGATTGGAACTTAAAGATTTTGTACCGTTTCAGTGATATGAAGAACTTAATTGGAGAGGCTTCTTGTTGGGTTTGCCAAGAGAGTTTCAGCACCACCATAACAGGTACCTTATTATTATTTCGTGGCTTAGGGAATTAACCTATCAGGCAGTGGTGGAACCATGAATTTTTTTGAAAGGGGCCCAAATTTTCTAACGTGCGTCACATTGAAATTTAAAAATATTAAAACATAAATTATATATATAAAATTAGATTTCAATAATTTGCAATATACATATAAAAATAAAATACCTTAATATATGTTTTCAGGTTTTTGACGATAATATTTTATGAAATAATATTTATCTATTATTATTTTTATAATGAAATGTTCAGAATTTATTTACTTTGTATAAACAATCAAGTGATTTTTTAGAATGTCATCTTTCATTCTAGTATATATGTAAACTAGTTTATTAAGTTTTATGTAAATTCTAGATATTTTCATGTTATGTTAAGTATATATAATATTATAATAGACCTTAAATAAGATTTTTCTTGCTCAATGAAGTCTAGAGGATAAAACCTGTCAACTATTTTCCATATAGATCACCAATCTTAAATGATTTTTCTTGTATTTTTACTTTGGATTCCAAATTAAGAAGCCTAATATTGTTTAACAAAAAACTTTAGAATCCATATTAGTAAGTTTATTATTTCTACCAAACTTGGTTTTGATTTGATTTTGGTAAGACCACACTCTTGAAAATAAATAATATATAGTAATTATACAAAATTTTGAGACTATAGAAAAAAAAATTTTGAAAAAACATTTCTAAGTATATTAAAATTTTATAGAAGATATAGAGATTATAAATATTTTTGGGGGGCCATTATATCTATAAATTTATGAATAAAAACTAAGGTATATTTTGATTTTTTTAAAAAAATGCATATGGTTCCGCCACTGCTATCAGGGGCCTGAGTTTGAAAAAGAGTTTCAACTTGTAAAACGTCCTTCTCAAACAGGACTAGATTGAAAAACTCTCTCCCTGATCTCTCTGGGATTTGAGACGTATACATTATGAACTCTTTTTATTGTTTTCTGGGGATTACACGCCTTTTTATATGTTGTGGCTTGATCCATTGGTCTTTGATAATCCTTTTTTTTTTTTTGAATTTTCCCCCAGGATCTTGGGTAATCTTTTAGCCATATTAAATCAGTAAATTAAGTACTAATCTTTCTTTTCTTTTTCTTTTTTTGGTTTTTTGTTCTGTTTTGCAGCTTTAACTGAACCCATAGACATGTAAGTTGAAAGTTTTGTATGAATGTTGTTATTTTAAAACTAGAGAATTGCTTTTCTGATATATTTTTCTTTCTTTTTCTCATTTCATATTTGTGGATCACAGATATAGTGAATGGATTGACGAATGCGAGCGGGTCAACAACCTTGAAGATGATGGTGCAACTAGGAAGCGGCTTAGACGTTCATAATTCTGGTTCTCTTCTAGATGGGGAGAGCAAAAATAGAGAGTAATAATGTGTGATTATTGTGTTAGCATGCATTGAGAGAACCTGGGATTTCAATTTGTTGGGAGTATTAGGTTTGTTTTTTGATGCATGAGATTTTTTTTTTTTTTTATTTATAATTCACAGCGTCTGAATTGTAACCACGGTTTTCCTCCGCCACAAGTGAGGGATATTAATAAAATTGGGGTACCGTCCTCTTCTTATAAAAAGAAAAAGAAAAAAAAAGTAATGAAAGAACCTTGTCAGTGATGGAGATTGTATTCCTGACACCCTTATATGGGAGATCATCTATTGCATTTACTATGCTTTTCAGATGACATTGGTAAATATCTGCGCTTTGCAACTTGGTTTGTGGTTATAAATTAATTTCTGGGTTTTGTCGAATATTAAATTGGTGTTTGGGACACGAATTTTTTAATAACTTATATCTTGTGGTATAAATCATATTTCAAAGTGATCAATTTGTCGATTCTTCGTTAATTTGTTGACAACATGCCGACGTGAGAATACACATGAGAAAAAGATTCAATCAGAATTAAAATATATATATATATATATATATATATATATATATATAAATATAATATAATATCACCATGAGACTCTCAGAAAAGGTTGTAAAAATTAGAAATTTAGGTTGAAAGATTAAAAAAAAAAAAATGTTGGAGGATTCTGCTCTCGTAAAATAATTACTAAATATTTTTGAAATATAATTTTGATAAATGAAATATTTCGGAATTATTAATAAATTAATATCCTTCCTAATGGATATTTGACCTGTGTTGGCATCCTCCATCATGTGAGACCTTAAAATTAAATATTGATGGAGCTGTGTTTAATTCTATACACTTTTCTAAGGTGGGTGCTATGTTGCGAGATGAAAAAGATTGTATGGTCATGACAATGTCTAGAACAGAGTTGAGTATTTATGACGTGAAACATATTGAAGCCCTTGCTGCTCTAAGGGACTTACAATTAGTTTCTCATCGAGGCATATCTTGTTTAATTCTCGAAGAGGATTCACTTACCATAGTTGAGGCTATTTGCTCGGGGGTGGGATGGCCTGAACAGGTTTAGTCATTTGACTCATGAAGTAAAAATATTGTTGTCTATTTTTTTATCTCTTTCAATGTTCTTTATGTTGGTAGGCATGGAAAATGAGTTATCCCATCTTTTAGCTTGACTTGCACAGTTTGTGAATGATACTTTCCAATGGTGGCATAGACCTTTAGATTTTATTATGATCAGTGTCACGGTAGATGTAGTTGGTGTATTATGAGATTGTTGTTTATTTATTGGTTTATTGTGACCATGTTGAATATTATATAGGGTGCGGCTATTATGCCGCCTGGAGCATACCGTTTGGTGTGCCGTTCAGTTATTATTTTTTTTTATATTTTTTTAATTACTTTTTTAATCATTAAATAAAAAAATACACTAATATGCTTATAACTACCTTCTTAATTATCAAGTTTAAAAAAAAAAAAAAAAAAAAAAACCAACAGTCAAGTGAAATGGTATGGTACAAGCCTAGCGGCTTATTAGTGTTTTTCAAGCAACACCACGTATGGTGTGCATACGTGGAATGGAAAGCTGGAAAAAATTTGGCCATTAAACCAGTGCCACCTATGGTGTGGACCAATGCCAAACAGTAGCTGCAACGAATATTTTTCCTCCCTTCGTTGCATATTGCATCAGTTTTCTTTCAATGTATATAAGTTTTCTTCTAAAGAAAAAAAAAACATTAGATATTTATAGATTCTGCTTTAAAAAAAATAAAATTTATTATTATTATTATTATCATCATGCGAACAGCTCGCCATAATGCGCAAATATCCTGTGTCTTCTACTTTTGGCGACTAGTTCGTGCAGTTTGCACTTTGCGCCCAAACTGTCTCTTCCCGAAAATTTGCAGGCACTCTACAGTCTACACAAAGATAGTCGGTAGTAGTCTACAGCGTTCCGGGCCTTCTCGTTTCTTATGATTATTATAATATAATAAAAATAATACAAATTTTGGCGAGCTTAAGCGCTGCATCTATCTAAATCCATCGGGCGTTTGTTTTTGGTTGAAGTTTTGTTCTTTCGCTTCTGAGAGTTTGGGAGGGAGACACAAGGAGAGCGACGGAAAGAGATCATGGGTCGGCCTCCTAGCAATGGAGGCCCTGCCTTTCGCTTTGCACAAAATGAGGTATCTTCCTCTGCGAGTTATTTTTTCATGCTAATTTGAGATTCATGTTAATATGTACGAGTCTGGGAACCTATATATGCATTTGTGGTATGTATTTATGCATTTTTCTTTTGATTGGATGAATTCCAGCTAAAGTCTGGGTGGAAATTTTTTAACGGGTCAGTTTGATTGGCAGGGTTTCTCTGCCTGATTTTCTGGGTTTTGGATACGTATGCGCGTACTAAATTTCGAATTTAGGGGTGGAACTGTTAAATGGGTCAATTATGCAGGATCTATTTTTTTGGTTTTCTGGGGTTTTAAAGTTCCCTGTTGGTGGTTGATTTAATATAAGCTTATCAATTTACTGTTGCATGTGTATATGTATATGTATGTATCAAATTTGAACTTAAAGGTAATCGGTGTACTTGGTAGCATGAAGCTATTTTGGATACTTTTTTTAGATGTTTTTATTTCCAGAAACTTCAAAAATAAACCTGAAAACACTTTGGAAGGAGTGCTTGTTTATGCGGCATTTCTTTCATTGAACAAAAAACCTAAAGGCAGTGACTGGAAATATTTTAGCGATGATATGTTGTGTTGGGATCCGGGAATAATTTTTAGGATACAGTTTTGAAAATAAAGGTTTTAATGTCATCTTCATTTTTTCCACTTTTGGAAACGTGCTCTTACCTTATATGGTGCAGTTTTATCAGCCTTTTCGGTCATCTTATTTTTGGAATATTCAATTTAATACTGACACTGAGAATGCCTTAAGCATAGCTTCCTTGTAAGATTCTTGAATTCACCTGCACCTACCTATACAACAAAAACTGTACCTGGATTTTAATAAGAAATAAAGAGAGGGTCAGAAAAGAAAAAGAAAAGATAAGAAAACGAATGGGAGTTAATCTTTCTGTCTTTCCTCTAGCCATCAAATGATTCTGTGTTCATGATGCCATATAATGTCTTGCTACTTTATCAAGGTTGTGGAGATGGATGTTATTCTGCAACAACACAATAATACAATGCCATCACGTGATGTTATTGTGTCACTTGCAGAGAAGTTCAGGTGCGCCACTGCGCCTTTGTCTCTTTCAATATTGTAAGCATTACAATTTTTACTTGTGATGCATTGTCTTGTGATGTAGTGAGTCAGCAGAACGCAAAGGGAAGATTACAGTTCAGATGAAGCAAGTATGGTGGTTTAATCAATTTTTGCCTTATGAGGAATCACTTAGAGTCTCATTTCTCATTTAGAATCTTCATTTTAGGTTTGGAACTGGTTTCAAAATAGGCGGTATGCTATAAGGGCAAAAATAAGTAAGGCTCCTGGGAAGTTAAATGTCTCTCCCATGCCACGGGATGATTCAAATCCAGTGAGAAATGTACCACAACCACAATCTGTAGCTGCTCCTTCAGGTAGGATGTGTCCTACTCAATGCTCATAGTTTTGAAGACCTCCTTTCTCTCTTCCATAAGTTTTAGCCCTATTTCTGTATTTAGTATAGACTATTCCTTGCCCAAAAAGTATTTACTCTTCTATATTGTATTGAGTTTCTTTTTTTTTTCATGATGATTGATAATCAACTTTTATCTATATGGTGCACATAATCTGGTGTTGCGAATTAGCTTATTGATTTTTCGTATAACATCTATTGTATATTTGGAAGCATGTTAAGATATAATGTCTAAGTAAAAACTCTACAACCTGGGAAAAGAAAAAATATATTCACCCATAACTCATAATATTCTGGAGTTATCCAAATGCTGCATGTTGTTGTTTATGTTTGTATCTGTATCTATTTCTAGAGTAACACTTTGGAATTTTAAAGCTTTATGAGAACATTTATATTCAACTATGTTTGAATTTTCAGGGAAATGACTATTACCTGTTGGCCATGTTGTTTGATATGATTCTTGCACATCTTTTTGTTGCTTGCACGTTACCTTAAAAATTTCCTGTCGATGTAAAACATAGAACATGACACAGGAGGATACAGAAATTGAACTGATTTGTTATCAAGTTTACAGTCATGCTCTCGTCTTTCAGAAACACAACCTACCTCCAAAAGTGCAGTCTTGGCTATTATTTGGTCTGTCAATGTTTCAAAATATCTAATTAACAGAGATGTCTAATAGTTACTTCTAAAAAAAAGCATAGATGTCTAGTAGTCTGTGCCCTTCACATTCTTTACAAATCATGGCCCATCTTCTATCCCTTTTATTAATTTACTTTTACTTTTCCTATAATGGTGAAAGGTGAGGTAGATGAAAGATGTCATCCATAAATGCCCCGAACCCTGAGAAGCCATTAAGAAACATTGTTAATCAGGTAACAGGAAGAGCAGTAGATAGGCGTGCTCTTCATTTCACAACCCCAACATTTTCTAAAGACCAGTTTAGTAAGAGCCTTGGTCTTTGGGGCATTCTCCTATGTCCATGGTTTGAATCTTTGAGTGCAGCCAATGTCTAGGGCGACCTCCCATCAGTGAAAAGCTGAAAATTAACTTGATCCATGTGATGTGGGCACGTTATAAAAAGACATGTTACATTTACAAGATCTCCGGGGTTCCTTGTCATAAAAAATAAAAAGAAAAATTGTTAGGCATCTATGTCATCATATTTAGATATATCTAGCCCTCATTTTCTTTTCTCCAGTTCTAAGTGCAGGAAAGGGTGCTACTGAAAATTCTCCAATGGAGTTTGAAGCCAGATCTGGGAGGGATGGTGCATGGTTAGTATTTCTTGTCATTTTTTGTAGGAACTGTAGTTTGTATTTCTAGATGCTTTCTTCATTCTATCCTATAAATATGATTTTTTTTTTCTGGTAAATGACTCAGTAGCAATTAGTCTAAAACTTTTTTTCTTTTCTTAGGTATGATGTTGCTGCCTTTGTTTCCCATAGACATTTGGAGACTGGTGATCCAGTGAGTTTCAAGTTCCTCGTGGATTGAATTCTTTTATGTTTGTTTCATATTTGTCCATCCATACATTTATGTCCTATTTACATCTCTTACATACCTAAGTAAATTGAATGTCATAGAATAATTCCTTGTTTCCTGTGAGAAAAAGGTATCCATATTGCATAGTTGCCCATATTAGGGTTTGGAATGGGGGTCATGAGAATTACCTTAAAAATTTTGAGTTATGAGCCATGAAGGTCTTAAGTCCAAATAACTGATTGGATTTTTCGTCGTTTTCGTATTCAATCCCTCAAATTTTGTTTTGACTATATTAAATATCATCCTTAAAAGTGTGCAATAAAATGCAGATAGCATTGCTCTTATTGTTCGGGTTACATTTTTTCTTCTTGGCTTTTCACCTACCGTTTGTTTCATGTCATGTCTGTAATCTTGCTGGATATTCAGGAAGTACTTGTCCGTTTTGCTGGTTTTGGATCAGAGGAGGATGAGTGGGTTAATGTTCGTAAGCATGTCAGGCTGCGTTCTCTCCCATGCGAATCATCAGAATGTGTTGCAGTTCTTCCCGGAGATCTCATACTCTGTTTTCAGGTGGAATTATCTCAATGCAATTGCAGTAGGAAATTGATTTAGTCAACGACAGCAAGGGGAGTTATTCTAATCAGATGTTGAGAACTTTTTATTCAATGCTTTGAAAATTTTCAGGAAGGTAAAGAGCAGGCTCTTTACTATGATGCCCATGTCCTTGATGCACAAAGACGAAGGCATGATGTCAGAGGTTGCCGTTGTAGGTTTTTGGTGCGTTACGATCATGATCAGTCTGAGGTATTTACTTGCCTGAATTCTCTAGTAAGGTTTTCTTTTTGTTTTTTAATCATTTTAGTCTCTCTCACTCTCCCCTCTCCCCCTATCCACCTCTGAGTTCTATATCAGCCATGGTCCTTGGTTTACTTGATAAACTTGATATAATTTTTTGGCCAGTATGATGATTCTTTTATATTGTTTTAGGTCATCACTTGCCTATAAATGGTAGAAAAATATCCATTTCTTTATGGTCATTCATTCTATAGGAATTTTCTATTTAGCAATTAGATTGATTTAGCCTCAAATGCACTCTGTCATGTAGTTATTTATATCTCACGCTGCCATGGGAATTCATTTGCTTTCTATTCATTTTATATATTTTAAGGTGATGAACGTGGATTCAAACAGGGCTTTTGATTGCATTGTAATGTCATTCAAATGTGGTTTATGATCGTATATAATTATTTGGTTGCTTCATGATTTTTTAAACCTCAGGAAATAGTGCCACTGAGAAAGGTTTGCCGTCGGCCTGAAACTGACTACAGGCTGCAGCAGCTTCATGCTGTGAATGAGGCAGCATCCATCAACCAGCAGAAAACTACCACAAATCCTTCGGCAGTCACAGCTCCGAGGGCTATTACTCCTGTTGAAACAATGCAAAAGCAACACTCCGGCGAAGCAGCTATGGTGGCTCCTGTATCCCATGCTAACATTTCTGTAGCCACTCATACAGTAACCCTTGAACAGAAAGAAATTGAAACTGGCAACCCGAACATTGCAGGAAATTCTAATTTTCCCACGGGTACAGCAGTCGTGAGCAGCAGCACTACTCCTTTTGGCTCAACTGAGAACAGACATGAAGCAAAGTTGTAGATTGATAGGAAATTATGCAATTCTCTCCTTTATTTTTGTATTTGTTTTTGCTTTTAAACTGTCAGTGAGCTTTTATCACTCCGAGTAGGATCTGTTTTCATGTTAGTCTCTTACAATTCAGTCAATAGTCCCCCCTAATTTCTATCTTTGGTAGAGTACTTTGCACCACCATGGAATGCAGAACCCTATTTCTTGTTTTCATTGATCAAGATAATGAATCAACGTTGATTATAAGTTAACACAAAAAGGGGGGACAAGGGAAATTTCCTAACAAGATATTTTGCCCTCTGTAACGTTGAACAAGAAATTTTCTTTTTGATGAATGTTATATACAATCATGAAGCATGTAAGTGTCGTATAATTGCTTTAAAAAAAGTAAAATTTATTATTAAAAATTTAATTTTGCAAGTATTATTTCTCTTAATAATTATTTACAGGCAAAAAAATGGCAGAAAAAAAAAATTGTTGGAGCCGAGATCAACACGGAAAAAAAAAAAAAAAAAACAAAAAACAAATAAAGGCAAGAGGTGCAGCTTATCACAAAGATCACCTGAGGTGCACGTTAGCACGGAGCGAACGTCCTCCATTACGCAGCGGAAACGAACCCCCGCCATCTCTGCCGTGCGGACCAAAGTACTGACACGTCTTCTTGATTCTCTTCACTCTCTTCTTCACTCCTTTTATATTGCGTTGACTCCCCCTCACTCTTCATCGAAACCCTAACAAACACTACTACGTATCGATATTTGTTTCTCTTTTTCGTTCTTATTTCTCCGATTCCATAACAGAACACTTTTCTGAACTCCCGATTACTCAAACGGACATTACAAAATGCGAATTCTGACACCTCGGAGCTTCTCGATTGGTAGAAATTTTCGTAGTCCCAGTTCAGACGTTTTGGGGCTGAGAGGCATCGTTACCAGCTGCAGAGCCGTCGTGCTTCCGCGGTTCGGTGGGCCGGAGGTGCTGGAACTCCGTCCCAATCTGGAAGTCCCCGCTCTCAAATCCAATGAGGTTCTCGTCCGCGCTCGTGCCGTCTCCATTAACCCTCTCGATACCAGAGTATGCGCTTTGTTTTTCCTTTTTTTTTTTTTTATTTCTTTTCTAAATGTGGGTGGATGGATTGGTTTTTATCTTTTTCTAGTTATGCTTGGTTGCTGAGAAAATGGGGGAAATAGGTGACGAAACTGAAGGAAATCAATCGGCGTTTGAGAGATGTTGGCCACTGAAACTAGACTCTACGAATTTATAATACTAGTCAATGTGTGTTCATGCGCTTGTGTGCAGACGTATTTACACATTCACTTCATGCCGCTCGATCCGGGTGCTGAACTGTTTGCCGCACACAGGGCAAACTATTATACCAATACTATGTAACGGAATGTACCAATACTATAATATCCTGTCCCTGCCCAGTGCCCCCTCCACTTTCCCTTCACTTGTGCTTAGACATTTAATCATCCATTGATCTTAGCACGTATTGAATGTTTTAGATTTAATATTTTCAGATGCGATCAGCCTATGGTCGTTCCATATTTGAACCACATCTACCTCTCATTTTGGGTCGTGATATTAGTGGTGAAGTTGCAGCGCTTGGAGCTTCAGTTCGGTCACTTAGTGTTGGGCAAGAAGTTTTTGGTGCATTGCATCCAACTGCCATTAGGGGTACTTATGCTGACTATGCAATTCTTTCTGAAGATGAGCTTGCTCCCAAACCTGTTGCAGTAACACACGTGGTAAATTTTGTAGCGTTTTGTGTTTTAAGCTGAAGAATTATTGATGTAATTGTTAGTCTCATGTGTGTGGGCATTTCCATTCAACGATAAAAGCTGTTCTAATGCTAATTAAAGTTGGTGTACTGTTGTCCTTTTGAACGATATGCTGAACATTGGTGGCTAGACTTTAATTGCTAGCTTTGACAATTTATGAGAGAGAAAAAATTAAGGCTGCTAAAAAAATTCACTTTTGGATTTTACAGAAAAGTAAAGAAAAAAAATATTTGGCTCATCATTAGTATTTTAATGGGGCAGTGTTTTTGAATTCTGAAAATCACCTCTTCAGAATGCATTGATGCAAAAATTGCAGTTGCTGCTTCCATACCTTCTGTCATTTGGCACTTCCATGTGGATTTGATGATAACATTTCATAAGCTGTCCAGATGTTCTTATTCTGCATGATGTGGCCTAACAACAGCTCTCAACATATGATGAATCACATAATTTGAGAAATAGTTAAAGTTAGTATTTTTCCATGTGTCTACAGAGATTGACTTCGTATATAACTTTTATGCTCCTAGGAGGCAAGTGCCATTCCTTTTGCTGCGCTGACAGCATGGCGTGCCTTAAAAGGTTCTGCTAGGATAAGTGAGGGGTATGGTTTGATCTCTCTCTCTATCTCTCTCTGCCATATATTTCTTAGCTGTCCCCCTTTTATCAAGTTGTATGAATAATGTGCCTTATGAAGATACAAAGCTGTCACCATTATAGATAGTGCAGTCTTCACCACAAAATGGTTGATAGCTGAAAATGCTTTATTTCAGGCATTTGGATGACCATTTTACAACAACTGCAGTAGTAAAAAATGAGATTGTTCTGAATATTGCTTGGTTGGTTGGTTGATTGTTTCAATATAGACATGCTCATTTACCAAGCAGCATTGATTTCTTTTCTTTTCCATTGCAAATGTTGCTGGATGTCGTGATAAAATTAACCCTATGAAAGAATTTAGTAATTGGCATGCTTTAATATAATTGGAATTCTATTGGCCTATTTTATGCTTTGCTTGAAGTTTGTAGAAAAGGATGAAATATAAGGAAATGCAATTTCAACTTAAGAATTACCGAATGTTCTTTATGTTATATTTTCATCATGTAGTTCCTCATAGTTGTCTCCTTGATCTCATCTTCACAGGCAAAGAGTATTAGTGGTGGGTGGTGGAGGAGCAGTAGGGTTTGCCGCAATTCAGCTTTCAGTAGCTGCAGGGTGCCATGTTACGGCTACTTGTGGAAGTCAAAGTATCGGTAGAGTATTGGCAGCTGGTGCGGAGCAGGCAGTTGACTACACTGCTGAGGTCATCTCTCCTCAGATACCTTATGTAGATAGTGATTTCATATGATCTTGGGGACCAAGACTGATTTTTTTTTTCCTTTAATTTACAGGACCTTGAATTGGCAATAAAAGGGAAGTTTGATGCTGTTTTGGACACCATTGGTGCACCAGAGACAGAAAGAATAAGTATCAACTTTTTGAAGAGAGGTGGACACTATATGACGCTTCAGGTATGAGATAGTTGCATGATCTTCTCTAAAGATTTTTTGTATACGTCTTTCTGAATGCTGCCATGTATGCCTTTAAAGTTTTTAGCCTCTTTCATTGTAGGGTGAGGCGGCATCTTTGGCTGATAGGTATGGGCTAGCAATTGGACTTCCTTTAGCCACAGCTATTTTATTGAAGAAACAAATTCAATACCGTTATTCTCATGGAATAGGTAAAAGGGTTATATCTTACATATTATTTTAGCAGAATATTTTTTACATGTTTGAGCATGTTTTAGTGTCTCAATTCATTTACAATGCAAAAAATTCCCTTGTTAACCTCAGAGTAGGTTGGGTTTAAATTTTTTATCAATGTACAAACCCAGATGCCAAAAGCATTAAAAGGTGGAAGTGAGAAGGGAAAATGTGATCATACATGAAATTCTTTTATTGTTGCACTCTTGTTATGGGTTTGCAGTTTATAAGTCATAGTTGATGATATGATCCAACATGTATTTCTCCTTCCTGCTGTCCTTACTCCCACCGGCAGGAGGGTGGGGGGTGTTTAACAACTTTCAGAATAGCTTCATCCTTTGTCTTCGTTTTTAGAGTTTGGTAGTAGTTGTTGTAAGTATAAAATCTGGCTTGAATTGTGTATCTGGTCTTTTTATCAGAAGAGAAAGCTTCTGCTCTAGAAAATTTTGAGGGTTGAAGTTGAAAATTAATAAATATCGTAGTTATGTTTGTTCACATTTTCATCTGCCTTCAAGTGCATGAATGACACCTTTTCATCTGGTTCTTGTATCCCACAATAACGTGTGCAATCACACAAAGGTCATTGAATTAATGCCTGCATTTTTGTTTTGAATGGCACAGAATATTGGTGGACATACATGAGGGCTGACTCAGAAGGTTTAGATGAGATCCGCAGACTCTCAGAAGCTGGGAAGCTGAAAATGCCAGTGGAAAAAACATTTCCCATCACACAGGTTAGAGAGGCTCACAAGGCCAAAGACGAGCGGCACATTCCCGGTAAAATAGTGTTGGAACTTGACTGAATAATATTTAATGATTTCTTATCGATGTTGTGGGAGACTAAAATCTTCAACACCAAAATGCCATTCCATTGAAATTTAATTTTGGCTGTGGATACTGCAATATCAGCCTTTTATTGTACAATAAGTACTAGGATTTTGCATAGGAGTTGAGCAAGTTTTGATGGTGGAAACTGTCTATCGGGTTGGCAATCTTTAAATATCTTAGAATCTTTGTCATGATCAACATCTATTATAGTTCATTTCGTTTCAATCTCAATTTGATGTTAAGCGGAGACAGATTGAAGAATTACCAAATGAGTTCCGTTATATGTGCATGTAGAAACGCTTATCTCTAACATCCATTTTCACCTAGGGAGGCATTATTGAATTCCAGAAATTTAACTCAAACTAGAGCTCTCTTTTCTTTTACTTTTTTTGTGGCAACATGGATATGGGTACAAAAGAGGTTGAAAAGAACATCTTGGAATTGTGAAGGGAACCTGGCGGACTGTGGGCCTACTTACTAAAAATGGTTCATTGGAAAGAGTCCATGGCATCATCGAACATTCACTATTTTGGCATGTTTTAACTAAAGGAAGATATTATAAATACAAAGGAATCCCACAAAGGAATTCCTCGTACTGATATGACACCTGTTGGTGAGGAGCGGAGGCGAGGGTGAAGGGTGACGTCGGCAAGTGGCAAGGAAGGAGAGTGGTGCAGCAACGACTTCGGTGAGGGAAGAGGAAGGTTCAACGGTGACGTCAGTGAGGGGTTGGGAAATGGAGAGGGAAATGGGTAGGAGGAGAGAGGCATAGGAAGAAGGGGGGAAAGAGAGGAAAAAAAAGGGGGCGGGGGTGGGAAGGCGTAAGGGAGAAGGGGGAAAAGTAGAGAAAAAAAAAAGATACATGGCACATTGATAGTGTGCCACATCAGTATGTGAGATCTTTTTGTATTTCTAACAGTCCTCTTAACTAAATTGTGTAAACTTTTAGGATCTCAAAACATTTAAGCAGCTTCTGAAATCAAATAAAAGAATGCAGCATTGACCAAACAGAAGAAACAGAAAGGAGATGGATAGAAGAGATCCTTAGTACTTGCCTCTATTACTTAGCTTCCTTTGTTCCTCCTTTCTAGCTTCTTTTTGCTCTTGAATTTCTATACACCTCAACCATCAAACAACCATCTGCAACCTAAGTAGGCATACGAGAAACCTTAAAAGAACTTAGTTTAATCTTTTGTGGGACTTTGATAGGTGATTCCCCTACACTTTACTTAGCCTTAGGTAGAATATCATCTTTAATCTACAGCCTTTTAAAAAGAAATAACCCTATTCCTTCTTTTTGTCTTTCACATTCTATTGTTTTTGCATGCTTTTTGGGCCTCTCTTAGAAAGCCCACCATGTTGGTTTTGTCATTTTTTTTTTTATTTTTTATTTTTTGGAGCAAATGTGGTAATTAACTAATAATCTAATAATGTTTGTCTGTCTTCTTTAGGTATAAAATCATTGGTCAAACCCCTGCCCTTGAAGTAAACCTTGACCCACTCATTATTTTGCTTATCATTTGGCTTTGAAGTAGAGACATTGCTTCTTCTTTTATTATATTTATTGTTTAGTTTTTGCTTTTGGCAGCGTCGCCCCTACTCTTACATAAACTATTTAGATACACGGGGAAACTCACTCCATGACAAAGTCCTTATGTTTACGCTGAAGCTCACCAATACACACTAGCCACTTTGGATTCATTTATCCATTACGAACGTGGCGAGCAGCTATTGGGTTTAGCAAAAGCAGTGTAGTGATCTTTTGTGCATTGGATTATGGCCTCTGTGCCATGCCCTCCTAGCGGTCTTGTTTGGCCACAAGAAATTTTCATCTTAAATATAAAATTTTCATCTCATCATTACAATTTTCTCAAATTTTCATACAAAATATAATAAAAAATTTAATTTTTTCTTAACTTTTTTAAATTCTAATACAATAATAATATTAAAATATAATATTTTAATATTTAATTTTAAAATTCAAAATTTTCATCTTATTCAGCATGGGAAGCATAGTATAGGCTCCATAGCAAACGACTGGGACAACCAAGCAGTTCATACCCACTCTCATTCCATGCGCGTGGAATATCATCAGGATGACATTTAGGTGGGTTTGGGTGTTGAGAAGTGTTAAGGAGAGTTGTGAATAGTAATAAAAAGTAGGTAAAAAGTAATAATAAAGTAATGAATAGTAATAAAAAGTAGGTAAAAAGTAATGAATAGTAAAAAAAGTAGGTGAAAAGTAATAATAAAGTAATGAATAGTAGTGAGAAGTGTTGAGAATACTTCAACACCCAAACACAAAGTGTAAATGGCCTGAAATTTCAATAGAAAATTTGTAAAAAGAGATTGATAAAAATAAATTTAGAAATTTATAATTTTTAATGCGATATATTATATTAGAAATTTATTTTTATTATAAAATAAATGTAATATATTACAAGAATTTATGTTAATTTATAAATTTATTTTTATAAAACCTATTTATGACTGTAATGGTTTTTTAATGTGTTGTGTAGTACACTATTTATATTATTTAAATGAGAACATTTGGTTTATAAAATTTAAATTTTAAAATTTATTATATACGTATTTTATTATATATATTCTACATATTGACTTAATAATAAAATAATTTTATTTAAAAAATTAATTTGAGAAGTTAGGGATGTTTATCTATTAAAGAAAAGTTCGAAGATTAGGTTGACAGCAAAGAAAAAATATATATATTATTTATTTATAAGAAATTTAAAATTATAATAATAACGATAACTAAAGATGACCATGGCGTATGATCGATGCATTATCGTGTACATCGCCATCGCCATTGGGCTACCGATCACGTGCACCTTTGGATTCTCCTCCGTTTCTTTCACCTCGTCCCTCTCGAACCCTCTCTCACATGTGAGCTCCACTCCAAAAGAACATTCATTTTTTCAATTTAATATCGAAAATGCCACCTTGTCATTTAGCTAAATCCATTTTTGTCGATAGTTTAGAGAAAACGGCTCCTGTCGAGGGGAGGGAGGGAGGGAGGGATGGAAGGGGTAAACGCGAGGTTGGGACAGGGCACAAGACCACACGGATGGGTTCTCGATGTTCCCAGCAAAGACAAATTACATGTTAATTCATATATATATATTTTTTATCTTCTTTTTTCTTTCTCCTGTCTCTGATCTGTCCACCACGTTGTTCTAACTCCTTATACCATTTCTTCTATTTTTCCCCCCCACACCCCCACAAAGCCAACAGAGATAAACCAGTAGGTAAGAATTAATGCTAGTTTTCTTTTCACTCTATTACTTTAACAGATGGTTCCTTTGAGAATCGTGTCCATGGCATTAGATTTTGTCAATTCTCTATTGAAAGAAGGGAACCAAAGGTAGTTCGGATTCTGAATCAAAATGAATAACAAACTTTGATTGACCTAAGTTGTTTGGAGGACATGCATCTCCTATCTTTAAGCAATGTCATATCATAGGATAGTGGTGGCGTGTGTGCGCACCAAAATTGGATGGAAAAAGACCCAAACCAAAAACGAAACAAAAGTAGTGGGCTACTTTCTTTGTAAAACATTGCTTTCTACTTTTTTTTGGCTTTTCCTTTACAAGTTTCAGAATTCCACAACTAGAACTGATCAAATCCTGCTCTCATCTACCATGTGGGCTGCTCTGCCGAGATGGAAGTGGTGAACTTTATTTATCTTATGCAGCAGCAATTGTCCCCAGGATTTTGCACAAAGGTTAAGGGTATTATCGTCGTGAAAAGTTATTAGTAGCCAGGCTCATATACAAAACCTGACCCTACGATCACTGGGTTAAATTTTGCAAAGGACACACAGCATTTCGTCACCCTCGCTCTCTCTCACTGCAGTCTGTACCCCTGCGACCAAGGCCCCAAAACATACTGCCCAAACACAAAGATCTTCTACACCCAATAGTCTCCAATCTATATTGACCATCCCAACACAGTCTCACATTTTTCACCGTCAATGGGTCACACAAATTGAACAAATACAAAAAAAAAAAAAAAACAGAGAGAGAATGGAGTCAGAGAGACCCCATCGCACGACAAGCACAAACGGCAGTAGCACCAGCGAGCTCTTCATCTGTTTCACCTCGCGCCTCTCCTCTTCTTCCATGAAGCTCTCCAAATCCATTCTCAGCCCAGGCCGTGCCAGAGAGGCATCCCAAATCTCTCTTTCCTCCTCTCTGAGCCGAAGACTGAGAAGCAGTGGCAGCATGAAGGGTGGCCAGGCCTCGCCAATGTTTCCAACTGGGGGCAAGAAACGAGGGTACGGTTTCGAAAACCCAGAGCCCTCTTCTCCCAAGGTGACCTGTATTGGCCAGGTGAGGGTCAAAACCAAGAAGCATGGGAAAAAGATGAGAACGAGGTCGAAAAGAAGAGGTGAGGCGAGCTTTCGGAGAGTGGAACAGCAAAATGCGAGTGTTGTCACGCATGAAGAGCTTAACACTCAGAATAATGCTAACGGTCAGTTTCAAAGCCACCAGATTTTGCAACATCAGCAGCATGAAGGCTTGCCGCATCGGAACCAAAGGTGGGTACATCTACCAGTAACAATTTGCGAAGCTTTGAGGGCCTTCGGTGCTGAGCTGAATTGTTTTCTGCCCTGCCGGTCTTCGTGTATGACAAGCGAAAGGGAAAAGGAAGAGAAAGCTGCTAGATCGGACGGTGGTGAGTGTGGAAATGGGAGTTCTTGCGGGGCTGTGTTTGCAAGGTGGCTGGTGGCGATGCAAGAAGGTGAAGGCAAGGGGAGCGAGATAGAGTTGGTGGTACGAGAAGAAGAGAGAGTGACGGAGAGAAATCCGAGTCAGAGGAGGAGGGAGGTTTTTGATGCGGGATTTGAGATTGAGGAGCAGAGGAAAGAGGTTGCGGATGCGGAGGAAGACGAAGCAAGGGTGAGCATTTGTATTCCGCCTAAGAATGCTTTGTTGCTTATGAGGTGCAGATCCGACCCAGTGAAAATGGCGGCCATGGCGAATCGGTTTTGGGACTCCCCAGTTCGGAAAGATGTGGATGAGGATTATGATCAGGAAGAAGATGAGGGTCACAAAGATAAGGAACAACAACACGGGGAGTTGGAAGTGAGCGAAGGACAGGAAGGAAAAGTTGAGGTGGAAACAGAGGAAAAAGAGGATGAAATTCGTGACAAGTGGGTTTCTGCTGGTGAAGGGCATGGACACCTAGAAGAGAAGTCAAACTTCGTTACAGAGGAACAAGATGAGGGGGTAGAAGAAAACTCGGAAAGTAGTCCACAAGGTATTAATCAGCTGCATGAACACCCATTAGAGCAAGAAGAAAACGAAGACGATGACGATGAAGAAGAAGAAGACGACGAAGAAGAAAAAGAAGAAGAAGAATTAGAGTTGAACCAGGTGGTACCAGCAGAAGAAACTCTGTTGAGTTCTCCACCTAGAGCTCTTGCAGATCAAGAGAACTCAAAGATAGAAGCCGAAGCCGACCACGAAGAACAAGAAGCAGAAGATGGCAAGGGAGCTCGCTTTTCACCTTCCTCTGTAATATCGGCACAGTCAGGGCAAGAATCAGAAGCGCAAGAAGAACAAAGAGATGCGAAGCCTGCAGCTTTAGGCAAAGAAGCAGAGGAGTCAAACAAGGAGAAAGAGATGCCAGAGAGGCCATGGGAAGGGCCATCCCATGGAAGGCCGGAACCCGAATACCCGATCCCCAACGAACATTATTCGGGTTTCGAGCCAAATATCCAGGAAATTCAACAAAAGCCAGAGAGAGGGAGTTCAGTCTTGCCGGATTGCTTGTTGTTGATGATGTGCGAGCCGAAGCTGTCTATGGAGGTCTCCAAAGAGACCTGGGTTTGCAGTACAGACTTCATTCGATGCCTCCCAGAGAGACCGACCAACAAAACGAACGGCGAAGATGAGGTCAAGAAACCAGTCAGCATGGAGGTCTCCAATCCTACGCACCCGCCGCACCAGCTGCTGCTGCAGCCTCCGCGATCTTCATGCTCGTTCCCAATTGCGGCGGCGGCTCCGGGAGCAGGTTCCTCGATGGCTAGCATGATAGAGCAGAAGCTGGTGGGGTCCA
This sequence comes from Carya illinoinensis, assembly GCF_018687715.1. Taxonomy (NCBI): domain Eukaryota; kingdom Viridiplantae; phylum Streptophyta; class Magnoliopsida; order Fagales; family Juglandaceae; genus Carya; species Carya illinoinensis. Next base: position 28,864,061 of record NC_056763.1, read on the forward strand.
ATGGGTATGAACCGTTCGTGCTGACGCGGTGCAAGTCGGAGCCAAGGAGGTCGTCGGGTAAGTTCGCCCCGGAGGCTTGTTTCTGGAAGAATCGGAAGATGGAGCCGCACCGCCCGGCTACGCTTGGTGTAGGTGCGGCTGGGATCGGATTCTGAACCGAAGCAATTATGGTAAATTCTGGTAAAAAAGATTAAAAATAAATAAATAATACCGTGGCAAATTCTTAAACATGGTTTGTTTGTAGTTGTACTGTAGTTTTGGGGGTGGTTTTACTGGTCTTGCTTGCATGTTTGTAAATCTATGCTTAATGGTTTCCGAGCAATTCTTTTTCTTTAGTCCTTTTTAATTTTTTTTCAATAATATTAATTCACGTATATATACATTTATATATTACACATCTGTTTCGTTTACTGTCGTCCCCATGTCTGGACGTTGGTGGGGGATGAGGCTAATAATATATAGATGATGATGGAGAGAGAGCAGAGTGCATGTTAGAAGAGGTGGGGTTGGCATGGAGCAGTCGCACACCAGTGGGACAGTAGAGAATTGGCACTACTCAGGCTGGGAAGGATTTGATGGTGTCGATGATGTTTGCTTTACCTCTTTATTATATTATTGTCTCTGGCTCTGGAAATAATTTTAGGTAGTTGTTTGGTCTTATCAGCAGCCACCACCCTCTGAAATACTATTAATATTTGTTCTGCTTCAATCTGCATTTCCTAGAACATTTACGTTGGAATTGTTTGCAGCCATCACATTGAACTAGACCGTACTGAATCTTTATTGCATCGTGTTAAAACTTAACTGGTGTCTTCAATCTACCAAGAAAGGGTGCATACAGCCTCCGCCTGTACTCACCAAAAGAAAATAGAAGAAAGGAAATAAATTAGGCCAAAATGGGTGCGGGCCAGGATGGATGTCATGAGCATGTGTGATTTCCTGAGTTTCGAAGCATTGGCAATCTTAGTTTTACTTTTCAAAATCTATATGGAAATAGCATGCAGTAATCAATTTCCAAGGCTGCAGAAGTTGATGGGTTCAATATCATTTCTTTTGACAGAGATTTCAGCCTTTCCAGTGCTTTATAGATTTTTATTTCACCTTTTCTCGCTTTGTGGGTTTTCTTTATATGAGATCTATGAGGCGTGAGCAAGGGACAAAGGCAAATTCTTGGAACCAAAAAGAAAGAAAAAGTAGAATCCGTACATATGGCTCCAGAACGACGTATTGCTGGGTTTTAGTGGCAGTTCCTATCCTCTTCAATTTCTTAATGGAATTTAACACAGGCATAATCCTTGAGCTGTACCGCTCGGTAAAAATGTATTTTTTTTTAAATTTAATAATTAAAGAAGTAATTATAAATATATTGGTGTATTTTTTAAAATATATATATTTAAAAATATGAAAAAAAAAAAAAAAAAAAAAAAAAGAAAGTTGAATTGTATGGCATGCCCAGTGGTAAGAACTGGTCCTATAACACAAACATTAATTGGTCATGTGAAATTTACTCTGCCCAATAACCTTATTCAGGTGGTATTAAATATTTTAAAATTTATGTTATATATTTATCACTTTAAAATCAGGCGATTTAATTCGGTTAAAAGAGAGATCTCCATTTTGCAACTATGAGAGAGTTTTGGAGAATCACAATCTCAATAATAGTGGCACATACATGTAAAGGAATGGGATAAACTAAAGCCCAAAGGGGTGCCAGACGACAAGCAAATAAGGGTCCTCTTGCCTCTCTTTTTGGTAAAGGTTTCCTCTGCATTGTGTTGAGTCCATTCAAGGGTATCCCTCGAAGCTTGCTCCCAACAGCTAGCTCCAAACCCAAAAGGCCAGTCATGTTGAAAGGTAATGCGGCTTTAGATAGATCATAGAATATTAATCCCCAAAAGTCAGTGAAGTATGATTTATATCTCGGAGTCCTTTCTCTTTTTTGAGTGTTGAATTTTGTACGAGCAAGACCTGTATTTCAGTCATAAAATGGAAACACTGTTCAACAGCGAGTGGTATGTGAAGAGAAGAGTATGTAGTCTTTGCAAGTTGTTATTTCTTGGTCGTAATTATTCGCTTTTAGACAAAATGATTAGGCATTTTAGTTAACCAATACCAGTAGGGGAGCCTTTTTGTCCAGGATCTTATCCAATGTACAAGGAGCGTAGTCCATCCCAATTTTCTCGTCAGTATGCCAAACAGCGATATTGCCGTGAGGTATGCGCATGAAGTATTTTGATACAGGGGAAGTGCTGTCTGGTCTGTCGGGCTACGGGCAATCTCCTTTGCCACCACATTGCTGCTATTGATATTGGTCCAATACCCACGTTTGTTTCTTCGGTGGTGGTGATTTTTCAAATTCTTGATACAAATGCGACTCCAGCGCATCGATTTTAACTAGCCTAGAATCCTAACATGGCTAAGGAAAATTTGGGATGAACTAACTGCAGTCAATAGGGCCATTGTGCACCACAAAAGATTGCAAGGGGATGGGAGCACAACTGCAGGTGGTCAATAATGCTATCATATCATTTGTACAGAAGGAAAACGATGATCACCAGCCAGGATGTTATGAATAAAAAAGGACTTGGATTGAAGATTTCAGAAAGACATGCCCGGAACGGTTATAGCAGTCAAACTTCTTTAAATCATCCCTCCTTGATGATTTTCATCACCAAAACCAAAAATTTGTCAGTCAAAAATTCACAATGGGTGTATAAAACAGCATTAATCTTTCTACTATAATAATCTAGAATTAGCATGGTGGATTGAGTACACAGCTATCATGAGTAAAGACCATGATGATAAAAATGCTTGAGTAATTTTGATGATATTTTCTACAAATTCCTATACTTCAATTTCAGCTCCCTTCAATTATTGTTTATCATTAGAACTTTGATCTCCTTTGCTGCTGCTTACCTCAGTGGTATCTGTGGCACTCTCAGCTGTTGAATTTGGTGAGTCTAAAGGCTCATCACCTTTGCTTTTGTTTTCTTCATTTGTAGAACCTTCCATCATGGAGTTCATGGCAAGCTGACCAGAATAAAGGAATAGCCCAATAGAGTTGGCGCCAAAAACAAAGGTTGCAAGGTAGCACAAACCATTTACAATAGTCCTGTAAACAGCAGAAGCGAGATGATGACGATTTCTTTTCCTATATAAGTCAACAACAACTTTTCCAGGAAGAATGTAGTAGTAGGAACTACCTTATGGTTATAGTTATCTGGCGGACCTGGAAATTATGAAAACAAGCTAGTGTCAGAATTAAATGATGACCCTCTCAAGACATAGCAATCATCATCAAGATATTCTTGAACAGACAAGCATACCGTGTATGATCATAATGTAGAAGGTGTTTTTTTGAAGAATTTCCTTCATTAGTTAGTTTAGGAAAGTCCATTGTCACATGCTCTTGTATAAAAAGATGATTTCTTCCATTTTTGTTTTCTTGTAGACAACATATATAGCACAAACAATATTGTATCTTGGATGTACCACATGGTTTCTAATTAAATGATGATTCTTCTTGCATTTATCAAAATGCTGCATAGAAATACACACCTAGATAGAGAACGGTTGAGTCTGGAAAATATATTTTTTCCAGAACCACAAATATGGGAAACAATATTATTTAGAGACTGAATATGAACGAATTCATTTAAGATAAAATCACACAGTCAAAGGCCTATTTAGGAAAGCCTGGCTAATTGCAAAGGATGGACATAACCGTATGTAACTGGCAGAGCATACATCTTGAAAAAAATCTATTTGTAAGCCTGCTTTTGACACACCCAACACACCACTGAAGTAGACTCCACAATGATGAAAAATTATTGGTATTTTAATTTTATATAAACCAAAATGGGTCTCAAGTAGTATGTTGACACAGTGGATTTGTAAGTAGTAAAACCTTTTCATATTATATTCAGAAAATGGTCCCCGTTTTGAAATCTGGAATTAGAAATGAGAAACCCCAAAGAAGAATTTCTAAGAAACTGATCCTATGATGGATATCAAACAGTTGGAACCATCACAACATGATTATCAAAATGCTGGAACTTTAAAAGCTTCAGTGACCAGTCTGATGAATGCTTAAAGAATCATAGAAGAAGGATTAACTAAGCTCCAACTCTCAACTCCAGGATAATCATCAGACATCCAGCCAATGTTGTAAGTTGTGGTTAGGAAATTAAGACTGCCAGTGACCATCCAATCTTATTTGAGAATTAAATGCTGACACACCCAACACACCACTGAGCTAGACTCCAACACTATCATATTATTTTTACAAAGTGCAATTCCTTATAACTTGTCTTCATTTAATGTGGTGCTAAAGGTAGTGAAAAGGTAGGGGATCAAAGAACAAACCGAAAAACTATCTGAAAGCGCCTGGCGATTGAGAGATGCCTCAATTGTAGTAGCGAACTTGTAGAGAATAAGTGCAATCACGCCCGCTGACACTCCACCCAAGAATGCTTGAACAGGTGAAGGAGGAGAGTTGGTTTCAACAGGAGCCGACCCCATTGCTCTCAAGGTATCCACTGCCTCCTCCTTCAATGACTTCACTCCCGAAGACCTAATTTTCTAGACCCGCCAAAACCAACTTCATCAAAATCCAAATACACCCTCAATACCACTCAAACACACAAAAAAGCAGAATTGAAAGAAGTCATAATAACACTTAGCAACGCGGAACTATTGAAATGAACTAAAAATCAATTGGACGCAGCTCGTAACAATGATAAACCACATGTATACAGTGAATGAACTCCATAATGCGGCATTTGAAGCTATGTGGGGAATTTTGAAAATTTTTCGAGCATGAAAACTCCCAGTTCAAATTTCATGGTGGAAGGTGTCAATGTGAAAATTCTACCAACTTTACCGTTCCGTCCCCTTCCATACCACATTGATATCACCTCAATTCTCATAACAAACGCAAATGCAGGATTAGAGTAAACAAAACCCCACCAAAACCCATTCCTAAAAATCATAAGTGAAGAATTTTAATAAATAAAATTGCAAAACTCAGAAAAAAGGAGTGAATCAGGATGAATACCAGTTCTTTGGCACGCTTGGCGCGGCGACGGACAGCGCGGAAGAGGAATACAGAGATGGCACCCGTGAGGAGAACACTGGTGGCAACTTGGATAGGAGAAGGGTCGTCTGTGGAGGCAAAAATGGAAGGAGTAGACGGTGGGAGCTCGATAGGACCCTCCTCCGGTGCAGCAGTGGATGTAGTTTCGGGGACCTGGGCAAGCCATGTCTCGGGTCCAGTGCGAGGGAGGGCTGAGACATGGTGGAGATTAGTGGGTCTGTAAGGGACGCTGAGAAGAGGGGATGGGCAAAGAGAGGAATTGTGGAGGTGAGGTAGGGAGATGGGGAAGTTGGGACTGAGGAAGTGATAGGAGAGAGACTGCAACATTGGAGGTTTTGTGGTTATGTCAGATTTCGATTCTCGATGATTTGGGTCTGTCTCATGAAAATATGAAATATATTGTTCTTGTTTCGGAATGGAAGAAGAAGATACGATAATATCTCATGTTTTAGCTGCTTAGATTTTGGTGGGGATTTGAGGTGATGATATCCGGCATGCATTTTAGATTTTTTATGTTTTTTTATTTCTTCTTTTCCACTCTTTTCTCACCTTTTCTTCATCAGATAATATTTTATTTGCACAGTTTTTTTTTTTTTTTCCCCTCTTATTATGATTCTTGAAAGAAATTAACTTGTTCCATGGAGAGAGAGAGAGAGAGAGAGAGAGAGAGAGAGAGAGAATAACTTCAAACCAAACGCCATCCAAAAAAAAGGATGCATCAAGTCATTTTCTTAATCAATAACTTTTCTATGATTTTAAGGATAAGTGGTCGCGAAATCTCTGCTGAAAAAGGAGAAGAAATCAAGACTTTTAATTTTTTTTTTTTTTAAATTTAGGATTTCGATTAAGTTTTTTTCCTTAAAATTAATGTAACAAGGAATTGCAAAAAGAGAAAAAAATAAAATAAAATAAAATTATCAGACTACAGAGTTCTTATGGATTAGATAGTTTTAGCATGATAGGCATAGCAAATCTCATTCTGGTGTCAAATTTCATTTGTTGATCGATCTGCAGCACTCTTAGCCCACATTCAAAGCCACAGCTTTAGCCCAAAAACTTTATTTGTGCCTTCACGTCTTCCATACATCGGAAGCCCAGTTTGGAATTGGAGGGGCACAGCTTTGCACAAACCATGCCTCGGAAAGATAAGGCCACCTCAACCTATCTTCCTCCAATTCCTCACTCTTCTTCTCTTGCAAACCAGGAAGTATCTTAACCACATCTGGGTTGAAGTCTTTGTCGAATGTGAAACCTTGTACTTCTTCAAACTCAAGATCGCTTTTGCTCTTCCTCAACTTTGTTTGGTTCAGGAGTTGCCGCCTCATGTCGTTGGTGCAGCCCGAGTTATTGGTTTCCACCTCCGGATTCCTTGTTGGTCTGTATTTTGCAAGACTATACCGTCCGTGTCATGCCCTAGAGTCCAGAATGCAAGTTCATCATTATAAAAGCAAGATAATGCAGAAATTGTAAAACTCACTTCCATACAATCATCAACACAAATGCGCACAGCTTAGGCCTCAAATCAAACAACTTGATTGAAGAAGGATCTGAATAGCACCTTTACATCCTTGTTTTTCTATTAAGCGACTTCCCAAAGAACCAACACTCCTCCAACAGATCCAGAGTTTCAACCTTTTCATATCCACTAGAAGAAGACTGAAAAGGGTCATCCATAGACTCCATTCTTGCCCAACTTTTTACCCCTCAACAAATTAAAAGCATACCACGTGAGGGTTCTTCCCATCCCTGATCATTTATTAATTGATACGTTATCCATTGAAGATCAACATCCCACCTAATTGGAAAATAAAAAATAAGGCTGCAAATGGGCTAACTGAGGGAGGCCATGTGTGGTTTGACCCCATCTGCTTGAACTTGAAAGTGGAAACAAAGAACATTCTACGTGAAAGTTGGACTTCGTGTTTTTAAGTCTAACGACTAGGGATATATATTTAAGTCTAACAAAAAGGCTGTAGAGAATTGCGAAAGATCCATTTATCAGGCAGAAATCAAAGCGTGGACCCTGAGCCTTGCCATGTTTAACATGAGATTGAGTTCTACGTTAGGATCGGTCTCATTCTAAGCTTGCAGACATGGCTTGGCACAACCAACCTAATTCCTGTTGCTGTGTCTCCGACTCTCCCCATCTGTTGAAGATCTGCTGAAGACTGGAGAGTCAAAACAAAAGGATTTCAACCTGGTCCTGCTTCTTGCAATTATATATCATAATCACAAACTTGTTCTCATGGAGAGAATCCTATGAGCAGAGACAGACAAAATATGGTTGAGCACCTCAGAAATTTTTGGCTTCGGGTAAAAGTTAAGTCCAAGTCATGTTCTGTAGAGCCTTGGGTGCTAATCATTTCAGTCCCACCTGGAGAGTGCAGACACTATTAGCAATAGGTGGATCGTGTTAAACCTAGGTCAGGATATATGACATGGATGAATACCGGTAAAGTCTATCTATCTAGATACTCGCACGGATAGTGCAGTTCCCACTGAGTACACATCTCTCTCTTCTCAATGGTGCTAAGAGCTGTAATCTCGGGCAAATCTTTGGAAAGTAGATTTCACATTTTAAATCAACCTGATACAATGCTCTGTTAGAGCAACTCTAATTGCTCGAATGGCAGTGCGTAACTGCTCAGGCAAATTGAAGATGCCCATTTACAATTTGGGAGGTTTAGAAGTTATTCCACACTGAAGTTACACGCAATATAACTAGGTAAAGATAAAATACAATCTCTGAATCCCAAAAGGAAAGAGAATTTGAAGTAGAAGAACAGAGATGGCTCCTATATATGCAATGGACTATATATAGCACATAATTAGGCATTTCCATCAGTTACTATTTTCACTAAATATTCATGTTCTTCTCCATCAAACTCGACCCAATCGTCTACAAAGTCGGTCTTGGAAGTTTGTTTACTCATTGATGCGTCAGTCGTCGCTGTTTGTTCTAGAGGATGCATGCGCAACACATACCTGATTAAAATTTGCAGTAAAAAACTGAAAAGTACGAATTTTCAGGAATCATTCAAACAAAAAATCATTGAACATTTCTTGCTATACCCACTTAATCCCAGCTTGACCCATTTTCACCAATCAAACAAGCATAGAAGTCCTGATCAAGTGGGAAACCCTCGCCTTTCTCTGCAGTACAATTTGCACCCTGGTCATGCAAACTTGAGCTTCCTGCAGCCTCGTCAAAAGAAATAGAAGTACAAGAAACCTGAGCCGACCCTGTTTGATTCAAAGCAAGAACCTTCTCTTGAGCTTTCGCCAACTCTCCTTTAAGCCGCTCCACGTCTTTCTCGAGCCGCCTCTTTTCAACTAATGCATTTTCTAGCTCTTGATGAAGCACGTTGTATTCAAGCTCAAGGCTTTGGGTCTTCCACCGGGCTCGCTTGTTTTGGTACCAAATAGCAACCTGTCTCGGGGGCACACCGAGTTGTTCTGCGAGCTGAAGCTTGCGCTCAGGCTCCAGCTTGCTGTTAGAAGTGAAGCTTCTCTCCAGGAGCCTCACTTGCTCAGGATTTAGCCTCTTTTTGTTGTGTTTGGATGGGTGTTTTCGGTTTTGGCTGCGACAGAAATCCATCACTTGTTGAAATAATTCTGGGAAGTTGGGGAGATTAAGCTTTGGAGAGGATTATGGTTGTGAAAGTGGTGCTCTTCGATCGGTTAAGAAACTAGTGGAGGCAGAGACCCTACGAAGAAAATGGGAGACCGAAAATTAATGAAAATTCAAGCGAGAGAGTCTCTATCAGGTCTAATCTATAGCGAGGTGGCTTCCTTCGTATGCATGCATGCACGCACGTGGCGTTCATGTGGGGGCGGCCCTACTCGATCGTGAAAGTATACAAACAATCAAACGTTATATGCTAATCTGAATTAGTGACTATTTATTTAATTTATTTTATAACTTTTGATGCTCCAACTGATCACATAGGTCCGCCCCTACTTCAAGATTTTGGCATGCGGGGCAGTGCTTCGAAGCTTCAAAATTTCAAATACAAGAAAGCAAGGCAGTTCAGTTAGCCCGTCTTTTGGCTACCAATTTGTACATCTGCTAAATATATAAGTTCCATATGACCATGCCGATACCGTTTTATTCAGAACTTTTTCCCCACATTCATACAGAAAAAGAAAGGGAAAAAAAAAGGCGACAATGGCGAAGGCCTCTGCAACAAGGAGGAGGAGGAATGAGGCATCTAAAAGCAAGATGAAACCACTCTTTCAGCCTCCCTAGTTTATACTTGGTTTTGACTACACTTGATACGGAACAGGTATCCTCTGCATTTTAGCCCTTGCTACCATATCATTCCAAAGTAGATCAGAGTGCCATTGTCAATTCTCCAAACCTTGCCTGTTAGGAAACATCAAACATGAAAGTGTTTCGAAATCTCATTCATGGTTGAATTGTTGATTTGAAAGAAAAAATGTCACATTGTTGATCAAACATACAGAAGGAAAACCCTGATCTGATACCGAGCATCTGAAAAGCATCTATTCTTTTAAGGCATAGAGGACAATTCTTACCATCTTTAATGGGTTGTTCATCCCACATGATGATTGGCATTATAGGCGGCGTGCTTCCTACAAACCTCATTTCAGGCGCATCTTTGGCTTCCTCCACAGTTATATTTCCAATTCTGACCCGAGTGGATTGCATTAGACCTTAACTTTTGCTTAGCAGATCAGATGAGTTTATATGAACCAAAGATCATGAATATTATATAATGCTCACCCATCTAAAATAATGGCTGTGTCAAAAAATACCATGCCCTCGATGAACCATGTGATTACCATCATGGTTGGATCAAGAATAATTCCATCAAAATGCGCTGGAATACATTGCTGGATATGGTTGCTTTAGCTTTTCAAGCAACTGATTGATAAAACGACGTAAATGAAAAGGGATGGTTAATTATTTGGTATGAAAGACTGATACAGTACAGAGTGATATAAAAGATTGGGTAATGAGTTCTCACCTCAGATGGTGATGAGAAAACATGAACTTTAAATTGATCACTGCCATTTCCAAACTCCATCTTCACAACAAAATGGGGATAGAAGCAGTGTACTATCACAGATCAGCCTGTTTAACTTTTTAAAGATCATTACCATATATCACACAGCTGATTCCTGATCATGAGAAGAATAGCTGCTCTTTTCCATGGCTTTCAAGAGAAAGAACGTGGAAACTGAGGCGGCACAACAGATCGGTGATCAGGACTATAGTCTATAGGTGGTGGAGATATATATAAGAGAGCAAGGGAATCATGAGATAATTAATCGGGAAAATGTGAATCATTCATGCTCATCATTAATTCTTTTCTTATTTTTAAACTTCTTTACTATTTTCTACCCGATAGTGTCACTTAAAAAATCATTATAAACAACATAATTTCTCGCCCAAAACAATCATGTGGGCTAATCCATTTTCCAAATCTGGAGTCCTTTGTATCTCTTTTGAATTCCTGATTTCCTCGTAAAAAAAAAAAAAAAAAGCAGCCCGTCAATATCGTACCAAGTATGTCTTATAAAGATCTCTTTAGTTGTTCACCCAGAACATAAAAGAAGCCATGCACGCTAAACATGTACATCTGTCCCGTTCGTTTGGAATATGGTCTTATCTCAATTCATTTGGGTTGAGTTTAAATTTGCATCTAGCTTAACATCTAAATATAAAACTTTCAAATTACTAAAAATCATTTAACTCAAGACTTTTTTATATATGGGACCCAATGACCCATAACATTTTTCAACTCAACACCTCTTTACACACGATCTACAATCTTTTTCAACTTTTCTTAAAAATATTTAAACTTATTTTAACATTCAAATACATCTAAATTTATCTTAGAAGGATTTTACAAAACTCATTCTACCATTTTAAATTATTATTATTTATAAAAAAACTCAATTCATATCAATTCAGCCCAATATCTAATCGTAACCTATAATGACTTTGGCCTCTGTATTTGATTACCAAACAACAATTTATATTATTTTATTTTTTAAAAAAGTCAGCCTTCAAACTTAAAGAGTTGATTAAGCTCGAAACTGATAGCCCAACCAAAATAATAATCGTATTTATAATGTGCAGCGACACTGAACAACAATTCATGTGGTTCACGATGATTGTCTAATATCATTTGTCACTACGTACCCTATACATATTATTCTTTTAATTTCTAGGATTTTATTTTATTTTATTTTATTTTTTTTAAATTTTTATGTGGGCCAAGAAGTGAGACAAATCAATTGGCATGTGATTCCGATGAGTACTGGCGAGGAAGTTGATCTGCCAACAAGCGAGACAAGTTGATTGAAGTTGATTTCAACCAACATAATTTCTAGAAAATGTTCTCGGCCTGATAAGACACACATGATATACAAGTACAAGAATTTCTAATAATTTTTTTTCCAACATTTATTACGGTTCAAATTCAAAGAGATGTAAACAAAATATTTCAATCAGAAGTAATATTTATGGTCATAAAATATGTTAATTCTGCACATTAATTTTGAACTAAAAAAATTATTAAATATAAAATTCGCATAAAAAAAATTAATTTTTAACAGTTAATCTCAATTTAATTAAAAAAATAGGCAAAACTTAATCTTTGCTCGAAAATTTGTGAATTTACTCTGAAGTTGCACAATGAAAACTCCCCAGAATTCAAATCCAAAGATGGCAGCTAGCCGGACATTGACATGCGAAGAAACGCAGCATGCATTCAAAACTGCGCCCACAAGTGATCATCACGCAAAAATGTGTAAACTTCCTGAGGATTTAGATGTGGAAAGTCCGGATTGATAATACTCTTTTTCAATCATTCTGCCCGTTAACCTTTCTCTGTTGGTCTAACTCTTTAAGATTGATTTGCAAGGAGAGTAGGTGCATGTCACACCATCGGAATCCTGCTACTTTCTTAAAGGTATCTCTGCTCTGATATTAGATGCAAGAAATGAGAGGAATCTCTACAAGCTTTCGGCAACAAGACGATGTTCCACATTTCAAAAGTAGTCAGATATCAGGAGTTGTCATTTGTACATCTCAAAGCAACAAAAAGTTTTCAAACTTTATCCTTTTCCTTTGCCTTTTGTGATGATTTGTGAAAGTACTAGATAAAAAACAGTCGTATATTAAGCCATAATCTTTTTAAAAATAGTAGAATCTATTATTAAAAAAAATTGTGAATAATTTCTCTTTATAAAAAGGTGAACCCTATCATAAAAAATATAAAAATTTATTTTTATTTTTTAATTGGATCTACTTTTATATAAAGAATCTTATGAAACTTGTCTTTTTTAAATTTATAATTGACATTATAGAGAACCAACCAAATCAAATTGTCCCAAAAGCTTTTTTTTTTTTTTTGATAAATTTCATTACTACAACGCTTGTCATTTTCCAGATCCTTCACAACAAAGACTGGCATGTCTTCTATACACATTTTTTGGTCTAACAAACCTAAAGTAGTCCTAGCTAAAGAATGTGCTACTGTATTATTCTCTCTATATGTAAATTGCAGCTGTCAATCTCTATTCTTGTTAAAGAAAAACTTAACATCTTCAACCAATGAACCAGTGCAAGACATTTCCTCTTCTTCCCTATTAACTGCCATAATAACAATTTTTGTATCTCCTTCAAAAATTGCATTCTTTATATTAAGATCAATGCATAATTTCAAAGTCTTATGCAGAGCAATGTACTCTACCACCATAGGATCTTCAACATAATTTTGTTGGTCACATACAGCAACCATCGATTCTCCCTCTTCATCGTTTATAATAATTCTCACTACTATTTGTTTCTTTTTCATATCTAAGGAAGCATTCCAATTCATTTTAATAATGTCACAAGCTGGTTTTTCCCACTTTTGAAACCCTCTGACCTGTTTTGCATGAATTTGAGAAGTCTGGACATTCTGATACTCTGATAAGGCTTCCCTTCCCCAGAGGAGATAGTCCCAAAAGTATTTTGATTAATGAAGTGAAGCTCCATGCGAAATGAGGCAGCTTGTTGCTTACTAGGATCCATTATCTAAGCCTGGTTTCTTGTTAAAAGAGGTATAGGGCACAATATGGGCCTGTAACGGGCCTTCCTAGAAATAAAAGTTATATAGAAGGCCCATAAAATAGCATCACCCATTTCTAATTAATCCTCGTGCCCCCTAATTTTCTTATTTTCCTTTATATTTTTTAAAAGGCAACAAAACTAGATTCTTATTTTTATTATTAATTTTATTTTTTAAACGGAAACAAAACTAAATTTCTGAAAAATTCTCTTATTAAATTTGATATGTATATATTTTAATCTAATCAAGAAAAACAAACAAAAAGTTTTAATCTCGGCAAGCACGTATATATACATATCAAATTTTAAGTTTTTCTTGATTAAATTAAAATATAATCAAGAAAAATAATGGTGGATTGTTGTGTTGGTTTTTTAAATTTCTTAAGTGAGTCTTAAAAACTCTGTCGTATGAACAAAAAAAATCCTTATTGAGCCATGTCAAATTATAAAGGAAGGTGACCACAACAAAAAGATTAATAGAGCAAAACGAAGGAGTGAAAATGGAACAATGTGTTCATTCATTTTCTTTTTTCCAAGGGTCGAGGAAAACCTAGCGGCTACCAGGCAGAGGTGACCAAAACAAGAGAATATATGGTGGGGGGTAACCTTTTGGCCTTTTTTGGGTAAATGCTGTTAGGGAGTAGCGAAGGAGATGGTGCAAAGAAGAAGGGTAGCGACAAGAGGGAGACCCCCGGACAGTAGTATTGCAGATTGAAGAGATGATTAGATGTAAAGCCTGAGAGTGGAGCTGTACTCTCAAAATCCGAGCATGATGTGTCAAAATCTCATTGCATCAATCCCTCTCCCCCTTCATCTCTCACTGATTGTGATGGATGGAATGGATTGGATGGATAGATGGGATTGCTCAATACAAACATATACATATGCTTAATTAATCATTTATTCCTCGGTCGAAATCCAGATGATTTGAACTCACACAGTGTTAGAATTCGTGTAAAAGAACCCAGAAAAAGAAGCCCCACCTTTTGTCTACCATTCTTTTTGGGATTCACAGTCTTTTATGTTACTAAAAAGTAAGAAATCTTAATCAATTTAATGGGTGATGGTTCATTTGGGTGTAAAATCAACAAATCGATTCGGCGATTCCAACAACTAATCAATCCGGTATTTCGATCGTTTAAAGAGCTGGGCATGCATCTATGTTTTCATCTTCATGGCACATAGCTGCTGAGTGTTGGGTTACGTTATTACTCTTTTTTGCAGTGCAGATATGCAAATACAGTCATTTTTCCTTCCCATTTTTTCAAATTTTTTTTTTTTTTTGGGAACAGCTGATCTTTGCGTGGGCATAGATGGAGAAGACAAAAATATGGAGTTAAGATACTCATTATGATGGACTTTTGTTTCCTCTATAGAGAACAGAATATTTTGCTACTTTTGACATGTAGTTTGAAAATGATGGCTATTGGTTATTTTGTTGTTACTTATAAAAGGAACTTTGCAGTTTTACTTTTTAATCAGAAACCGATTACGATTGAACATTTAATTAGATCAACAAGATGTGAGATTTGTATCAACTTCTGCTTTCTCACGATATTCACTGTTCACTAAGCATCATCAGGACGATCAACATGCAGCACATGCAAGTACTGAAACAGTCTTAAATGACTGTATTTGTACCTTTTTTTTGCCCCTGGAATAGATGGAACATCTACAACAATACAGCAAATAGATAACTTCATCCTCTCCATTGTTCACTTTACATATCTCATAGTAGATTTAATATGATCAAGCAACAGTTCCACAGTAGAACAATGAAATCCTTTCAATACAAGACTATATATCATCGAATTTGCATGTGAATATACATATATAAACAAAAGGGGTACGTAGTGTGCATTGAAGAATAGAATAATATATATATGAGGGTGCATCAAGCAACGATCCCCAACCATTCCAATAGCCAACAAGGATACAAAAAGCTTACAACACGATGGCTGGTGAACTTTTTTTTTTTCTTTTGTTTTTTTTTATCCACCTTGCTTTTAGCTGCTTCCTGGGGGAAACTTAGTTGTCTTATGCGTCCAACTGTTGCTGTACCTCAGTATCAAAAAAATGTCATATATATATATATAAGTAAATGGCAAAAGCAGTTCTTGGAAAAGTGATAAAAAAGTGAAATCGTATTATTAGATGTAGGTTGCAGCAACCATATATGCTCTTTTAACTTTGGCTGGAGGACATCGGAATCCAAACAAATGAACAAATGCCCGAAAACAAAGACGATCATAAGTGAATCTCATGGAGAAACAGTGTTGGAGAGAGAGAGAGTGCGTGTATCTGTGTGTGTGAGAGAGTACCAAAAGAAGATGGCGTGTGATAACCTTTGGCTTGGCTTGTCTATTTGATTATTTAATTACGCACTGTGCTGACAAGGGGAGATTTGAAACAGCTTTATTGATATCCATGGTGAAAGTCTCTCTTTTTATCTTTCTCCCCCATCTTCCCTCTCCCCTCCTTTCCACCACAAGAGGACCTCTCTCGTAAAATACTTTCTGTTCCCTCCCTTTCATTTTCTTCACTGACAGAGGAATACCTGCACACTTTCTCACGCACGCACGCATACTCAAAGCAGAACCCCCGAGCCACTCTTCAGACACATACATCACCCTCTCTCTCTAGCTATATGGACATGATAAGGACCTTGGCAGAACAGCAGAAAGAGAGAGAGTGATCAGAGTAACAGGAAAGGACAGGGCAGAGAAAACACAGAGATTTTCCAGCCATATCATACCTTATTATTTCGCCTTTCTCCCTGCCACCCGATTCATCAAAATCCCCATGAAACCCATATAAGATCACTCTCTTTCTCAACCCCACCTATGAGTTAAACTAACAACAACCCAGAGCAAACCTCCTTCTCCTCCCTCCACTATGACTTCTGATCTTGAGTTCACCAACTCCTTGTCGTTCTCTGAATTGGTTTTCACAGATTCTTGAAGATTGGAAGCAAGATTCTGACCTGTGTTATTGACAACCCTTGCCAGTCTCTAAAGGCTATCAAACTCCTTGCTTTAGCTTTTTGGCTCATTAAGCTTCTTTTTAGCCTGTGACTTCTAGCTGGATTTCCATGGAGTCCTACGGCTATTTTGATAACACGGATGCCCACTTGCCTCCTGGATTTCGCTTTCACCCAACTGATGAAGAACTTATCACATACTACCTCCTCAAGAAAGTCTTGGACAGCAACTTCACCGGCAGAGCCATTGCCGAAGTTGACCTCAACAAGTGCGAGCCATGGGAGCTACCTGGTATTTACTTTTTTTTCAAAGCTCATTTCTGGTCACCAACGAGATTCACAAGTTTGATAGATTTTATATTTTTCTCGACCTTGTATTTTTTTTTTTTTTCAGAGAAAGCAAAGATAGGAGAGAAAGAGTGGTACTTCTTCAGCCTGCGTGACCGCAAGTACCCAACTGGCCTTAGAACTAACAGGGCTACTGAGGCTGGATACTGGAAGGCTACTGGGAAAGACAGGGAGATTTACAGCTCCAAGACTGGTTCTCTCGTGGGGATGAAGAAGACGCTGGTGTTCTACCGAGGAAGAGCTCCTAAAGGAGAGAAGAGTAACTGGGTCATGCACGAGTACCGACTTGAAGGCAAATTTGCTTACCATTACCTCTCTAGGAGTTCCAAGGTTCTCTCTCTCGCTCTCTCTCCCTCTCTCCCTCTCTCTCTGAGTGCGTGAGTAGATTGTTTTGTTCTTTCCACTTTCCAGCATAAAGGCTCCATTACTATTGTAGAGGTTACGTATTATTGTTTTTTATTTATATAAATAAATTACGTAGCGTTGGAGGAGTTGGTCTTAGGCGTTAGCTTTTTTATTTTCCGCGATTTTAGGCTTTATTTACGGCAATGTATCTATGGATGATGGGTTTTTTCAGGGAAAGTCTGAAAAGGTTAGGGTAGGTTTTTCAGTTGATAGTTCTGTTGTTCGGAATGCTCCCGCTCCTCGGTAGTTGTTGATCGTAGTTCTGTTCCACCTTCCTTCTGCTTCGGACTTGAATGGTAAATGGTAGAAGTACTCGAGCCATTGTTAACGTTTCGTTCTCTCACTTCGGCTGGTTTTGTAAACAAAATTTATAGCATTATTTCCATCGGGATAAAATTAAAAGCATTGGTGTCTTCATTGATTCTGGAATTTAGAACGTTTCGCATATCGAAAACTAGAAATGCTCGGTTCGGCGCCCACAAACTTTTTAATGCATGCAAACTTTGATCGCTTCGTCTTCTGTATCTGATTGTATTGCAATATAAGATGATTCAGTTGTGATAACTCACAGGAAATCCGTTGCTCTCTCTCTCTCCCCATAAATCAGTGGTAGATGGTGGGTGGAGGATGAAATCACGTATGAATGGGTTCTGCACTCATATTTATAATTGTTAGAGACAATTTCTGTGCCATTCCTAAGCTGTGCTTCTATGGTATTTCACTATTTCTTTTCTTAACTAGTAATATGTTCAATTAGGATCTTCATAAGGAGGCTTTCTAACGAGTACATTTATGATCAAGTCAATCTAAAACGTACATAAACATATGAAAACGAACTGAAGGCAGGCGACTTTGTGCCCTAACCTTTCTGATTATATCTTAATCTTTGTATTTTCATTTGCTCTTAGAAACTTTTTCCTTTTCACTGCATTGTTTACTGCAAGATATTTACACAAATTTATTTCAAACAGGATGAGTGGGTCATATCCCGGGTGTTTCAGAAGAGCGGATCCAGCGGTGGAGGAAGTGTTGGATCGAAGAAGACTCGCCTGATCTGTTCTACTGCTAGTGTTACCCTGTACCCAGAGCCCAGCTCACCTACCTCGGTCTCCCTCCCGCCGCTGCTTGACTCCTCGCCCTACCCCACCGCCACTGCCGCGCCCTCCGTCAACCTCAACGATCGTGACGGCTGCTCTTACGACAGCCCAATTGCAAGGGAGCACGTGTCCTGTTTCTCCACCATAGCCGCAGCAGCCGCCTCCGCTGCTGCCACCAACTTCAACCCTAGCTTCGACCTCGCTCCACCACTGCCTGCGATTGCCTCCGTCGACCCCTTCACGCGGTTTCCGACGAACGTTGGAGTCTCGACTTTCCCGAGCCTGAGGTCCTTGCAGGACAACCTTCAGCTGCCATTCTTCTTCTCGCAGGGCACGGTGCCTATGCTCCACGGAGGTCCCGCCGAACCTGGCCTCTGCAGCTCGTCTGGGACATGGCCAATGCAGGAGGACCTAAAGGTCGATGGCACCGGTGGTGGCAGAGCGGGAATGGGTCCCACTGAGCTTGACTGCATGTGGACCTACTAAGAAGTTTCATGTTTCTATATACCTAGGCCTGAACACAGTGATAACGAAGCTCTAGTACTAAGTACTGTTGTTATAAAGTCGGTTTGATATTGTGTAGGCCCCTTTTCGATCGCCATTAAACTGCTTATCTTCTTCTAGTTAATACAATGATTCACTTCCTGGTAAAGTGAACTCATTGCTTTACTGTGCTTTAATTTTAGTTTAATTGTATGTCATTAATTGAACTACTTTTTTACTGTGTCCTTTTAATATCTACTTGAGTTTTCAGTTTAATATATATATTTTTTGTTATATTATCGATTTAACAATAGTTGTGAAGTGGGAATATCTATCCGATTTAATAAATGCATATCGGACTGTTTTTCATGTACTGTGGTGGATTCGATTGAGATGATGATCAACGCTTGTTGGTGTATATATAGAAAACGAGCTTAAAATATAATAGAGAATTAAGCCATTTGCTTTGGAAACCATGTAAGAAGACCCGTGATAGATTTATGAAGATCTTGCATGGATTTAAAGAAATGAATGGTCGATTCTTCTTCCAAAGGGTCGAGTACTATACACATTAATATCGTTGCAGATCCAGACATTTCGGACTTTACGAGGAAATATATTGGGAAGCCGATGAGAATCAATTAATTCATGCACTGAGTTGTTTTCATTTAAGTGAAGTGAATGTAACTCTTAAGTATATATATTTGATGCATGACTATTGACATTAGATTAGTTATCCCAATATTTATTTAAAATTTGAAGAAATGTAACTTTTAACTTTAGCAAATCACTCGATACTTAAAAAATTTACGTTGTATTAGTCATTATATTCTTTATAATAATAAAATATTATTTTATTATTATTTATATTTCTTTAATAAATTTTTATTTTTAATTACTTTTTTTATTTTCTTTTCTTAATATTCAATAACATCCAATAATCATATTCATTTTCATTTTCATAATCCAACAATTTATAATATAATAATCACATATATACATAGATGATAAAATCTCATATGTAAATAAAATTTTCATATGTACAATCCATAAGTCTCATATCTGTAATATAATAATCTCAAAATATAACAAAATAACATAAGAGAAAAAAATGAAATTAATAAACAATTGTTATAGACTTGGTACATGACTTTTCATCTTTAAAGAAAAAGATAAAAGAAAAATCTTCTTGTAAGTAGAGTTCATGCACCAATTTGTGTACCGATATTGATATGTAAGGCATATGTTTAACGAAATGATATGAATTGAAGACAGAAATAATTTAATGAGATAGGAGATTTTCTACTTTTCTAAAAAAAATTTATATATTTTTAAATAAAAAAAATTATCGGTATGCAAATTGATGCACAAACTTGCTTATACGTAATAAAACTTAAAAATAAAATTACTGTAACTCATATTTAGGATAAAAATGAGTTGGTTAATTTAATGTGGGTCAATTTTTAATAAAACAAGTTAAATTTAAAAATAAAAAGTAATTTAAAAAAACCTACATAGATGCTCTAACAAAAGAGTCGGATCAATTCAACCGTGAGCTTAACGTGATTACTCTTAATTATAACATGAATGAGAGTTACCGAATGGCGGGTTGTCGGGCTTATTTTTATGACTATACTTTACGATATTTTGTATTAAACACTAGAATACAATATGAAAAGCGAGAAAGAAAATTGTGGCATTTTTTTGTCTTTTTGTCCTTTTCAACATTTTCCACGACATTTAATGGGCGGTTGAATATAGACTCAAGAGGGTGGGCAGCACGGTTAACTTCCACATGGGGGGGAACTGCAAGCAAAACCTTTCGAGAGGACTGTGTCTTCAGCCCCGCTTGAGGAAGGGACAAATTCAATGCTCTTTCACTGACATTGTATTGCGCTCTTATGTGAGCGTTAGATACCGATCAAAAGGGAGGCGATGGACCAGGCTATGCAACAACATGGGCTAGCTACTACCTTAGCTGCAGGAAATTATTATTGATGGTGACAATATTGTCGCGGTATATATCTCGTCTTGTGCCTCGTACAATATCAGTCATAAAAATGGATAACCCTATACCATATAATTCTGCTAATAAACCGTGAAAACTAGTGGTGTTTTGTAGGACAGCCAGAGCCTTTCAGACTCAGTATCACTAGCTAATTTTTCACCTTTTTCGTGGGGTTGGGAATGAAACTATATTCATATCATTGACATGCCAGACATAGTACTGTAAAACTTTATCCAACTAGTTAGGGTTAATAAACAAAAAACTCGAAAAACCCACTGTAAAAAAACAATAAAAATATTAAAAATCCCTCGAGCTTCATGATGAGAAGTTACAGATAGCCCTGGTGAGTATGCGTTTCATTTGCTGCGAATTAGATATATATACCAGCCATTGATTATTAATTTGCACTTTGGATATATTAATTTGGAATCCTCACTCCTTTTATTATTTTTATTATTATTATTTAGAAAAATATATATTCGAGACCACTGAGACGTATTAACTGCATGTTTAATGGACGCCCCATGCATGCTAACTACAAACAGTAGTGATCAGATACCAGTACGAGACCTGCAAACAGTGGCGGCGGAAGGAGGCGCTGGCTGCAGGCAGAGACCGTGCATGGCCCCCCCGGAGTCCGGGCCCTCCCAGCTATATATATATATATATACACAAATATACGTGCATATATATATGGCTCGATCCTGGTCGGGCCCTCCTAAGTTGTAGAACACTGCTAATAACTGTTCTTCAGAGAAATGGGTGTGTACATTTATAATCATTATTCGTTTGCAGCCTCCCATTTATTTCTTTGATCGATATTGAGTACTTGCAGCATATTTATATAAATGCAAGAAAACCTAACTTTAAATATTACGTTGGTCTCCAAACAGATCGAAATTAAACAAGAAGATGTGATGCCCGTGATTCCCAGAGTGGGAAGCATAAATTAGTGGAGGTCCACACTGCGGACGTTGTCCATCTGAGACGATGGAGTTGTTCAACTTCTTTTTAAATATATATGCATGGGCAGGGCATCTACGTTTACCTAGCTAGTTCGACGTCATGCTCGCTATATTTGCCAACGCACGTACACATATATTTCATATAATTTATCTCAGAATGGTTACAATTTTTTTAAATTTTTATATAAAATATAATAAAAAAAATCAATTTTCTCAAATCTCTCCTTAATTAAGATTTTGAAAATGTGTTTTTTTTTTTTTTCCAAATGAAATTACAAAAATCAGTTCGAATTTTATATATCCTGGTTGATCTAGAAAACTAGATGCTCGCAAATTGGACCTTTCTTTTGCTCCAAAGCCTTTATACAGCTCTAGTTGATCATCGATCATTCTTGCTATATCCGCGAACCGAATGCTAGAATTTATGATGAGTAGCAAACAATATAAGTTAGATTTAATAAGAACATGATTTATGTAGTCTTAAAGTATATAAATTTCATGTATTATTATTGAAAAAATTATAAATTTTTTATAATATATCTCACCTTTTTAAATAAAAATATTCAAGATTTATACACCTTAAAATTGTATATAATATTAATCAATTTAAAAATTTTGCCGAACTCACAATATTTTTTATTTTTTAAACAAGTTAATATTTCGCTCATAAAAGAAATTCAAGTATAAAATAAAGTAGGCAT
Organism: Carya illinoinensis; assembly: GCF_018687715.1. Lineage (NCBI taxonomy): Eukaryota > Viridiplantae > Streptophyta > Magnoliopsida > Fagales > Juglandaceae > Carya > Carya illinoinensis. The sequence goes on from NC_056763.1 coordinate 28,886,229, forward strand.
GATGATACCGTATGTATAGATATAGCTGTCTAATGATTCATTTTTAGAGAAAAGACGAAATCTTCGTTCAAAGACGTCAAAAGATGAATAAAATTGTAAATCATAATATGTTTCAGTTGGTCTTGAAGCGTGGGAAGAAGATATTGGTGGGTGGAGGAGGCCAGTGCGTAATGATTGTGAGATGGAAAGAGTCAAGTCAACATATTAATTGCGACCTTGATACGTACATTATCAAGGCTAAATAAAAGAGGCACAGCTACTCCATTATTCTGCCTTTTTATGGCTATCTCGTCTCTGCTCAGGGACTCTACTTTGGTAGGTTCCTTCCCATTGCATATGGCTATGGCACAGCACGCGGGTGTCCCTTCTTTGTGCAACTTGTTTTTGGACTTTAACCTCAGGTTGAAAACGCTCCATTACACCTCGTGATGAACAGCAAAAGAGGAAGCATGTAATTATTAAAAAAATATTTTATCTATTATACTACCATCCCATTTATATTTTATTAATTAAAATATAACACATTTATTATTATTATTAATAATTTATTACATATTTATTTATCATTAAATAATAATAAATACGTTACATCAAATATAATAAGATACAAATAAAAAAATAGTATAATATATACTATTACTCATTATCAAAACAACATTGTTATCCCCCTTCAAAAAAAAAAAAAAAAACAACATTGTTATTGTCAGCGGTATAACTCATACCAGCATTTCTCTTACAAAAATAGTTGGAATTTTGAGTTTTTTTGTCCCAAACTATGCACTATTTCTAAATTAAAAAAATTCTATTTTTAAGCTGGTGCTTTGATACAAAAGAGCTATGCATATTGTTATTTTTACGTATTTTTCACATATTACATTGATAAGATTGATTAAAATAATTATTTTATATTAAAAAAATGACGTAACTAATCACATTAATAAAATATATACAAATAAAATAAATCTAACAATTAAACCCAAAGTCGTACATTTAATAGTTTTGAAATATTTTATTTTATTTATTTTTAAGTCTCGTTTTTCCAAGTCTTTAATGTCAATGGAATATTAAAAAAATGGATATAAGTAAAATAAAAAGCAATACCTTCTTGGAATGTAAAGGATTGATTTACAAAAGTTGAATACGTCATGGCTTGTTTGAATAGAGCAATGGTAAACTTATAGATTGGGCCCAATGATACCCAGATTTTTGGGCGGGCTCAGACCCGAATTTAGACGGGATGTTGTTTTGTGCTGTTATTATACTGTCTCATGTGTAGTTTGTTACAGCAATATTTCTACAGTTAAAATGTGACATAAAGCCTAGACTTACACCCTCAACACCAGTCCTTTATTAATTTCAAGAAAACTGAAAAATAAAGAAAATTGAGAAACAAGAAAATAAAGAAAATTGGAAAAAAAAAAAAAGTCTTCTCACCACCAAAAGAGGTGGTTCGACCGCCCTAGGGATGGTTCACGCCATCCTGCTAGGTGGTTGGAAACTTGGAATGTAGAGATCCACCTCTGCATGGGGTTTATTTCAAATATATATGATTTATTGCGGCGGAGAGTGATACAGTGAAAGTGGACTTAAGTGGGTTCCTAGGCTTCTTGATTGGGCCATTCTGTGTTTATTAAGGCGCCCTTCTTTCTTCTGCCAAGTCTTGACATCCAATCCATATCTGTTTGCCTTATATTTTTATGGACGCATTTGCTCGATTGACACGTCTGAAGGACTCCAATGTTCCCCTTGTTGGATCCTTAGCAATTCATGCTAGAATTGGTCACTGGGAGTACCTAGAAGGCTAGAAAGCCCATTTTATAAAATTTACGTGAGATCCAAAAAGTGCGGATGCTTTATTTATTACCAAGTAGAGATGAATACTATATTGTAGCGGCTGGAAATTCTTTGACGCTTAATCGAGGTATTCAAGAAGAACAGATTGTTCCAGCTAGAAACTGTCAAGAATTCCTGACTATTTGATGGGAACAAGTCCACCTTCCAAGTATTTTTCCCTTCCCCCATCCTGGTATCTCTCTAAGTTTTTATCATCTATTTCTTAAATATGGAAGGTAAGACTTGTTTGTTAACCTGGATCACCTCTAAAGCTCATGGCCATCCCTAAGGGCTAGGAATTCCGCCTTTGTATTTGTCCCTTCTCCATGGTAAGCTGAGAAAGCCCCCACCAGGTTTCCTTGTTCATCCCAAATCACTTCTTCTCCTCCACTTACCCCCCGGAGTGCCAAGGCTGCACCCGTTTATATTAAGTTTAGCATACCCCCTGACCAGATTCCTCCCACGGATAAAAACCAAGCAAGAGAGACAGAGATGGCAACCCTATTGTTAGCTTGTTTGACCCTCCCCTCAAAGCTGAGCAATTCTCTCTCACTTTTTAGTGCATCTTCTTTTTCTTTTTCTTCGAATCAGTTAAGATGACAAGTACATTCAGGTCGCTCAGTTTCTACAAAAACCTACCGCGCAATGCTTCTCTAAAGGTAAATGCAGAATCAACTCCTAGTTTGGTTGCTGAGAAAAATAATGAGGAATTAACAAGACAAATAAAGAGTGAGAACTTTACCATACCCAAAATTCTTGTAATAATTTTGTTCCGTTCTAGTAAGGGATTTACAAGCTTAGTTCAACTTTCAAAGTTGGAGGAAGTATTACCTTCTCTATCTCTCTATGAGCTCCCATCCTCCTCTGCTGAAATTTCCACTTCTTCTCCTGCTCTCATTTTCAACTTGTCGTTCATGTCATTGACAAATATATTGGTCCTTGGCTCTGGCACCATTCCCTTCGATACCATCTGCCTGAAAAAACGCAGCGCATCTCGTATTCTCCCCTTGTCATAGAAGCCATGAATCATAATAGTATAAGATCGACGGTCATGTCCCATCCCGTTTCTCTCCATCTCCTCCCATGTATATCTTACTCTTGCCTCATCATCCCAATCCATATACAACTTCAACATCAAATTGTATGTGTCACAAGTCATCTGACACCCATTTCTCTCCATCCTTTCCAAAAGCTCTGGAACTTCCTCTGGTTTCTTCAAGGACTTGAGCAAGTAATTCCAGGTTTTATCAGTTGGCAAACAACTGCCCTTCTTCTGTTCCATTTCTTCCAAAAGCTCGTATACCTTTTCCATCCTCCTTATCTTGCAGAGGTGCTTGATTAGCGAGTTGTAAGTCGCCGCATTTGGTAGACAGCCCCGCTCCTTCATTTCCTCAAAAACTTCCAAAGCTTCAGGGATCCTCTTCTTGAAACAAAGCGCATAAATGATACAATTGCAGATCACTACATCTGGGTTCAAACCATTCTCCCGCATAGCTCGGAACAAATTGATCGCGGTGCCCAATTTCCCCTTCTTTGTCAGAGCGTTTATAAAAGTCCCGTGCGTGAACAAATCCGGCCGACATTTAGATGCAATTATTTCGTTCCAAAATCTTTTTGCCTCGTAAACATTCCCCAACACGCACCAGCCGTTGAGAATGATATTCCAGGTCTTGATATCGCAACCAAACTCGTATCGCTTTGAGTGAAATAAAGTTTCCGCAGCCTCCACATGCTTATACCGGCATAACCACATCAAAAGCCTCTGAAATGAAACCAAATCACTGTCTAATCCAAACTCTTTCCTCCTATTGAATATACCAATTGCGTCCTCCACCTTATGAGCAGCCGCAAATCTATTGATCAAAATCCCATAGGTCTCTTCATTGACCAGGCCCTTTCTGCTCGACATTTCGTCGAGCACTTTGATATGCTCCTCAAAACGCCGCAATCTCCCAAGAATGTCAAGAACCTCATTGTAGACAACCGACCCAGGTGAGTAAGCACTTCCTTCTCCTCCTCTTTTACAAACCCACTCGAAAAATACATACGCTGGTCTCCAATCCGAACGATGCCGCTGAAGTACGTTCAGCACCAAATCCTCGCTCAGCGTAAGCTCGCATAGATCGAGAGCACGCTCAATCTCCTCTGCCGGCTTGTCCCTTCGAAACTTGAGTAGGTTTTGAACAAAGATAGTTGATTGGTGATCTGGGTCTCGTCGAAACTCGCTGGGTTGATCAGAATCAGCTACTGAGTGCACAAAGCGAGTCGTTTCGGCTCTTCCTGGGAAACGAAATTCGGATCTTCTTGTGAAAGTTGCAGAATTCGTACTCTTTGGGCTATAAGGATCAAGAATATTGGCCAGGGGAGAGAGGGATTTGCGTGAAATGAGATGGCGAGAGCGATCATTTCTGGAGAGTGCTTGAAATTTGAGTTTCAATTCACGTTGGATGTTTTCCCGGGGAAATGCTCTCAACGGTTGGAATTTTGAGTACCGCATGATGGGCCTGTTTGAATGGGTGGAATCGATGTGGCATTATATTATGATCAGATTCTAATTTTGAGCATCGCTCGTTACTTTGCGGTCCATTCTTTCCCGCCGTAGTTTTCAGTGGCAAGTTAGGCGATACCTTAGCTTACGATCGTCCCAGTCATTCAATTTTGAGAAATGTTTAGCTGTAAAGAGATTTCATAAAAATAGATTTTATAAATTGACGTGATTTGATGTTATATATTAAATTATAAAATTATTTTTATCGTAACGTATATTTAACTTATCGTATAAAATTATGTCAATTTATAAGTTTATTTTTATGAAATTTTGTATAACTCATAACCCTTACTTTTTCAATTTAAAACTAAGATGACTAGGGGGGTTGTGTGGAGAAAAAATTCTGTTGAATTTTTGTAAGATTTCCAATGTTGCTATTGAGAGCATGAGGGAATGATACCAATAGAGTTTCATTGATCTTATTTTCTGGTCAAGGGTTGATGCCCTTGAAACTCCAGAAATCCCCCATTAATAGATTAATTCTTGAGATTTAATTTTGGACTTTTAACTTTGATCAAATCAATCGAATTTCATGGGTGTCGAATTTATTAACTCTGAGTAGGGTTTGTGCAATAAGACTATTAGTTCCATGAAAGTGGTCAATGTTCACCCTCCACAAAGCATGATAGTTTAAGAAGCGAATTAAAATCAAGCTACAGACAGGAATAATAGAGATCATAAACAAAACATTTATGCAACAATTAAAAATTAGCTAGCAAGATAATTCTACCCGTGACAGGACATGCTTATACTAAACAATGAACTACAATTCTTCATTTAATCACCCACTGCATGTTGATGACCCATTTGAGTCGAAAGTTATACTGTAACAAGCATAATTACTATCTAATAGGTTATACTTGTATTGGAGTCAATCACAATCTACATGCCATGACTAAAAATAGCATGAGGAATTAAACATAGTAGGATGCATTCAACTCAAATGAAAGTAAAAGAATTAAGCTTCCCCTTTATATTGAATACTATCCAATCAACTGTATTTTGTGTTTATATTCATCAATATCAAACCTTGGTAAAACAGTTTCAGAAATCTCATAACTTGCCACCAGCTAGTTTTGACTCGGGTTTTGTTTCAGCTTCTTTTAGATAAATTATGTAATTCGGCTAAATGGGAATTATTTCAAGATCTTCTTAACGTATTAAAAATGGATGGCATTTGTACGTATATATATATATATATATAAGTAGCATATGTGTCAAGTATATGACTGAACTTAACTTCACAGTTTTCTCCAGCCAAACAATTTATTAGATGAAGCTGTAAAAGCACAATGCTGAAAGAAAGGGGATTACATACAGGAGTGGTTTACATTGCACATATAGGATTTTGAAGACCAAAGGAGTATGGTTCGGGAAATTTTTTTTTCTGGAGACATAATTAAGCTTTGGCTATTAGCCTATCTGCAATTTATAATACAAAGCAGTAGAGTAAATTCTTATTGCTGGGTTCAATTTTAAAACTAGCAACTCACATGAATGTCCTTTAGAAGTTAATTGTGACTACTAAAATAAGTTACCTATTGATTAGGAACTTTGGGTCAGTGATATCAAGAAGTCTAGTCATCCTTTTATTAACTGCATTCTAGCATATTACTTTTTCATGCTACAGGATATTATTTCTCCATCATTCCACTTCTAAATATGCACCATCATTTGCTTAGAAGAAACTAGATTAGATTAGATTAGATTACTCAAAATGTTTCATGCAAACTTTAGCATTCCAAAGTTAATTAATTGACAATGATCAATTTAAAACTTGAAATGAACTAAAGGTGTCGTGTCGTCTAAACACCCCCTCCCCCCGGCAAACAAGTTACATCTTTAGCTAACAGAAATAGGACCATAAGAAAATCCTGCTCTTTTGGCAATGATCTTTCGTGACAAAGTCAAAATCATATACGGCGTAACGGCACTCGTCAGCTGGAAGGCTTGCAGTGAAATCCTCATCTTTATATATTCTCTCTCCTTGTTGAATGTAATCCCACCTGCAACTTTCAAACAATAATAATATTTTTAAAAAAATAATATTATATATAATTATAAAGTACATAAATATTATGCAATCATTTTAAAAATTAAAATAGTGTAATTTATTATTAAAAAAATTAAATTTTTTTATATAAATCTCAAATTTATTTATTTTTTTAAATAATTACACGATACTTATATACTTATAATTTAATTTCTTATATACTTATATACTTATAATCATAACTTTCATTTCTCTCCATTAATTACATATGTACGGTTGTATTCTTCTGATATGGAGCCACCAGTGCCAGGTGTTGAAAATAAGCATGTCATATCCTCTCCATGCATTACCATTGTTAATGGAGTCCAGCTTCGGGACTGCACTCATCTTTTATTTTACCAGATAAACTAGAAATCCATTACGAGATAGGGCCACAGAAATGCGATATTCCTGCAACCATCATCCAAGAATTAAAATTCCTATGTAATATGCATAGATGATGATCAATCATATATCATATCCAATAGACAGATCAGTTGATTTAATTATTTAAATTTGCAAAATCATCATTGTAAGTCTCAAAAAATTAAACTAATACATGTAGATTTAATTATTTGTGGTGATTTTACAAAATTAACCAAGGTGACGGCCTTCCGGCCAATACGTTTAACATGGTCACTCACACTGAAAAAGTCCCAATCGTAGAGCATTAATTCCCCTTTATAACAAGTAGATCGATGCAACCGACCGTGTTGAAGAAAACCCATCAAATTAAGGTTAAAGTGCGACGCAACTTCGATCATGCGACATTAAAAGTACCTAGCTACTCACCTGCAAAGAAAATGTGGAGAGAGCACCATTTCTCTTAAGAGTATAGTTTGTTTGGGGCACCGAAACATGCAACATGCATGTGAGAGACTTCCATTGATTGAGGCTTAGAGAGTCCCCAACGAACAATATTTTCTTCTCCTTAAACCTTCTCAAGAAGAATAATTCTATAGCCAACCGCAATGCGTCCCCGCTACGGCCTCTTGGCTAATGTGGCATTTCATGTAAAAAAATAAAAAACATAAGCGGAGAGTAGATTTCAACCACGTGAAATGATAAAAACTAAATCACAGAGAGAGAAAAATGAAATTTGAAATCTGGTTTGAGAGAGAGTAAAATCCACAAAGAGTTTGAAGCCCAAAGAGAGTCTGCATCTTCTTCGTTGGGATCCTCTTCTTCACGAGGCGTGTAGCATTTCATTTTGAGCTGAGTAAAAATCAGAGAGAGTAAAAGTTAAGAACGCAGAAGAGAGAGAGTCCACATTTTTCTCTGTGAGCTGAGTAAAAGCCATAGAGTAAAACCCAGTTTGCAAAATTTAAAGAGAAAGGCGTCTAACATTCTCTATGAGCTGTGAGTTGAGTAAAAATCAGAGTAAAGCCCAGTTGCAAAATCTGAAGAGAGAGAGAGAGAGAGAGAGAGTCTGCATCTTCTTCGTCGCACCAGATTTTTCTTACGGTTGGTTATTCAGAATTTGGGCCAGTAAGAATCTTTCTTATGAAAGAAAGCAACCAGGCATCGGTTCTACGGAATCAAGGACACAGTGTAAGCAGAATCCAATGCAAAAAGAGGTCAAGAAACAAGCCACAGAGCTGAGAAGAACAACTGAAACAGTGCCCAAGTAAATATAAGGTGTAGAATAGCTCCAAGGTTTATTAGAATCTACCATATGCCACGTCCTTTCAATTCCCTCAATTTAATTCTATGAAGGAAGCTCTCTTTTGGGAATAATTTTTTTATATCATTAATACGACGAAGATATTTAGGTATTTAATTACAAGAAAATATGTATCCCATTCAAAAAAATGTGTACTGCAAAATGTGATGAATAATAGGTGAGATTTTGGGCACTTTGCATACTGAGGAAATACAGAGGACTCCAACACAACCATGTGCTTTGTTAATTTTTGGGTCGAATTTTTCTCCTTGAGGCTTTCTACATCAGATTCAGTATTATCTTTGGAGGGATTTTGAAAGAAGACACTTGGAACTTGAAAAGTCTCAATTCGATCTCAAATTACTGAAGTTTTCAGGCTTTATTTCTAGTTCAATAAATCATAAGCAGTGGGGCAAAGATAAAAAAAAAGTTCACTGAAACAAATTTAGGTTAAGCAGGTGCAATCATGCAGAACAAGATTGCAATGAGAAATGGAAATAAACCCAACTTTTGGCACCTTTGGTTAGTGTAGAATGGCCAACTTGGTAGCAAGAAAGATGAGCAAAGAAGATTTGAACTTGAGCGTGCAATCATTAAAATGAGATTTCTCTCTCTCTGGTTTAAAGTTTTTCATTTCACGGACTAAAATCTGGTTTCCCGGTTATGTTTTCTTTTTAAATAAAATGCCATGTCAGCCAAGAGGCCGCGGCGGGAACACATCACGGTTGGCTATAGAATTGTTCTCTCAAGAAATCCTGACTGTTGAATCTACGGTATTGTTTGGTCACAAAAAATTTTTATCTTAAACACAAAATTCTCATCTCATCATTACAATTTTTTTAAATTTCCATACAAAATATAATAAGCAATTTAAATTTTTTCCTACTTTTTCGAATTCTAAAATAATAATAATAATAAAATATAATATTTTAATATTTAATTTTAAAACTCAAAATTCTCATCTGAAAAATCTCAAGAGCCAAGCAGAACCGTGTACACGAGGACATTCAAAAAATTAAATATTTAAATTAAGACGGACGTTACATAACCCGCAATTAGGACACTACTAGACCATATATGAACATAAGATGCAGGTTTGTGATGGAATTATGTACACATATTATTAACGATTGCATATATACGTGGGTACTACCGATTGACCTTGGCAATTTACAACGACGAGGCTTCCATCGGAATTTGAGATAAGCAGTATCAAGTCGATCGCCCATTTTTATAGCAGTCAAATTCTTTCATAATGAATGGGCAAGATGTTGAGTTGTACAAAGGATAAGAATCATCATAAACCCATCTTCCTCCAAAGAAATCACAGCTACCCGTTTGTAAATGAAGATCGTCATCATGACCTATTAACATACTCAATTGCTCCATTTTGGAATTGCATTGGCGAATGCTGGAAACGAGTAACATGACAATGCAAAAGCAAAAAAATAAAAGCTTTTAATCCAATGTTCCATGGCGTAAGTGGTGTGCTTTCGTTGAGAGAGATCATCTGTATATTAGAGAGAGAATGCTGGAAACGAGTAACATGACAATGCAAAAGCAAAAAAATAAAAGCTTTTAATCCAATGTTCCATGGCGTAAGTGGTGTGCTTACGTTGAGAGAGATCATCTATATATTAGAGAGAGATCTAGAATAGTTAATTTAGGACTTCAAAGGTGTAGAAATAATGATGCAGAAATATATATATATATATATATATATATAATATGTAAAATATATGTGTAACATGATGATCATGTGTGTATTTAATTGGTAATCTACTCGAAGACAAAAGAAACTCACTTTCTCTTCAATAATCTCTTTTCCATTTATTTCATGCGGTAGATTAATTATATATATTTTTTATAGTTTGAGGAGTGATTCAGAAATTAAATGATAGTTTAGGGAGAATTGATGTATTTTACAAATTCATAATTAATATTGTTTTATCTTATCCGGTACAAGGTTTTTCAGATGCCCATGCGAGCAATTAACTCAGATTTATTATGCCACAAAAAACGTTTCTTTTCTTCCACAACGGCATAGTCCCAAAAAACTTATTAAATAATAATGTGACTTTTCATTCAAGTACACCAGATTATCTTTCATATTCTAAGGGATTTTTCGTTTAAGTGCTTGATCTATGCAACAATCTGTACTTAAAATATGTCGCAATAATTAGTAGTACTGCAATTTATAAAGACGACGAACTAAGAATGAAGAGCAGTATTGCTCATTTATCTAAATCCTTTTCTCCTATTAACTAGAGTCCATATTGATTGGATATTGATTAACAGAAAATGTAGAAGAACCGGTGATCAATGTGTCATCTGTTAATACACTTTGGGTCTGGCTATTTCTCATACTCGATTCTTTCTTATCTTGAAAATGATCCCACAGTGCCTTCACTTTCCTTTCATCATCTATGGTACTTAAAGTTGGACCCAACTCAGGAATAACCACGCCGCCCTCAAGCATGCTCACCACTGAGGACATGGTAGGCCTAACTGCTGCAGAAACATTAGCGCATAGGAGAGCCACATTAATCACACGCATAACCTCTTCCTTCCTGTAATTTGAGCCTAATCTTGGATCAACCAAATCCAACAGATTTCCTTTCTCTTTTAAAACAAGTGCCTGCATAAAAAAATTATAGAATAAGCAACCAATTTCAGAGGAAAAATGGCTCTTTTGTAGAGTACTCTTAGAAAATAGTTCTCGGGAAACTGATAATAGAAGTTGGAGTTTATTCTTCGTTCATGCTCTGCAAGTGTGGCAATTGGATATTTCTGTTTTATATTTGTTGTGAAATATTTCCCTAGCTAGTCCACATTTTTAATATTAGCAAACACAAGAAAATAAAAATAAACAAGAGTGTAAAAGCGAGAAATTCAAGACAAAAAGTGATTCAAATTACCCAATCAAGAAGATGTAGAGATTCCTCCACAGGCTGGTGACTTGTGATGCTCTTCCCACTGACAATTTCCAAGACAACAATTCCAAAACTATAAACATCTGCTTTGTCAGTTAAATAACCTCGCATCGCATACTCAGGTGCCATATAACCACTGAAAAAATTACAGATCAACATGTAGCATTTTCAGCATCGGGAATTTCTAACATTGCTATATAATCAAAGGCAATCATTTCTAATTATTATTATTTTTCTTTAAAACAAAGGTCTTAGGTGCATTATAAAATATAACTCACTAAGTTCCTGCAATTCGGGTGCTAATGTGGGTATTATCCTCTTCATCAAGCTTGGCCAAACCAAAGTCGGATATCTTAGGGTTGAGATTTTTATCAAGCAAGACATTAGTAGCCTTGATGTCTCTATGGACAATCTTCAATCTTGATTCTTCATGGAGATAGGCCAAACCTCTTGCTATACCAACACAAATTCTATGTCTTGTTGGCCAATCCAATTGTAATTGATATTCTTCTAGCCCTTCAATCAGTCAAGTTAATAGAAAGCATTTAATTAGGATTACCATTATGCATACATGATACATGCATGTTATCATTGATTGCATGTAAATACGCATACAAGTAAACAAAGGAATTATGTGCATGAAGATAAAACTTTACCAAACAAAGCACGAGCGAGGCTATTATTTTCCATGTACTCGTATACCAATAACAATTGATTTCCTTCAACACAGCATCCATAGAGCTTTACAAGATGTGGATGTTGCAAAGCAGAAATCATGCCGATCTCATTCAAAAACTCACGATTTCCTTGCTTTGATTTGGAAGAAAGCTGTTTGACTGCAATCATGGTGCCATCAGACAAAAGGCCCTACGCACATAAGGAAAACATAGTACTTCTTTTGATGCTTAAACAATGATACTTCAAAAAGAAAGAGCTACAATTAAGAAGAGTTCAACTCGCATCAATCAAAGGAAATTATTTTCTCTACTATACCTTATAAACAGAACCAAAACCACCTTCCCCAATTTTATTTGCCGCATCAAAGTTGTTTGTGGCTGTTTTGATTTGCCTTAAGGTGAATGTTCCGGTTTTCAGGTCTAGGCTTCTTAAATCTGAGGAAGGTGCCAAGTTAGATAGGCAAGTATCTATAGGAAATTTGAAGAATACTTAACATACCTTATGGTACACATGAAAAATATTTTAATGAAACTTCTACATATTGATTATAGAGAAGGGAAACTGCTTGATAATAAAAATATTAATTGCCTTGAAACTACCATGTTCAGTAGCACTTGATCTTTCTCCTAGACAGCCTTTCCACCAGAGTATAGCCACAATAAATAATATTATAACAAAAACTCCGGCAATGATAATTCCAACCACTGCCCCTCTAGGTATACTTGAAGGTTCATCGTCTGCATTGAAAAAATATATATTTAGGAGTTATAGTTTAAAATGAATGTCAAGGCATTAATTGATAAGAGAAATCATCAACCATCCAACTAAGAAATATATGACCGACAGTTTCAAAAGTTAAAAGCAACAACATTATTTTTTTCCACTATGAACATTAGTAGTGGACTCAATAAAGTTTGACTAAAATTTAATTAGAAAATTCACTTTTACAAATTTAGCTAACTATTTTTCAACAACACCAAATAACAAGTTCTCCAAATCTATCATTATTTTATTAAAATATTAATTTTGACATTTCCATTTATTTTAATTCTAATTATAATTTAAATATTTTTTTTTTAATCAAAGAACCTCAATTTCATTTATGAATTCAAAAACTTACATCTCCTTTCCATATCCAGACTATGAATAATGCAGTCTGGTACCTCCTCTATCCAAATTTTTTCCTCTTCTAAACTTACAGCAAATTTTGCCAAATTATGTGCAACTTTGTTCCTTTCTCTATAAGCAAACTGTAAACTCCACCCTTTCCTATTACTTAGCACATCCCTAATGTCATCAACTAAGGGACCTATGACAGACCAATTGTCTTCTTCACTCTGCACTACTGATATAACTCCTTTAGCATCTCCTTCAAAAATCACCTTCTGCACATTCAAATCACTACATACCTTCAGAGCCTTCCAAAGAGCATAGCATTCTGCCACTTCTGCTGATTGAACATTGAACTTTCTGTCACATGCTGCAAGCAAAGCCTCTCCATTAACATCTCTCATTATCACCCCCATTCCCATCATCCCCCTCTTGATATCAAAGGAGGCATCCCAATTCACCTTTACAAAGTCATCTGTAGGCCTAATCCAGGTTGCATTATGAACTGGCCTAATCCTTGGTTGAATCCCTGCATTTTTCCATTTGTTAGCCTGCTTAAAATCCTCCAGTGCCTCTGCAGCTGATAAGAGCAATCTGTTTGGGCATGAGAGTCTGTTTTCAAAGACGAAAATATTTCTTCTCAGCCACACCTTCCTCATCTGTATAGCTACAACTTCTAGCTCTTCTCTATCCAGCCCTTCCATCAATTTTTCCCATAAAACCATAAAGTTCCCTTCAGTCCTTTGCCATTTCTGCAGTACACTCAATCTGTTTGCCCATACATCATTTGCTGCTTTGCATTCCCATAGTACATGCATCACAGACTCCTCTTCACTAAGGCATATAGGACAACTGGGATCTTTCACAATCTTTTTTTGGTACAGATTTTTCTTTGTGGCTAGTAAGTCATTAGCTGCCTTCCACAAGAATACCTTCACCATATTTGGCACTTCGAGCTCCCATATCTTCTTCCAACCATGATCAACCTGTTTATCCATAGAAGACTCCCCTTTGCTCCTTCTTATTTTCTCCCTCTGCAGGTAATAGGCACTTCTCATAGAAAAAAACCCTTTTTTAGATGGACCCCAAACAACCTTATCTTCAGTTCGACCTTTGCTTAGTGGGATGCTTAGAATCTGTTTTGCCTCTTCTTCCTGAAAGATAGCTTGAATCCTTTCTACATTCCACTCCCCCTTGTTTTCCCCCATTAATTCATCAACTGTTGTATCTGCTCTTAGCACTGCTACTGGTGACTGAACTGCATAGGAAGTAGGTGTATTCAGCCACTTATGACCCCCATATTCGAATCTTCTTGCCATCACCAACCCTCCATCTCATTCCCTCCTTGATCAAATCACAAGCATTCCAAATACTTCTCCATATCAGAGAAGGTTTAGAGCCCAATTTTCCATCCATGAAGCTGGAATGTTTGTAGTACTTCTCTCTATAGATAGCTGAGACCAGAGAGTTAGGGGACTGAATGAATCTCCAACCTTGTTTAGCTAATAAAGCTAGATTGAAGCTATTCAGGTCCCTAAACCCCATGCCACCCTTCCCTTTTTGCCCTGCCATCGTTTCCCACTTCCTCTATTGAATTCCCCCTTCCTTCTGGTACTTGCCCCACCAAAATTTTGATAACATGTTGTTTATCTCATTACAAAGCTTCATAGGTAACTTGAAAACACTCATTGTATATGTGGGCAAGGCTTGCAAAACAGCTTTTATTAGAACTTCCTTACCAGCCTGAGATAGAAAGTTGTTTTTCCAGCTAGTGATTTTGTGCCAAATCTTCTCTTTTATTACTCTGAATGTGTTGAACTTTGATCTACCTACAACTGTAGGCAGGCCAAGATATCTTTCATAGCTTCCACATGCTACTGACTCACTTGCTTGCAAAATTCTGTTCTTAGTACCTAAAGAGGTATTAGTACTAAAGAAAATAGAGGTCTTATCCTTGTTAAGGAACTGACCCGAGGCCTTTTCATATGTCTTCAATATCTCTTGCAACTTATGCCACTCTTCAATAGAAGCTCTACCAAACAGAATGCAGTCATCTGCAAACAACAGGTGATTTATAGACAGGCCTCCTCTTGTCACTTGAAAACCTTTGATTATCCCCCTCCTTTCTGACTGGTTTAGCAGACAACTCAGCCCTTCTACACATAATATAAAAAGGTAAGGTGATAAAGGGTCACCCTGCCTTAAACCTCTTGAAGGTTTAATTACTTGCCCCGGCTTCCCATTGACCAGTACAGAATAGGTTACTGAGGTTACACACCTCATTATCAAAGCAATCCATTTCTCACTGAAACCGAGTTTCTTCATAACAGCCTCCAAGAAAAGCCATTCAATGCGATCATAGGCTTTAGACATATCCAATTTTACTGCCATATTTCCTTCTTTCCCTCTCTTTCTGGTCTTCATAGAGTGAATCATCTCATATGCTAACATGATATTATCTGAAATAAGCCTCCCTGGTAGAAATGCACACTGAGTTGGGGCAATTATCTTAGA
This sequence comes from Carya illinoinensis, assembly GCF_018687715.1. Classification (NCBI taxonomy): domain Eukaryota; kingdom Viridiplantae; phylum Streptophyta; class Magnoliopsida; order Fagales; family Juglandaceae; genus Carya; species Carya illinoinensis. The sequence continues at coordinate 28,901,540 of NC_056763.1, forward strand.
CAAAACTTTCTTGAATCTGTTTATAATGGTTTTTGAAATTAGTTTGTACAAAACATTGCACAAACTAATAGGTCTGAAATCCCTCACATGCTTAGGCTCTTTCAGCTTAGGAATAAGGGCAATAAACGTGTGATTCAGCTTAGGAAGCCATGAATTGCCATTGAGAGCAGACAGCACAGCAACACACACCTCATCTGCTACTTGGTTCCAATGACTTTGGTAGAAACAAGCACCAAAGCCATCAGGGCCAGGAGACTTCAAAGGAGTCATTTGACTCAATGCCTCCTCAACTTCTGCTCTTGAAAAAATCTTTAAAAGCCTATCATTCATGTCTTGAGTCACCTTTGGCTCCATGCTACTCAGACAGCCTTCCAAGTCCTCTCTAGTGGGCTCAGTAGACCTGAACAGATCCTCAAAATAATAGCCAAAAGCTCTTTCAATATCCTCACTTCCACTCACCATTCTGTTATTCTCATTTATAACTTGCTTTATAGTATTTCTTTTCCTTCTTTGGTTAGCACAAGCATGAAAATACTTAGTGTTTTTGTCTCCATGCCTGTACCAGTTTACCTTTGCTCTTTGTCTCCACCTTAAGTCCTCTTTTTCCAATAGCAAGCTTATTTCTTCCTGTACTTTTCTGATCTCAACAACATTTTGTCTACACTCAATCTTTTGCAACTGTTTTAACCTTGCTGTAAGGACTTCAAGTTCACTTTCTGCCCCCCTCTTGTTTTTCCTACTCCATTGCTGCAAGGCTGTCTTACTTCTGGTCAATAAATTTTCTACTTTCTCCAAGGGATTCCTACTACCATCTTCCTTAATCCAGGCTCCCTTAACCACCTCTGAACATTCTTCCTCTAGATCCCAGCTTGCTTCATATTTGAACCCCTGTTTCCTCACCCACCTCCTCCTGTCTCCTTGCAAGACATGAATCAGTAAAGGCTTGTGGTCTGAAGTTCTAGCAGGTAGTACTTCCACCCAAACATCCTTATACTTCTCTAACCATTTTGTGTTTGCAACAGCTCTGTCCAATCTCTCCCGGGTGAAGGTTTCATCTGCATGCCCATTGCTCCAGGTAAATTTCTCACCCTTCCATCCTAAGTCATGCAAACTTTTTCTTGAAATAACCTCTCGGAAGTCCTCCATCTGTTTTTCAGGCCTTGCTCTCCCCCCCTCTTTTTCATCATTAGTCAATATTTCATTAAAGTCCCCTGCAATGCACCAACCCACCCTTCCATTTGGTTCCAAAGCATCTAGAAGGTCCCAGGATTCCTTTCTTTTTGTCACCTCAGGTTGCCCATAAAAACCAATGAACAACCACTTCTCTTCTGACCCTTCACCTTGAATCCATGCATTTATGTGCCTTTGAGAGTAACTCTCTATAACTGTGTTAACCTTGTCATTCCATAGAAGTACCAATCCACCTCCTTTCCCCTTAGGATCCACTGTGAAACAGCCTTCAAACCTGAGCCTCCTTTTCAAACTGTCAAACTTCACCCTACAACTTTTAGTCTCCATAAGAAAAATCACATTGGGTTTATTACTCTCTACTAGGTTGCAGAGATCTTGAACTGTCCGAGGGTTCCCCAACCCTCGGCAGTTCCAACATAAGATTTTCATAATGTATGGCGGGGCTGGTTTCCAGCCTCCGCCACACCTTCTGAACCATCAAGTAGCACCTTCCCTTCCTCACTCCTTACTTTTTTCCAACTACCGTTTTTTGTTCCCCCACGAGTCTTGCTCTCTCCCTCCATTCTCATCCCCTTTCCTCTTGCTCTCCTCTTCCACGACCCTTTCTTTAGTAAGCCACCTTTCTCAACCTCTAACTCATTTTCCTCCTCAGCCTCTTCCAATCTAACCTGACCACCAAGACTCTTTGCCACCTCTATCTCTTTCTCTTTGGCTTTCTTACATTCCCATTCTCTTCTCTCTTCCCCTTGCAGTGAGCTAAACCTATCCCCCTTCCTCCCTTCACTTACTTTTTCTTGTGTGTCATTCATTGTGTGATCATCTGTTACCCCCCTATCAACCAAACAGTTTACTCCTCCCGAGCTTCCCATGATCATCCCAGTTTTCTCTCCCCCTCCCTCACTCATTTTGTCTGACTGAACTTCACTAGTCTCATAAGTGTTTTTTTTGTAAATCTTCACCCTCCCACCTTGATTAGCCCTCATCCACACACCAAACTGACCCACCCCTTCATTAGTTTTTTCCTGCCTTGTGCACCCTGCATCACCATGCATTATGCATCCACACTCGAAACATATCTTAGGAAGCTTCTCATAACTAAAAGGGATCCAAATACTCTCCCCTTTCACCTTTATAGTTCTTCCCCTCGGTAGAGGCTCCATGATTTTCATCTGAATTTGAACTCTCATGAATTGTCCCCATCCACTTCCATCTTCTAACGTGTCCACCTTCTCCACTAACCCCACTGTTCCTCCTATTTGTTCTCCTCTGGTTTTGTTCATGCAAGCCAAAGGTAAATTATGCATCCTTACCCACAGGCTCTCAGTTTCAAAAACCATTCGATGAGGGGGAGTGAAGCCATCAAATCTTTTCATAGCTAAGAGTTGATTATCAAACAGCCACGATCTCCCCCCCCCCCCCCCCCATACCCTCTCCTTATCTGCATGCGTCTCGAACACAATGACAAAAGTATTTGGACGTACCTCAAGAAAGATAGCTGCCTTACTTATCCTCCACACTTTTGCCATTGTTGACCCCAGCACCTCATTGCTAATCTGTCGAGATGAGCATACTTTCCCCACCACACTTCTATCTTCCTTATACCTCAGTTCATTATCTTCTTCATCCTCGAAAATGATCTCAGTAACTTCTTCCTCTGTCAGCTTGAAATTCCTCTATTTTTCCTCCAAATCATTCATCGTAAACCGTTAACTTCCCAGTACTCACCACCTATCACGGCTGAACAACCACCACTTTTCTGGCCTTTTTTATTCCCTCAGCCGAATATTCTCACTTTTTGCACATTTCTGTTATAACCACCTCTGACACTCGTGCCCTTTACGCACACACACTCACTCAACTTCACCTCCTTTTTTCAGAGAGAACAAAGAGAGAGAAGACTTCCAAAATAGGCCAGACTTTTCTTTAATATTTTTTCTTCATGTGTTTTTTAATTTAAATATTTATTCATTATTAAACAATTACACATTAATTTTCTAATGTTCATATTATTCCAATTGATAAAATTTTCTAATGGTATTTTTTTTACAACAGTCATATTCTTTTAATTGATAAATTTTTTAATAGCTGTATTTCTCACTCCATCAAGCTCGTGTTTGGGTGCTTGCTAGCAGATTTTCACATCTTTTTTGGTCTTCACCTTATCCTAGGTACGCTTAAGCTAAAAAAATTCACACGCTACTATTACCAATCTAGTGGCATAGGGGAAAACATATGAATGCTAGACCTTAGTTCAGTACATATGTGTACATGCCCAACAAGAATTTGTTGTGCCAAAATAATATTTGGCCAGCCCAAGATTGGGCCAGTGAAAATAATCAAAATTAAAATCACTGTAACTTTGTTGAGTCTACTACAATGAGTTTTTATGCAACTTAGTTAAATTTTGGCAAAAATATAACTTTATTGAGTCAGTACTCTAATTTGAAATTTTAATAATCTATATGATTTTTTTCCCAAAATGTGGAAAACATTGAAATGAACACCATAAAAAATGAATTGATGGAATTTAATGAGTGTGGCATGTTCCATGAAATATGTGTGTCATCATGCTGCCTTAAATTATCCACAGAAAGAAAAGTAAAATCAAAAGCATAGATCCATGAGCAAACCAGGCCATTAGAAGTGAATGCAAGAGCTCAATATTCAACAGAAAACCTACCAGAATCCACAGTAATGGCTGAAATCAGAGGGCCATAGTCTCCTTTGGATGGGATATCAGTTGTCCCCTTCCCAGCCCAGTAGAAACGGATCTCTAGGGTATTATTAGTCACGACAGGATTAAAACTTTGTATATTTGGTTTACGAACCCCACCTGCCGCTTTTACAATATCGAAATCCTTCAACACTCGCTTTCCCTACAATATATATATATAATGTTCAAATCTATTAATTACATGTTCATGCATTAACAATTGTTTCATGCTAGCAACAATGTTAACACAGGAAATTGGTTAAGGAAGAAGATGCATGGAAGTATATCATGTGGTAATAACAACTAACCTGAATGTAAACATCAAATATACGTCTACCCAAGCTGCTGTACGTTTCATCATCAGTGAACACTATCTCCGCAAAATGGAGCTTTACTGTATAATTCCCATTTACCAAACAAAAGGCATAATAAGTAAGAGAGAGAGGAGAAATGCGCGCTGTCATGTACAGTTTGGGATCCGTCGCGTTCGTAGAGAGTTCGGATGAATTTAACAAAATGAAAGCTTTTATGGAGCGGCCATCGTTCATAAATTGACCAGTGCTGCTAGACGACCAGTCTTGTGCGAGGAAGAAATTTGAAGGTCCCCCAGGATTTGTATCAGCATCAAATTTAATACTTTTATTAACAGTTACTTTTGCTCCGCCGCAATTTATATGAAGCTTGTACCGGCGATCTGAGACAAAAAGCAACATCTTAACCACACGTTTTCATCGGGTAGACAAAACAAGCCTAATTTCATTAAAAAGAAAAACGGGAAAAAAAAAAAGAAAACCTCTACAATTTCAGACGAGTTTTCAACCTATGGTCTTCCACCTCTTTTTTTCGATCATTTTTTTTTAAATCAATATATTTACTAACTGTAAGAAGTTTGGCTAAGCAAAATGTCATATTACTGATCAGAAATTATACGCATTTTGGCTATAAATTAGGATGGTATATACACTAGTACTGACCAAGATGTAACCACGAGAATTTAACAATCTAGATCAGGAAGTGTATGACATTTCAACTTACGTTTGGGACATGAACGCGGTAAGCTCCTCAAACACGAAACAATATTGCCACTGGTACGTACGTAATACAATGAAGATCCAGATCAACAAGTTAGCATCAATATAACATCAACGAAATTGGATTTGTGTCATACATCACAAGAAAGTTGACCTTAGAAAAACTTATAAAACAAATTAATACTTACGGTTCAATCTTGTCCATCGAGGAACTTGCGAACAAGTTGATCCTGAGGAAAATAACACCAATTAAGATAAAGTTCACTGAGTATATGTGACAATGCATGCATGTGCGTCTTATATTATTAGATGAAAGTCTTACGTACCCTTGCCCATGTCGACAACTTGATGATGATGTTGATTCCGATTCTTCATGAATTGTAAAATTAAACTTGTTATATGAAAGATCGCTGCACACAAAAGATGCAATGTGTTTCATCGTCTTCCATAGTGCAGCATGATCTAATCATCAGAAGTACTACTTTTACTTTACATGACAGATCATCAACTTCTTGGAAAGATGATCATATCATATTCAAAATATTCTTCTTATTCTTCATATATAGTTCGTTTTTGTATATTGTCCAAAAGATTAAGCTTACAATTGCAAGCTCAATCCATTACTCTTAATGGGGTATGCAGCTTATAATCAATTAATTATCATAATCTAATAATTACAAATACTGCCTAAAATGATCATAATGATCATCTTCTTCATAGTCATAATATTTATGTTTGCTACTAATCGCATAAACAAATACCAGAACCTTCGATTCGAAATTAACCAGTAAGGAGACTAGTTCTTTCCCTTCAACTTGGATGACCAAATACAGCAATAATACAAATATATGAGTCACGAATTTAAAAGGAGATATTAGCATTAGTAAAATTGTACAGAACTTGGTTTCGGTGAGAACTTTTTTCATTCATCCATTTTTAAGCTAGTAATTGGGATATTGTGATACTGATGATAGGTACGTAGTGTATTTATAAAGCAGAATTTCCAAATGCTAGATCTAAGAACTCTTCTTTGAGCTTAGAAATCAAGGAAAAAGTCTCACAAAGCGAACGCTTTCTTATTGATCATACGCTGATGAAAAATAACCACACAAGAGAAGTGTCAAGCCAGCGGCCTTACTATCATACTAATTAATTATATATATAGTCTTAAATGCCAGCCTACCGCGCATTCCAGGAAAGCTCAAATATAGATATGGAATTTGGCTGAGAAGCTTACATATTTTTTCCTCCATTCAGTATCCCATCAGGTACTGGTCCAGTGAACAAGTTGCCGGTTAAGTATCTGTACAGAATCAGTATAATTAACTAGTCAGCATCATTACATACGCAGTTTTGTGCATTACAGCTAGTGTTCTTCGTGTAAATTGCTCTGATGAGACAAATCTTGTAAAGACAATATAAATAATTAAACTTACTTCTTTTTATCTGTTTAAACTTTTAAAATAAGTAGTAATTTTATAAATTTCAATCTAGAGAAATTGAAATGACTAAATCAGTAATATTGATATGTGATGAGCTAAGTCATTAACACGTTGAAAACGCTAAACATATCAATAATAATACAGGGCACGCGTTTTAATGATTACATTATATTAAGAGTGAACACTACTTAAACTGGAAAAGTGGGTTGAGAGATTGCTTAATTGATCAGGCTATTCTAAATTAATGGGCCTTTTACATCCCCAATATGCCAATACTTAGCTAGGCGATGTCAACCTTAATTTGAATGAAATCATGAATCTATAATTTCTTTCTACAATATTGCTTACATGTCGGCTACAGAATGTAGTGGTGTTGCAAAGTTGCTTGGGATTTGTCCACTTAGTCCGTTGAAGCTGAGATCTCTGCAGGAGAATTTATAACTAACTGATTTAGAGCAGCACTAGTAGTTGGCTCATCAAGTTTGGCCAAAATTAGATTAAGAAATTAACTTTTATAAATTTAGCTACTTACTTACTTTTCAACGATACCAAATAACAGACTTAACAAATTTATCACTATTCTATTAAAATATTGATCTTAACATCTTTATTTATTTTAATTCTAATTGTAATTTGAATATTTATTCATTATTGAAAAATTACACATTAATCTTTTAACGTTATATTATTCCAACGGATCAAATTTGCCAACGGTCATTTTTTTTAATAAATGTCATATTTTTTTAATTGATATATTTTTTTTAGTATAGATGCAAATTAAAGTAAAAAGTTGCGCAAATGATTAAATATGTTTAAGAAATAAAAACTAGGAAATGCAACAGGTAAGAATCGAAAAGCAAGAGGAAAAGAGAATTTTTTATACCAAAATAATATTTAGCCAGTAACTACGACTCAACAGATTTGGCTAGTGAAATTGACGAAAACTAAAATTATTGTAGCTTTGTTGAGTCCACTACAATCCATTTTTATGCTTCCTAGTCAAATATTTGCCAAATTTTAACTTTGTTGAACCCACTAATAATACTCTTAGAAAATAAATATATAGAACCCTAAAAGATTTTGCAAACAGCTCCGGTCCTTTCAAGCGGCGCGATTAAATTTTCTTTCAATCAAGCTATTAATTTCACGAAGGTTTATAAAATATCATAAAACGGGCTGGGAAATAGTACTGGAAGATGATCAAGAAGTACTATACTAACAAGGTTGACAATTTTGTCGTAGCCCCGGGAGGTAATATTGGTTCGGGTAGCCGTCCAGTAAGATTGCAATTCCTCAATATCCTTGAAAAAAAAAATAAGTAAATAATTATGTAAAACTTGAGTAGCCATATATAAGGATTGTTACTTTGGAAAATTATGTAACTGGTCAAAACATATATGTGTATATATATATATTATATTTAACTCACAATACTTCCCATCGTGCTACGTTAATGTTTTCCAACGGAAAAATTACTTCAGATCCATTCAAGTCACTGATTCTCCTGTATATCAAAATTCAACAAAGAATAGTCGTTCAAATCATATTATACCGAGATGATTACATATATATATAGCTGTGAGATTAATAGGGATTCATACTTACAAGTCAGTTAATTTTTCCAAAGGATCAAGGGAAGGAATTGGCCCCTTCAAACCACTAGCCTGAATAAATCTGTTGTTTGCAATATTTGGATTTGATCAATCATGATAATACACGATTTTCGTAATATAATAACAACAAAATCTTTGCAAAAGTTCAAAAAAGGAATATCTCACAATTTTGTGAGGTTTTTCCATCTTTGAATGTAATTGGGAATCTGTCCAGAAAACTGATTGTCGCTGATCCGGCTGCATTTACATTTAATCATTGATGGACAAGACAAAAAAAAAAAAAGTGTCATGTGTATCTCAAAAGATGCAAAAATTATAAGTAACTTGAAATTTCAGCACGTGGAAATTAATCTAGATATATATAGAAAGAAGTAATTAGAAGCTTACAAATCTTTCAAAGAGGTCAAGTTTGCAAATGAAGTAGGTAGCTGCCCGGTAAAATAATTTGAGCTGAGAAAACTATGATTGAAAACAACAGATAAAATATAAATATGCAAGTAAAAGTACTAGTAATTAATCCATCCAATGGCTTAATTATCAGCAATATTATCAGGATTCAACACTCTTTTCTACAGAAAATCCAATCCAAGTAATTCTCACTGCAAATAAGAGAGATGGAACTAGCAATTGAGAATATGAAATTCATATTACAGATTTTCTATGGAGGACATATTCCCAAGCTCTGCAGGAAGATTTCCAGAAAGCTTATTGAACTCAACCGTCCTACAAAGAAGAAAATCGAATTCCTCATAACTTTAATTAATAATACTATGAAAAACTCTTCAAATATTGAAATGAGATTGGATGCAATCAAAACTCACAAGCTCTTTAGGGTTTTGATATTTGAAAGAGCTCCAGGGATAGGACCCGTTAATCGGTTTCCTAAAAGGGAACTGCAATATAAACCCTATGTTAAAATCCTTCTAGTACAAGGAAGTATTGGTTCAAGAATCAAGGAAATTTAGGGCATGTTTAATACAGCAAATGAGAATTTTTAAAAAGACGGTGCTAATTTCACGTAGGGAGGCCGCCGAGAAACCCTTACCGAATAGATAAAAGTTTTATTCATCTCTTTTTTTGTTTTCTTTAAATATTTTTTTAAAATCATTAAATATTTAAAAAAAATAAAATTCATAAATTCATTAAAAAATATTTACTTAACTATTAAGAAAATAAAAAATAAAAATCCACAATCAGTGGCTACCTTTAGTGGGAGAAACAATTTGCTTTTTAAAATTCTTAAAATCTATCTAATGACTTCATTTCTAACATAATTAAAATATAAAATCCTTTTAATTTTAAAATTTTAATCTAATCACTACCTAATCATTAATACTCAAACACAAAATTCAATACAAGTTTTACAAATTCTAAAATAAAAAATTATACTCAAACAATTTTTTAATTTTATATATTCATTTTCACAAACTCCAGTACAATAGTTATTTTAAAGAGGAACGCTTCTTACCGGTCGGGCTGTAAATGAGTTAAAAACAGCCCTCCATTCATGAGTCGCCACGTAGGATAAGGCAAGGTAAAGGAAAATGCACTCGGGCACACGGAAACCTTTCTCCCCTTCGATCTGCCTATGCCTTTCTCCCATTCCCGTAAGTCCTTCTCCCATTCATCAGCACGATGAACTGACCCGGAAGCTAAGCCCGATGGCGACCCAGACCCAGAAATCAAACTGTGAGCACGACGAACTGACCGGCAAGCTCAGCCCGACGGCGACCCAGAAATCTGACTGTGAAGCCGAAGCCGAAGCCGACGCCGACGTAGGTCAAAATCGCCCCCTTCTCAGTCTGAAGCCGACGCCGACGTTGCTGTCCCTAGGAAATAATATTAAATGTACGGAGAGAAAACAACAACACTAATATCTGACATAACCATATCAGATATTATGGTTATTTTGGAGTAGCTTTCCTAGAAAGATTCAAGGACCTTGCTAAACCCATTTCGAACTTGTAACTTGAAAGTCCAGTGACTTCCAAATTCCAATAACTGCAATTGCAAAGCAGATAAAAGGTTCAAATAACTAACTAACATCATATGCAAAAAGCTAAGAACTTTGTCGGGCTAGCACTAATTCCTCACACACCACACACAGAGAGGCAACTGCTAAGGTAACAGTTGAGGAAAAAAAAAAAAGGAAAAACAGAGTACCTCAATGAGATTAGAACCTCGAAGAGACAGCACTTGCATGATGGTTTGACCATCCTGGAGATTGAACTTGTCTTCCTCTGCTGCCCTCTTCAGATTCTTCCTTCCTCCTTTCATGTACCCCGATTGCTACCGCACAGTTTCACTCACATGCCTTTCACAAAAGAAAGCAACCAAGCTAAGAGGAAAGCATGCAATGAATGAATTTACCCAGCACGGATCGCCCATAAGCACCCTATTGTTTTGCCTGAAATCGCAAAAAATGATGATTATGAACCTAAACCTAACAAGATTGAATTCTAAAGCGAAGCAAAAATTGATCAGATCACATAGGAGCAGACTTGTGAATGGGAAATCGCTTCGGAAGAAATCGGAGAGCTCGGCGTGAAGTAGTTAGGGCTTGAAGAGAAATAGGAGAGCTCGACGTGAAGTAGTTAGGGCTTGAAGAGAAATTAGAGAGCTCGACGTGAGGTAGTTAGGGCTTGAAGACAACGAAGCTGAAGCTGAGCTTGGTAAGAAATCGCTTTTGAAGTCCTACGTTTGGGAAGAAATCGTTTCACGTGTAGTGCTGGTCTACGGAAGTCTTGGAGGAAGTCCTACGTGTCGGTTCACGATTGACAGGCTGTTATTTAAGTATAACCAGCCCGACCGGTCCTAAGGAAATCCCTATTTTAAAATATATTTTTATTCAAAATTTTCTCTTTTCCTAAAATTTAATAAAATATTTTCACTCAAACCATTTCGCTATTATTCACAAAATTTAAAAATACTTTAAGCATCTAAATATGCCTTTAAACTTAAAGCCACGAATAATGACTTATAACGACTTATATATATATCCATAAAAAGCGGAAGTAAGTGAAGATAGAGAGAAGATGAAATAAGCTCAAAGATTAATGACAAGAATTAAACATGAACAGATATTTTTGGCGTCTCAGACTGCCGATGCATGAAATGCTTGATATGAAAATTAAAGAAATAAAGAACCAAAACTTTCAAATATTATTAATTGGAAGTAAATATTCAAACAAAACTTTAAACAAAACTTACACAAACTTGAAATAAAGAAAAGAAGAGAAGGAATGTGAATTTGAGCTTGCAAGTAAGTTGGGAAGCAGTTCTTGCTGAAGGTTTCTTCGGCGAGAAAGTTCTGCCCCTTAAATGAAATGAAGAGCCCTTTTATAGAAGAATGAAGCCCTTTTACAAATAGTGAACCCATAATTCACGAAATGAACAGTGAAAGTGAACAGTAACTTTTTTACTATTCACTTTTCAGAAAGCATGCACTCGTCAAAAGTAGTCTTGTCTTCTTTCGCCAAAAGTGAAATATTCCTTCTGCACTCAAAGCACCGAAAGCATTTCTGTCTCAATGTGCTGTCTGATTGTGCCGAAAGCAAAATGACATGATTAAAGCACCGAAAGCATTTCTGTCTTCAATGTGCTTGTCTGATTGTAATGATCAAACCATCAAACCATCTTTCCGCCCCCAAAAAGTTGAAGCTCCGGGGTTGAGAAGAGGCCACATGGTCAGGCATGATTCAATTATCACCCAGTCTAGGGGGATAGTCTTTTGAGTCATGTCCAAAAACATTGCTGTATGGAGCAGAGGCTGCCGAATCGACTGACGAGACTTCTGACTCCTTATCCGAATCTTCACTGTTGAAGGCTCCTTCAATGGATTTCTTCAACAGTTCAAGTTGTAAAAGTAAATCCTTCTTCGTTTGTTTTGAAGAAGAGGATGAATCAGTAGAATCCTTCTTTTTGGCTGAAGATGATTTCTTCTTCTGCTTTGATGAAGAACTCTTAGATCTTGAACTGGAAGCTTGATCACTTAAACCTGAAATGGCTGGATATGTAATCAAAGCTTGAACCGGGGTGGGGGAGGGGAATTCTTGTTTATCCTTGAGATTAGGAACAACAAGGGGAAAATCAACTGAAATTCTTGAAATAATGTCATTTGTATGGGGAAATTTATCCCACCATTTGACAAAATATTGACGAATCAAGATATGGTCTTTTTTTGTGTATTGCCATCTACAAATCCAAGGAATTTTGTATTTGGCACAAAAATGGAGTAAGGGCGGGAGTAGAATGTCTGTCCTTTCATCTTTGATACACTGGAAATAGTAAAATGTTTGATAGCCTGTTGAAGACTATCAGGAAATAAATCATTAATGGGGCCAAAGAAATGCCACCATTTCTGAAACCACAAAGGAAAAGATTGTTTGCACTTCTTGTTGAAATTGAAGAACCAAGAGTGCTGCATAACTGGGTTTTGAAACAAAGGAAACTTTAACCATGCCTCAATATAATCATAATAATTATACTGAGTGTTAGAATCCTTGATTGTTTTGAAGGTAGAAGGGTGGGTTTCCCATTCTTCCTCTGTTATGACTGAAAGAATATAAAAATTGTGAAAGATGATCTTTGAAGGATCAACTTTACAATAAATAGGTTTAATGGAAACGGAACCGGTGCTAACCAAGATTCCAAGATAATAGGTGAGGTTTTTATTTGGGTCTTATGGGATCCAGTGGAAACCTCGAGGAAAATAATCAGAAGCAATCTGGAAGGGATCTGTTTTTACCGATTTCTCAATATAAAACAGAGTCTGAAACCAGGCTTTTAAGAAATATTCTGCTTTGTTAGCAGAGGGAAATCTGGGGTTTACCGTAGCCAATGGATTCGCATACACATCGTATGGAGCAGCTAAGGTAGAAGCAAAAGAACTGGGGGGAATAGGCCTAGGAACTTATCCTAAGCTGGTAAATCTATTGGCTATCTCCAGTAGAATTACTCATGTTCTCTCTTGCAGAAAACATGAGTAAGAAGAAGAAACCAGTTCCACCGGTTACTTCACCACCCCCTGTACTTGTTTTACCAATGCTTATGCCTCCGACATCTGCATCAACTTTGGCTTCAAGATAAGAAAGAGATAAAGATATAACAAAGCTGTTAGAATCCAGAACCAGAAGATGGCTCTGATACCATAATTTCTGGAAACATTCTAAGTTCATTCTGTTTCTAGTTATTTTCTCTCTTTCCTGTTGTACACCACCGCAGTCGAATAGACCCTACGAGATACATCCGGAGTTCCTTGTGGTCCGTGTGAGTCGGGTAGGCGTGTGAAGGACGTTGAAGGGATATAGAGGTTGTGCTTTGGTCTTGTGGCCCTCCGGTATGTGTGAGTCCTGCAACTAGGAAAAAGAAAAGACCTAGGTCTAGGATGTACCAAAGAATTTTGTTTCAGTAATTACCAAGGTGAGCAAGATGTATAGATCTAGCTCATTTGCTAGTTCCCAGTCAGGTATGCCTCCTGATATTATTAATGAAGAAGATTGTGAGATTTCAGAAAATGATTCAAATAGTTCTGATCAATGGCATATGCCAAAGATCAAAATTGATTCTCTTTATCATCGTACTTGGATTCAATAAAAAATGAAAAGCTCGTTTCATGTTAAAACCATAGAACAAACTTTTCCTGTTTCCAGAACATAAGAAAAAGGTAAATCCATAAAGGAAGAAGTACAAGTAGAAGATGATGCTGAATCAACATCTCCTACAGCTTCTGATATGGTTGCTCCTATCCATCCCAGTCTATGTGTTTTGGATAAAGCATTGGATGATTTAGATTCTGAATTGCTTGTAATTGATATGATTAATTTACATGCAGATTTTATGTCTAAAGAAAACCATGATAAGCGAAAAACTTATCATAAGATTTACTCAGTTTTTGAGAAACAGAAGATTCGAAAAGAATGGAAGAAAAAGATGTACAAAGATAACAAGCACATCTTGTTCTTCGATTTCCTTGAAAATCATTATGTTTCAAAGAAAGATAATTCAAAATAATATTTGAACGTTTTAAAAACAAGTTTTACTAAAGAAGAAGGCAGGAAAGTTGTAAAAACCAGCCACCCTCCTTTAGAAACCATCCTTGTTTCTGTTAAAGGAAAAGAAGTGAGAGCTTCACCTTTTAAAATCTCGGATCCAGGTCCGAATGAAAATGTTTTTACAGAAACAAAGAAGATAATAGAATAAAATAATTTCGTCAACCAGACCCTCCATACAATAGGTCAACAGCTTGACCGTATAGAGGATATAGTTGAAAAACCTGCTTTAAAGAAAACAATTGAAAAATCTTTGATCGTCCTGCCAGCTGATAGGTCAAAAATCCATTTTGGAGTGACCAATACAATGGCTAAACTTGATCAGATGCTTGCTGAAGTTAAGCAAGAAAAACCCTCTTGTTCTGTTATAGACAGAAACGGCCCAGGGGTTAATTTTGACGATTCCTTTTCTGTGCATACTTGGAATTCTGATGATGATGTTTCTTTGTCTGATAATTCCTTAGTTCAGAAAATTGATTTACTTGAAAAAGAGTTTCAGGGTATTCAAGTTGAAAAACCCGAACTTGCCAGGATATATTCGAGAGACATTAAACCAATAGGTCTCACGAAAAACTGGTATTCTAGACCCACACCTCCAGATTTACAGTACGAAGAGAAAGGTTCACACTCTCAGTTCTCCGTATCTGCTGACCAAATGTATGAATGGAATATTGATGGATTCTCTAAGCAAGAAATCCTCAATACTCTGAATCGTATGTCCATGGTTGCTATTGCTTATTACAACAACAAACTCAGCCAGACTGAGATTGTTGATATCCTGACTAGTGGATTTTCAGGGATGCTTCATTCTTGGTGGGACAAACATCTCACTACCGAAGGAAGGGAAACCATTCGTTCTGCTGTCAAAAGAGACACAGATGGTTTACCCATCTTGCCACCTGAAGAGGATCGAAGGGAAGGAACCCAAGGGTCCCCCGATGGTGTCAATACCCTGATTTTTACCATAGTTAAACATTTTGTTGGAACCCCTTCCAACATCACAAATAGAGTTTCTGATTATTTGAATAACTTACGATGCAATAAAATGTCTGATTATCATTGGTATAAAGATGTTTTTATGTCTCGTGTTATGCTTAGAGAAGATTCCCAAAAACCTTATTGGAAAGAAAAGTTCATCGATGGATTGCCTCATTTGTTTGCCATTAAGGTAAAGGACTCACTTACTGATAATACGGGTTATCTGAATTATAATAATTATACTTACGGTGACATAGTAAGTATGATTCAGAAACTTGGTATTAGTATGTGCAATGATCAAAGAATGATTGCTCAACAGATGAAAGATAGAAAGAAAGCCAAATATGAGATGAGAAACTTTTGCAAACAATTTGGCCTTCCTCCTATTGCTCCATCTGTATAGCACAGAAAGAGTTCTAAAAAGTTTTCAAAACCTCGCAGGAACTATAACAGATCCCGTGAGGAGTTTTATAAAAAACCTGTTTCAAAATCGGTTTCCAGAAAGAAACCATTCCATAAAAAGATTTCAAAAACCCCTGCAAAGGGAACATGTTTTAATTGTGGCCAACCTGGACACTATGCGAATAAGTGTACAAAAAAGCCACAGGGTTTTAAAAAGAAGCTTAATGAGTTAAATATCAATGCCGTTGATCAAGAAGATCTGTTTCGATTACTCGAACATGGATCTCCTACATCTTCGGATGATGATGAACTTAGTTCTAGTGGATCTGATTACCACTCGGACTCTGATCATATTAACTCACCAAATATCAAGTTTGGATGCAATGATTCTTGTTGTGCTTCTAAAGTCAAAACAATTAATGTTTTAGACGGAGGAAGAGAGCAAGGACCTGTTTTGAATAAAGAGCAGGAACAT